>NC_134234.1:113118227-113729477 GCF_965152275.1 Natator depressus
TATTTTCTTTGTACTGATGGGAATAATGTTTGTAATGTGTTTTATGTGCTGTTGGATAAAGAGAATGTACCTCAAATTAAAACCACAAGCCCAAATTGCTTCGCAATACATTGCTTAAAGCAATTACACAAGATGTGACCAATTTAATATATTGATATTAAAGGGTCAAAAGGGGAACAATGTAGGCCAAAAGCCTAATGGGAAGAAATTGTCTCAAGTAAATTATACTCCATTTTGCTTGTTTAGCTTTATACTCCATTTTGCTAGCCTTGAATTGTAAGAAGAAATTGTTTTAAGTTTATTCTTTGCTGATTTGTGTTAATGATCCTTCTTAAGGATAGAAGTGTTATGGCTGTAATTATTGCCTTACATACTGTTTGGTATGTGAGTGGAGAATGTATGGTAATTAACTGAGAAAAGACTTCTGGGCCGGAGGTCAAGAAGGGAGTGGAGGAGTTGAGAGGCACCAACTTTATCAATCACCTGGATGGCAGATTGACAACCCTAAAGCAAAAGCATACACCCCAAAGACCAGACATAGAGTGGCGCCAGAGGGACGAGATAAGAAGCAGCTGTGGATAACTCCTAGTAACAACCCAAATAATCTTGATTGGAGCAACCTTGACTACCTAGTGATTAACAGCTCCCGTGTGACACAGAAAGGTCCAGAGCCTTGTATGGGAACTTATTACTATAAAAGAAGGGTGTATTGCCATGGGACTTTGGGTTCGTTCTGCATCAACATTGGAGATTCGAATGTGTTCGACAGAGGCCCAGCTCCCCTCCCTCGTGCAGTTTCAGCTGGCCACTAGAACTGACTGAGCAACACTAAGGACTGGTAACTATAAAATCCAGCTGCAGAACCTTTTGGTGGTGTGTATGTGTGTGAATGGAACCATATGTTGATTTTAATGCTTAAATTGTACTCTCAATAAACACAGCATATTGCCTTATCTCCTTTAAAGAAAGATTCCGTGTGCTTCTAATATGCATAACAAAAGCACCCATCGCCTTTGAAAACATCCCCATTTTTTTGTAAATTGTCTCCATTGTTCCTGGGATGCACCCTTTTTTGCTTCATGCACTTCAGCTTTAAATTTCTGATGCTGTAACCCTCACTGGATTCACTTGGGACAGGGTTCCACAACCCACCTTGGGGCTGTATAGTAATCTGTAATGGTTTCTCTTCCTCCTGTGGAACTGTGCTTCTAGGGCCATACGTGGAAAGAGGTTGGCTGCCCTGAGCCACACTGCCCTTAAAGGGGATGGATCACCTCGTTATCTACTATACATATTATTTGTGGAACCTGGTTTTAATATGCAAAATTATGCAGTTGACACAGGCTGTCAGTTTTATTCAGAGAACCATCAGGCTTGTTAAATGCTCTTCCAAAAGAATGGATATGTTAGAATAAAGAAGAACGACAATTGTAACCATTCAAAATGTGAGCCAACCTGGTCCAGATCTTCATCCCATTAAAGTCCATGAAAATTTTGCTTTTGACTTCAATGAAAGTAAGTTTAAGACATTGGCTCCATGCAAACCAAGTAGATTATCAATCCTATGTGTAAGAAAATCTGATGCTAAAATGAATGTATTTTAGATTAGCCTAAGGAGTAAAGGAATTTCCTAATATTGCTGGGAAGATCCTGAGTAAAAGCCAACTGCTGATTTGAGATGAGCATTAAAACATGACACCATGCAATTTTTCCCATAACTGAGCACCAAAATGTTAACCAATTATCATGTTTTCTAAAACTTACTCCAGCTAACATTGTCATTCCAAAACCATTTGCTTTAAGCATGTCTCCTTAAACCCATTCAATTATACAGCGCATTTTTAACAAATGTAAATGCATTCTAGTACAATAATTCTATTTCAGATATTTTATTCTGAATTTGATTAGTACAATTAACGTTTCCAAAGGATTTGGAATCAAAGGTTAATTGTCGACATAACACCAATATGATTAAAGTGAATAAACAGATGTCATTTTGTGCTTTGGTAAATATTAAACCACTGTAAAACTGTAAATTTATTTAGGCCAAACTGAGTCACTCTAAAATATATTCTGTACTATCACTCGAAGCCAGCCCTCACTATTGTAAGTGGGTCCTTAGAATAGTGTCTATAATCAAAAATATCTGCTTCTCTACCCCTGCTTCTAGTAATGTTTGTTCTAGATAATTAGAATAGTAAATCTGAACACAGGCTGTGTCCATCCAGGGCTCAGGCCCTGAATCAGCAGAGCACTTATGCTTGTGAGTAGTCCCACTGCCTCAACGTAATGACCTGTTTAGGTGCTCTGCCAGATTGTGGTTAGGCTGCTGAGTACCTTGCAGGATCAAGCCCCAAAACACACACATGATTAGCTGAATAGGAAACTATATTCTGTAATATTGAACTCCATTATGAAGGCAGAAATCCCAGAGTTGTTCCAGATTTATACTGGAGTAACTGAGGATCAGAAATTGCCACTTTCTTTTTCCAAACACTCTCTGCATAAGTATATAAAATCTCTTGATCATGTTTAAGATCTTTCCAGATCAACATCTTCCTGAATGGATACAGGCTGGGCCTTGACCCAAAGCCTCGATATGTAGTGTACCTCGACTTTTAAGGAACACCTTGCCAAGACCTTGCAGAAAATAAAACAAACTTGATCAGCAAATTAGCTGGTTCTACGTGGGAAGCCAATGCGCTGACAGTAAAACTCTAAGCTTGTCTTGTGCTATTCTATAGCAGATTGTTTCCCGGTGTGGATCAGCTCTCTTCACACAGGACGAAGAGCCACTCAGCTGAATGAAGCCATGCATATACTAAAAGGTACTAAGCGACCAACCAACTGGCCTTAGTGGTGTTACTGTCCAATATTGCTTCTCTTGACATCAGATGCCAAATCACCTTGCAGAATCTGTTCCTTAAAGGACAAGACATGTCACGTCTACCTCTATTTAAAGCTGTGTTTAATCCACTGAGCCACCATCTCAGTTCTAGGCAGCCAGGTTGGGCAATTCTCCTAAGGAAACTGTCACCTCCAAGGGGCAAGAACAAGCCTTAGCCATAGCCCATGCCTATCTTGTGACAGATCCAACAGTCCAGCCCCCGGTTTTGACCTTTCATGCCATCTATGGGTAAAGCTCAACCACTTCAGATGTGGAGTGACACGATGTACAGCTAATGACTAAAGTGGGGCCTTGGTGACTCTCCTTTTTGCTATTGTGGACTGTTAGAAGATGCAAGCTACATACTTGTAGGTTGCACCCCTTGCCAAGTGCTGCCTGGTTCCCTCCTGGACTTAACCATTCACTAGCTGGGGAAGGGCATTGTGCAAGACACTAATGATCAAGTCAAGTGTGTGTGTTGATGTACTAGAATTGCTAGATAAAAGCTTTAAACCAGCTACCCATAGTCGTCCTAGGCCACAACAATACTGCATCAGATACCTTTGAAACTAGGTGGAGTTAGACTTGTCCCATTGACTTCAGCAGGGTCAGGATACCTCCCATAGTAGGCAAATCAACATGTGGCTTTGGAGAGGCAGGTTAGCGAGTCCTGTACTGAGCAAAGAGCACTACCAGGAAAAGACTCCCCTCTTCTGCATGGAGTAAAGGGCACAAAATTATCGTGTCTTACCCCTACTCCTCACACCGTAGGAGCTGGAAGGAAGATTCCCTACACTGTGTTCTGATAAGGGCAGGCCAACGCTCTAGAAGAGTTCATATCTAGGGGTTACCAAAGTGTGGTACACGTGCCACTTATGGAACAAACTTGATGATATTCCATCAGTTTCACCTCAACAATTTTTAAAGGAAGTGTTACCTGAAGGAATAAAGTTTGGGAACCACTGAGCAGACATTCAACCAAACCGAAATGCTTTTAAGAAAACAGCTAGTTTACCTTACAGCTGTGGCTTTAACACATACACTGAAGACAGTGTTCATGTTATCCCCTAGCAAAGGCCCCAATGACAAAATATTGAGAATGCCTGTTGCTCTTTGTAAAATACTTGTATGTACTCTGTACACAATTTTGGTTAAGTAGAAAGTTGACATGTTTGACCCTACACTAAAAAAAAAAAAGTTTGGTTCCCAAGTTTCACTTTATTCCAACATAGAAATGAGAGAGTTTAATTCTAGTTTTTAACATTTTTCCATATTCCTGGAGCACGGAGGTCCCTATGTACCACATGACCTCCTGTTTTCTTCTCAGCTGTTACTGCTAGGTTATATAAAAGTTTCACAACAAAATTTAACAGTATAGTGTGGAATCTGTTTGGTTGTGGGCTATCAATGAACCCGCAGTGAGCTGTGGCTGGGACCCACAATCCCACCACAGAACTTCCTGTTAGTACAGTGAGCTCTGGGGTGTCTCGGATCCAGGATGAGATGCTGAGTAAAAGAAAAACTCAGCAGCAGAACCAAGAGGAGCCTTTCTGGGTTCTGAAGAAATGCCACCCCTGCAAGCCCAAGAAATACCTGCTACCAAGGAGGATTTCAGATGTCTGCCTCTGCAGACATTGGAGCAGGCTCCTCCTAAAGAAGAGGGCCACTGATCTGCTCCTTGGGGAAGCCTGATCTTACTGGAGCAGGTTCTCAGCTGGGGGACATCAGCCAAGCTCCACTGGTGTCAATGGAGTTACTTGTTTACACCTCCTGAGAATTTGTCTCATTGAAAGAGCAGCAGCCTTCTGTGTGATGCTCATACCCCACAGGACCCAACCACTCTCCAGGAAATTTAGTTAAACTCCCTGGTTTCCCTTTAAGTTTTGGACAGCCAGTAAATATACCTCATTGGATTATGAATCAACCTGCCAAAAAGCTTCACTAAGATCTAAGTGAACAGAAACTGGGAGATTTTACACAACGTTAGCGGCAGCTATAGCCCTCATGGGTGAAGAGAACTGGATGGTATTCTGTGTGCAGCACAGCATTTCCACTCCTCAGTCAACCAAAAGAATCACTTGAGGAACACAAGATGCCCCCCTTTCCCCAGGGACTGAACTTTTCATTTCCACACAGTGTCCCTACCCTAGAAAACGTGTCCAGGCCTGGGAACTGAACACAGCCTGCTGCTGCACAAGGCTGGCTCTGGGTCTATAGTATCAGTTCTTCTGGAACAGATCAGAGCAGCTGCTGTGCATTATTAAAATAATTAATGCCATGTTTGGAGTAAACCATTTGTAGAATTCTAGGTTCTCCATCCTTCTTGGAAACAATGTACTTGCTGTTCAAAGTCCAAACTTGTGATTTCTTCAATCTTTCTACATCAGTATGAGATCACAGCACATTATCCAACTTGTGGAATTGCTTTATGCTTCAAGTTCAAGTGCGGTTTTGAAATTCTCCTCTTTGCTAAATCAGGAAAGAAGATTTGATTAAGCAACCAAAGGCACTAGTCTGTTATGAGGATTCAGATTGTACACATGCCAAGTTTCAGTTTTCAAACTTGAGACATTTTTGCAATAGCCTTTGTGATACAGCAATTTCCTGTAATATCCAGGACAAACCTTACTGAATTGTTAAACCTCATTGAATTAAGTATTTTAGGAGTTCATTGTATTAAATGTAAATATTTATGTATTATTGAGGCATTGTATGTAATGTCTCTAGGGAGGGAGATGTGACTAATGTAACTCCTGGGAAGCATTATGAACTTCAAAGGACTCTTTTAAACAATGTGCTGGATGGGAATGAACTTTTAGTAAAGTGCGTTTGCTAGGGAATAGTTGGGAGGAGGGGAATACCAATTCCCACCTTCAGACCCAATCTTTTGAAGCTATGCCCTGAGAAGACCACTGTTTGCTGATTACCTGTTCCTATTTCCCCCCCCCCCCCGCCCCCCCAAGATCAAAGGCCCAAACTGTATAAGGGAGTGACTCGGGTTCATGGGGGTTCTTATTCTGAGCAAAAGGTGTTACCACAAAAAAACCCATTGTTGGAGTTTGCAGAACTGAATCCTACCAGAACCCTGGTTTGAGCTGGGGAGGTCTCTGGTAAGCTTATTAGCATGTGTGTTGATTTTTATTGTGTTCTCTCTAATGCTTTCACCTTAAGATTGTGTCTTTGCTTAGAAAATGTTGTGTGGTAACTTCTAACTGTGGGTTATTACACTGTTTTATAGCCTCTGAGAAAGCAAAGCAGGCCTGCTTAGACGGTGTGACTTGTTGGGGAACTCACAGTGTAGGCAAGGGACTGTGCGTCCTGGAAAAACTCCAGTCAGGAGCGGGAGAGATGTGGGTCTCTGCCCACGAGAGGTGACAGCTGAGGAGCCAGAACTACAAGGACCACAGAGAGGAAATACAGGTGCAGTTGCCCTGAACTGCAACAGCCTTGCTCAAAAGATAGTGGTTAGAGTTTGTTTACAATTGGAAGACTGTTTTGGTATTTTTTTTGTTTTTTACTCTCTCAACTTCAAAATGGTGGTGGGATTTTGTCAAACTTTCCAGAAAAAAAATTCACTGGCAGGAAGTAATTGTGCATGGAAGATATCAGCCCTGAAAGTGAATGTTCAAGACATTATGAGCATGTTAAAACAAAGCTTCATAAAGGAAACGGCTTTGCACCATTAATTATAATGGTTGCTACTGGTGACAGCTGTCATGCTGTTTGCAAACCACTACCTGTTTCATAGAAAACCCTGCTTTTAATTCTATCTATTTATAGCTCAAATTATTAAGTAAAACATGTACTTAAAACTCTTCTTCACTGAGTGGAAGGATCTTACTGCTAAGAGGCTTCAACTACAGCATGGAAAAACAGAAGGGGAGAGGTCATGTCAGCATGATAAATGAGCTCCTTTTGTTTACTCCTGTCACTCAGCACAGCTGAGCTTGTGTTGAGAGGCTGGTGCTGAATTGTGCAGGGGAGAGTGTGAGAGGAAGAAATGACAACCATGCAGCAAGTCTTGGCTTCACTGTTAAAATTCTCCTGTAAATTATTGCATGATAGCGGGGATGTTTTCCGTTCTCCAGACTCATTCCTCAAGCAGGTCACAGGGTCACTGTTATCTGTTGCTATCTAAATGTAAAATAACCCTTTTGTTTAATTGAGACCTTCTGTACAAATTCAGCACATGCACTTCCCTTGTGGAATTGTTTTATGCTTAAAGTTCAGTATGCAGTTTTGAAATTCTCCTCTTTGCTAAATCAGGAAAGAAGCTCTAATAAGGAGCTTACATTTATGATCATTCATTTATTCTGTAACTTTCTACCCTTTGCTGCTGTTTACTCTGTTGTCTTATTGTCATAGGGTAGTCTCACTTGGGGTGTCCTCAGCCCTTTTTTTTATCTAAAAAAGGTATTGAAAAACCCTGTTTAAAAACTACACTAGGATCCATTTAAAGAGTCAACATTGTCAACTGTTGCTGGTTACTACAGGGAGTTCCTATGTTAAGTGTAGGAGAGAACTGTTCTAATGTCAAATATCAATGCATTGTAACGGTTGGCAAATTCTGACTCTAATGGCAGCCATGTGATCTCCCTGTTCCATAGGGACAACGCAAATTGCAACATTCCAACAGGAAATCTAGGAAATGCAATTAGAGTAAAATATATAGTATTATGATAAATCCAGTGACAAATTTATATCCTGCTCCTGGCTGCTCTAATCCCAAATTGCATATAGCCCAACAATGATAGGCACTTGACGAAGGTATAGTGCCATACTTAGCAATGAGGGTTGCAGCAGCTTTTGACCTGCATCTCAAAGTGAAAGGCATATCGCACAATTCATTGCTTAGTCCCGAAGATTGTGTCTACACTAAAGAACAGCACCAGCGTGAGTTACAATGGTGCAGTGCATACACCCCACGCATCTTTTTTCATGTGGGCACTCAGAAATATTATAGGGGCTGTGAATTGTTGCATCTATCTCAATGCCTGGCACAGTTCCAGGAGCAGGTGTACAATGTCTATTAATATTCTTAATGCAGTGTTTCCCAACGTGTGAGGAGTGTCCCCTTGGGAGGCCATCAAGGAGTATCCAGGGGGTGCAGATAGACTTTTTAATTGCACTCCAGAGTCCAGGCTTTCATTTTTAAAGCAAGTCCTTAGCAGTTCTGGTTGTGGGGAAATGTGAAGTGAGAGTAACCAGGGCAGCCACAACTGCCTGATTTTGCAGAGAGCCTGAAAAATAGCTCTGAGGTGTGAACTGCCCCTGTTCATTTCAAAGGGGGCTTACTCAGATGCCACTCGTACTTTAAATGTCAATGTTAACTATTTTACTGCTCATCAAATCATGAAAAGTATCATACAGTGAAAATCCACACAGTCCACTATGAGTGACCACTCATTTTGGATGGGCTTTTAACACACCGCAGGACTGAAGTGAGGCATGATTGGCTCAGTTTTCCTTGAGGGAGGCTCAGCCTTTTCAGAGTCTGAGAAATGTTGTTTTAATGCCTATTTACACCTGTTCATGTTTGCGATTTGCTCTGTTGCCTGTTTCAAATGGTTCTGTCCTGCATGTATATTGCCGCATGCATCGTGAGGCAGGGGATACATCCTTCTAGGCCCTCATAGTTTCACACCAATGGTTGGGGAATCAGCAGCTCAGACTGCATCAGGTGCTAGACCATTTCTGGGACTGCAGGAGCCGATCGGCGCTGTGATGAGCTGGGGCGGCTTTGGCTGACTGTAATCGAAGAGGTAAAGAGCAAAGCTGGTCAAAATCACTGGAAACATTCAAAGTTTTTGATGATTACTTTTCCATGGCAAAATTTCAGAATTTTGCCTCCAGCTCTAATAAGGAGCTTACTTTTATTATTTTCGTTCATTTATTCTGTAATGTTCTACCCTTTGCTGTTTACTCTTCTGGCTTACTGTCCTAGGGCAGCCCAGCTTGAAGCATCGTCTGCACCAAGCCACAGCACAGCTAGTGAGCCTGCCTCAGCTTCCCCTCTCGGGTAATTCAAGGACTGCATATCTGTCTGTCTCTCACCTCCATGTACATACTCCTTAAAATCCCATGATGCAACATACCACACTCTGGCATCTTCTGCTACTCCTAGGCTACTCATTGGCCCCTCCTGTCCCTCTGCCAGGACTGCCACCTGAGCCCTTCCAGTGGGAGTGCAATCCCGCTCTTGCCAGCAGGGACCCCAAGAGCCTCTCTGCCGGGAGATCACCCTTTCCAGAGGAGCGTCCCTCGCTCCCCCGACCTTCTCGCTGTTGTGCTGGGTCCAATTTTCCAATGTAGAGATGTCCCCAGACTTCAGACCTCTCGTTTTAGAGCCAGCAGGCACCTCCCTCTGCTGCGCCCCCATCTTCAGCCTTCCAGTCCAGGCTTGGAGAGTTCACCTAGCAAACCCCTCTTGCTGTTCCCTTTGCCTTCAGACTTCCCCTAGGAAATACTTTCTGGCTCTGACAGCTCTCACTTGTCCCTTTTCCCCACTACAGCCTCAGTCTCACTGGGTCTCTGACTCACCAGGTCTTTTTCCTCTCTGATTCCCCCTGATCCTTTATAACTCCCCAGTGCTGCCCAGGCCTCTTAACTGACCAAATGGGAGCACCTGTTCTGGCACAGGAGTGAGGAACCTACTTTATTTTCTGGGGCCAGCCACCTTGTGATCCTTTTTGCTTTCTTTTGTAGCTGAACTAACAGTTTAATTCAGGATTTTGGAGGGACATAGAGAAAGACAGCAGTGATCCAGGCCTGGGTCCAGAGAGCAGACATACTTCCGGCCCTCCCTGGCAGTCCAGTGAGTCCCCTTCTCCCACGTTCTGCAGTTTGGCTCTTTGGGAGGGTGAGTTAGGGGATGCAGTGAGTGGGTACTGGAACATGGCAATGTAAGTGATGGTGATGCCTCATGAGGATTGCAATTCAGCTGCCTCTTGTCCCCATTGTTCCTTATGGACCATGTTCCCCAGCCAGACTGTTTCCCATGATGCAGTGCAGTGACTCAGCAAGAGATGAGACATCATGCATGACATTATGTATGAGAGATGAGTGCATCATGGGAGACGTATTCTGGCCAGAGGACCCCTCCTCCCATACATAGAGGAGAAAGGGAATATGGGGCATCCAAACAAGTACAATGAGGCACTGTGTGGTGGCACTTCCAAATCAGAGTGACAAAGTGTAGGATGCAACAGTACTTATCAAGCACAAGTCACAAAGGTGCTGTGAACATTTGTGCACTGTTGCAGACCATGTAAGTGGATATGAGGTGTGTTACAGATGGTGGCTATACTTCTCAAGTGTCTCTTGTTTCAAAGGATGTTCCTCACTTTTTTGTTCCCAAGTTATCCTGTTACACATGAATTTGATGTCTTCTCACTTCTGTTATTGAAACATTTACATCAGAAATACAGAATCATGGAACTGAGTTAGAAAGATACTTGTACTGAGGGAATGAATTTCATAGCATTTTCCACTCCTTTTCAATTGCCTGCACCAACATACCACTTTCTTCTGGTCTGACCACTACCACATCCAGTCAGAGGTCAGATCATTCCCACAACAGAGATGAGCTATTTCTATTCCTAAATACGCTCTAGGTTTTCAACTTGCTCAAGGGAACAACCCACACTAATACAAGATCAACATGCTGATGAGTTAGTAAAACAGTGCAATCACATCATGTCTACTATCATCAGCGCCTTGGCCCAAAGTTGCCCACTTCTCCCACGCTGTATAAGATCCCTAGGGTTCACAGAAGAACTACAGCAGATGATGTGCACAGGCAGAAAGGTGATGCATCCGTGTTGTAAAACATATTCTGAATCTCTCCACTAGCAGCACAAACACTTGCAGGACTTGAATACTGTGTGCAGATGTGGTTGCCCCATCTCAAAAAAAGGTATATGGGACTTGGAAAAGGTTCAGAAAAGGGCAACAAAAATGATTAGGGGTATGGAACGGCCACCATATGAGGAGAGATTAATAAGACTGGAACTTTTCAGCTTGGAAAAGAGACGACTAAGGAGGGATATGATAGAGGTCTATAAAATCATGCTGGTGTGGAGAAAGTAAACAAGGAAGTGTTATTTACTCCTTCTCATAACACAAGAACTAGGGACCACCAAATGAAATTAAATAGGCAGCAGATTTAAAACAAACAAATGGAAGTGTTTTTTCTTCCACACAACGCACAGTCAACCTGTGGAACTCCTTGCCAGGGGATGTGCAGGCCAAGACTATAACAAGGTTCAAAAAAGAACTAGATAAATTCATGGAGGATAGGTCATCCTGGCTTATAGCCATTGAGGGGGCAGGGATGGTGTCCCTAGCCTCTGTTTGCCAGAAGCTGGGAATGGGCGACAAGGGATGAATCACTTGATGATTACCTGTTCTGTTCATTCCCTCTAGGGCACCGGGCATTGGCCACTGTCGGAAGACAGGATACTGGGCTAGATGGACCTTTGGTCTGACCCAGTATGGCTGTTTTTATGACTATACCACTGCAGTAAAGGAGGTCGAACAAGCCCTTTACTCCTTTGCAATCAACATGACAGAATCATGGGCAGCCAAGTTTTTCACATCGTGAACTGGCTAATCAACTCAGACTGCGTAGCTCAGACACCATACCCATGCATCAACAGCTGTGAAGAGCCATCGGCAGACTGCACTGATAACTCTATGTATTTAGTTGATCTTAACTAAGAAAGAGAATTCCACCCTGACCAGATTGCATTATTCACCCCACCATAGCTGACTGGGTTTGCTCCCATCACACATGCCGAAGCTCAAGAAGGCCTGAAAAATATTAGAGCCACAATTTGGGAAATGGATCCATATCCCTCCTGGTTGGTGAAAATCAGCAAAGAACAACTTTGCCCACTATTGATGGAAATGGTCAATGCCTCCTCCAGAGAAGAAGCGCACCTACCAAACTCATTGGAAAATGCAATAATTCACCCAATCCTAAGGAAGCCAACACTCAACCCTGAAGGTCTCTCCAACTACTGTCCTCTCTCCAAACACCCATTCCTGGGCAAAATTAACTGAGAAAGTGGGAACCATCAATCTCCCACAACATGTGAGATCCTGGATGCCTCACTAACAATGTTCAGATCAGGGCACAGCCCAGAAACTGCTCTAGTAGCACTAAGAAACCATCTCTGCATGGCCATGGACACAGGTAAGAGCTCCATGCTCCTATTTCTGGACCTCTCTGCAGCCTTTGACACACTGGACCAAGGTGGCTTAGCATTACAGTGGCTTCAGTTATTCTCAGGCAGAACTGAGTGGTGATGGTAAGTGTCTCCTGCTCTTCAATGGCTCTTGCCTGCAGAGTCTCTCAGGGATTCATACTGTCCGCTTTTCCCCTCAACATCTACATGAGACCACTGGAAAAAATCAAGATATGCCATGGGGTCAGCTGCCAGCAGTGTGCTGGTGAAACTCCTCTCTCTGTCTCATTCTCAACTAATACAACCATCACCACTATTAAAATGCCCACATACCTACATCTGGCTCAAGACCAAAGTGATGCTGGTCAGAAAGGGGAATTGCTTTGAAGAGCTGTTCAGGACGTTGTTTCCATCTTCCATTGAAGGCATACAGCCTGCTTTTTGTCAGGGTGGTGTGAAGCCTCAGGAGATCCTGTTGGACTCATCACTAAGTTTGGATAACTAGGTAGCATCAGCTTCCAAAAATGCCTCCTTTCACCTCTAGCTTGCTTGAAAACTTCATCCCTTCCTTCTGGATGAGGATCTGGCAACAGTGATCCAGACATTTGTCACCTTTAGGCTGCGTCACTGTAGTTCGCTGTATCCAAAGTGGAATGTGAAGATGATACACAAGCTCCAGCAGATACAGAATGAGCACATCAGGCCCATGCTCAAGGTCCTCCACTGGCTCCCAGTTAGCTTCTCATGCCAACTTAAGACATCGGTACTAATTTGCAAAACAATTAAGGTTCAAGCCCCCGCTACATTATGGATCAAATTTCAATCTATGAACCATTGCAGCAGCTGCACTCTCCCGAGACAATGCAGATCACAAAGCCCAGGATGAAGTGCCTGAGAGCTGGGGACAAAACATTTTCTGTTAAGGGGATTTGGCCAAGGAACAAACTTCTACAGCAAAGCAGATTAATCCAGTCTGTCCTTTAGGAAATGCTGCAAAACCTTCCTCTTAATAATAATAATAATAAAAGGCATTTCTGTCATAAAAATGATGCTGCTATCCCCAGTAAACCTCTACCAAGCAAACATTTAATAAAAACTCCACTCCAAGTAGTTTTACTCTGAAAAAGGAAAAATGCCAGAAACTTCTTGAAGTCTTTGCTACTGCAATTGATTTTACAATGAAGGTGCTTAGATACTATGGCAATGAGCAGCAGTATAAAACCCTAATATAGATCATTATTTTGCATTCCTCATTTTGGGTCTTTGCCATACATCACATCCCACATTTGGGCCTTGGCAGGTTAAGAGAGATGGTTGTGACAATTCCAAAATTTTCTAGTATGGAGAAGACCTAAAAGCTTTGGCTGTCCTCAGCAGACTAGCATTACCTGCTGGACTGTCACAAGGGCTCTCGGTATTGAAGTGAACACTCATTTAAAAGCTGGTGCTGTTCCAAAACTCATCTGCTACTCTGCCAGAATTCTGGAATGGTTCAGAAATGGTTGACAGATGCATTGTTATCACAACCAGCAACCATGCTCTCCCAACAGAAATGGGCTCACTCAGTTTGTTTTAATGTATGCTGTTTAATAGTCTTGCAACTTTTGTTGCTGCTGTTAGCTGCAGCAAGGTCAGCAGCAGTCTCAATTAGTGCTGACTGGCAGAGAGAGATGGCAACGTGCAGAGTCTATTCCAGAAGACCCAATTTCCTGAGAGGTGCTAATACTGACCGTTATTGATAGCACTGCTTTACTATAAAGTGACTCTGCCCTTTTATTAAGAGGGGTTGGAGTTTGAAGAAGCACCATTTGCTAACCCGTCTACTGTAGGAACAGAGATGGAAAATTTCAGTGGAGGAAGATCCAGAGACAAACAAATCGAAGATTGTAATAAGCTATAATCTCCACTAGAAAAAAGATAAGTGTAACCACTATATCCTATATAAATAAACAAAACTCTAAAAGGTGTTGATGGAGGATTCAAAATGTTACCATTAACTGACATTTTATTCTAATTTAGTTCCCCACAAGGAATTCTTCAGAAGAACTTCAAAATAAAAAGTTTTAACTCAGCTAAATCATCTCTCTAAAGCTGCAATGGGATTATGTTAGAAGAAAGTTCTCAACCTCTTTGCTCTGCAGCTTTCCCTTCATCTGATAACCCTTGTTTGGCAAGTGCAAAGAGGGGAAACTATCAACTGGAAACTGGTGATCTCAAATGCAATTTGCCATAGCTTTGTTAATTTTTGAAATTGTTCAAAATCTAGCTCAACCATAAGGTTCGGGAGAATTAAGTTCAACAGATGGAGTTGTAGAAGTTCACAATCCTGGTGACTTTGGAATCGACACCCATGGGTTTTAAATAAAGTGTATATCTAGTGTAGATTATTTGCTGAAATGTTATACAACACTATGAAAATAGAAAGCAGCTGGAGCTGGTCAAAGGAACCTAGAATTTGGTGTGTATTTGGCCATAGCTATTTTGAGAATTTTTACAAAGCTCTTAGGGAGGTTGGGTTGGAGCCACAAAGGAACTTAGATTTCAAACCTCATACTTTAGACACCTAAACTCCAGATTTAGGTGCCTAAGTCCCGGTTTTAGGTTCCACTGTGATCCATGAAACTCCCACTGACCCCTGTAGATGCCTAACTCATGCAGTACCTAAATGTTCAGGGTATAACTTCTCCTTGGCACCTTAGTTACCTCTCTGACTGAAGAGAGAGGGAATGACTGTGTATCCGAGTAGTTTAGGCATCTAAGTGGGAGAGCCCATGTCCAGTCCCCCTGTTCCACCACTATTTATTTTATTTTATTTTATTTATTTATTCAAAGTGGAACAGTTTCAACAGGAGAGAATGAGGGAGCCCCATATCATAAAATCCCATTGCTCAGGGGTTAGTGCACCTCTCCTGAGATGTGGAAGACCCCTATTCAATCCTTTCTTCCCCTCGGGCAGATGAGGGAACTGAACCTGGGTCTCTCACGCGAGTGCCGTAAGCACTGGGCTAGAAGTTATGAGCTGGGACTCTGGTTCTGTATGGGGGGCAGGTGCCTGCCTAACTAATTTTCACAAGTAATGCCATAGGCACCTAAGCTGCCTGACTCCTGGAGAGGGGCTCCTTTTATGGATCGCTGACAGAGATAGGCATCTCATAGGATTGGAAGGGACCTCGAGAGGTCATCTAGTCCAGTCCCCTGCACTCATAGGAGGACTAAGTATTATCTTGACCATCCCTGACAGGTTAGTCTAACCTGCTCTTAAAAACCTCCAATGATGGAGATTCCACAACCTCCCTACGTAATTTATTCCAGTGCTAACTACCTTTACACTTAAGAAGTTTTTCCTAATGTCCAACCTAAACCGCCCTTGCTGAAATTTAAGCCCATTGTCTCTTGTCCTATCCTCAGAGATTGAGAACAATTTTTCTCCTTCCTTGTAACAACCTTTTATGTACTTCAAAACTGTATTCATGTTCCCTCTGTCTTCCCTTCTCCAGACTAAACACACCCATTTTTTCAATATTCCCGCATAGGTCATGTTTTCTAGACCTTCAATAATTTTTGTTGCTCCTCTCTGGACTTTCTCCAATTTGTTCACATCTTCCCTGAAATGTGGCGCCTAGAACTGAACACAATACTCCAGTTGCATCCTAATCAGTGTGGAGTAGAGCAGAAGAATTATTTCTCGTGTCTTGCTTACAACACTCCTGCTAATACATCCCAGAATGATGTTTGGGGTGTGTGTTTTTTTGTGGTTTTTTTTTGCGCAACAGTGTTACATGGTTGACTCATTTAGCTTGTGGTCCACTATGACCGCCAGATCCCTTTCTGCAGTACTCCTTCCGAGGCAGTCCTTTCACATTTTGTATGTGTGCAACTGATTGATTGTTCCTTCCTAAGTGGAGTACTTTCCATTTGTCCTTTTTTGAATTTCATCCCTATTTACTTCAGACTATTTCTCCAGTTTGTCCAGATCATTTTTGAATCTTAATCCTATCCTGAAAGCACTTGCAGCTTGGTATAATCCCCAGACTTTATAAGTGTACTCTGTATACCATTATCCAAATCCTTGATGAAGATATAGAACAGAACCAGACCCAGAACTGTGGCACCCCATTTGATGATATGCCTGAACCACTGATAACTACTCCCTGAGAATGGTTTTACAACTAGTTATGCCCCCACCTTATAGTAGCCCATCTAGGTTGTATTTTCCTAGTTTGTTTATGAGTAGGTCATGCAAGTAGTCCCTGCAGCCTTGACTTAGGCACCCTGTCGGTGAGAAAGTCAGGGCTTAGGACACACCTCAGTATTCAGCATCTCCCATTGACTAGCTTAGGCAGCTACCTGACTAGCGTGCTGGCTTGTGTGGATCAGATTCTTAGATTCCTGTCTCTCCCCATTCATTGCCGAGTGAGCCTAGGTGCTGAACTCGGCTGTGTGAATAACAGTGGTATTCCTGTGCTTTTTCTAGGCATCTAAAAGTTAGGTGATGTGACGCTCACTGTCAGACTGCCTGAGTCCTTTTCTGAATCTAGCCTCTCACCACTTGATTGGGCCTTAGGAGACCTAGGTTAAATTCCTGGCTCTGCCACAGACTACCTCTGTAATGTCAGACAAGCCACTTAGGGTCTGTCTACACTGCAGTTGGACACCCACGGCTGGCCTGTGCCAGCTGACTCAGGATCGCCAGATTTGGTGTTTGAGGCATAGATGTTCTGGCTCAGGCTGCAACCTGAGCTCTGGGACCCTGCCATCTAGCAGGCTCCGAGAGCCCAGGCTCTGTCCCAAGCCCAGATGTCTACGCTGCAGTTAAACAGCCTCTTAGCCTGAGCTCTGTGAGCCTGAGTCATCTGGCATGGGCCAGCGTGGGTTTATAATTGCAGTGCAGACATACCCTTAAAGCCATATTCTGTCTCGCTTATTCAGGCAGAGTAGTACCTTTATTGCATAAGTAGTCCCAGCTACTTCAATAGGAGTGCTTGTGGAGGAAGGTATGACTCTGCCTGAATAACAGAGGCAGAATATCGCTCTTTATCTTTCTGTGCCTGAGCTCCCCATTTGTCAAATTGGAATATTAGTAATTCCCTGCTCCTCGGGGGTATTGTGAGGCACTTGGGACCCTCCTCGCTGTTGCCTTGTGCCTTGTATAGTGACTTATGCCAGTGCAAAAGGAGTGTAAAGTGCAGGGGTGAAAGTAACACAGAAGACTTACTGGTACGGGGGCCTGGTTCCAGGCCCCCAGAAGGAGCAGGGCCTTGGGGGGAAGGGGCGGGGCTGGGGATCAGCCTCCCCCAGCCAGCCCATCCGTGCTGCCTGGTCTATGCTGCCCAGGGCTCCGGCAGCAGCCGGGATCCCTGGGCCCTTTTAAATTGCCAGGGCCCAGGGCAGCTGCCCCTTTTACCACACCCCCAACCAGTCAGAGGCCCTGCAGGTAGGGTCCCTACCGACAGGGCTGCTGATGAGAGGTGGGGGGGGGGCACAAAAGGGGCAGCGATGTTAAAGCGCTGCTGCAGCAGTGCTTTAAAGAGGGTCCTTAAAGCGCGGCCATGGCAGTGCGTTAACATCGGCTGCATACTGCCCAGTACCGGCGGCCACTTCTTACCGGTACTCTGTACCAGCCCGTACCAGCCCACTTTCACCTCTGGTAAAGTGTCGTCATCAAATCACAAGGAAGGTGTTTTACTCCCTGGATCAATGACTGCACAAGGTTCAGGGCAAAGGTGAATTAGACCCGCAGATGCTGTGGTGATGGGGAGCCATGTAAGTACCTGGACAGAAGCTGGTGGCAATCCACAGCACTCCTCTCAGTTCTGGAATTGGCTAAGGAATTTCATAGATGGAGCCTGTCTGCAAAAAAAAAAAAAAAAAAAAAAAAGGTATATTTCTTCCAATTGTATTTATTTTTAATGCATTTTTAACTGAGAAAATCATTATCCAAAATGTACATCTGGTATGGTAGGGAAATGCAATAATGGATCTGGCAGCTGCCTTGTCTGCTCAAGGATGCACACACAGCTCCCTCAGGAGCCAAGCTATTATTGGCTTCTCTGTCTATAACTGTGCAAAACCCCCACTCTGAAGTGGTGCAGGAGCTAATGCTACTTGCAGAAGCAGTTACTCATGCTGCTAGATTCGTAGGGAC
This sequence comes from Natator depressus, assembly GCF_965152275.1. Taxonomy (NCBI): domain Eukaryota; kingdom Metazoa; phylum Chordata; order Testudines; family Cheloniidae; genus Natator; species Natator depressus. The sequence continues at coordinate 113,136,448 of NC_134234.1, forward strand.
TCCTCCTCTTCAGGATGCAGTAGCTTCCCTAGCACTGCCCACTGTTGTACTAATTGGCCTTAATTTATCACAACACCACCCAATTTCAAGGCCACATACTTGGTGCATATGGACTTCATTGTATTGAAGGGCAGGGGTAACATGGTAGGGAGCACTTCTCCACACCTTGTGACCTCAAACTCCATTCGCACTATCTTCTTTCCCCATGAAGCTGTGGTAGTATACTACAAAAAAGGACTGCTAAGGATGAGCCTGGCTCTTACCATGGGAACCTTTTTATTGTATTGACAAAATACATGCATTTTAGTAAAATACAACGTTATGATTTTGTCCTTTTGCTAATTTGATCAAAATTATAGCAGAAGAATATAAATAATTAAGGGTGATGTGTAAAGGCAAGGGGGGGAACAGAAACGATCCCCCCCACACACAAAGTTTTTGGTTTTTAAATAAAATTCCAGGTCTTGTTTACACTGGAAAAGTCTATGGAAAACTGGCAACCTGGCAAGATTAGACCATCATATATACAAATGATGTTTAAACCTGGTTAAGTAAAAGGAGATGTTTTTAGTTAGACTGTTAACAACAAAATGACAATACCCCAGAGTTTTAAACAAAACACAACCAAACATTTATTTAGCTAAAATATGTGAAAGAAATGTAATCTCTGTTAATGATTCAACAGTGCCACCCTTTCAATTATAAGTGCTGACAGCTCCCCATATTTCTTTCTGAAATGCCAATAAGTCCTTCAGCAAAGCAATGAAAGACCAGACTTGATGTTCCTAATCTTTCTAAGGTTATAAAGAGCATTGAAAAATAGATAAACCCTCCCCAAACAAATCAGGGCTTCTTTATACGTCGTTGGAAAGCAAACACCACCACAACCAAAATTCATCTTCCTGTGTAGGTCACCTTTAGTGGAATATTAGGTACGTACTGGCTTGTTGATTTAATGCCAACCTAAGCTGGCTTTAGACCAAAATATTATACTGTTATATCTTAGTCACATGGGATGACATGCAGCATGCTAGGAATGAGTGCCAAGTCATTGATGCTATTTTTTTGATTGACCTTTCCAAGGCAACTGATACAAAAATTCATTCAAAACCATTTTATTTTCTCAATGGACAATTTTCATTGAGCTTTCTGTTAAAACTGACAATTTACCTCCATAAAGCCCAAACAAATGTAGTTTTTGTTACATGGAGGAGGTGGGGATTGGGGAAAAGTAAGGGGAGCCACCATTAGAGGTCATTTTAGGGTTATCTTTTGTTGTCAGTTAATATCCTGTACAGTCCTTTATGTATGTAATAGCCTCACTGTTAGCAAGTATGGGATGAAATATAAGTATTATTTGTAATAATTGTAGCATGGGGCTTGATGTAATTCACAAGTAGTAATTTCATTTTAACATTTCAAATTGATTCACTGGGAATAGTTGACTTTTCTTCAAAAGGCTTAAATCTCTATGGTAACAAGTTCTAGAAGAAAACTGAATGCAATTCTACAATGTCATAACTTTATAGGACCTTTTTACTAGGAAACTATTTCACATAATTGAGCCTATATCCATCTTTAATGATTTATTCTGATACAGAAATGTTATGGATGTAGGCCTTCCAGTGATAAGTATTACAAGCTAAAGTTGAGTCCAAAATGAACTTTAGCGCCCTGTCCAAGGTAACCAGTTTCCTAATGTTTAGCAGAGTGTTTAGTGGGAGCTGTGATGAGAGGAGGAGGGGATAACTGGTGTATCTAAATCCTGCTCCATGATGCCTCTAGCTAGCTAGAAACCCCTACTTGTTCTCCATTCCTGGTTCCTACACTCCTTCATCTCCCCTGTTCCTGGGTCTGACCCCTTGACTCTCACGAAGAAGCATCAGGAGACAGGTAGCTAACACCAGAAGCAGTGGCTGAGCACTAGGTAGGGAGCCTACAATGACTCCATGCCAAGGAAGCCAGCAGGAAAGCTGGTAATACAGCAGGCTGGGAGCATAGATTGCTGGCGGTACAATGAGAAGATACTTCCAATCTCTCTGAGTGGGTTTGAGGGGTGGGGAGTTGGTAGGAGATTGCTACAAAGCTTGGAAAGAGAGGAGATAGGTAAGCAGTTAACCTGACTCCCATCTATTGCTTTAGAATACTAAGTACCAGTATAGTTGTTCCTAGAGTAGACAGATTAATCTATTTTACAAGCATGGCTTCTATCCCTACACTCAGCTGGCATTGTCTGGGCAGATAGTACACCAGTCAAGTTGCAGAAAGATGACACCATTTATAAGTCTGTGCAGATTACTATGAGTGTCCTTCCGACACTATAATTGATACAACACACTTCTGCTGTTTTTCCCCCCAATAAATAGAAGGGTTGGGGACATGCACAAGCTTAACATTTTTATAAAAACATAAATATTAGAGCTGGTTGGGAATTTTCCAATTAAATGCTTTCATCAGAAAATGCCAATCTGTTGAAATCAACACTGTTTGCAGGAAAGGGTCCTCTTAGATGAATCTCCAAATTTGGAAAGGGGGGAAGTTCCAAAAATGACAAAACAAGAAGTTTTGGATCAAAATGCCTTTTTGTTTTGAAATTTTAGTACAATTTATTCTAAAAAAAAGTTTAAAAATAACTATAAAGGTCAGAATCAAAATGAAACAGTTAGAAATGAAATGTTTCCACTCCCTGACCCAAACGAAATGTCAGATTGTCGGTTCATGACAATTTTTGAGATTTCAACTTTTCATTCTGACTCAGGAAGGAGGGGGAGGGAAATTTCACAATCTCAAATTCTCATGGGATGGGAAAACCAGACCCTACAAGCTCTAATAAATATTATATATCTTACATGTTCAATAGTGCTTTTCATCTCAAAGTATCCCTATTTGTTGTACAAACCTAGGTCTTGTTCTATCATTGACCCTGGTGCCCATTCGAAATCCCAGTAACTCCACTAGGATTCCAGGCAAATACAGGGATGAGCCTTAACATAGATGTATGTTGGTTATATAACATTGGTCAGTGCGTATGGGATGAAGAATTGGAGCTCTTCATTCAATAAAAAAAAATATCTGGCATGGGAGTCTGAGTTGAATGCTGTAGCTAGCCCCTCTAATTACTTTAGGGGTGTTGTATATGTGTGTGTGTGTTACTAACGTACGTATTCACTGAAACCTACTGTCTTAAAAAGTGTACGCGTTTTTCAAATGTAATATACTATTATGGCCACCCTTTGTTACTGTAGGGGCACTCTAGATCAGCGGTTCTCCACTTTTGTGGACTCAGGAACCATTTGTAAATGTTTATGCCCTGTCATGACCCAGTAAATAGTCTGGGGGTAGAGGCCCTGGAGTGGTTTTGGTCTGGTCCTGCCCCCAGTGGGCTTGGGTCCTGCCTGGCACTCACCCCAGAGTGGCAGCTTCTGCACCTCCTGTGCTGTCGGGCTGGCTGGGTTTGGCTCTGAGTTGTGACCTCCAGGTTTGCAGCACCTCTCAGGTTTGGCCCTGCCGCTCTGAGTGGACCAAGTTTGTGTCAGTGGAGTTGTGGCCTGGCCCATGGGGTTGAAGTGCCACTCAGTCACATTTGGCCTACCTAGGCTCCCGTCATCATGACGACTGGGCCAAACCTAAGTGGTGCTGGGACCCCAGAGGTTGCAGTGCCTGGAGCAGGGAGGTGAGCCCAGCCAGCCCCATGGGACAGGAGCTGCTATCTGACCCTTTGAAACTGAATCTCAAGCCCTGCATCTGGAGTCCTCTGCACCCAGATGCCCTGCCTCTGGACCCCCACCCCTGCATCCAGACCACCACCCACTGAGCTCCCTGCACTCAAACCTGCACACTGACAAGCCCACCCCCTGCACCACCCTGAGCCCTCACATCCAGACCCCCCCATGCCACTGACCTCTAACTAGCTTCACCCAGACCCCCACCCCACCAAGCCCCACTCCTGCAGCGCCCAGACCCCTCCGCTGAGCCCCAACCATCTTCACCTGGAAGCCCCCACAGAGTCCCATTGCCCCTGAACTCTCCCAACGAGCCTCTGTGCATCCAGATCCCCCCCACACACACCTAGACCCCCTGCTGAACTGCCTTTACCCAGATTGTCCCACACAGAATCCTCCTGTCCCACACCTGGATGCCCCCACGCTGAGCCTCTCCACACTTGGATCCTACCTAGTTGAGCCTGCCTGCCCCATGCTTGCTGTGCCTGGCGCAGAGGAGCAAGGCCCCAGGATATTTCTGGGGCAGGCCCAGGCCTTGTGCTCTGTCAGGGTCACATGCAACCTCACCACTGAGTCCGTGTCCCGCCAGTGAGGGATAGGGGGGTTGCAGAGTAATCTCCCACCTTCGTGCAGCTGCTGGCCTGTGCTCCCCACTGCCATGCTGGAGCCTCTGCATTTATTTAATGATAAATAAAACTTACAGAATTTTAAAATATTGTGTGCAGAATTTTTAATTTTTTGGTGCAAAATGCCCTCTGGGTATAAATAAATTATCCATGGGTCAAGTGGCTGGACTGAGAAAGACAGCATAGAAAACTGGTTTTACTTACACTTTTATAATGTTATCCGTTCATCCCTCATTGGCTGGGACTCAGAGGTGAAGTGTTAAAAATACAATCACACCAAAGCCGCTTGAAGTAACTTCTGTACTGCCTGTAGAAAAGTGTTATAAATTAGGACCCAGCTCCCCAAAATAAATAGAATCCCCATGTCCAGTTTCACTAGTGTTGAAAGTGAGTGCAACTCCATTGAACTCTGTATATCATTAACATGAATGCGATTGGCTCTCTTTCTCCATCTGTACAAATATTCTCTTCCTTTTATAAATGCTGTGTAGCATTGGATGTGGATTTCAATAAGGCTCTAAATCCTACCTTGGATCTTTGTCCTTTATTTCCTGACATTGTTTTCAGGCCTTTTGTTCTGTTTTGGGGTTTGTCTGTTTGCTTATGTTTGTAGTGAGAAACATTAATAATTACAGCATTTCCTTTATGGTATTCAGTGACTCTTTCCTTGTTTCACAACTTTTTATTCACCCTTTTTTCTGTCACTTTCCATTTTTCTTTTGGATTTCATTCTTCTGGCATCCTAGTAATTTCTCCTGGGATGCTGACATTCTCTGATCTGCTTTCTTGGACCACGCTTCTGTTGCAATCACCAGCCTAAGTATGCATTTTAATTGTACTTTTAGCAAGCATTAGTGACTGAGGTCCAAACTCAGGTCCTTCCCTATTCAGCAGAACACTTTAGCATGTTTCTAGAGTAAAGCATGTTTTAAGTTCCATTTAGAGATGGGCAGGAAACCGTTTTCTATACCAACTTAACAAAAATAAAGGGGTTTCCCTTTTGGCTTTAACAGTGAGTTCATTGCAACTTGTAAAGTCATTTAACAGGCATTCACCAGGTGAATTTACTGTTTACTTTGCACTGTAAACTAACTTTAAAAATGCAGCCATGGAAATTTACTTGGCAAAACCTGATCATCAACCAGACAATTTTTCAAAAAATTCCTAGCCACTCCCTACTTTAAAATTGAAATTTGATGCTGCATAACTGCCTCCTGCCCCCTTTGGCTATAATTGCAAAAGAGAATAAGGTTACACAGAAGGACCCCAATCCTGCAGTCTGGCCCATGTGCGTATATTTACTCATATGAGTAGTTCTGTTGGAAACTTTAAAACCAAAGGGATTACTCACAAGAGTAAAGTTATGTAATGTCCACAAGTCTTTGCCGGATCAGAGCCCAGAAGAGCAGTAAAACTATTAACTCTTTAAAAGAGATCTGCAAAGGAAAAAAGAATGGGGTTTGTGCCTTTATTTGCTTGTTTTGCATTAGAAGTTCAAGTCTTGTTAACCCTGTTTTTACTGGAAGACTCTACAGTTGAACGGAAAACAACTAGGATTATGACATCACCGATACCAAGGAGGTGAAGCCTGAACTGATGGGAGGGAAAGACTGCATAAAACTCTCAGGGCCAGATCGTACCCTCATGTGGTAATATGGGGTAGGAAACTCTGTGAGGTTGCCCTTGAAGAGCCTCCTCTACATTCCTCCATCCATGGGGGCAGGGTTTGCACCCCTGTGTGGAAGAAAGTAAAGATCTGCCCCAGTGGCTATCCTGAGATCTTCAGGAGGCAGTACGGGGTTTACCACGGCGCCAGTGGTGCCATGACGCCAGGCCCAGAGTCCGAAGGGGCTCCAGCCAGCCAGTTCCCCCGGCTGGCTGAGCAGGCCAAGAAAGCTGCTCTGTCCCTATTCTGCCCCCGCCCTGCCTCTTCCCACCCTTGCTCCGCCCCAACCCCTCCCCCCTTCCACCGAGCAACGTCCCAGGGGACTGCAGCAGGGGAATAGTCCCGCTGTTGTGGGGAACTTTCCTGGCTTCTGCACTACCCCGATGAAGTGAGCTAGCGAAAGGATCTGAATCCTCGCTCCCACTTCCTTTACCCAGTGGCCTCCCCTTCCACTCTCCTGCCTGGCAGAGTCCTCGTAACCCCAACAAGGCTGGGCCCAGGATTCCTGGGGGGCTCGACCCCCAACCCTGCTGTGGTCACCTAGGACAGGGGCTAGGGGGTCCCCACTCCGGGGTACTCTCTCTGCACTGGGCACTTCTCTGACCCACTGACCATTACATACAATTTGAAGCAAATGCAAGTTATTTAATCAACAATTAGTTTTAAAAAGAATAAGGAAAAATGGGAAAGGTTAAAGGAAACACATCAACCCGCTCTGTGGCAGGGAACATCACAAACAGTGTCTCTGGAATGTCAGGGCAGTTCACAGTCTGTTCCTTGTAAGTCCCAGGCCTCCTTCTCCGGCCTTGGCTGTGCTGCAGGGATGCTGTGGGTTGGACACTTGCTCTGGTAGTGGCCACACGCTCTCAGGCTCTAAGTGGTAGGACCCTTCTGCCCAGTGTCGCCCCTGCCCTGTCGGGGTTACGATCCAAGCCTGGCCTGCAGAGCCTCTTGGCTGAGGTGTCTCCCTGTGCTGGGCCCGCTGCCCAGTGTCCCCCTCGCTCTCCCCAGCTGCTCACCGCACCCAGCTCCGGACTGCTCCAGCCCCAGCTCCACCACTCTCTCTGCTGCTCTGCCAGCAGCTCCCTGGGCTGCTTCTTTGGCCCCTCTGGCTCTGGTTGCTGCAGCTCTGCTGCCAGGACAGGTCTGCTCTGCAGGCTGCTTCTGTGACTCTGCTCCCAGCACTGACGGGCTTCGCGGGCTGCTTTTCTGGTCCCTCTGGCTCTGGTTGCTGCAGCTCTTCTCCCAGGGCAAGTCTGCTCTCTCTGGGCTGTGCCTCTGGCTTTGGGGCTGCAGCTCTGCTCCCAGGACAGGGTCTGCTCTCTCTGGATCTGGCACGGCTCTACTCTCCAGCTCAGCTCGGGCCCCTGCTTTCTCCTTAGCTCGGCCCCACTCTGTCTGACCCAGGCAAATCCAGCTCACACGGAGGATGGGACCTCCCTGGCATCCTGACTCCCTGAATAGCCTGCCCGCCCTGTCATTCAGGCTGACCTGGAGCATTGGCCTCTCCCCATTGTTCCTGGGGACTATCAGTCTCAGGGTCCTGATTTCCCATACACCCTTCCCCTTTTAGTACTGGGAGCTAGCCAACCAAAACACCCCCACTGAATGTTAGTAAGGGGGCAAGAGTCTCCTTACACCTGCACTCACCGGGCGCCGGGAAGTGGAGTGACCTGGCTCCAGCCTGCTCCGCGCCACCGGTGAGTGCTGGGGGTTCCCCGCTGCCCCCCAAGTCCCAAGGCTGGGAGCCAGGGGAGCACAGTGGAGTGGCTTGGGGCCAGGTCACTCGACTTCCTGCCACCCCGTGAGTGCAGGGTCAGGCCTGCCCTGCAATCACTGGGCGGCAGGAAGTGGAGCAACACAGCCCGCTCCGCCGGCTCATGCTGGGGGCAGTTTCCCTACTGCGCCCCAAGCCTGGGGAGAACATGGAGCAGTGGGGAAGGGGCATGGGATGGTGAAGAGAAGGGGATGGGGAAAGCGGGGGCCTAGCATGCAGCATCCCCTTGGCAGCAGCTGGGGCTCCCCTATTAAGCAGGCCCATCAAACCCTCACCCTGAAAAGCTCCATCTCCCCTGCATCTGTACTACCCCAATGAGCCCCCCCAGACACCCTCCCCACTGAGCACCAAACACCTGCACCTGGACCCCCATCCAAATGAACCCCGCCTCCCCTGCACCCAGATCCCCTCCCCCACGCTGAGTGCCAACCGTTTTCACTTGGTCCCCCCCTGCAGACTCCCATTGCCCCTGCACCTGGAACCTCCCTGTGCATCCAGATCCCCCACTGAGCTGCCTGCACCCAGACTGCCCCACACAGAACCCTCTTACCGCGGTCTGGATCCCCCCACACTAAGTCCCTGTGCACTTGGATCCTGCCGCCAGGCTGAGCCTCCTTGCCCACATCTGGTGTGCCTGCTCCCAGGGTGTTTCTGTGGCAATCATGGCCCTTGTGCTGTATCAGGGTCAGGTTCAGCCTCACTGCCAAGTCCCTGTCCCAGGGGGGCAGGGAAGGCTGCAGGGTGATCTCCCACCTCCATGTAGCCAGTGGCCTGTGCTCCCCTCTGCCATGGTGGAGCTTCCACATTTATTTATTGTAAAAAGAAAATTGCAGAATTTTAAAATATTGTGCACAGAATTTGATGCAGAATTCCCTCAGGAATATAGGGTGCTGTACAGCTGTGATGGTGGGACTGTGAAGGGGGTGCTGGACAGTAGGGGATCTGTGGGTGGGGGAGCTGGGCAGGGGGTATGGTGTGCAGGGTGCTTTGCAGTTGTGGTGGGAGGTCAGCGGGAGGGGGTCTCTGGGCAGGGGGTGCTTGGCATAGCGCAGAGGTTGGCAAACTACCCAGCGCTCTGGGCGGCGTGGCTGTTAGGGACAGGGAGCGAGGGGGGGGGTTGGATAGAGGCCAGGGGAGTTCGGGGGGTGGTGGTCAAGGGGCAGGGGTGTGGATAGGGGGTGGGGTGGTCAGAGGGTGGGGAAAAGGGGGGTTGGATGGGGCAGGGGTCCCAGGGGACAGTCAGGAAGGAGAGGGGGGGTTGGATGGAGCAGCAGGGGGCAGTCGGGTTGGGAGGTACGGGGGTTGTCAGGGCACAGGGAGCAGACGGTGGTGGATGGGGTAGGAGTCCAGGAGGGGCCATCAGGGGACGGGGGGGTTGGATGGGGCAGGAGTCCCAGGGGAGCCATCAGGGCAAGAAGCGTGGGGGGTCGGATAGGAGGTGGGGGCTGTTTGGGGAAACACGGCCTCCCCTAACTGGCCCTCCATATAATTTTGAAAACGCGATGTGGCCCTCAAGCCAAAAAGTTTGCCCACCCCTGGCATAGCGGGTCCAGGGGCATTGGGCATAGAGATCTGTGGGGGAAGTCTCTAGGTGAGGGGGTGCTGGACATAAGGACAGGGCACTGGGCAGGTGGGCAGTGTGGAAGGGCTGCGCGGGCCAGTGTGCATCTAGCAGTTGTGGGTTTGTAAACAGTGCCCTTGTGCTGGGCTGAGTGGGGCCACTCCCACTGCGCTGCGCCTCATTGCCCCCAACCGGCCCCTCGCTCTGCGGACCGCCCCGCATCACATGCCCTATTTCCCCAACAGGGGCCCACAAATAAGTATGGTGCTGGGACCACAAAAAGTGAACTCGGACCTCTCAGGAGGGCATGATGCTATCTGTGCAGAGAACTGCTACCTCCACAGCAGTTCTGGCCTCCTGCAGATTTAACCCTATTCCTTGGCAAGTACAGTTCCACTGGAGCCATGCTACCAGGGATTCCTCTGTTTGCAGCTACCCCAGCGCCTTCTTCACAAAGGCCCAGAAGGGTAGGCCATGGAAATATAATCATGCTTCTCTCTGTATTACATTTCCAGGTTCCAGCATAGGGCTCCTATCAAAAGGATGCTTCAGCCATTCCCCCTTCTGTTTCTGACACGTGTGACCTTGTTCCACGCCCAGAATATGCAGCCTCTTGTTCAAGGCCTCTTGTGCTGGGCATATATACGGGGAAAGGGAGAGTTGTGCTTACTTTATGGCTGCTTTATGCTAGCACGGCGTCATAGGATGAAGATTAATTCCCCTCCAGCATGAGTAAGGATGGCAGAATCCAACCCTAATTAAAGCAATCCAAACTCACTGACCATAGAAACCTCCTGAATGCTTCAGGGAAGAACTGTATCAATCGCAAGTCCCTTTAAGACTCAGAAAAGATAAGAAATGTACAACAGTAGTGAATGGTCACTTATTTGTTTGTCTGCAGAAATAAGCTAGTTAGCTTACTGGATCAAGTGAGGACTTTTTTTTTGGATCGCAGCTGGAAGGTTTCTGTAATCAGTGGTTCAGGATGGCATGTTTAAATTCTTTGTCACTTCATTCAGACCTGAATATGGAAGACTCTTGTACTGGTCCCTGCACATTTTCAGAGTGGAAATGGTATTTCTAAATCTCAGGCAACTCTGAAAATGTATGGGACTGTCTTCTGTCACCTTAGGGGAAAAATGCATTATGGAAATTGGTGCTTTGTTCATATAAGACTACCAGGCGTCTGAAATTGCACTATTATTTGACAGTACAGCATGTAAGTTTCAAAACACCCCTGGGAGCCTTGAACAATCTTCCTGTTGAGGCTGGTGGGGATAGATTTCTGTTTTCACTCAAAATAAAGGATTTTAACGTCTATAGAAGGAAGTAAACTTAACCTAATACCACAAACATTTTGATACCTAGGGGATCCATTGTCTACAGCCAAGCTCTAAGATACAACCGCATTTGCTCCAATCCCTCAGGCAGAGACAAGCACCTACAAGATCTCTATCAAGCATTCTTAAAACCACAATACCCCCCACCTGCTGAAGTGAAAAAACAGATTGACAGAGCCAGAAGAGTACCCAGAAGTCACCTACTACAGGACAAGCCCAACAAAGAAAATAACAGAACACCACTAGCCATCACCTTCAGCCCCCAACTAAAACCTCTCCAGCGCATCATCAAAGATTTACAACCTATCCCGAAAAATGATCCCTCACTCTCACAGATCTTGGGAGACAGACCAGTTCTCGCTTACAGACAGCCCCCCAACCTGAAGCAAATACTCTCCAGCAACCACATACCACACAACAAAAACACTAACCCAGGAACCTATCCTTGCAACAAACCCCGATGCCAACTCTGTCCACATATTTATTCAAGTGACACCATCATAGGACCTAATCACATTAGCCACGGCATCAGAGGTTCATTCACCTGCACATCTACCAATGTGATATATGTCATCATGTGCCAGCAATGCCCTTCTGCTATGTACATTGGCCAAACTGGACAGTCTGTATGCAAAAGAATAAATGGACACAAATCTGACATCAGGAATCATAACACTCAGAAACTGGTAGGAGAACACTTCAACCTCTCTGGTCACTCAGTAAAAGACTTAAGGGTGGCAATTTTGCAACAGAAAAGCTTCAAAAACAGACTCCAACAAGAAACTGCTGAGCTTGAATTAATATGCAAACTAGATACCATTAACTTGGGTTTGAATAGAGACTGGGAGTGGCAGGGTCATTACACATATTGAATCTATTTCCCTATGTTAAGTATCCTCATACCTTCTTATCAACTGTCTAAATGGGCCATTTTGATTATCACTACAAAAGTTTTTTTCTCCTGCTGATAATAGCTCATCTTAATTAATTAGCCTCTTACAGTTTGCATGGCAACTTCCACCTTCTCTGTATGTATATATACATCTTCTTACTATATGTTCCATTCTATGCATCCGATGAAGTGGGCTGTAGCCCATGAAAGTTTATGCTCTAATAAATTGGTTAGTCTAAGGTGCCACAAGTACTCCTGTTCTTTTTGTGGATACAGACTAACACGGCAGCTACCTTGAAACCTGATAGAAACCAGGTACATAAGAATGTTCCTACTGGGTCAGACCAAAGGTCCATCTAGCCCAGTATCCTGTCTTCCAACAGGGGCAAGTGGCAGGTGCCCCAGAGGGAATTAACTGGTAATCCTCAAGTGATCCATCCCCTGTCACTCATTCACAGCTTCTGGCAAACAGAGGCTAGGGACACCATCCCTGCCCATCTGGCTAATGGCCATTGATGGACCTATCCTCCATGAATGTATCTAGTTCTTTTTTGAACTCTGTTATGGTCTTGGCCTTCACAACATCCTCTGGTATGGAGTTCCACAGGTTGACTGTGCGTTGTGTGAAGAAATACTTTCCTTTATTTGTTTTAAACCTGCTGCCTATTAATTTCATTTTGTGACCCCTAGTTCTTATGTTATGAGAAGTGGCAAAACAACACTTCCTTATCTACCTTTTCTACACCAGTCATGATTTTATAGACCTCAATCATATCTCCCGTTAGCCGTCTCTTTTCCAAGCTGAAAAGTCCCAGTCTTATTAATCTTTCCCCATATGGAAGCCTTTCCATACCCCTAATTATTTTGTTGCCCTTTTCTGAACCTTTTCCAATTCCAATATATCTTTTTTGAGATGGGGTGACCACCTCCACGTACAGTATTCAAGATGTGGGCATACCATGGATTTATATAGAGGCAACATGATATTTTCTGTCCTATTATCTATCCCTTTCTTAATTATTCCCAGCATTCTGTTAGCTTTTTTGACTGCCACTGCACACTTGAGTGGATGTTTTCAGAGAACTATCCACAGTGACTCCAAGATCTCTTTCTTGAGTGGTAACAGCTAATTTAGACCCCATCATTTTATACGTATAGTTGGGATTATGCTTTCCAGTGTGAATTACTTTGCATTTATCAACAGTGAATTTCATCTGCCATTTTATTGCCCAGTCACCCAGTTTTGAGAGATCCTTTTGTAGCTCCTCACAGTCTGCCTGGGTCTTAACTATCTTTAGTAATTTTGTATCATCTGCAAATTTAATCACCTCACTGTTTACCCCTTTTTCCAGATCATTTATGAATGTGTTGAATAGGACATATTCCTATTCATAGGTAGGTGGGATAGGGACTTCTGGAATGTATTTTAGTTATTTTTTTATACCTTATTTATTCTTTTTTTAAAAAAAACTAATTCCAACCTGTTTATCTGTGCTCCTGCCTGGTCTATGCAAATACATGTTCTTATTACTCTTCCCACATCCTACCTTCACTGTTGATTCTGATTGATTGATTGATTGATTGATTAATTGATTGTTTACATTCACTTGCGGATTCTTGTCTTAATTAGGTGGTAAGATTTCAGGGCAAGGATGTGGTACATTTGTGGTACATCAGCACCTGGTACATTTGTGGTCCTATCCTGATTGGGGCTATTCCATGCTATCACAATCCAAATAATAAATAAAAATTCTTTAACGTACTTAATAGTACTTTTTTTCTTTTTAGAGTCTAATATTGAAGGATTGAATCAGTTCCCAGAATTGAGTGTTCCGTTTTCGTTTGTCTTCAGAAAATGATAACTAGACCAAGAATTTTCCCTTATGAGATACATCACTCACATTTTTGTCACTTCCCCCCATTGATACAAGTAGAACTGCTCTAAAAAAAATCTCAAACTTCAAAAAAAATGTTGAAGAAAAAGGCCATTTTTAACAAAAAAGGTTCCATTTTTTGACCAGCTCTAGTTGCGGGTAATGCCTTATGCCCTGTACCTAAGTACCTAATGGTTTTTTAAAATAAGCCCCATGCAATTGGACCCCTGCGCCTTTGCAGAACCCCGCAAGGGCCTCTGTACTGGCCCAGAGCTCTGCCTGTTCAGAATTAATTGCAGAGACGAAAGGAAAATTGTAGTGCCTTTTTTCCTAATTATGTTATTATTAGCACAAGTGTTGGTGCTTTGAGTATCACTTCCTTGTCTCATGCACTAGCATGGTGGTTCTTTCTGATGTGGTTCTCGGAGCCCATTGCCCACTGTTTCCTAGGTCACATGGGAGAGTATAGCAGTGCAGTCTCTCATATTCCCAGAATCCTTACGCAGAGTCAAGAGAGGGAAGGGAGAGGCCAATGGGGGCAGACAGGTGCCTTCCCATGAGGCAGGGAGAGGCCTCATGAATCCAGGCAGGGAGGCAGATAGTCATCTTCCATGATTCTGGAGAGACAGCTGGCTAATTACACTGCGGTAATCTGACTGGCATCAGTGAAAATTAAAACGGTTACAGAAATGCTGTTAATTGTAAGATGCCTTGAGGTCTTCAAGTAGTTAAGCCTAAAGATTGCCACTTACTATGATTTTACAGGCAGTTGCCTAGTGAAAAATAAAAGTAATCTATTAAGGAGCTTTGAGATCTACAGATGAAAAGCACTATATGAGAGCTAGGTAATATTTTATTATTACTTGACTATTTCTCTGAAAATCTTTCAGTGAGACCTTCCCATTCTTCTCCCTTCATTTTTGCAAATGAAATCCTGCCATTGGTGCTCCCCTTGATTTCACTGTCAGTTTTGCCCGAGTAAGGAATGCAGGACCAAGTCCTGGAAAGAGGAAAAGGTTGAGTCTATTATACTGATTTATCCCATAGGAACAAGTACTTTCTCCTCATGTGAATTTTCCCAGTTTAATCCCTGATGGTCATATTTATCCCTGGTATAAAACTCTATAGCTCTTTGTGTTTGCACCAAAGGTAAATTTGGCCCAAGGTTTTGTTTTATATCATTGTATCTCTACTTCCTTTTCCCTATATAGGAAACAATAAGCACATCAACAACACAAAACAAGGGAAACAAAAACTAAGAGAGAAGGATGGTCTTATCATTAAAACACAGGACTGGGAGTTAGGAAACTTTAATTTTCTAGCACGACCACCGGCTTCCGGTATGTCACTTTTTAGGGTACGTCCACACAGCAAAAAAAATCCCATGGCAGCAAGTCTCAGAGCGCAGATCAACTAACTTAAGCACACAGCAGCACCAAAAATAACAGCGTAGACCTTCAGCTCAGAAACTAAACAATGGCGGAGAGTCTCGCCCAAGCTCAAATGTCTACATTGCTATTTTTAGTTGCCCCCTTGAGATTTGCTTCTGTGGTTTTGTTTTGCTTTGTTTTTGTTTATTTGCTGTGTAGATGTACCCCTAATCTCTCTGGAGCAGATTCTGATATGCTCATTCATGCTAAATAGCTAACTTTACACACATTGCATTACTCACAAGTAGAGCTGAGTGGAATGTTTTGGCCAAAAAAAATTTTCACCAAAAAATGCAGATTCAGGTTGCCTGAAACATTTTGCAAATGTGGGTCCATTGTGGCAAATTGTTGCAGTCAAAACAAAACAAAAGAACTGGAGACACAAATTATTGAAGCAGGGAGTCCCCACTCCCAGCACAGGGTTGTAACCACTGGGCTGTAGATTCATGCTTACTTTCTCCCTCTGGCCCAATAACTTTTCAAGTATTTTACATGAAGTGGAACAGTTTCAGCAGGAGAGATTGAGAGAGCCTCCCTTTCCCCCCCGCCCCCCGGAGACTAGCCAATAGTCTGGCAGTTAGGCCCTTCCCCTAGGAAGGGGAGATCTGGGTTCAAGTTCCTGTTTCAGAACTGGGATTCAAATCTGGGTCTCTCATATCCCTGGTAAGTACCCTAAGCGCTAGGGTATGGGGGGCACGCTTTCTCCGCCTTGATTTTGTGAATCTAGCCCTTCATTTCTTTTGCTTTTATTTAAAAATGGTTAAAAATGCCCCAAAACATAAGAAACTTTTCATTTGACCCACATTAAATTTTTCAACTTTCAATTTCTGTTTGATCTGAACTTTTTTTTAACTGCCAGTGAACCAAAAAACCAGTTATTCACACAGCTGTACTGACAGAGCATATGAGTAAGTGTTTGCAGAAGTGGGGCCTTAGAATCCTCATTAGTAAAATGGCAATAATCACTCTCTGCCTCAGAGTTATAATAATTAAATAATTAAACCTAAGTACTACTCCATTAATGAAAGACTGTGTATTCGTCTAGGCTGTTCCTGGGGGAGTTGAGTGAGTTGTGCACGTGGGGACAGTTATGCTCCCAGAGATTGTAGTGAAGGTCACATTGCTGGTTAGGAAGGTTCAGTTGTGTCGGAAGAATATTATAAAAATATTCTCCTCCTCATTCCAGAGCACCTTTACAGACACAGAGAGCAGTGCAACTATTCATTCCTGTCCACGGCTTGTTCCTCTATTAAACCCACCCTGGTCATGCCTCTGCCTATCATGTCCCATTGTCTAGTCCGTGGTCAGTGTCTAGGATCGATAACCTTGACTGTGTCTGGATTATTTTCTTTGGCATCCTAACATCTGTTTGCTTTCTACCGTGTGCCCACCATCGTTATCTTTTCAACTGCAGCCAATCCTGGACCCTGACTTTAGATCCCATCCTTCTTCTAACGTTTTAAAATTTGTCTTAAAATCATTCTGGTTTGATAAATTTGATAAATAAATTTTCACTTGGTACCAAACATAATATTTTTATCAATCCGTAATTTCATCAGCTTCTGTGCAGCACTTGTAGCTAAAGCGCATCTTCTTGTAACATCATCCTAAATGGAACCTTTGGCACTAATCAAGCTTCCTAGGTACAGATAAGATTTTAGTTGTTTTACGACTTCACTATTGCTTCAGTCCAACACTATCTATTTTACAAGATACAACCACTTCATCATCTTGGCATTATTGTAAGTCCAAGCCTACTACACTAATTTTCCAAGGTAGTGAAGAGTATCACTAATTCAAACATGTCTGCCAGTTGTATGAAGTCATCTGCATAAGTTAAAGAGCTTAACTTTTGGTCACCCAATGTCATGCCCTCCGACTTGTCTACCATTCTTAATGTCCAATTTAAAAACATGATGGAAAGCAATGGTGATTCTATGCCCCTTTATCTTACACCAAACTTTGACTTGAATCAGTTGCTTAATTTTTCCACCAGTTCTTACAGCACTACAGAAGTCTCTGTACATGACTTTTATAATTGCAGTTATCCTATCTGGAACACCATATGACTTTATTATTTCTATAATGCTTCTGTCCAAACTGAATCAAATGCCTTTGTGAAGTGGATGAAAACAGCAAACATCTTCATTCTCACCTTTCCCCACCCCCCATCAACTGTGGGAGCATGAGTATCTGATCAATACAACTTTGGCCTGGTCCAAAGCCACACTATTCCTTTGCCTACTACTTCCTTTACAACTGTCCTTAATCTGTTGACAATAACTTTCATCAAGATTTTTCCTGGTATTGATCATAATCTTATACTTCTATAAGTATTTGGATCAGCAGGATCTCCTTTCTTCAGTACTGATACAACTGTTTCTTTTAGCCAGTCATCCAGTACCTCTTGTGCCCACACCTTCTTATATATTTTTCCTGATGCCTTGATAGTCCCACAGGCTTGAGCAGCTCAGCTGTTATATTGCCTGTTCTGGCAACTTTCCCATTTTTAACTGCTTTACTGCTCCTTCTATGTCTCCTTCTTATGGTGGTCCAGTCTGCCTTGCAAGCTGCCCCATTCATCTAGTAGGTATAGAATGCTTGCATATGGATGAACTGTAGCTTTCAGTACTTTGTCAAAAAGCTCTTTCCATACTTCCAGCACGGCTCTGGCATTTGTTATTTGTTCACTGGTAGCCTTTCTTACTGCTTGCATCATTGGCCTGATTGTGTTTCCATACAACTTAACCTTATTTCATATAGTTTCCATATATTCTTTTCTTGACACCTCCTCTAGTTGTTGAGCCTCTTCTTTCCAGAACTTTTGCTTTTCCAGTCTTTCTTTGTGATTTGTTCACCGCTTTGGGCAATGCTTTTATTTCTTCTGCTTTCCCAGCAGTCTTGGTTTGCTTGCACTTTTCCTGTAATGTTCTGCTTATGCCTTCCACAACTTCCTCTGCCAGGGGCGCCAGAACTTTCCCCAAAGTGGCCCCCCCCAAAGCCCCGCCACTGCCCTTGTCCACCACCCAGGACAGGTGGAGGGACCAAGGCTCCACACAGCTGCTCGCACATTTCTTACCATGGCTGAGCTGTGGCTCCAAAGCTCCACCCCGCCCCCGGCCACTCCCCCCCGACTCCTCCCAGCCAGAGGTGGGTTGGGGAGAGCTGTGTGGGCAGCTGTGGTGAGCCAGAACAGAGTCACGGACCCCTCCACCTCCACCTGCCCTGGGCGCGGGACATGGGCTGCTCTCAGCCCCTGTCACCATGGACAGAGCATCTGCATGCACAGCTCCCACAACTGCCTGGGCTCCCCTCCCCGGCTGGGCTCTACACTGGCCTGGCTGCAGGGTGGGGCCTCAGGGGGGAAGAGGAGAGGAAGGGCGCCCCTAGGGTTGCTTCCAACTGTCCCCAGTTTATAACAAAAAATCTTGTTATTAATCCCTAAATGCATGACCTTGCACTTTTCACTATTAAATTTCATCCTGTTACTATTACTCCAGTTTACAAGGTCATCCAGATCTGCCTGTATGATATCCCAGTCCTTCTTTGTATTGGCAATACCTCCCAACTTTGTGTCATCCACAAACTTTATTAGCACACTCCCACTTTTTGTGCCAAGGTCAGTAATAAAAAGATTAAATAGGATTGGTTCCAAAACTGATCCCTGAGGAACTCCACTGATAACCTCCCTCCAGCCTGACAGTTCACCTTTCAGTAGGACCCGTTGTAGTCTCCCCTTTAACCAGTTCCGTATACACCTTTCAATTTTCATATTGATCCCCATCTTTTCCAATTTAACTAATAATTCCCCATGTGGAACCATCTCAAATTCCTTACTGAAATCGAGGTAAATTAGATCGACTGCATTTCCTTTGTCTAAAAAATCAGTTACCTTCTCAAAGAAGGAGATCAGGTTGGTTTGGCATGATCTACCTTTTGTAAAACCATGTTGTATTTTGTCCCATTTACCATTGACTTCAATGTCCTTAACTACCTTCTCTTTGAAAATTTTTTCCAAGACCTTGCATACTACAGATGTCAAACTAAAAGGCCTATAATTACCCGGATCACTTTTTTTCCCTTTCTTAAAAATAGGAACTATGTTAGCAATTCTCCAATCATACGGTACAACCCCTGAGTTTACAGATTCATTAAAAATTCTTGCTAATGGGCTTGCAATTTCATGTGCCAATTCCTTTAATATTCTTGGATGAAGATTATCTGGGCCCCCCGATTTAGCCCCATTAAGCTGTTCGAGTTTGGCTTCTACCTCGGATGTGGTAATATCTACCTCCATATCCTCATTCCCATTTGTTATCTTGCCATAATCCCTAAGATCCTCATTACCCTCATTAAAGACTGAGGCAAAGTATTTGTTTAGATATTGAGCCACGCCTAGATTATCCTTAACCTCCACTCCATCCTCAGTGTTTAGCAGTCCCACTTTTTCTCTCTTTGTTTTCTTCTTATTTATATGGCTATAGAACCTTTTACTATTGGTTTTAATTCCCTTTGCAAGGTCAACTCTACATGGCTTTTGGCCTTTCTCACTTTATCCCTACATGTTCTGACCTCAATAAGGTAGCTTTCCTTGCTGATCCCTCCCATCTTCCACTCCTTGTAGGCTTTTAATCACCTTTCTAAGATGTTTGCTCATCCAGCTTGGTCTACAACTCCTGCCTATGAATTTTTCCCCTTTCTTGGGATGCAGGCTTCTGGTAGTTTCTGCAACTTTGACTTGAAGTAATTCCAGGCCTCCTCCGCCTTCAGATCCACAAGTTCTTCAGTCCAATCCACTTCCCTAACTAATTTCCTTAATTTTTTTAAATTAGCCCTTTTGAAATAAAAAACTCTAGTCACAGATCTATTTTTGTTTATCCTTCCATTTAGTTTGAACTGAATTATCTCATGATCGCTCGAACCAAGGTTGTCCCTTACAACCATTTCTTCTATGAGGTCTTCACTACTCACCAAAACCAAATCTAAAATGGAATCCCCCCTTGTTGGTTCAGCAACTACTTGGTGAAGGAATACATCAGCTATTGCATCCAGGAAAATCTGAGCCCTATTATTATTACTAGCACTTGGCCTCCAGTCTATATCTGGGAAGTTAAAGTCTCCCATGATCACACAATTCCCATTAGTATTTACTTCATTAAAAACTTTAAAGAGGTCTCTATCCATATCCAAATCAGATCCCGGTGGTCTATAGCACACCCCAAACACTATCCCAGGGGAGGCTCTAGTAGCTTTCTTCCCCAATGTGATTTTTGCCCAGACACTCTGTCTTATCCATTCCATTACTTTTTATTTCTTTACAGTCTACCTCATCGATATACAATGCTACCCCACCACCTTTGCCTTTATTTCTGTCTTTCCTAAACAGCACATACCCTTCAATACCTGTACTCCAGTCATGACTATTATTCCACCATGTTTCTTTTATCCCTATAATATCTGGTTTCACTTCCTGCACCAGTAACTCTAGTTCCTCCATTTTGTTACCTAGGCTCCTCGCATTGGTGTACAAACATCTTAATTTTTGCTGTTTGGCTTCATTCACATTCTTTACCCAATTAGGCACAGACTTTCTGCTGCCAGTATCACCTATTAGACTGGTATCTACAGTACCCTTCCTCCTTACATCCATTCTCCTACCCATCGCTGTATCCTTTCTTACTTCATTTTCTTCCCTCTCAGTGTTAAAATCCAGCGTGGAGATTACCTGGACATCTCCCAACCGTCTCCCCCAAATTCCTAGTTTAAAGCTCTCTTAATCAATTGTGCCAGCCTCCATCCTAGAAGTCTATTTCCCTCCCTACTCAGGTCAAGTCCATTCCGAGAGAACAGTTCTCTGTCCATGAATGCCTCCCAGTGGTCATATATCCCAAAGCCCTCCTTATAGCACCACTGTCTGAGCCATCTGTTGATCATCATAATCTTGTCACACCTTTGTTGCCCTTCTCTAGGAACAGGCTGAATCCCACTGAAGATCACCTGAGCCTCGATTTCCTTAAGCATCTTCCCCAGCCTGGCATAGTCTCCCTTGATTCATTCCAGCGAGAATCTATCGGTATCATTTGTTCCCACATGAAGGATAATCAGTGGATTCTTTCCCGCTCCCGTTAGGATCCTTTTCAGCCTCAGGTCCACATCCAGTATCTTAGCACCCGGCAGACAGCACACCCTTCTGTTCTCTGGATCAACTCTGGTTACAGGCCTGTCTATTCTTCTGAGTGAGGAGTCCCCAATCATGTAGAGCTGCCTTTTCCTGGTGATGGTGCGAATCTCCGGTCTATCCCCTGTTCCCTATGGCTGCAAGTCCTCTCGATTCCTATTCTCCCTTGCAATCCTCTGCAACCCATCCCGTATCCTCCCGAGGCTCATATTTGGTGTTATCTCCATTAATTCTTCCTCTCTTCCTACAGAACTAGCTACTCTTCTCTTCTTCCTTGCCCTCCCACCTTCAGTGACCACCTGCTGTGCCCCTTCTTCATTTTCCAACTCTGCAAACCTGTTCCTGAGCTATATTTCTCTTTCACTAGCCCATCTTTTCCTCTGCCTGGTTCTCTTAGACACATGATTCCACTGTCCACTTTCCTCACCCAGCAGTCTCCGCTCAGAGTTCTTTGGTCCCGCTTCCATCTGCAAGTCTGAGCTTTTCCCTTCAGCCTCCTCATGTCTTTGCTCCATCATCTGCTCAAACCCCCTTCTAAACTCAACCAGAGTTTCTACCTGCATCTCCAGTCCTCGGATCTTTTCTTCCATCAGCTCGATCAGGTGACACTTCATGCAGACGAAACTCTTTTCAGGTATCCCCTCCAGGATCATGAACATGCCACAGCTTCCACATCCAGTCATCTTCATTGTGTCTTCCACCGCTTCGGTCACCACCACTGCTGCTTCTGTATCTGTCATAGCCTTCTCACCTAAATCCTATTAGTCTAGGAAACACAAACACAAACCAAACCCCAAACGACCACCACAACACTGCCAGACCACCACACACTTCCTTCACTAGCCTGTCTGTTCCTCTGCCTGGTTCTCCCAGTCTTCTACTAAATTTGGACCATAAAACTTAGAGGTGTCTGGTCATAAATTAGCCGGATCCAACAGAATACGCATGCTAAAGTAGGAGTAGAGAGGCTTTTTGACCCATGATGTGTTGGAGGGTGTGGGGGGGCAGGTTATTTTGATGAACTAGTTAGGAGTAACACTTGTTCTCTCTTTTTTAATGGTTAATTTTCAGGGTTTGTGGTCAAAATGATTCTAAAATCTAGCAGGCTCTAATAGTATTCAGAGGCCAGGTCTACACTGCAAACTTTTGCTGACTAGTTGCACTAGTGCGGTTTTTAGGGTACTTTTGCGCCAGGATCTGGGTTGGTTCTGATGCAGTAGGAACAGCTAGGTATGTTCTTAGACAGTGAAATTTGAGGTTAAAAGAAGTCAACAAGTTCAGCGTTTAAACTGTTAGTTATGTTGGTTAATGGTGTTGATGAGGTGTAGTCTCTGATTGAAGTAGGTGAGGCAATAGGGTGGAAAGTTATGCCATCAAAATTGCACTTTTGACAGTAATGCTTATTTTTCACTGAGGTGTTGCTGGAGTAAACTATACAGGAAAAAAACAGTTTTGCCGATATAAACAGCATAGCTATGCCAGCAAAGTGCAACTAGCATATACCAGGCCAGATACTGGATCTGTTGGATCAGATACATGCTGTTAGCCCAGCATGTTTTGGAGTCAGGATATTTAAGGTGTATTACAAATGGCAAACGAGATGTCTTAGTTAGGCAGAAGCATTCCGCCACTGTCTGGGGACCAAAATCAGGAGGATGGAGGAGGTTGCAAGGCTGTAGTCGCAGAATGCGCCTTTGTTTTGTTTTGCTGGAGCAGGACAGCAGCTAAAAGCGCTTCTCCATTTCAGGCGGTTGGGATGCAGCAGGTGCCAGCCCCAAGTGTAGTGGCAGGGCTGCTGCGGCCGGACGCTGCAGGGTCTGGATTATCTGGGTGTATTTATTTTGTTCTCTCCCAGTAAAACCACTGGGGCTGGGCCAAGATAGGCTGACTCCAGGTAGCAGCCCCAGGTCCTCATGGCACCGTAGGGCGGGGATGCACCAGGGGCTGATGGGCGGGGGGGGGGGCCGCTGGAATTTGAGACCTGGGGGCCCACGCGGGCAACGCCGACTCAGCGGTCACGCGGCGCCCGCCTCGCGCAGGCGCCCTCAGGCACGAGCAGCGCCGCCTCCTCCTCCTCCTCCTCCTCTTCCCCCGCCGAACCACCTCTCACGCCGGGAGCGACGCCGGGCTGCGCATGCGCCCAGGCCGGGGCAGGAACTGGCTGTCGGCGGCGGCGGCTGCGGCGGGCGGAGTTCGCGCCGCGCGCCCCGCCGGGGATGGTGAGCACGGCCCCGCTGCTGCGCCTGCTGACCGCCATCGACCGCCGGAGGATGAAGCTGCTCATGGCGCTCGCCCTCGCCGCCTACGTGGCCTGTGAGTGGGGCGCGCTCCGCTGCCCCTGCCGTCGGGCCCCGGCCGGGAGGCTCCGCCGCGCCTCGCCCCCCCAGCAGCGGCGGGCTGCGGTGCATGCCGCTGTGCCCGGCGCTGCAGCCCGGCTGGTCCCGCCCAGCGCTTGACTCTCCCTGGGAGGAGTTTTGGGGGGGGCGGGTAGGGCCCCCTCACCCCCCGGCCCATGTGCTGCCTTAGCGTGGCAGGGGGAGCGGGTGCCGAGCCCCGGAGGCAGGGCGCAGGCCGGCGTGCCCGTGGCAGGAGAGCGCCAGGCGCGTTCGCCAGGCTGCGCCGCATTTGAAAAATTCAGTGTCCCTGGCTGAGCCTCTCCCCCCACCCCCTCCAGTGTGTTGTTTTCTGAAGCTGCCCTGTCGTGGTGGTGGTGGGGGGAACCGCTCCCGCTCCCTGCAAACAGCTGATGGTGCGGGACAGCAAACGTGCGGCTCCGCCGCTTAGCCGCCGTACTTGTCACGGACACAGAGCAGTGTTTCAAAGCCAACAAGAGCTGGCCTGGGCATTGGGGGGGGGGGGCACCTCATCAGGGCTGACGAGCCGGGGGGACAGTTGTACCAGGGTCCTGAGCTCCGAGCCACCTTCCCTCTCCTCTTCCCCCCCCCCCCGTCCCCCCACACACCAAAAAAAAAAAAATCTAATTCCTGCCTAAATAAGGAAGAGGGAGGGAATGGGGCCCCAGCGAACATGATGTACCCGCGCGCAGCATTTCTTCTGATGGGCCTGACCATCTAATTA
Source organism: Natator depressus (assembly GCF_965152275.1). Taxonomy (NCBI): domain Eukaryota; kingdom Metazoa; phylum Chordata; order Testudines; family Cheloniidae; genus Natator; species Natator depressus. Next base: position 113,160,592 of record NC_134234.1, read on the forward strand.
TAGTGTTCAGACTGCCTTGTCCATGGCTCCTGGGTTCTTACTGATCTTTATAACGTAACTGTTGAGGGTTTATCTTGTATGTTTTCTTCTCTGTTGTTTTTGTGTTGAGCTGCTTGTATTACTCAGTGACGTACAAAATACAGTGTAAGACCGAATGTGTTCATGGTCTAGAACTGGTGTGGGGCAGGGGTTCCTCAACCTTTTTCTCTCTGAGGCCTCCCCAACATGCTGTACAAACTCCATGGCCCACCTGTGCTACCACAACTGTTTTTCTGGGCCCTTGTTAGGGGGTAGCAAGCAGGGCAGTTGCCCAGAGCTCTGCGCCACAGGGGGCCCTGCAAAGCTAAATTGCTCAGGCTTTGGCTTCAGCCCCAAGTGGCAGGGCTCGGAGCCCCGGGGCTTCAGCCCCATGTGGTGGAGCTTCAGCTTTCTGCCCTGAGCCCTAGCAAGTCTAATGCTGGCCCTGTTGGGCAGATCCCATGATACCTGCTCGTGGCCCCCCAGGGAGCCCTGGACTCTGGTTGAGAATCTCTGGTGTGGGGTACAGCTAAGGAGAAGTTCTCCAGGATGACAGGGGCCATGTCTCTTCTCGTGTCTGTATAGCACCTAATATCTCTTGAGTGCAAATAGTGATGTTATATTGTGTTTTGTGCAGTACTGAGCATGTTGGATTCTAAGATCCTGGATAGAAGCATAAAAATAGATGGGAGAATATTAAGATAATTATTGAAAAGAACACAGGTGGTTCACTGGACCTGAATTAAGCTGCAAGGCCCCAGAATTACATGACCCCTCCCAAGTCTTCTCCTGGCTGCCCAGTTCAGTCTATTAGTTTTCGGTGCGCAATCTGTGTGTATTTAAATTCAGTTTATTTTATGCTTTTATTTTTTATTTTCAGTGTGCTGCAGATCTTTCTATTGACAACAAGTAGCTGCACCACAGAAGTTGGCTGGGATGATGCTGGAGACTTCAGCATTTGGGTTGGGGACAATGGGAGCTTTTTATACCCACCAGAGAGACATGTGACCTAGTTTAGTTTTGGGTATGCAGGAGGTAGCTGTACGATTTTTTTTTTTGGTATTTGTGATGAGATTTATGCATTTCTTCTTTCCTTCTCAGGCAGAGGTGAATATATATCTTGGGAGAAAAGATGTTTGACTTCCATGTTCCCCACCCCATCAACTGCTGGAACAGCTAGCTGCCCCACTGCATCTCAGTAGCTGCAGCTACACCAGTGATGCACACTGTTTCAACTAAAATGGGACCATTTAAAATAATTCAGTTGCCAACAATAATGATCATTAGACTCCATAGGACAGTTCACATCTCACACAGTTATTTCAGATTGCCTGCAGACTCGGGCAGGCATTGGTACATTGCTTTATATCCATTAACAATTTGAAGGTTTTCTTCATAGTCATAAGAACTAGAGACTGTATTAAAATGAAAATGTAATGTCTAGAGCACCGTTAAATAGGCAGTGTAAAAATAAACTGCCACCCGATTCTGGTTTATGTACCCACATAATTATATTGTCTAGAGGGGCTCCTGGCTCTGGGTAAAATATTGGCTGGGTTGGGTTTTTTTAGCCAGCAGTTCATGTCTACCTTCTAGTGCATGGAATAAAGGGAGAAGGGGAAACAGTGTGAGGACATTTGCTGCATGGCCCTATAGGATCAGAGATTGTGTCTGCTCATTCTTTGAGAATCACAAGAATAAGGGAGAAGAGAGAGACTAGTTTTGCATGTGATTAAGAGTAGCCTGAAATGAAGTAGATAGGTAGCTGTGTAATCCTGCAGGTAGTTGTAAGAGGAGGCTTTTTGCAAATCTGTCATGTCTGATTATTATACTCCTAAATCTTTTGACAGGTTTCAGAGTAACAGCCGTGTTAGTCTGTATTCGCAAAAAAAGAAAAGGAGTACTTGTGGCACCTTAGAGACTAACCAATTTATTTGAGCATAAGCTTTTGTGAGCTACAGCTCACTTCATCGGATGCATACTGTGGAAAGTGTAGAAGATCTTTTTATACATACAAAGCATGAAAAAATACCTCCCCCCACCCCACTCTCCTGCTGGTAATAGCTTATCTAAGGTGATCACTCTCCTTACAATGTGTATGATGATCAAGTTGGGCCATTGCCAGCACAAATCCAGGTTTTCTCTCCCCCCCAATCCCCCCTCCACACAAACCCACGTTGTTAGTTATGATTCTTGCATCTTCAGTATAGTATGACAAGGTGCTGTACTGCACTGATCTGATAGTTTCTTGAGAAACTAAATGTTTTTTGTCTTTACTGTAGAAGGTGTCTATCCCTTCCCCCATTTTTTCAAGTAATATCCCACAAATATATTTTCATCAACACAGTGCATTGGAGTGGTCAGATAATGCCAGCCTGAAGTAGTGTGGCAGTTGAGAAAACTGAACTACTGAGCGGGCGTATGTTCTGGCACAATTTTTTCAAGTACTCTTAGCAGTGATTAAGTGTTTGAAGGCTATGGACCTCCTTCCCGTTTTTTTCCCTATTCCCATATGTTGAGTTGACTGTTCCTACAAGATGAATTTTATTTGGAATACGGTACAATACTAAGACTGAACATAAATGTTTAAGTATTCCAAACATTGTTTATAGAGAGTTCATGCTTCGTGCTTTACATGTATGTGTTGTGATATTTTGGTGGAATATTGCTTGTGGGCATGTGTTTGTAAGCCCCCAAAGAATACTGAGAGAATGAGATTGTTCTAGGATGGCTCTACCCTGAAAGACTCTTTTGGCAGCATGTATTGTATATACACACTTAGCCCTCCTCCCCCCAGTGTGAGTATACGTAGCAGTGTAGGTGGTGAGGTACAGGTTAAGCCAGGGGTGGGCAAACTTCTGGGCCACATCCAGGTATAGAAATTGTATGGTGGGCCATGAATGCTCACAAAATTGGGGAGGGGGTGAGGGCTCTGGCTGGGGGTGTGGGCTCTGGGGTGGGGCGAGAAATGAGGAGTTCAGGGTACAGGAGGGGACTCTGGGGGGGGCAGGGTGTGGGCTTTCGGATGGGGCTGGGGATGAGGGGTTTGGGGTGTAGGAGGGTGCTCCGGGCTGGGACCAAGGGGTTCGGAGAGAGGGAGAGGAATCAGGGCTGGGGCAGGGGGTGGAGGCACGGTGCAGGGAGGGTGAGGGCTCCAGCTGGGGGTGCACGCTCTGGGGTGGGGCTGGGGATGAGGGGTTTGGGGTGGAGGAGGGTGCTCCAGGCTGGGACCAAGGAGTTCGGATGGCGGGGAGGGGGATGAAGGCTGGGGGAGGGGGTTGGGGCGCTGGGGGTGGCTCAGGGGTGCAGGCTCCGGGTGGCACTTACCTCAACCTCTTCACAAAGGAATCTACTTCTTAGAGAGTTGGCAAACTGGACATAGGGCCTACTGAAGCCAACTAAAAAAGTCTCCTTGCATCTCCAGTAGCAAACTGTGCGACTTTTAGGTGTTCATTTTTTTTAAGGACCAGATCCTGTAATTGCTCTTCTCTCTGAACAATCAGTTGGATTGCAATGAGTATCGTGTAGAGATTGGTTGCAGAATCAAGCCATGAGTCACTCGTTACAGAACTTAGTGATTTCCTAGGAACAAGAGATGTCCTTACCTTCCACTTAAGTTTACCCTAAAGACATTGTAGTCCTCGTTTTTATTAAACTTGTTTCAACTGACTTAAAGGAACACTGTGCACTTGAGCTAGCCTGTAATTCATGTTTTGTAAAAACGAAGTCCAAGAGGAATGTTCCACAATAATATTTTTAAAAAATAACTACCCACTGAAAACAGTTAGTTTAAACTCCCCTGCAAGTCTGAAACCCAAACTCTGCAGGGCTAAGAACATGAAAGTGACAATAAACAAAAATGAAATTGACTTAATTTTCATTGTCCAAGACAAGAAAAATCCAAATAGTACACAGACTATAAATAACAAACAAAATAGATTTTAAAAATCTTTCACTTTTTAAAAATATAGTGGCACTAATAATGTACATAAATGTATTTGATTACACCATGGAATCTAAGATTTTAAAAATTGCTATCTAAATGTAGGCTCTTAAGTCCATACTTAGGCAGGTAAATAAAGCAGTGATCCTGCAAAGGCTTACGGAGTTGCTCAGCTTCATTCATGTGCATAATCTTATTGATGTATGTAAATCTCTTCAGGATTGGTGTTTTATCTAGGTTTATAAGTCTGGACTTGGAGTTTAATTTTTGGAAATCTTGACTAAGATTTTAAAATTGACTATCCCCTTTAAATCTGTAGAGCCCTGCATGGATACAAATTTATATCTGCGGATATAAATCGGTATCTGCGGAACCACAGGGCTCTCCCAGGAACTGCAGAACGTGGGGCCACTGCTCCCAAGAGCCAGCTCCCTATGCCAGCAGCTCCTTCGGCGTGGCTGTACCTCCCGCAGCCCTGTCCCTGCCCCCCGTCACTTCCACGTAGCTGTCTGTCTCCTGACTGGGGGTGTGCGCGACACTTGAACACAAGAGCGTGACCAGAGATAGCTGCTGCCGGTGAGCCTGGTGCTCACCCTAGTGGGCGGGGCTGGGAGTAGTATAGCCGCACCGGAGGAGCTGCCGGTGTGGGGTGCTGGCTTCAGGGAGTGATGGACCGGCACTGCAGGTCCTGGGAGGGCCCTGCAGTTCTGCAGATACTGATTTATATCCACATCCTCAGCTATAAATTTGTATCCGCGCAGGGCTCTATAAATATGCATAATTTGCTTTAATCTCAATATTTTTTATACATCACTTAGTGATGTTTTAATATGATATGGTGATCAGATGTTCTTTATTTTCTTTAAGATGCAGGAGTTCCACTTCCAGTATACTATACTTCAATAATTTTTTGATCATTCACAAACCTTATAATTCCAAGAATGCATATTAGTGGTCTCGCTCCATTTCACCTCAGAAATGTTAGTAATATTTCATAGTGAGGTCTAGTATTACTATGACTTCATTATTTTTGCAAAATATATCACAATACATTTACTACTATAAAAACTAAATATGCCAAAATAATGTGCAAAATATCCTCCAAAAATATACTTTGATTTTTTTTCCTAGTAGTGTTTGCTACTTAATTGTTAAATTGCAAAATTGGGTGAGTTGCTGTGATCTCCAGATTTGTGTTAGTGAGAGACTAATGTATATTCCAACACAGCAAGTAATATAACAAAATAACTAAACCCCTTTGTTTTCAGTTTGAACAGATTTTTTTACCGAACCTCCCCCAGGTTTTACAAAAAGTATTAGTTTCTTTTCCAAATTTCATCCTACTTTTTTATCATTCAAATATATAAAAAATAACTTATTCTATTAGGAAAATACAGTACATTGCATGAGGGTATGTCTTTCTTACAGTAGTCTGTATGTATATGCAAAGCTGCCTGTTGAAGTAAGGCTATGAATTAGTCTAGAAGATGCAGACAATAAGCAAATAGGCATGCGTGCAAGCTCTGAAGTGCGTGAGCATCTGAATGTACTGATGAATCTCATGCCCACCGCATACACATTTCAAGCTGCTTACTCCTGGGGGAATTTTATGCCACTGCGCGTGCGCATAATTTATGTCCCCCACATATTTCTTTGCTTCCCTGCAGAAAAATGACTTCCGAACGGGGAAGCAAAGGGAAGCCCCAAGAGCGGTCATGCGACCCTCCTCAAGCAGTATGTTTCAGCTGCCCAGGGCAGCTGGCAGAGAGGTAAATCACTGTGGGGTAGGGGGCATGACTGGGGAAGGCCCGGCTGGTGGCTCTTACCCTGCACCGGGCTCAGCAGCTAGTCCCAGCAAGGCTGGGGACGAAGGGACTTCTCAAACCGAACCTTAGATTTCTCCCTTGGCTGTAGGAAGCTCTGTAAACTCCCCCCCGTTCTTCCTGCACCACCCATCGCTCCTTCACTTCAGGGGGAGGGATCCCTGTATGGAGAGCTGCTCCTCCAACCCCCATGCATCCAGATCCCCCTCATACCCAAGCCCTCCAACTGAGCATCACGCCCCTCGCACCCAGAACTCCCTGCTCTCCTGACAAGCCCTATTCTCCCATCTACACTTGGATCCTGCCTTGCTGAGCTCGCTTTCCCATACCTGGTGCACCTGACACAGAGGGACAGGGCCCTGGGATATTTCTGGGGTAGGCCAGTCCTTGCGCTGTGTCAGGGTTGGGTGCAGCCTCACTGCTGAGTCAATGTCCTGGGTGGGAGAGCTGCACAGTGATCTACCACCTTTGTGCAACCAGTGGACCATGCTCCCCAGTGCCATGCTGAAGCCTCCACATTTATTTGACAAATAAAATTTGCAGAATTTTAAAATATTGTGCACAAAATTTTTAAGTTTTTGGTGCAGAATGCCCTCAGAAGTGCACGCTGTTAGCAGGTAACAGTTTAAAGATCTGTCACACTAAAATGGGAAGAAAACAAAATTCTGCATCAGATTATGTTTCAGAACACAAGAAAGTATTGGAAAGTTAAAAAAACAAAAACCGGAGGAAAGGATTAAGTTGAATGTATGCTCTGCAAATGGTGTGGCACAATCATTAAATGTAATATTTATAGACTAATAGTTCTAAGTCTACAACAGTAAATTGTTTATTCAAATGAATAGTTTTATTTGGGGATTAGAGATGTATTGTTTTCTTAAACTCCAAGATGGCATTGTGTTTTGAGTTCTGTTTTAGTTCTGCAGCAAACCACATTGAATTCCATTAATCCAAACATTAACCTACTGCATACTTTTCCCCCGTCCTTCCGTCCACCAAAATAAACCCTGATATTTACCCAGAAAAATTAATAATAGTTTTTTCCCACTGATTTTCACCTGTATTTTGTTGTTGTAGTAATAAACACTGATAAATTCCTGGGGAAAAATAAAATAAAATAAAAATCAGCCTACCTATAACTCAGTCATTTAGAACTAGATTTTATTAATAACCTCCAGATAGTCAAACACTTTCCTTATGGGTCTGATTCTCCACTGCCTTACACCTTGTATAGTCATTTACTTGTTTTCCAAGTGAGTGTAAAATGCCACCATTCTCATTTAGCATTGTTTCACACTGGCTTTGCACAAGTGAAAATTAGTGCCCAAGTGGAATTAGTGGAAAGTAGTGGAGAATCAGACCCTTCGTCTAAGTGTTTGAGTAGCTGGAGTGTAACAATTAATACAATCTAGTTGTAAATGACTTTGAGAGTACCATAGGTCATCCTCAACCTCCCCCCCTCAACTAACTGACCCAGTACAGGTTGGACAAGGCAAGATTATAGTGGTCTGTGTGACATTACACTAGGCCACCTTTCATGTCAGCCTGCTGTGTTGTGAACACATCTGCTTGCGGGCTGAGGGTCTGATGGAGATGCCTTTCATTTGTGGGTGCATGCAGATAAGCTTCCTGTCTTGCACTGCTCCCCGTTTGTCAGACCATTGGTCTCAATTCCTGGCTGTGCAGCCCATGGAAATGTATTACAATTCTAGGGCTGTAGTAACTTCTGTGTTAGAAATAGGGACAGATCGGCTTGAGGCCAAGATTTTTTTTCCCCTAAGAACACGTTTACCTGGAAAGATGATGAACTGTGTCTCTCCCACCTCAGTCACTGTTGTGTTCTGTGCGGGAGGTGTGTCCCATCAGAGTTATGAAGGGCATAATGGTTGTCTCATCCTTCCCATTCTCACCTTACAAGTGTTCACCCTTTGGGCTGCATTTTCTCTCTCTTTTCATAGAATCATAGAATATCAGGGTTGGAAGGGACCTCAGGAGGTCATCTAGTTCAGTGCTTCTCAAGTTATCTGATGTGAGGGACTGGCAATTTTTTTTTCCAGTGTGCGCGGAGACCGGCAGCCGATGGCTCACGGACCAGCACCGGTCCGCAGACCACCACTTTGAGTAGCACTGATCTAGTCCACCACCCTGCTCAAAGCAGGACCAATCCCCAACTAAATCATCCCAGCCAGGGTTTTGTCAAACCTGACCTTGAAAACCTCTAAGGAAGGAGATTCCACCACCTTCCTAGGTAACCCATTCCAGTGCTTCACGAGAAGCTTTTCACAGAAGCCAAGTTGTTACCTGGAAAGTTAGAGCTCTCACCCCTTCAAAATTTCACCTCAGCTGACCGGTAAACTTCCCTGGCAGAATGATCAATCTCTTTGTTAGCCTGTCAAGGTTCTCTGAGCAGTGTGGATAATACCCACCCAACATCAAGAGTCCCTACTGAGAGAGGTGCCCCGTACCCTTACAGTATTGCCTGGGAAACAAAACTGAAGTTTTGGGCAACCTTCAATTGACAGTGTCACTTTCAGAAAACAAGTTTAAAAAATGAAGACTACAGTGCTGCCTGGGAAAGAAGTAGCTACATAATACTTAACTTTGTAGTATAGACATAGCCTCAGTTGTCTGAAGTTATGTGGACGTACAGCCACCAATATGATTATATCACTGTTGCACGTTCACACTCTGCTCCTTGTGTCGGTGGAATGCGTGTACAGTAGTAGCTCTTGCATTGACAGAGAGCAGTGCACTGTGGGTAGCTATCCCACTGTGCAACTGACCCCAGGGTGTTTTGGGAAGGGTTTGCAATGTTTTATGGGGGCAGGTTCAGTGTCATATGATGCCGGTTTCTCAATCCCATCATTCCATGGGCATCCTACTAGGGTTCCAGCTGCTTTTCAACTGCACTGGTAACCTGCAAGCCAGCCATCTGTGTCAGACAGCATGGATCCAACACTGCTCTTCAGTATTGTGCTGTGCATTATGAACACAAGGCTATAAGAGGAGCTCAACGGGGGCTCTATTCACCACTACCCTGACCCCAGACCTCGCCTTGTACAAGTGGCATGTCTGTGGCACTGCACTAGAGGCGACTGTTTGCCTCCCTGGCCTTCTGCTATGCTTGCCCGCAGCTCTTTGAGTTTTACGCAGCACTGCTGTGTGTCCCTGTCATAGCCATTTCCCTCCATGCCCTGAGCAAGTTCCTGAAGCTGGAGCAGAGCTGTTCCTGCAAAGCCTCCTTTCCCCACAGACCCAGGAGATCCAGCACCTCCCATGTACTCCAGGCGGGAGTGCATTTGTTGTGTGGAGCTGGCATATTCAGCTGGGAGCTCTCCACACCGAACAAACAGGAAGAGCAGTTCACCCGTTTACCTGGCTACAGGGCAGTCATTGTGAGATACCTCCTGGAGGTCACTTAGGTCAACGTAAGCAACGCAGCGTTTACACTTAAGCCTTGTCTACACTACAGGGGAGATTCGATCTAAGCTACTCAATTTGAGTTACATGAATAGCATAACTCAAATAGACGTAACTTAGATCTACTTAACCGTGGGGTCCATGCTACATGACGTCAACAGGAGAGTGATCTGTGGTCGATTTAGCGGGTCTTCATTACACCCGCTAAATCGACTGCTGATGCATCGATCGCCACTTGTCGATCCCCCAGTAAGTGTAGACAAGCCCTGACACTGTTTCGCTATAACTATGTCACCCTAAGCTCTGCGCCTCTCATTAAGGTGATTTGATTATGTCGGCGTAACAGGAGAGTTAAAGCAGCGGGAGGAGCATTGCAATGTGTACGTCAACCTAACTGTAGAGGTGTAAGCTGCCTTATGTCAGCAAAACTGTGTAGTGCAGATGTGGCCTTAGTCTGATGTCTCAGCTGCTAGACATGGAGTGCTGCATCTTCCTCTTCACCCCCACAGAATATGGAGTAGCCTTTGTGTTCCCAGAGCACAGGCAGCCTACGGAGGTGTGCTGGACAAATAGGTGCACGAGGCTTATTTTGAGTGGATTAGACCCTTTCGTTTTATCCTGTTTGTTTTTTCTGTAGCTTTTACCCTTACCACAGGAGTTTTGTGAGGATTAAAATCTATACAGCACTTTGTAAATGTAAAAACTAAGCATTGGTTTTATCCCATGTTAAGGCCAAGAACTTGCACTCTCCATGTTTCATTTTAAAAACTGTTAACTCTTGAACAACAAACTTTAAAATTTTAAGTGGCCTTAACAAATACCTTAATTGTAATACTATTTTATATCAACGTAGACACCAACAAGAAAAAGTGATGGCTTTAATTGCCTTGCATATATTTCTTCTCTGACCTGGAAGAAAATCCAAAATACTAGGATCGAACATGTGAGAGAGAAGGGGGGGAAAAACACTCTGTACAGCTTCTCTTGTTGGTGGAAACTACACAAGAACACAACACAATAAGGCCATGTCTACAGTAGCACTTATGTCAGCAAAACTTTTGTCACTGAGAGGTGTGAAAAAACCCCCCCGAGAAACAGAAGTTTTGCCAGCATAAGCACTTGTGTGCACAGATTTTTTTGTTGAAGGATGGCTACTTTTAAACCAGTTTTTGAATGTCCAGGGAGATTGAAGTGTTCTACTGGCTTTTGTATGTTACCATTCCTGATGTCTGATTTGTGTCCATTTATTCTTTTATGTAGAGACTGTCTGGTTTGGCCAATGTACATGGCAGAGGGGCATTGCTGGGACGTGATGGCATATATCACATTGGTAGATGTGCAGGTGAACAAGCCCCTGATGATGTGGCTGTTGTGGTTGGGTCCTATGATAGAGTCGCTAGAGTAGATATGGGGACAGAGTAGGCAACGTTCAACAAGTAGGCAACCTTCAACAAAATCTTCAAAAACAGGTTTAAAAGAGAAACTGCAGAGCTACAATTCATTTGCAAATTTAACACCATTAATTTGGGCATGAATAGGGACTGGGAGTGGCTGGCTCAGTACAAAAGCAATTTTCCCTCTCTTGGTATTGACACTTTCTCATCAATTATTTGGAGTGGACCACATCCACCCTGACTGAATTGTCATCACTGGTTCTCCACTTGTAAGGTAACTCCCTTCTCTTCATGTGCCAGTATATTTATGCTTGTATCTGTATTTTAACTCTATGCATCTGAAGCTTTTACCCACAAAAGCTTATGCCCAAATAAATCTGTTACTCTTTCGGGTGCCACCGGACTCCTCGTTTTTTTTGTGGATACAGACTAACATGGCTACCCCTCTAAAAATTGAAAGGTTGACTTGGAAGCAAGTGAATGATCAGAAATTGCTTTAAGTGACTTCTGTAATTGACTAGATTGCAAGATGTCATTATCAGTTTACCATGGTTCAGCATGTAATTGTTTACATGGTGTTTCAATTACCCATGCTTAAAAGTACTCACATGGTATGTCCGTGCTGTAGTGAAAAGCACACGGCTGGTCCATGCTGGGCGACTTAGGTTTGCAGGGCTCTGGCAAAGGGGCTGTTTAATTGCAGTGTAGACTTTGGGCTCAGGCTGGAGCCTGGGCTCTGTGACCCTGTGAGGTGGGAGGGTCCCAGAGCTTGGACTCAAACGTCTACACCTCAGCTGGCGTGGTGCAGCCACGGGTGTCTGTTTGCAGTGACACTGTAGACATACCCTCACTGTCTACCTGAGGAATTGGGACCGAGAAAGTTAGAGAACTTGTTGCAGGCAGATTAGGCACAGCAAATAACTTCTAGATAGTCAAAATGGTGCCAGTGTGCATGCAATGCATACAGTTCTGAAAACAACAACAAAAAATCCAAATTAAAATATCATAGTTAAGAGAACCTAAGTGTCTGAAAGTGTGTATGTTTGAAATGTTCCAGGGGGTGGCTTCATGATTGTGAAATGTACTGTATTCTTTGAGATGAAAGCAAATATTTTTTCAACTTGAAAAGTGTGAAGGTCTGTAAACAAGAACATGAGTATTTAAAGCTCAGGGCTGTAATTGTTGGTAGCTGGTAAGGTACTATATAACCTGCTTGCAGTAGGTTATAGTACATAGCAAAAAGGGGTTAAATGGAAAGAAATGGTACCAAAAAAGGGGGGATGAACATGCAAAAAGGAAAACATAAGCGAGGAAAGAAGTGAAAGAATTGATGAGGGAGGAGAGAGATTGTCAGGGAGAGTTGGAGAGAGATACATCTAGTGATGAGAGTCCGATCACATCAGTCCTTAAATGATACTGCTAACTATAATATCACAAGACAAAATAATAAGCATTTATACATAAGCATCCCTTCTTATACAAGTTACCTTACATTTTTCAGTATATCAACCTTCTCTTTAATTCCAAAGTTGATCTCCCAAATACAGTTGCATGGGAGCATGTAGAAGTTTACATGGTTGCTAACTTTTCCGTGTGATGTTTGTAAAAAAACAATAAGGGCCGAAGGCAGAGAAATATGTAATACAGCAGAGAAAAGACGTGCAAAGGTGTCTTCCTGGTGTAACTTGGAGATTGGGAATTAGCGCTACCTCCTTTTTGCTATGTGATGACTAGCTCTGGGATAATTGTGTTAGGTGGCAATATAGCAGAGGTGGGCAAACTATGACCTGCGAGACCATCCTGCCTGGCTCTTGAGCTCCCAGCCTGGGAGGCTAGCCTCCGGCCCCTGCCCTGCTGTCACCCCTCCCCTGCAGTCTCTGCTTGCCGCGCCGCCAGCGCTCTGGTCCGCTGCTCCAGCCGGGCTGCATGGCTGGTTCTGGCTAGGCGGTGTGGCTATGAGCTCCTGCTGCTCTGAGCGGCATGGTAAGGGAGTAGGGGGGATGAGGGGGTTGGATAAGGGGCAGGGGGTCCTGGGGGACAGTTAGGAGTGGGGGTGTGGATAGGGGTTGGGGCAGTTGGGGGACAAAGAGCGGGGGGGTTGGATGGGTCGGTGGTTCTGAAGGGGGCGGGAAGTGGGAGGGGGCAGATGGGGGCGAGGGCCAGGCTGTTTGGGGAGGCACAGCCTTCCCTACCCGACCCCCCATACAGTTTTGGAATCCTGATGTGACCTTCAGGCCAAAAAGTTTGCCTGCCCCTGCAATATAGGGTGGAGGAATGTAAATTCTCTAACCCATCTGGTAGAAGTGGTTTGCATATGCTTTGGCACAAACAATTGGAAGCATGTGGCTTCCCATTTTAAAGTTTATACTGTAATTAGGAGGTAAGGACATATGATCAGCTGAACTTGAGCTCCAAATGCAACGTTGTGGCCCAAAAGGATGTATAAATAGGGGAATATCGATTAAGAGTAAGGAGATTATATTACCTCTCTATTTGGCACTGGTGTGACTACCACAGGAATATTGTGGGCTGGAGCACCCACAGAAAAAAATTATCAGGTGCTTAGCACCCACTGGCAGCCAGCTCCCCCCTCCCCTCCAGTGCCTCCTGCCCGCTGATCATTTCCTCCCTCTCAGCACCTCCTGCCCACCGCAGTCAGCTGTTTCGTGGCATGCAGGAGGCTCTGGGAGGAAGGGGGAGGAGCGGGGAGGGGTCATGCTCAGGGGAGGGGGTGAAACTGGGTGGGAAGGGGCTGGGGGGGGGTGAAGGCTTGGGGGAAGCGGTTGGGTGGGGGCTGGGCCTGGGGCGAAGCAGGGGGTTGAGCACCCCCCAGACCCTGAGGAAGCCGGTGCCTATAGCTCAGGTGACTAACTCAAGCTACCGCCAGTGCTGCAGTGTCCTATTTTTAGTGTCCTAGCTTGAGCTGAGCTAGTGCAAGTCCGTCTACCTGTGCTGGGAATCACAATGATCTACTGCAGTATAGCTATACCATCATAGGTCACAGAGGTACTGCAAAAAGAATGAGGCGTACTTGTGGCACCTTAGAGACTAACAAATTTATTAGAGCATAAGCTTTTGTGGGCTACAGCTCACTTCATTGGATGCATAGAATGGAACATATAGTAAGAAGATATATACACATACAGAGAAGGTGGAAGTTGCCATGCAAACTGTAAGAGGCTAATTAATTAAGATGAGCTATTATCTGCAGGAGAAAAAAACTTTTGTAGTGATAATCAAGATGGCCCATTTAGACAGTTGACAAGAAGGTGTGAGGATACTTAACATAGGAAAATAGATTCAATATGTGAAATGACCCAGCCACTCCCATGGAAGGGGTGGAGTGGGGGCGGGGCTGGGAGCAGCAGGCAGAGGGGTGTCTGATGTGGCCCACGGGCCAATGTACTAGTCCTCACGTGGCCCTCGTGGTGGTTTGAGTTTGAGATCCCTGCTCTTACCCATGTTGCTGTACTCAGCCTCCTACCTGCTGCTGATCTTGGGTCATATAAGAAATTTTACTAGCTTCAGTTCTTTTCGCAGCTGCCAGTGCCTTTCTCTCCTGCATGTTTCCTGTTCTGCAGCTGAATGGGGAGCAATTCATGTTTTTGGCTGCCAAGTTCTATATTGCTCAGTGTGAGACACTTCTTGATGGTGAGAACAAATCAGTGAGTAGCGGGGACAGTGGTCAGAGAGATGAACCTGATCTCACATGCAGGTGGGGATGGTGGAGGACATAGGATCAGCTGAGAGGGGCCAGGTTGACCATAAGGAAGGAGGACTGAGGAGCAGGCATGACCAGAAACCTGGTTGGAGCTTAGGGGTTGTTGGAAGGAGACTGGAGAGAAGTTATGAGAGAAGCTAGGCGAGCCTAAGGCAGCTTCTCACTTCAGTCTGCCTCTGACCCTTCTATCATCTGCCTTTCAGCCCCTGTCATCTCCCAGCAGCGTGTACCTTCTATCCTGCCACGCCCTCCCTCCCACCTCTGCAGTGTTCTCTGCACACCTGGCTTCCACCACCTGCTATATTGTGTCCTCCTGGAGTCCAAAAGGGGAAGCATTGAATATGAAGAGACACAGCCTGGCTGCCTTTGATTAATGCACTTCAGCAGCCCCCTCCCCACTTCTCCCCTTGCCAAAAAGAAAAAAAAAAAGCATCTGGAAAGAGGAACTGCTAGGGAATTCCTGTTGTCTGTCTGGTGGGTGAGGGAATCCAATTCGTGAGTGTGTGACCGGTAGAATTGTCTGAAATTTTTCAAGACTGTGAAATTTTGGCCAGCAGCAGCCAAAAAACAAAAACAAAACCACCACCTCAACTTTTACAAAAATGTATTGCTTTTTGACCAGCTCTAGTATGTCTCCTGTGAGCTGGCATGACACTTGGCAACCTGGAGGGGGAGAAGTGATTTTGATGTAATATGTAACATTTACTATTAACCGCAAATGAAGAGAGTTTTTTTTTTTGGACCTGAGATGGACTTTGATTCTCAAAATGAAAACTGTATCTCTTACTGCATGTTGGGTACAGCACCTGAAAAAGTGCATACACACAACAAAGTCCTTACTGAGAATGTGAATGTACTCTTTCTTTTTCATTTCTAGTAACAAATAAACTTGCCTTTAGGAAAGTGAACTGTCCTCACAACTTACAAGGATAAACAGGATTCAGCCATTTGTGTGGATGTAGGATTCTGTTATTTAGTGTTATGCAGACTCCATACCAAAGGGGTATATGTGCCTCATTTTTTTCCTTATGAAAAGCATGTGGGATTGGGAAGGAATGTGCAGAGTGAATTCATTTTGCTCATTGTGTAGTCTGGAGATCTGATTTTTTTTTTCTCTGAAATCAATTGGTTAGAATAATGGCATGAATAAGATGCCAAACTGTGAATTTGTTTCAAGCCTATGGGATTAAAGGATAATCTATCTATAAAAATAATAGCCCAGAGTTCACACTTTCAGAGAGTAAGGAGACCAATAGACTTAGTTTACCATAATGTACCATTCCACTGGCATTAGTACACTACTTCACACTGTGAAAAGTGTTTGTGTAAATATTTAATTGTTCATCTGGGGGGGGGAGCTCACTAATGGAAGCTCAAGTCTGGTAAATTTAGATGGGCATCTATTCTGGGCTTAGCTGTGGACCTTTCCTGGCAGTGATCAAGAAGTCAATTACAACTCTTGTTCTGCTCAGTTGAAAGCAGAACAAGCCATTTCATAGAGGTGGTTAACTGCCCTTCAGGGACAGGTGTAAGAGGCTTTGTCAGACTGATTCCTCTAACCCTGAATCCTACATGCCAACCAGACGTTTTTAACCTCTTGCCTTCTTCTGTCACTCCTCCTTGGGAGGGTGTGTGTGAGGTAATCATTAGATCTTTCATTCAGTTCACATTTTGTGGGCTTTAGTTACGCTAGTTTTAGAAGGCAATATGATCTCTGCGTACCTTCTAAGGTATTGGGATGAGTCTGTTAGGTCTGTTGGATATTTGGCTGTCCTTCTCTCTTGCCTCACCCTGTTTCCAAAACATGAGCCAACTAGTTCAGCTGTTGTGAAGTCTTGTGGTTCTCTTTTCTGGGCCCTGCATCAAAGGCCACATTTGAATTAAACAAGAGTTTATTTGTTTGGTTGTACTATCATTAGACACCTCTGCCCCCAAACCTTCCAACTGCCAAAACTTTCCAGTCCCCACCTTCTCCCAGAACCAGATGCCTTAATATAACCCTAATACAGTCCCCACTAGCAAACCCTGATCAACAGTTTGCTTAAATGCAAAAACCTGCCTTGCAAACCCTTAATAGCAAAACAATGTCCAGTTAAGGGAACTGTCACTAACCCAGTTTAACTGTTGCACATTAAACTAATCCATTTCACAGGTAGTTCTCTGCATCTCCACCAGAAGCTCCTTTGTACATACAAAGAAATACAATACGGACAAAACCCACTCTAATCTGCGCCATAATGCAAAACCTCAACTCTCACCTCAGCAGCATTGAGGCATGTACTATGTGCAGATGTACATTGGCTAAAGAGAATATTTTATAAGTGGGAAAACACAAGGTCATAGTTAAGTTTTTGTGTTCGGTCCAGTTCAAGGAATTTTGTGTATTGTTTCTCTGCGTGCAAGGGAGATTGTTGTGGAGTAACTTAGTGCAACCTTAAGTATGGAGTTGCTACTGTGTATCCATAATTGTGGCCTTTAATTTTTTTTCTAATACAAGAGCTTTTGAAACCTTTCCCATAAACTTAATAAAAAAGCCATTTACCTGCATAGCTGTGGATTTGTTGGTAGCTGTGACATCACAGCATGGTGCATTTTGCGGAGAGAAAAGTGGAGTTATTTGAAGTTCTTCCTCTTCCTGTTTGTTCTGGGCACTAAGGGTACATCTACATTGGAATAAAAGACCTGTGGCATGGCTGCACCAGGCCCAGGCCAACCGACTTGGGCTCACTGGGCTCAGGCTGCACGGCTTAAGCCCGAACGTTTACATGGCAATTTTACAGCCCAAGCTCTGTGAGCTTGAGTCAACTGATCTGGGCCAACCATGGTTGTTTAATTGCTGTGTAGATGTACCCTCCGTTCACAATCCTACTTCTAGGTCAGTTGTCATGCAATATTTTTACATGGCCTCATTTAAAAAGTTGGTTTCTTACTGTAGCTCCAGTGAATACCTCTCTACAGCGGGAAGTGAAAAGCTTGACATTTCCCTTGCAGCTGACTACCTTCCTCATCAAGTCACCTCAGTTTCTCTCTGCCACTTGAAAACAAATTGATAAATTATATACGGCATTTTCCTGATCTACAGAGTTCTATTATAAGTGAATTTTGACAATGTGTGCCTCAAGAATTCATGAAATTTCTCTCTGTAGCCTGCCTGGCTCTGGCTGTAGTCTTCACTGAAAAAAAAATATATATATATTTTATACTGAGATGGCTATCTATAAAATTCCATTGCAGATAAGACCCAAGTAGTTTTACCCCAGTGTAGTTAGTCAAAGTCAACCCTAAGCCCCTCCTACCTCTCACCTGGGGTCTACCTCGGTATAGCTAGTCAAGGTAAAAACTAGAGTACCTTTTCTCAGCTAACTCAATGTGGACTTCTAGTGATCACAATGTAAAAGTGCACCTATTCTTTCAGTGAAGACATAGCCTTCCTTCCTTCCTTATTCTATTTATAGTTTTGTAATGCCTTTGGTTGTGGCACCACAGAAAGTCCTGAGATTTTGGAGGGAGTCCAAAACCTCTTTGTTCTCTCCTTCAACATCATTCGTGAAGCTTTGCCAGCCTTTCCTCTGACCCTTTCTCTTACTTTTGCTTTCCCCCAATCCCACCACCCTGTAGATAATACCAGCCTTCATGGCCTCTTCATTTCCTTTCCCATACCTGCTCCTGTGCCGTTATCTATGCTGACGTCGTGCCCAAAATGCTATCCCGGAGCTTATTTCATAGTCCATCACATTGTCCTAGTTTAAAATCTCTCCTATTAAAAACTCACTTATGCAGTATTTCCTGCAAAAAGGATTCACTTGATTTTTCCCTATCAGAGCCTCAATGGTGCGCACTCAACTGCATTATAGTATTGCCCTCACCCTTCTTCCCCTTCTCCACAGCCTTTTTTATTTTGTCTCCACTTGTGGATTACTGTGGAAGGCCTTAAATCAGGGGTTCTCATAACAAAATTTTTGGTGGCCTCAGAGTGCGGCCACCAACTCTTGCTGGTGGCTGCGTTGACAATTTTTACTCAAATACTTAATTAACTTTAGGAAAAAAATAAATATGCGCATACATATAAATATGCACATATTTGCAAATCATTGTAATTTATTGAATCTTTTTGCAGACTCAATAAAAATAATGTACAGTTGTCTCTTGTTTACTGGACTGTAGCAGAATAGAAACACAAATAAGGTGCTCTGCAGGTTCTTGTCTTTTTTGTTGTTGTTTTCTTTTGTTTTTTTGGTTGCTTTTTTAAAAAGACTTGCTAGCTAGTAAGTCTGCTGCTGTGAAAAGTGAGCCCGGGGACAAATTAAGCGTTGCATGGGGAGTTCAGTGGGAGGGGATGTGAGGTCTGGGGAGGAATGCATAACGGGCCGGCAAAGGCAGCAGGGGCCAGGGCGATGTGGGGGTGAGCCCCACAGCTGGGTTTTGTAGCCCTGTGGCCAGAGCCTGCTGCCTGCCACCTCAGGGCTGGAGCCAGACCCTACATCCCCAGGAAGGTGGGGAACTCACTAACTGCCTGCTTCTCCAGCATTTGCCTCTCCAGAGGGCGTCATTGTTCAACCCCTGCTGGTGGCCCTGGGGAAGGGACCACTGCTTAGCCACTTCCCACACCACTGCCCAGGGGGCTGTGGCCACAAGAAAAGCCCCTGGTGTCCGCATGCGGGAAACACGGTGCTTAAAGCCTTGTGAATGTTGTAAGATTTGTCTTCTATACATCTCTGTAAAACACCCTTCACGCACTTGGGTGCTGTAAAGAAACAAATAAGAGTCCTAAGGAATTACATACAAGCCTGAGGGTAGGCTGTTCTACTTGAGTGTCCTTTATTTGGCAGACTAATTCATTAACCACCACTCCAGGACTAAAGCAGCCTACAGGCAATTGAGGTCACTGCAGAAACTTTTTGTACTCAGACGCATATGCTAATACCATAACTGAACAAGACTTTTCTCTCCCCCCTCCCCAACCCCAAGAATGAAGGAATTTGTGTGCTCACCCTGAGGCTTGTTGTGCAAGGACTTCTGGAGAGATTTAGACTTTATTAGATTCTGTGTGTTGCTTATTAGGGAACTTGCCCTTCATGTTCAGTGGTCCCAAAAAAACCTAAAATTGCTAGTGCAATCTTCTTAATAATTGGGGGATTTCTCTTCTCTCAGTTCATCTCACACTCCCTTTCCTAGGCAGAAGAATTAAGAAAATACAAGGGACCTGACACTCTTAATATAATCACATAAGCACTGAACAGGTTCAAAAAACCAATTTCAATAGTGAATAGTTTCACTCGACTGATATTCCATATCTCTGTATCTCACTATAGAAATGGAAAAGCTGACATCTGTTTGTTCACTGTTCTGCATTGTATTGTGACTTATATCCAAAAAGAGATTACTTTACAACACTCTTTCTCATTTATATATGTGTATGTATATAAATAAAAAGAGGGTTAAGGTTGCCAAGGAAAGCATTCGGAATTAAGAAATGCCACTTGTGATGAATCAGTCTTCTCCCCACGATACAGTCTTTAAGTGATCATGTGCTGGTTTTAATACAGGATCCTTTCCTCATCCAGTGCCCTGGTTGAATACTGCTGTAAATAAGGAAGCTAACTGTTCAATCTTTGTCTTTGATGTTCAGCAATGGCCAACGGCCGCATTCACTGCACACCACCCAACCCTTCAGGCTGGGGTCCATAGGACCCCTTTCTTGCTCACAGCACGTTGTCCAGTTTCTTTAATGAATAAAGCATTATATAATATCCACTTTGACAAATCGTAATTCAGTTACTGCTGATATGGTTTATTCTATGATGTGTGTGGGATTGGTATACAGAAGGGGAGTATATTAGCTGATCATCTTTTCAGATAACCACAGGTATATCTATTTGGAGTATCTCTCAATCTGATATACTGCATGCTCTTTGTTTATTTGACATGCATGATTCAAAATTTTTCCCTTTTATAGCACAGGAAAAAGCCTCATCTAACTTCATCGGTTTTGTTTGACTTGTACAAAGGGTTCTGATCACTTGGCATATATAAAGTGACTTGTTTTTAGAATAGATAAGTTAGTTTTAAATTTCTTCTTATTAGGATGACATAAAAATTGAGAAATAAGTAATAGTTTGTTAAATGGCACTATAATGTTTTTTTTTCTTTTTTTTAGCTGTATGGGGCAACTTTATCAACATGAGGTAATACTTTATTTTGTCCGAGTATCTTTATTTGAAACGAGGTTATTTCTGCTACCATCCCATCATGCAACAATAGGAAGAAATCAGAAAAAGCTGCTCACAAAGTTGTTGAAATGTCAGCTCTTAACAACGGTAGATGTAGAATCCACCATTCCTGTAATAAAAACGCCTTCCACATCAAAGAAGTACCATAGGGCTGTGAACATCCCCACTGGCAGGGGACAAGACATGCTGAGTTTCCTCCTCCTCATTCCACTGGAGTGGAAGGACATTCCAAGATAACCAGTAAAGGATTTGTACCTCCTTAACCCTTAGGCTTTGCCTTAACTGCAGAGTTAGATGAACTTTTGCCTGTAATGCATCTTCTGTTCACACAAGGAAAAACCTCTATCCAAGGCTTGAGGGTGCTTTAAGACTAGGCTAGCAGACATATCTGAGGGTTTAGGCTTTAGCTTAGGTTTTTTTCAGCCAGGCTGGCAACCCACCTATTTTGCAATGAGACTGCAGGCTAAGCAAGCCCAGTTGCTGTTAGTCCTCCAGTGCTTTCCCACAGTTTCACCTGACCTGTGCTTCCTTGTCTGTGTGCTCCCTTTTACTGAACTGTAAGTTAAGTATATTGGCTCAGCATTTTAACCCTGCATGTGCCTGCTTCATTTCTGCTGCATTTTCCACAGCATTTGAACAGAGGCGCTATCCGAGTAAATGCAGTACAAATCACTTTGTGGTTTGCTAGCTGAATTGCTTAATGACCTTCCCATTAAAAGTTCTTGTTCTCAAACACTGTTTGCTTATGCCTTCAGAGCTATTTGCATTAATAATGAGTAGCTTCTCTTGGAAGTTATTTACATGAAGTATTATTCTCATGTCACTACCACAGACAGCAGCTCCATGTTAGGGGTAGGGGAAAGAATGCATCCTGTGAATGAATTCACAGAGTGGCCCAGTTTAATGGACCATTAAGAATAATGGGATAACCCACCAGAAACCCATCCCAGCTCATAGGCCACTACAGCACCATTGGGAACCCAGCCACACGGGTCTTTCACAGGTAGGGCTTTATGGTGGGGACACTCTATTCAGGCTAATTCTGTGGTGAAGGCATACCCTGAGATGTGTGGAAGATTCCTGCCGCCACTCCCTCAAAGCCTGCCTTGAATCTAAATATCTATGAATCAGCGAGGGTTCCCTGTGTGGCGCGGCAACCCAAGGAAACTAATTTTAATTGAGAAAGCATGATCTTATGTGGGAATATCCCCATAGAGTTGTAAGGGAAAGGAGATGAACCTTTAGGGGAGAGACCATCCGTGTAGCTTCACTCCACAGAAGTAGAGTGCTCAGACCAGCCCTCTGTAACTAAATTGGTATGTTAAGGAGGGGAAGACTCACTTAACATAAAGCTGCAATTGGCCAGTGCTCAAAACTACAGCATGTGAACACACTACAACAGATTTGACTTTTGAGATTACTTTAAGAACCTTTTTAATATGTTGTGTTTTCTGTTAAGTTTTTTCTTAATCACTTACCACAAAGGAAAAGATTCTCTGTTCCACAGATGCATGTTCAAAGTTGTGTGCATTATCTATTTTCAGGAAAATATCTAATACAGTAACTATTGTGAGTTAGTGTTACTCCTGAATAATATTCTAATGCTGCATGTTAATCTATAAGTCAGTTTTTGCTGCTGCTGGTACAGTAAGTGGCTGTCTTTTGTGAAAAGAGTCTTTAGAACCTGAATGGTTCTACTCAATACTGCACTCCTTCCTGAGGCAAAACTACTGACTTCAGTAGGAGTTTTGCCTGAGTGAGGCATGCTGGACTGACTGACTTAGTAAGATTTTTTGCAGAATGGTGTGAGGAGAATTGTTGTTCTGATTTCTAACACTGTGGTAGTATGTGTGTGTGTCTACTTAACAAACGGCCTTCTGTTTCTCGAGGTGTAATGACTGCAGGTCCCAAGTAAAGGAGCTCTGTTTTACTTGAAAGAACTCGATTTTGCATTGGCTGCCCCTGAAACCTCTAGTATGCAAAAACTTACCACTGTAAATGATGTTGAATAGTTCCATAAGCTGTCTGAAATGAAAATTAAGTTGAAACAAGAACTCATGCAAACTTAAGTGAAATCACGTAGGCTTGGGCTACACTAGCAAATTATGTTGGTATAACTATGTTGCTCAGGATATGGAAAATCCATACACCTGAGCGACGCAGTTATACCAGCCTTACTCCTGGTATACATAGCTTTATGTTGATGGGAGGACTTCTCCCATCAGCATAGGTACCGCCTCTTGGGTAGGTAGAGTGGCTATGCTGACAGGGGAAGCCCTTCCATTGGCTTAGGTACCATCTTCACTGAAGCGCTACGGTGGTGCAGCTGCAGCCTTTTAAGAGTAGGCAAGCCCTTAGTCACGAGAATGCGTATGCTAAGTGGCTTGCTCAGAGGAAGAACATCTCTAATCACTTGAGATGTTATATACATTTAAACATTAAATTAGATTACAATGAAACCTGTACAAGAGACCAGCTTTATTCTGCACCTTCTTGTCTTAAGAGGCTACCCTGAAGTATCCCCAAATATATTAGCATGGCTCCACCTTTACTAAGCAACCTTTGCTTAAGTATGTTTTTGTCCATAGAGTGGTTACTTAAAACAGTCTTCAGTGTGCTGATTTTGCTTTTAAAAAAAATCAAAGCTGCCTTAAACTGCAGAACTGTTTACCATGTTCCAGTCAGTTACACTTTTGTATCACCCCACTAACTGCACTGGAATTTCATAGGTTCAGCTGAAGACATTATTTGGTCTGTAAAATCTTTATTACAGGTGGGAAATGAAGAACCTATCTTAACTCTCTGATCCCTAGATTGAGTTCACAAATTCAGCAGTTGGAAAAATATATTATATTTGTACACTTAGTATGGAGTCATTGAGACAATAAATACAGACCCCTCCCAAGCCATTTTAGTCACGTTTCCTAGTAGAATTGCACTACAAAAATACTTTTGGGGGAGGTGACCCTGTGATGAGTGACTAGGTTATCTTCTTGTATTGAATTTTGAATACAATGTTGAATCTACCATGTTGATCAAGACTGCTAACTTTGGACCTGATTTAAAGGCCATTAGAGTTAATGGAAAGGTACCGGTTGACTTCAGTAAGCATTGGATCTGGCCATGGTGGTCATTTGCTCTGTGTTTGTGTAGCTCTAGAGAACATATTCTGGAGTAATAAACTTTTTAAAGGAAATTTTTAAAAAATTAAGAACACATTGGAAATGGCACTTAGTTGATCTGTTTCATGGCTCTTTTTCTTCAACAGGTCTATCCAAGACAATGGGGATCAGAAAGTTGAAAGTAAGATAGAGGAGGTTAGTTTATTAAGTGGTTAATATCCTCTTTATTTCGGCTTTTTTTAAAATTAATTTTCTTTCTAACTAGAATATTTTACTTTATTATTCTCCCACTAATGTAATCCTCAGCATTAGGTCTCATTCTTCATTAGAGTGGACCCAAACAGCGGACCCAAACAGCTAATCAGTGGCTTCCCTCTGTTTTCCCTAAACCTCTCTCAGAAGATTATAATTCCAAAGATCCAATCCTGTTTGCCACAGTATCTTCCTAACTATCCCAGTCATGCTGGGAATTGAGCCTTTGTTACCAAGTTTTAGGACTGCTGTACTAACTCCTTTCTCTGTCACCCCTCCAAAAAGTTAAGTGTATTTAACTTTTAACAAGCATTTACTATTTGAAAATTTCCACCTATGTGCATTGCTTTGTTCTTAACTCTTATGCAGATTAACCAGTTATATTTTAGCGATGAAATACTATGCTGATGAGCACAACTGAAAAACCTAATAGATTTGTACTAGGTTTCCAATTCATAATTCCGAAAAATGAAAAATTAGTAGCATATATAGACGCTGTTCTATGACTGACTATTCATTTTTAGGTGAGGCAATCAATAGTGTGTTTGATTTACCAGATTTCTCATATCTCAAGAGAACTATATATCCACTGTTACTTTGGACATGATTTGAAGCCTATTAAACTCACTTGGTCTTTTCATTGACTTCAGTAGGCATTGGAACAGGCTCGTAATGTCTTACATGTGTTTTTTCATTTTGGGTACAACTGCAATAGGTTTTATGGATTTGGAAATGCTGTTTTTAACTTCTTTTTAAAAAAAAGTTAAGATGTACAAATCTGTGAATACCCAACATGCAAAAGTTACTGTAAAATTCCTGAAAAATAAAAATTCTCTGGAGCTTGCTGAAAGTACCTAGCCCCTAATTATGCTGCCTTAATTCACATTGTGTAATTCCTTTCTCCATTGAAATCAATGGGACTGCTTGTTGAAGTACTACTCAGCATGAGTTACTGAATTAATAAGCCCAAATTACAGTACATAGAGGGGAATAACACAAAGCACAGTTCATTTCCATTCCTGGAGGCTTTCAGTAGTCAAAATCGAACCTGTCAATATTTTTTAAAGTAAATCCACAGTTTGTTAAAGGGCACTGTGGTGCTAGTGATACAATGCAGGTGATCCTAAAGAGATGCTGTCAACTTATATTTGGCCCTAAATTTAAATTTTGTAAAAAGCATTTATAAAGCCTAAAACCAAAAGAAGTATGTTCAGACTTCATCTTCCTTGCTTAAAACTTAAGCCTTGCATTACATGATAAAGAATCTGGAAGTGAAACTAATTTCATTTATTTATCACTGTCCAAGTTCAGAGAAATGCAGAGAGTTAAACAAAGAGCATAGATATTAGTAGATAAACTGTATTTTTAAATTTCTTTCCCTTTAATAATCCAGGGTGGTTGTAACAAGCCTGTTGAAGAAATGTGTTTAGAACTTGATTTTTTGTAATGTGTCATTGTCTCTTTAAAACAGAGGCCCTGACAACTTTTAGTCTTTAAAGGCAGTTTTCACAAGAGCCAGAGGTGTTAGTCTTGGTGTGATGGCTATATTCTAGTACGTTTAACTATATTCTGGCTGCCTAAACTTCCCCAACAACTTAAGTTGAATATTTCATGTGTTGTCCTAAACTGTTGTTTACTGTTGCTACATACTTTTTAAACAGCTACTCTGCATGTGCTGCATGTCAGTGGTAGGTGAAGTAATTTCCTCTATTTATAGCAGATTCTTCCTTTTTTTGTAATATGCTTTGGGATCCATTGGCACAAAAGACTCTCTAAATATAAGTTGTTCTGATCTTGGTTTCTTAAATGAATTTATTTAGACGAGGTGTAAGATTGCCACCCCTACTGTTACTCTTATAATAGCCTGCGTAGGCATTGTTTTTCTTTTTTCTGAGATGTAAATTCTTGCAACTTCCTTTAAAGAATTACTTTTATTACTTCTTTAGGCTGTTGCACCACTAAGAGAGAAAATCAGAGACCTGGAAAAAAGGTATGTCTGTTCTTGTGGGGTTGGGTTCAGTCAGCAGAGCTGTGTTTGTTTTGTCCTGAATGAGTCTCAAGGTCTTCAGTGAACTCACATGAATATAATGTGCTCAGTAATGTTGTACGTCTCCTGTTTGTTAGTAAGCACTGAGGCCTGATCAGTACTACGCAGGTAGGTTGACATAAGGCAGGTTATGTCGACCTAAATTATGTTAGTGTACCCACTGCAGCCTTTCTCCTGCTGATGTAAGTGCATTTATAACTGCACCAACATAATAATTCCTCCTCCACAAGAAGCGTAGTGCGTATGTAGCTGTAGTTAGGGCGACGCAGTGTCCGTGTAGACACTGCAGCAGTATAACTGTGTGCATTGGGAGTGGTCTCTTTGAAGTTAATGGGACTACTCATTGTTTGTGAAGTTAAGCTCTTGCATAGGGATTTGTAGGACTAAGGCCTATAATAGTAAATGTCAGCTGCACTCTGAGCACCGATTAACAGCCTGTATGAAAAGCCCTAAGGTGATGGTGTTTTTTTGCCTTCATTAAAAAACAACACAAAAATAAAACCTGTTCAGATCTCTGCTATTAACTCAAGAAGGGTTCAGTTAAGTAAAAATATGAAGAATTAAAAGATGAATTGAATTTAGGAACGTTTTCAGCATTCATCAGTTTGGATGAACCACTCTTCTCATTTAAGAGAACTCAGGGCTGATAATTCTGTCCCCATTCCATATTTTGAACCCATGCCATATCCCACAGGCTGTACAGTGTCAGTAAGCATGTGAGTGCACCTGACATGCTGGCTGTCACTGTGCCTCTCCCATGGATGAAGAGTGAAACTGTGTTCTGCTCCTGAAACTGAGCGTACATAATTCCTGCACGGTTTCCAGGATGCTGCACGCTTTGTCTTGGGTGCAGACGATATCGTGCTCAAATACAGATGTCCGGTTTTATTTTACAGCTGACTTCCAGATTTACTGACCTGCCACTTACAATTTTTGTTGAGAATGTGTGACCCTCATTTACTAAATCCTAATATGAGCACTGACTTGACAGATCAAACAGGGTGACCTTGTTGGCAACATGCAGACATTGATTACACGTGGCCACCAGTAGGTACTGTACCTGCTACTGCTATTTTTATTAAACTATAGTCCTGAATTAATGGCTTTAAAAAAGTCCTATACATTCTCTCGTCTTCAATTGATTGTTATGAAACTAAGTACAGTAGAACCCTGTTTATCTGAGCCTTCATTATCCAGCTCGGTGTATTAACCAAACCACCAGTGTACATAAAGGAATATAAGTAATTGACGCTTTGGCCCCGGATGGCGCAACTCGGGCTGTCGGCCTCGGGCTGAAGCTCTTTGCCCATTCTTCTAATTATCCAAATTTCTCATGATCTGATCCGGTCTCGGTCCCAGTTAAATTGGATAAATGGGGTTCCACTGTATTTGTTTAGTTTTTAACAGTAGCAGAAGTGTTTCTTTAGTGGAGGTTTTTTATCTACCTGACTTGAGCTGCTGTCTGTTCTGTCCTTCGTGGATGGCCTGTGTGATGTGATGGCTTGATCAGTATTAATTTTTTAATAGTGTTACATTTTGGTGCAATATGTCAAATTGAGATCTGTTTCTTTTTGCATCAGAGGCAGTAGGTTATTTAGCCTTTGGTGAGGACACACATGAATGACTTTGCATTTGGAGTATGTGTGCAGTATATTGTTAATGGGTTATATTTCAGATGACATTGTGTGCCTGCCATTGAGGGGGAAAATACGTACATGTACCCCTCTCCACGCACCCGATTTTGGCATTATGAAATCACAAGAGATGAGCCTGACTCGCCATTCTTGTGTCTGTGTAGTTACTCACACTCGGTCAAAGCGAGTGTAAAATGCTGTCACCTGGTGAATTTTGATCAGGTAGCGTTTTACATTCACTTTGCAAGGACGTAAAGAGCCACACAAGGGCCCTCTGAGTCTGTAGTTGTTAGAGGATTGAGGCTGATGAATAGCGAGCCTTTAAAGCTAATTCTTCGCTACTGGTTTTATGGGTGTTGTGGTGGGTGAAAAGCGCTTATCTTGTACAGTCCAAAGGTAACCCATCCTCATGGTTCTGCGGAGGAGGAAATGAAGGCATTTTTTAATACTTGGCCCTTGAGAAACTTTTATTTATTTATCTGGAGTGAACTTTCAGAGTTCATATAAGTAACTTAAAGCATTATCAGAGTGGCATAGTTATCAAAAACAATCACTAGAAATTAGGAAAATCAGAGTTAAACCTAAAAAGAACCCATTAATTCAAAGCATGAAAATGTCCAGTTAAAGGATCCAAACAACCAGAACTGTTCCCTGTAGTGGTGACCTGAGGACAAACATATGGAGACATCCTTGTGGTCAGGGAAGGAATGGATTCCATTTTTTTTCCCCACCTTATTTGATCTCCCTGTTTGGATCAAAGAAGTTCTGTTACCTCACCATCGAGGTGTTCTCCAATGGTATGTGTGTGTGGAGAGTCTGCAACTAACCTCCAGGCATGGGAACATTTGAGGTTTCTGCTGCTGCCTGGTTTCCACACACAGGAAGTTGAAGATAGTATCATAAGCACTCTCAGGGTGAAGGGTTGATGATGCCATTCAAGTACACAGCATCTGTGCTCTCCCTCTTGGAGATCCCCATTGAGACAAGGTTGTGGATGAGAGATAGTTGAGGCATGGTGCTTCAGATCCAGGAGCATGGAGACAATCCAGTGGCATTCTGTTTGTGTATGGATGAAAAAGTAATCTGTCAAGCAGAATTCTTGACATATATGCAGTTCCATTCGCTCTACTGATTCATCTCATCCACTAGACTTTTAATCTTTTTAAAGGCAGTTTTCACAAGAGCTAGAGGTGTTGCAGCATGCAAACTAGTTGCAGCATGCAAACTAACTGGAGAGGAGGGGTGATGAATATTTGAGTTACTTTTTATGACATTTACTTAAGAATGACCTGAATTACTGAAGTACTGGCAAGACTAAAATGCTGCTTAACTGAATCTCAACACAACCTTACTTGTTATTCCCATAATACAGCAAACAAACAGGTGAAAAAAATCATTGAGGGGTGATAGCTCAGTGTCCGTAATTCTTTATGCTCTTGAGCATCAATTGTAAGCTTACTATTTTCAGGCCTAGTAGTTTTGCAGAAAATGAGAATTGCTGGCTAATGTGTTTTATTTTAGTTCTCACACCCCCACCCCAGGAACGTCTACCTTTTGTGTATATGGATGAAGGGTGCAAAAAATGGTATGTGAAATGGTAACACACACCCCTCCAAAGCAGTGGTAGTCTTCTGAGTCATCCTTAACTCTCACATTATGTAGCTCTGTGAAGGCTATCCTAATTTAAAAACAATTTCCTTGACTTTCTGGTTTTAAATTTTACATAAATGAAATGTAAAAGAAAAGAGTGAGAGGTTGAGGGTGCTGAGTAGTAAACAAAACTCTTTTTTTCGTCTCTTAAGTGGTTTTCAGGAGTTTTGATTTAAAAACAAATTCAAAACCAACCATCTGAAAATACTTGCCACTCAGCAGCAGTTCTGGTTTCAGACTCCTGTGATGTCATCATCAGCACCAGTTCTCCAGCTGTCCATAGGCCCAAACCCTGAAGGTTTTAGTGCAAAATCAAACAAGAAAAGAAACACTTTTTAAAAAAGAATCTGTGCACCATAAAGTAGAAAATAAGGGGCCACAGATTTTTTTATTTGCAACTGATAATTCAGTCCTCTTTACCTTATTTTTACTAAATGCAGAACAGTTTCTTGTGGCGGCTCAGTTTTTTTTCTTTAGGAGGGTGATAGCAATTTGAAAGCAATGTTGCCACAAAGTTAAAAATCTAAGTAAACACACTTTTTGAGAATTTTCAGTGCCTGATGTTCTCTCCTATGAGATGAAATGTTAATTTTTGTGACAGATTTCACGAAGTAGATACACGAAGGAAAAGTTGTCGTCAGTCACCTAACTAAATCTTAATTTAGTTTTTCTTCTTCCTGTTTTGAAATGTTCTGTAGTTTCACCCAGAAGTATCCACCAGTGAAATTTCTATCAGAAAAGGACCGTAAAAGAATTTTGGTAAGTCAGTATTTCATCAGGGCTCATGTTCTGGAAATAAGAGGCATTGGTTTAGAATTGTGTAAAACTCAGTTAGGGTCACAGGATTAATTAAAAGAAGATTTTTATAATTTTGTTGAGCAGCTTGATACCTCCTACATAGGTTCAGGAGCAACTACTCTAATTCCTTTCACCCTGTGGTGGTGAGGTGCTCAGTGACAGCATGTGGATAACAGCCTTGGGCTCTGGATTGGCGGTGTGACTCATTAATAGGGTTTCTGCTGTCTTGGAACTACATTGGCTCGGCTCTAAGGTGTGTTTTTCAGAAGGGTGCTTGTCCATGTTCCCAGCTGCTGGAAATTTTCTGACATTGGGATTCTTCTGAAGAGGGGCAATGGTTTAGAAAGTGCAAAGTGTTGGAAAAACCTGTCTGACCAAGGCTGGGGGAGAGAGCCTAACGTGGGGTCAGATTCCTTGATGCCCTGTGGTCCCTTTTGCACTGCCATTGAGCAGACATGAGACGGACAAACATAAAGATAGAGGAATACGCCAGACCCAGGGAACCTGTGTGTGCTAGGAAATCCTAGAGAGCATAGAAGACATTCCAGGGTGCATCACAGGAAGAAGAGGCCATGTTGTGACAGGGCATTCTGATGCTCCAGGGCATCTGTGCTGCTGTCATGGCCCATAGATGCCATTGAAACAAGGTGGAGGTGAGCTCTGTCCTTAGATTCTTCGGTTCCCTGTGGTGGCCCTTGCTGCGGGGCAGGGATGAACTTGCCTGTGGATTCTAAGAAGTTATAGAACAAACGGATTCTGTGTCGTGTGCAAGTACGTGGTCCAAGTTTTTGCCGCCCTGGTAGGGAGCGGAGAGTAGTACAGATCTCTATGTAGTGCTCTTATGCTTAACTTGTCTAATGTTCATTTTGATCTCAACTCCTTGCCATTTAGAAAATTCAGTGGAATGAAAACAAGAGGCTTGTTTTCGCTATTAAAAATGAAGTTCCCAGAGCATGGGTAATAGCTTACATATGAACAGAAATTCTTCTGTATTCTTTTTTCAGTATATGCGAAGTTTAATAAAGAAGTGAACAATAGTTAAGAAAAGCCTGTGCAAAGAAAAAGGCCAGTGATCTGAAACCAATACCTTTTGATAGTTGTTTATCTGTAGTTGAGAAAGGTTTGAGGGCTGTAGTATCAAGGCCCGCTCTAAAGCTCAGTGACAGTAAATGGCATGGCTACAGTTGACTTTAATCAGCTTTGGATCAGGCTGATAGAGACTGACTTGACTTTGGACAGAATGGCCAAGGCCTGCAGTACTTGTCTTTAGATCTTTGTAATCAAGTCTGCTAACAAGAGTGCATTGCTGATACTGCAGCCTTATTGCAAACATCTCTTCCAACCGTTGTCAGTATTATATTGCAAGCCCAGCGTACTCTGCATGAAACTAGATTTCAGCTTTGCATCAAGATCCTTGGATTCTTGTGCATAATGCAGGAAATTCTGTAGCTGCTTCGTTTCAGTTTTTTATAGGAAGTTCTAAAGAATTAGATATAAAAACAAATACAGCCAGTAAAGTAGCATCCGTTTATTTTGACAATAAATTACCTTTATGCTGTACTGTGTCTGCATTTTCAATTCTCGAGTTTTCGGATAATGCATAGCTGCACCATGGAAATCATCAGTGACTCGGATGTAGATGTCACTTGAGGCTTTTGGCCCCTGCAGAAAGCACTAGAGGCAGTTTGAAATTGTGGATAGCACCCTAGCAGGATGGTTCTGCTAAATAATCAGTAGTATAATAGCTAACAATAATGGTCAAAATTTCATCAAGTTTGTGTCCATGCCCCATAGTCAAGGAAGGGGAAAGTTAGCAGCTCTCAGAGCTGTTGTTTCAGGTGACTGCAAACTCAGATATCAGTGCACTAGTTTATGCGTGGTTTGCATCTTCACAATAGCAAGGGCTAGAAATGTAACTTTTACTTTAAAGCAATATTTTAATTTCTAGAGAATAGTTCTTTGGCAAGGGGTAAATTCCACAGCACATTCTGAGGCTGCAGAATACATTATATGTATTCTAAATCTTCACAGTATATAAGCAGCACTCATTAAAACCAGTAACATTAAAGAAAAAAAAAAAAGCACAGGGCCTGATACTGTCTGGTCCTCTTGGCAAATTGTCTGGTCATGGCAAAACTCTCATTAGCTTCAGTGGGAGTGGGCTCAGAATCTTGGAATGTAAGCAGTCATGTAGTATGTTTGTCACTTATAGGTGGGACTGGTAATGCCACTTATTAAGGTTTCCAACAGTTCCTGTTGGAAAATCCTGTTTTCAGTTACTTATAACGTTCGCCCAAATGGTTAACATTTGGCAAACTTCTCCATGCTTTCTGACTGAAGCTGATTTTTTTTTTTTTAAAAAGAAAATTTTCACCAAAATGGTTGCCTTTTCTAAGAACAAGGCTAGGAAAAAAGTTTTAAAAAATTCTGGCAACCTTTTATTTGAGAAGTTATAACGTAACTTTGTGATAGAGACTGAAATTTGGCCTCTGTGTCAGGGATGTGCCTTTGGCCATCCCTGTGAAAATCTACTCAAATCTGGCCAAGTTATAAGCCTTTGAAAAATCAGTTTGCACGTACAGATTTAGTAGATTTTAACAGCTACATTTCTTGAAGATTCTGTCCGTGGTGGCCATGCTCCAACCTGTAAATGAGCAGGACTTTTCCTGAAATTGCAGATCTGCGCTGCTGTTGGCTGTGCTGGATCCAGGTCCAGACACTTGAACTGAGAGCAGGGAACCTGTCTCTTCTGTCCTCTTTGTGCTGTCCTGCTGGGCACAGGCAGCATGGAGGAGAAAGTGTCTGATTTGAATGCAGTGGGGGCAAAATCCAGACCTGCTGAGGTGCGGGAGGATGGAGTAGTTCGGGAGAAGGAGCCTGGAGAGACAGGTGGTGCTGGATGGGCAAAGAGACTGGGGTTGAGAACCAGTGGGGGCTGGAGAAAGAAAGTGAGGAGGGAAGAGAGACTGATCCGACAAGGAGTCAGGGTGCAGGGGTTGGGGGAGAGAACTGGGACTGGCTGAACGAAGAAACTGGGGCAAGGCGGTGGGGACACTGAGATTAGATGAGGAGCCCAAGAAGGCAGATTGGGACTGGGAGCATGGATGCGGAGGTGACTAGAGGGCATGGAAGGGAAGAGAATGATCAATTGAGAAGATGGGAAGGGGAGGAAACTGGGACTGGCTGGGTAAGGAGACTGGACAAGGAGGCTCTGAGGGACAGAACATAAAAACGGCCATACTGAGTGAGATGAAAGTCCATCTAGCCATCTTCCAACAGTGGCCAGAGCCAGGTGTCCCAGAGGGAATGAACAGAACGGGGCAACCATCTAGTGATCCATCCCCTGTCGCCCTTTCCAGCTTCTGGCAAACAGACTAGGGACACCATCCCTGCCCATCCTGGATAATAGCCATTGGATAATAGCCTATCCTCCATGAATTTATCTAGTTTTTTTTAAAGCCTGTTATAGGCTTGGCCTTCACAACATCCTCTGGCAAAGAGTTCCACAGGTTGGCTGTGCATTGAGTGAAGAAATACCCAATTTTGTTTGTTTTAAATCTGCTGTCTATTAATAGAATAGAACTTGGAATCTGGAGGGTTTGGGCAAGGAGACTGGGATGGGAAGCCTGAGGAGTGGAGACTTGGAGACTCTAGGTGAAGAGAATAGGACTGGGGCAAGGAGCTTGTAGGGGTGGGGGAGGAGAATGGGACAGAGACAGGTTGGAGGGGATTGGGCAGAAGGGTCATTGTTGGGAGAGAATGGGCAGAGAAGAATCTGCCCACTAGACCACAATCCCCTCTAGAGCCTGGAATGGCACTCGAGGTCCTGAGAGTCACCATTCCTCTGATGTCAGCAAGTATCTGTGGAACCCACTGGCAAAGTGTCTCATCCCCCGATGGTTCTGGTTCACATAGAGGATAACCACCTACAACTATATCAGGTACTCCATTAGCTCAGGTGGCAGAGAGCTGTGCCGTGGATCTCCAGGTTTCAACCCTGTTGATGAAGGTTGTCTATATGATACCATAGGATGGAATTTGTTTTTCCATTTTGCTTTTTGAAAAACTTAGGAAACCACACGAGGAGTTCTACATTAAAAGAACATTAAGGTTGCAAAGTCAAGCACTCAAAAATTAGAAAATGCCAGAATTAAGGTTGCCCTGTACAAATAGTTTTGCTCCCTGGGGCATATGTAATTGTGATGCCGGCCTTAATTAAATGACCACATACTATTTTTCCCTCAGGGTCTCTTCCTCATTTAGTGCACAGACTGGACACACACAATTAATGGATACTTTTGACCTTAATCTCTGTGCCTTGGTTTCCCATCCGCAAAATGGGGATAATACCAGTGTCTTATCTCTCAGAGGTGCTATGAAAATTAATTCACTTCTTTGAAGTGAAAATTGGTGATCAAGAATGTTTGCGCAGCCCTCGGATAGCTATGAGCACCTTAGAAAAGCCTGTGAAGAAAGTAGTAATTCTGTCTTCAGGGCAGAGTTTGAAGAGTCTACAGTAAATAAGGCATGGAGCCACACATTGAGGAGAAATAATATACTGAATAGCTGATCAAGTGAGTGCAATGCATTCTGCGCACTGAATGAGATGGGGTCCTTTAAAAAAGTTAGATTGTCTCATAATCCATTTGCACAGTGGGACTGACATGAGACTGCACAGGCATTTCCCAATTTGTGGGATTTTGCAACCTTAATTTTTATGTAGTTTTTGTGTGTGTTGTTGTGCATGGGCTTTTTAGATGCAGTCTTTAAAAATTGGATAACGGAATAACTAAGAAAATTGGTTGGATGTTTCGTTCAATTCTGAATTAAAGTAGGCAGAATAGTGCCTTTCTCTCTCTCCTGTAGGAGAAATAGCTGAATAGCTTGATTGTGCATGGCAGAAGAAATCACTGAAAGGGAAAGCCAAGTGAAAAACCTGAGCTCTCCAGTCAGTTTTGAGCATTTGTGGGAGTGAATTCCATAATGTGGCAGTGAATTCCATTATGTAAGTCCAGCTCCTGTGAAAGTTGGGTCTTCTGTGCTCTCCAGGCTCTCCGTTGTCTGACAGTTTCATTGTGTTGGTAGAATGTAGCTGTCAAGAAGGGACATGGTCCCAGAGGAAAAAGTGCATTTTCAGGCAGCTGAGGTCAATATAGGGATTGCTTTGGGTATCCGAGCCCAAATCTTAAACTAGGCATTGAATTCATTGGGGAGCAAGTGCAGAAAGAAAAGCAAGGAGGTGAGGTGTTTACAGTGACTGTATATGCCCACTGTACTCTGGAGTCTGCTCATGTTCCCAGTTTGATTCCAGAGGCAATTGAAGGTGTGTTAAACCTAAGAAGTTCATTATGGTTTGGGTCCTGGGTGCCTTAGAGACCGCCTTTCTGTTCATACTCTTGCCCATAAGTTGAGCATACTCAAGCTGACAACTCCTAGATGTGTCCATTTAGGACTCGATTTAGTCTCAGTGGAGGGTTCCTCACTGAGTTCATTTCCACTACCACACTGGTCCAATAGAGCCCAAGTCTGTTAAACTCTATTCCTTGCTGCTGGGCCTGTCTGTTTACCCATGCTTTTCCTGAGAAGATGGGTAGGTAGTAGGCTGCTTTCTTTCTTGGAAAATTTCTTAATATGGTTGATGTCAATTTAGGATCAGGACCATGTGCTCTCTAAATCTTATGTGATGTACCTATGAAATTATAAAATGAAAATATAATGTCATTTCGACGGGATATTAGATGTCTGAAAGGGATATTAGATGCCTGAATCTGACTGAAAGCACCAGATATGACTGCAACGAGAAGGAAATGAACCTGCATGGCAAATATACAAACTTCTAAGTGTTCCAGATAGAGATGAATTATATGCTATTTTTAATGCATTTTAGTAAATGTTGAAGTCATCAACCATTTTATAATACTATTAAAGTAAATTTATTCTACCCAGATGGTGCTAGTGTATCCTCCTCAAGCACTAGGTATTGGGTCTGCAGGTTTGAAGTGACAGTTGTTGATCTGCAACATAATGAATTTGTGGTCTGTTGTGATTTGTAAGCAGCTGTGTTTTGAAATGAAGTGTGTCCACCCTGTCTTTCTGAACTACTGTGATTGCTGGAAGATTATATATAGACAATTTGGGTGCTAAAATCATCCTTTCCTTCCTTTTGATGTAGCCTGAAGTGAATTAAAATTATGTTAAATTAATTCAACAACTGTTTACTTTTCTGGGGAAATATTCAGCTCCTTTTCCAAATAATCTTCATCTAATCTTTACAGAAGCCATACATTAATCAAGATAATCTAGATTTATCATAACAGCCCTTGGTAACATTTCAAGATGACTGCAAAGTTTAAAAAAAAAAAATTGGGTTTGTGCTCTATTTTGCTTGCTTACAACATTAAAAGAGAGCCTAAACACTTGCCTGTTTTTTCAAAATTTTGTTTTCTCACTGTACCTAAGAAATATCAGCAATTTTGGGTCAAGCCTTCTCTGGATTGTTGCATAGAAGTGGTACCAGGGGTTTATTGCAGCTTAGTCAAAGGAGGTGAGTTGTGGCTTCTTCCACAGAAACAGATTTTTGTCACACACAGTGCAGAAAGACAAGACACCTGGTATGTGGTTTAACTAGACTTCATCTTCCTTTTGTTGTTCATTCTACCTGGTGGAGGGTTGCTGTCAGTCCCAGTACCATTGCTGGGACCCCACCACCCTCTCCTTGCTGTACCAGACATGAGAAGCCCTAACCCCATTCCCCACCTTCTTGTACAGATACCTTTTCCTAATCTGCTTTCAGTTCCAGCTTATCTGGGAACTGGCTCCCTTATTGAATAATTACCTGCACTGGGCACCTGCCCCCAGTAGTTGCCAGCAACAGAAGAAAAAAGAAATTTAAATAATCTAACTAAAAATTCCTCCTCAGTTGTTCAGATTTCACTGTTGTTGTTGTTTTTATTTACTGTGCCATTATATCAGTAATTCTGAATTTCTAATGTGAAGTAAAACAAGTGTGGGAGAATGGGAGGGGAACTTTCAGGCCTTTTATGGAAGAAAATAGGAGTAGAAACAATTTTCCATTTATAGGTCACCTGTCAGGCAAATAACACAGGCAAATAGAAAATTATTTTCCCTATCTTTTTTTCTTTTAAATTTGCATGACAGTCTTTTTTTATTCAGTGTTTGGGGGGAAATGAATATTTTGGCTTTTATTAACAGAAGTAAAAGGATTTCAGCAATCTGTATGATCCTTCTGATGACATTTTATCAAATTGTCACATTATCCAGTAGTTGGATTCATTTCTTGACAATTACAGGAAATCCTTTCACTGTGTAGTTTGCAGGGCACTGGTAATCATTGAAGTGCACTGATGATACAGTGACTGTATAGTTAGATCACCTTGTTAAACCTGATCTTGATCATAAAGTCACATAATAGTACATTTCATATGAGATGTCATACTGGATCAGGTCAATTTATTTTGGTTAACTGTCTTTGGCAGTGGCCAACTTCTGTTTCCTTATACATTCATTAAAACTGCTTGTGAAGCCTAGAGAAAATAACTGCTTCCATAGACATGTCCCTTCGAACACTTTGCACAACGTGCGACTTGAACCTCTTTGTTGAAGCAGTCATACAATTACTGTGTTCAGTGATTCACTGCTCTTTAAGGGTGAGCTGCAAAAGCTAAGGCTTTTTGTACTTTTAAGCACTTTATGGAAAGGGTGTGAAAGTTAACTTCCAAAGGTTTTTTCTTGTTTCTTTACAATAGAGTTTCAGAGCTTGTGTATCCTGTTCTTCTGTCATCCATAGAGTTACTAGCTAGATTGAAATATAAGCTGAAAACTGAGCAATACAGTGGGAAAGAGAGAGAAGACAGTTTGGAGGATGTTTTTTTTTCACACTCACACTTAACAGCCATATGGAAGAAGAGAGATTCAACTCCTTTGAATAAGATGAGAGCACTTAGAATATTTCTTTAAGCCCACCCCTCCCCACCATATCCTCCATCAAAACCAGGAGAAGACCAGGCTTAATTGTAGTAATATCGGGAATGTTGTGTGTTTTTTCTTGTGCATGAAGGGCACAAGCCCAATTTAGAGGGGCAGTAGGGGTCAGACAGGAAAGAAAAAAATTGAATCCTTTAATATTCTCCACAATGGTCTTTGTTCAACATTTTCAAACCAGGTGAAGTATTTCTCTTGAAATGTTGTGCTACCTAATATTGGGCCTGAAATTAAAAAAAAAAAAAACCAAAAAAAAAACTAAAATGGAAATGGAGTTGTGTTCTCCTCTCCCCCCCCCCGCCCGAGTGGTTCTCCTCCCCCTCCCCCCCCACCCCTCCGAGTGGTAAGCAAAGTTTTGAAAGCTGCTGAATGTTCTTCTGTCTTCATGTTTGTGGACTTTGTCTGGTGTTTCTGTAAAAAGAAAAAAAAATTCATACCCACTGTCCTAATGCAGATAACTGGAGGAGCAGGGTTTGTGGGTTCTCATCTTACTGACAAACTAATGATGGATGGCCATGAGGTTACAGTTGTGGACAACTTCTTTACGGGCAGGAAAAGAAATGTGGAACACTGGATTGGTCACGAGAACTTTGAACTGATTAATCATGATGTCGTTGAACCCCTGTACATTGAAGGTGAGTAGCCTGCTTAAACATTGATATGCTTTGTTTTCTGCACTTAATCACACTTTCCCAGCAGAAATGCATTTAGAAATTGGATTTGTATGCAGTTTTGTGGCTTGATCTGTGTTGGTGTGGTCCACCGTGCTCTGTCAACCTAGTTGTCATGACCTCTGAGGGGTCGCAGAGAGGTTCAAAGAGGTTTTCACATTGTGAATGCCCTCTCTCTTCCTGACTAGATGGGAGGTGGATTCCAAAAACATTTATTATCACATAACATGAGAATGACCATACTGGGTCAGACGAAGGGTCCACGTAGCTCAGTAGCCTGTCTTCCAACAGTGGCTAGTGCCAGATGCTTCAGAGGGAATGAACAAAACAGAGCAATTATTAAGTGACCCTGTAATCCAGTCCCAGCTCTGGCAGTCACAGGTTTAGGTTCACCCAGAGCATGGGGTTGCATCCCTGACCATCTTGGCTCGTAGCCATTGATAGACATACCCTCTATGAACTTACCTATTTCTTTTTTGAACCCAGTTATATTTTGTTGTACCATGAGTTCATGTTATGGAAATCCCCGGTTCTTGTATATCCACACTTCCTAACCATTTCGTTGCAAGCCCCCTGTGAGGTAGGGACATGATGTCACTGAATTCCCCACCTATCCAAAAAAACCCACTCTTGTAATAAAAAGTGTAAGCAATCCTACACCTAAATTACCATAAGCAGCAGAACATTGTTCTGTATTGTAAACAAACTGATGTTTTAGTTAATTACTGAACATTGCTCAAGATGTATGTGTTATTACAGACTTCCTTTGGAATAAAGCAGCATGTGGTGTGGTGATGAGAACTTTATTTTAGTCACAGTGGCGTTTTTTTTTCATTCCTTTTATAATTTGAAACTGTGCAGCTATATAATAGTTATATATTTAAAAGAAGAATGGTAGTGGAAGCCTTGTTTGCTCTCCTTTTGCTGTATTTCTAATGGATGGAACTTTGCAGAAAAATTTCTTGTAAATCCATCTCCGTAGAAGTCTTGTGATGGGCGTCTGACTATATCAAAGCATGTTATGCTAAAATAGTTTTGCAGATGTGCACTCATTCTCTGTTCTGACAATGCATTGGTTCAGTTACTTGTTTTACTTCAGCCTGTGCTTCCACTGAAGGCTAATGGGACTAGGATCTGATTAACTGGATGTGTTTACTGCAGGTACTAGTAGCTTATACCTCAGCCAGTTCACTCTTGTCAGCTTTCCTTATCTCTTCCCCCAGTATTACCTTCATTTTACCTGATTATACTTGGTATATTTACAGAGGCTTAGCAGTTTTGCTAATACTGTGGACAAATTACTAAGCACTAATGAATGGGAATAGTGAAAAGTTTCTACTAACTCTCCTATGCTGCGAATAGTTACGACATCAGCCAGCAGTTTCATGCATTTTAGTGTGGTATTCAGTGAGCAGTTTACCAGATCTCTTCTGCGTTCCAATCCTATCAATTCAGACAGGCAAAGTAAAGTTTTTAAGAAAAGAGTCCACTATTTTGCTTTGATATTATTTATGATACACCTAGGATGTGTTTAGAGGATACATTAAAAATAATCCCTGCCATGAAGAGCTTACAGTCAACATCAGATGTGCCACAGTAAGTGTAAGTAATAAACTAGGTGGTGTGGTGAAGCCCGGAAAGAGAAGTTACTGTAGTAAGGTCTCCTGGTTTTTTGTCTTGGGCACATTTCATCTCTGGGTGGAACCCTAAAAATTAGGATAATTTTGCATAACATTGGGTTTTTAAGAAAGAATTTGAGTGCAGGTTTGGTGAAGAGAAGTATGGGAGGATGATCCATGCATAGGGAGCAGCAGTCATTTATTTGCTGCCTTCCAAGACACTAGACCGTTTCTAGAATGTTTAACACGATAGCTTTTCTGTGGTATAGTGATTATTTAATCAGGAGACTTAATTCCTTATCTAGAGAGAAGGATATGTTCTTGATTGCATTTGATTTTGAATTTCGTCCCCAGATATATATCCTCCATGTATGTTTAAATGAGTCTCAGTGGGAATTAGCTTTGCAGAAGCTTCTAGGGGAAGGCTGTGTTGAAGTCCAGCTCTTTGATTCCCAAGAGGTAACCAGCATTTTCTCATAAGTATGAAGCAACATCCAGCTTTTCGGGATGCATCTGTCCTTGACTGATGCAGAGATACTAGCAGATGGCCTAAAAGAACTAGTTTTGTTCTCTGTTCTGTGAACTTCTTGGCTCAGGATTATCATTTCACACAGGAATTGCCTTCACTTTTTCAAATTCATTGACTATAACACCAACAGAAGATTTACAGAATTGTAAAGCTTTCATTTAAGGTTTTCTGTCTAAGTGGAAACTAAGGCAGTTACTACTTTCATTAAATTAGAACAAATAATTTTGCAAATTATTGAAACAGTCCAGAGAATGATGTCTGGAAAAGCACAGTACTCTTACAAAACTGGGAGGGCAAACCTGATTTTATGGTAATTGAGTCACCGCTTTAAAATTTTATAGATGTTTACTCTCTTCAGAATGCTGCTGTCAAGATCCTAATACGGCTGGTATTTAGGAAGAAAAAATGGCAATCCTGCCTGCTCTGCATGGCTAATAAAGACCCCATATATTACTTGTGAGAGGGTGGGTTAGCACCTGTGTCCTTGGGATCTATACAAAACCATACTAATAGATCTAAATTGTATTGGAAGTGATTGAATGGAATTCCAGTATAAACCTGTGTGGGGAGAAAATAACATGTGACTTTTTCATAATTGCATTAAGATCTAGTACTGTCTTTGTCAAGACCCCAGACTAATTAGTAGTGATTATATATTGGATTCCAATGTAACTATAGAAGGCACTTCAACTTATTTTTTTAAATAAGTTTGACCTACACAAATTGTGCTTATATGATGCAACATTATTAAAACAGTAGGTTTAATTTGTGGAATAAAGACGCTGAGTCACAGCCAAACTTTGTAAATTGCAGGGTAGGGTCAGGAGATGACCATCATACTCTAGTTTAGATTCTTAAAAACAGGTTAGCATCTGTCAATGTTCAGGGCTGCTGCTTTCAGACTGCTCCTCCTGTCGCATGTGTGCACACAGGGAGGTAAATGTTTTCTCAGGTAGTTGCTGTATTTGGCTTGTCTACCCCATTGGAAGAAATGGATTGCTTTGAGGGCAGCTGTGAGAACAGCCCCATCGCTCTTCCATCTTCCCTAAATAGTACCCTGGGAAGGCTTCAGGTGTGCTCCTAAACAGGACGATGTGCACATGTTTTCTCCCCCTCCTTTCTTTCTATTCCATGCCCAGCAAGTACAGCCTCTCAAGCAAGATGGCTGTGGGTAAGGATGACAAAAAAGTGACTTTGAAGTTTAAAATCCCCAAGGTGGGTTGTGTTGGTTTTTTTGTGGTGCACATGATGGCCATGAGGAAAACTACCATAAAGCAATAGAAACTGAAATAAATGGTGCTCTGCAGTATTTAGATACAGTATGGTGTTTAATACTAGTAAATCTTTGAGCATCCAAGGATTTCAGTGGACTTTGCAATATTTATTAAGCCCCACAGAATTCTTGTGAGGCAGATAAATATTGTCCCAGTACTACATCAGGGAGTTCAGCATGAATCGGCAGTCCATTAACACGTGTGAAATGTGACCCTTCTGTATATAGTCAAGGGCTACCATACAAAAAGCATCCATTACAATCCTCTTCAGCACTTTCCAAACAATGAGCGGATTATACAGTTTTCATTACCATAATCACAAGTGCAGAGTACTCAGTGAACGCTTTGTCATTACAGCAAGCACATAATACTATGGGAGCATGGTTGCACAGTAGGAATTTTGCTAATGGCCTCCAGCATTTCGCTGTACAGTTAGGTACTTTCAGTAAAACAATACCAGTGGGACATAGTTAAAGTTGTAATCTGTTTTAGTGTGAATATTGTGTCTTGGCTGGATGTGAAATACGGTCTATTTGCAGCATGTGATGAAAGGCAATTCCAGAATGACTCTCAAAGATAAGGAGACTCTCTTCAAAATCTAATCCGTGTCTGCCTGCACTACATAACATGAAGTAGCTAACGGAGGCAGAGTTCCTGCATGGAGAAGATCCCATCGAAGTTACCCTGAATAATTAATCATTTGTATTCCCAGACTTATTGGAAGGCGTGCTCTGAGTTAATTACAGATCTGTACAAGTCTTTCAGTCTAGCCATTTTTCATGATTTCAGAATGGGAACATAACTCATGGCAGGTTAATTATTAATTTCACATCTATTTTCTGTAGGCATATATGAAGGGTAGGGTTTTTTTCATTTAAAAGACACTATCAGCTTAAATTTGGCTCGAAATTAAAACAAACTTTTTAAAAATAATCAATAAATATGTATCCCTCTCTGAAGTGTACCATAGAAGTGCTTGAATGATGGCATAAGAATTTAGGTAGATGGGGTTATTGTAGCACTAAGAACCTGAAAGTGGAGAACGCTAGGGGAAATGCCAAAAATAAACAGCATAAATAGGGTATAGTAACAAGTGCATGGATTTTCAGTTTTTTCACTTTACTATATATATTGTTAGTATCATAGGTAAATGCATTTATTTGCAATGTACTTTTAAAATATTGACTCAAATGGAATTTAAACATGTTCTTAAAGTTAATAATGTTCTTAAGTGCTTTGCACGATCAAGGCTTAGGTTGACTGACCCTTTTACATAAGGATGTTAATTCTTTAAGCTGGTGTCTTCAGTAGCTGAGAATTGTTATCTTTTTGCAGAAGTTTGAGCAGTTAACTTCATGAATGAGAAATACCAGATAAATTCGTAGTGCATGTTTCTTCCTTTCCTTAGATATTTTCCTAGAACAGGCTGTACCAAATACAACTGACGTGCCAGTGTGCTGATATAAGATCTGTTAAATGCTCTGGAATTTCTCAGGCCAGTTTGTCAAATACAGCAGAGTTATCAATGCTTCAGTAGTTGCATCCTTATTCAGTTTTATCCCATTGTTTTCCCCCCATCTTCCAAATAATTATTTTATTCTGCTTAATAGGGAGCAGGTAGTACAATAGGACAAAAGCAGTCTTTGTTCTGTTTGTACATTGCCTAGCGTGATGGGCTCCTCGGTACTACTGCAGTAGAAATATTTCTTAATCTCTCAGTTCTAGGAACTGTCATTCCGTCTTGCTTTATAGGTCACAGGTACAATAAATTGTGTGTTTTGAGAAGTTCTTGCTCCTGAGGCACTGTGGATCAACTCTAAGGATCTTGCTGTGAAAATGTTATGGGGATAGCCTCATTCCTAGTGAGTTTTGGCCCAGGTCAGATTCAGGGCAGGTAGCAATCTTCTGCT
This sequence comes from Natator depressus, assembly GCF_965152275.1. Lineage (NCBI taxonomy): Eukaryota > Metazoa > Chordata > Testudines > Cheloniidae > Natator > Natator depressus. The sequence continues at coordinate 113,204,648 of NC_134234.1, forward strand.
CTGGAGAATCTAGTAGTGGAATAGTGATTGGTGCAAGCCAGGCATCAAGATGAGACCAGTGTGGATAACGTCGCACTTTGTGTTCAGATGGTGCGTGGCTCTAATCGGTGATATCAGTCTCATTTTATTAAACACTCACACAAAAAAGCACAAAAATAAAAAAAATTTTCATGTTATGGGTTGGTATTGGTAGGGTTTTACCAACTGTATAAGTGATTCTGCTGAAACGTAAAAGGTTTTGATTTCAGTATAGTATTAAACTTGAATGAAAAAATAACTTGTAGCTTGCGGTTTTACCACCTCACACTATACAAACTGCACCTGCACCCAATCTAACCTGGGGCTTCCCCTGTCTGAGCGATTTCTGTAATAGACCAACAGTGGGAGAACTGCTAAAATTCTCAGTATAGATGCTGCCTTATGGGGAATCCCATCTACCTAAGATGCAAGGAGTTTCTGTGTCCCTGACTAAAGTTAATCTTTTTGCTTAATATTTGTTGGCTGTAATTTATATAAAATGTTTATTGTATTTGTAATGTTGAGATGTGTTGAAGGCAGGACCAGAAGAGACAGCCATTGGTTATTGCAGATAAATTGTTAGACTCTCCCAACTCTGCCTTTTTTTGGAAGGCACTTGGATACTATAGTGATAAGTGCGGGAAAAGTGGATAGCATTCAATTACCAAAGACTTCCATCATCCAAGGAAGGTTTTTCAAAGTCACAACATCTAGTTGATCTACAACCCAAGTAGAGAGGCTGATTACGTTCATTCAGCATTAAAGACATAACTGAAGACTAAATATATGGGCATTTGGTTTTAATGTTCCTCACTTGTTCATGTTTTAATTAAAATCTAGAATACTAGGCTTTTCAATACTTAATTTTTAAAAATTGGCACAACTGAATTTTCACTCTAGTTATTGTTCTTCTGTGAAGATCAAAGACAAAAGCTATTGCTGATGCTGGGCATTTGTTTTAAAGGGACATTGATTTTTTTTTTCAGTTGACAAACTTTTTTCTGGAATTTTTTTACATGCTATTGTTGCAAATGACACTTAAGATCACAATGACTGAAAAAGGTTTGTTTGTTCACATTGTGCCTTTGACAGCACTTTGTGTAGTCAGTTTCACTGGTTGCTCTGTTTAATCAGTTCCACTGTTCTTTGTGTGGGTCTTTAACACTGCAGCAGGGGGAGAGGCAAATGAAAGTATTTAATCATTAAAACTACTAACTTGACAAGGGCATATAGGCACCTGTAGCTACCTCAAACTTCTTCTAACTTACTTTTTAAATTGACCAACTTCCAGGTTGAGAAGGTGGCCTTTTAAGAATCAGATTTGAACTACTATTTCCTTTTTGTTTTCAAAGATGTTACAGAACTTCACACTTTTTGTGGCCTGTTGGGCTTTGGGGGTATTTTGGCTGTTCTTAAACAAAGGTGTTGTCTAAACACACAAGGTGCACCGTTTCAACTACAGCTGTTTAAAAAAACCAACCAAACAAAAAAACTCACTTAAATTGATTATATCTGGCTTGTATTGATTTGAAAAATGATTTTGGTTAATCAGGTGTAACTTTTGTGTGAAGTCTAAGTTTGCATTAAATTTAGCTGCTATTTTTAAAATCAGCTTGACAGGTTTATAACTTTTGATCATTTATCCTTATTTCATTCTTCAAAAGACTCTCCTGTATGCATGTGAAGAAACCTTGGACATCTGAAATGACATGCCCTTTCAGTTTTCATAATGTTCGTTTAATAATCACCATAAATTACCAAAATTAATTTCCCAAAGTAATCCATAGATAGTAAACATGTAAACTCTAGCCTAAGCCCTTTTCCCAGAGTTGACTGCCTAGATTTCCTGCCTTATGACCAGTCTGTCCCTAGTTTCTTCTGGCTGGTGGTCCACTTCCATCTTTCATGTTCAGGGTACCCAGCCAGGTTCCCACACCTGCTAAGAGTGAGTCAATGGCAAACACCTGCCATTCATTTGGATAGCTGTTTCACTGTTGTTCTTTTATCACTCTTACTTGGATACTTCCGTGATTGCATATACATGAGCATACGCACTTTAATGCTGCATCTGCTTATGGTACTACAATTACCAGCTTCGCTTGGTATATTGCGTCGTTGACCTGCAATGTCAAGCTTGTCATATAAGAGCATGACAAATGCAGAGTGTTTGCTGCATTTGTAATATGTACTCCTGTGACTGTAGTCTAGGTCCAGCTTGCAGTCATGGAAAACGAGCATCTGAGGGAAAGGATAGAAACATGTTTAAATACAGAAGTGCTTGAAAGAAGGAAAATGGAGCTAGAGAGGCAGCCTTACTTGTCTTACGATGCTGAGATTGCAGGCCTCTTGAGTCTCTTACATTACAGTATGTGGGTGGCATCCACAAATTGCTTTTGCCCTTTCCCTTCCAAAATGGTTCAGTTGCCTTCATCTTTAAATGTTTTGGAGAGGGGGAGAGAGCCTGATAAGCTGGTTGCTTTCTCATCCATCTGTCCCATGGCAAATACCCCATCACCCTCCTACCTGCTAGCCGTGGCCCTGCTAAGTCTTTTGCATAATATTGTCACTGTCCATCTGCAAAAGAAGCAGTACTGTACGTTGGACCCAGGTGCTGAAACATTCCCTCTTCTCTGGCAAGTTAAGCAGTTGATAGGACAAACCATTCAGGGCTGTGTTTCTTCTTCCGGTGCACATTTTCCTGTGGTGCTGCAGCAGCTAACAACTGGAGAAAAAGAATCTGAGAAGAAGGGATTAAAAAATGAAGGAGATGTAGCTTTCACAGATCCATCTCCGTGTGTGCGTCTGTTGCACTTGTTTTCTATCTGGAATGAGATTGAGTAATTGAAAGGAGTTTTTTTGATTCTTGCATATGGTTACTTTTTTTGTTAGCATTTATATCACGGTTATGGATAAGTATCTGCTCAAATATATCTTCATTCACTCATGCCAAGGAAGGAATGTTCACTCTTAGTGGTCCACTGTTCTGAACATCAGTGTGCCATTATAATGTTAAACTTGTACTAGCTGTTACATATAGGAAATTCCAGCGAGGTCTTTTCAGAAACATGCACATTGGTCATCCAACAGAATATCATTAAGTAGTAGCAACATTTATCTGGATGACAAAAATGCCATTGTGGCAGATAATTCACTAAAATATCACAAAATAATCTTAGAATGAAATGGCAAAACCAGCCTCTGGGCTGTAAGGAATAAGGGGAGTTTATGTATCTAAAGTCCTGATAATAGGGGTCTTGCAAATCCTCTTAAAATCTGTGTCCTGTCTGCCACAAAAATAAGAATCAGCAAAATCGTGATTTAGTTAAATTTGGCTTAAAATAATTATGCATCATTTTTAACAGTGTTTTAAAGTAGTAAGTGAAACTTAAACCTTCTACCTGTTTTCCCTCTGAATTTTTTCCTGCACCATGGAAATGCACTAACTTGTTGCAGGGTTGTTTTTGACATTGATTTGTGTGTTAGAAATAAAAGAATGTACATTTCCCTTAATATTTTGTATATGTGATTAATAAACAATTTATAGTACAGTAGCTCCCAGAGGAACTTATCAGAACATGCTTTTGTGTTGCTGTCATGGAAAAAATAAGAGTATCCCATTTTTAGAGGGCTTGTGGTCTTAAAAAGAGCTCTGTGTAGTTCGAAAGCAGGTCTCTCTCACCAACAGAAGTTGGTCTAATAAAAGATACTGCCTCACTCACCTTGTCCCCCATTTTGGCATTCTCTCTCTCAACCTCAGCTAGCAGATTTTATATTCTGGCCGTTTAGTTTGTAAGCTTGTTTGACATCAGTCATGCAGTGGTAGAACAAGATTAGCTATGCAACTTATACTCTTTAAATTGGTAGCTATATTTAAATGAGACCTTTTATCCATTCATATGGCAGTAAAATGGCTAATTCTATACTAGAATTGTTGGGCTTGAGTTGGTTATTTGACATAACTGCCATACCAAGTCATACCAATGGTCCACCTAGTCTAGTAGCCTGTCTTCCAACAGTGGCCAGTGCCTGATGCTTCAGAGGGAATGAACAGAGCAAGACAATTATTGACTGATCCATCCCTCGTTGTTCAGCACCAGCTTTTGGCAATCGGAGGTTTAGGGACATGCAAAGCATAGGATTGCATCCCCGACCATCTTGGCTAATAGCCATTGATGGACCTATCTTCCATGAATGTACCTATTTTTTTTAACACAGTTCTACTTTTGGCCTTCACAACATCCCCTGGCAATGTGTTCCACAGGTTGACTGTGTTGTGTGAAGAAGTACTTTCTTATGTTTGTTTCAAAACTGCTGCCTGTTAATTTCATTGAGTGAACCCTGGTTCTTGTGAAACATTGCCTATGGTCAGACTTCCACTGTGAGGTGCCTGTGAGGCACAGCAGTACTATGGATTGAAAAGGGGTTGTGAACTGGCTCAAAGTTTGCATCTTTGTCTTTTTGAAGGGAAGGGGTAATGAAATGGGTGTGCGCCGTCTTTTGTTGCTTATGACATATGAAGAATGCCCAGAAAGGTGTGTGCTGCTTTTTTTATTTATTTAATTGAGAATCAGCGTTTGTCTTCCCAATTTTTGCTTGAAGATTCAATGGAGAACTAAGTCAGTGATGACAGGTTTCAGAGTAGCAGCCGTGTTGGTCTGTATTCACAAAAAGAAAAGGAGTACTTGAGGCACCTTAGAGACTAACAAATTTATTTGAGCATAAGCTTTCGTGAGCAACAGGTTAAACCTGAATGAGCAGGGAGTGAGATTTATTCACTGTGCAAAGAGTACATTTTATTTTGAAGTGGTATTTTTTGCTATCACCTGTCTAGTATAAACACCTGAACAAACAGTTTAAAGAAGAGCCCTGTAGTTAGAGCTTTAACATCCTTAACCTTCAGCTAAAGATTGAGAGTTTTACATCATAGCATCACACCACTAGATCATCAGCAAAACAGGGACCGGACTGGATCCTTCTGATATTTTAAGGTTTAAAAACAAGCAGGCTTTTAAAAAATTAAGCTTTTGCTTTACACATCCTGAAGAAGCAAAAAAGACATGGCACCCTTTGTTTTATCCCTTCATAAATAACTTTAAGTGTTTTCTTAGGTGTCTCTGTAAGAGATCTGTTTTTTCATCCAAATTGAACTCTTCCCATTTAATTTTTGGCATCCTCTGGTACACACAGTCTCTCTTTTTAAACAAGAAAAGGATACAGGGTGCTCTGGACATACTGTGGTGAGAGACAAGAGAAAACTCTTTCTGCTCTCTACGTACGCTTCATTACTGTGCTACATTATGAATAGCTTGTGAACCTGATTTTGTTGAATCATTCTTGATGGGTTTCATAGGCATCTTCAGTTAAGGCTCAACATTCTTTGTTTTATTGTTAACAAACCATTTTTTCCATCAGCTCCAGTCTTCAAACTCCTGTTTCACTCAGTGAAACCTGTAACCTTACTAGACAACATCTTGTCTTAAGAGATCACCCAAAGTATCCTTGTTCCATTTCAGTAAGAAAATCACTTACCTTTATTAAAAACCAGTCTATGTTGGTCCCTTGAATGGTCACGTATGACAGATTTTGCTGTATTGCACAACTAGTTATAGGTTTCCTTCAATTCCTTTGACTTGTGCTTCTATTATACTTCCTCTCCTGAGCTGGCTAGTCTCTTACAATTTCTGAAATGAACAGGTACCGACTTCTCTGATATAGAAGGATTCCAATAGCCATCCCAAAAAAATATGAATATGTACAGGCTGTGTGGAATCCAACTGCATCACTTTCACTCTTCACTATTCAGTACCTTGGTCATATAGCCTATCAGGGCACTAACAGGAAACCTAAGATGAGCAGAAGCATGCATGATTGCGTCCATTTATCTAATCTCTGTAAGTCTCTTGACCCACCTTACCAGAAACAACTAATGCTACATGTTTTGGAAATGGAGTTTATAAAGGATTGTACTGTCCCAGGTGAAGTGGACTTCCTAGCTACAATAAGGAAGATTAATGTAATTTTGACCCTAATGAAGCAAAGGCAAACATTGACAGTTTTTTCTCACAGTGTGGTTATCAGAATAGAAACATGATGTTAATGACTATTGATGCACCACTATGAAATTTAAACGGTTTACAAGTCAAAACAGGTTTTTTTCTTCTATTCTAACCAGTAAAACCAAAGGCTCCTCCTAGTATCTGAAAGTTGAGCTACTATTTTTGCTTGTTATATCATCAAAAACAGTCTGAAACTGTAAGTTATCTTGAAAACTTGATGGCATAAGAGACAGAATAAAGAACAGCTTTAGCAGCTCTTCTGCAGCTATTGTGCATTGGCTGTACTGTGCTGGCAGAAGTAAAATGTTTTACTTGTAGGCTATGCATTCTGCAAACACACTGGGAGCATCTATATATCTGTGTTAACAAGTGCTAACAGTGTTGCTATGATTCAAAATCTTAATCTGTTTAATTCTAAATTTATTTTGCTGTGTTTTTACTATGGATTTGCATGTATGATCTCTGGAGAGAACAATGTATTAAGAACTAGGGTTTGAAGTTAGGAGACAGATATGGAAGGTGAAGAGTTTGATCATAAGGCATTTGTTGCAGTGGTAGCTTCCTGCAGCCCTGCTGCTTTTTCATTTAGTTTATTATACTGGGATTTTTTTTCTCCATTATCTCACAGTGGACCAGATCTATCATCTAGCATCTCCTGCTTCCCCTCCAAATTACATGTATAATCCTATCAAGACATTAAAGACCAACACTATTGGGACATTAAACATGTTGGGTGAGTTGAAAACTTTTTTTTTTCCCCTAACTTCATTCATTTTCATTTTGCTTGAAATACACAGAACTGCTAACAATTGTTGGGCTCGCAATTGTGTTCCACTTAAACTTTAAGGCCCAGTTCCACCAAGGTACTTAAGCAGAGGCTTAATGATAGGCACATGAGTAGTTCCATTAAAGTGGATTATGAAAAATCAGATGGACTATTTGCATTTTTATAGTGATGCACATGTTTAAGTACCTGGCTGAATCTGGAGCACAGCCATCTGCACTGAGGTCATTGTCTATTGTGCCATGTAAGACTGAATTCATTAGCCCAGTTATTTACTAGCAAGCTAGCAAGAAGGTTCAAATTGCTGTTACGCTAAAATTTTAAATTCAGTATTTAATGAGTGTTAAATCTGCAAACAGAACTCTCGTTAGTATTGAAAGAGAGTGGTTTTAGGGTAAAAAAAGGTATGCTTTTCCGCCCTTCATTCTCTGTCTCAGAATAACTCCTATATATCTTTGTTCATGTTGGATTAAAAACAGAATTGGAAAGGAAGAGCTAATATTTTCCTAACGTAAACACGCATACTGACAGCTATTCTAGGACCAAGAAAGAGCCTTGCTTGTCTGGCACAAGAGAAGGAAGAGTTCAGCGATGGATGGGAGGCAGGGGGAATGAGTCAAAAATCAAAGAAAATTATTCATGTGAACATTTCAGTATTTCAGCTGAGGCCAGTTACAAACAGCATAGGAGCCATCTTGAGCATAGGAGCCAACCAGAGTACAAGGATTTCCATATTCATGTCCCAGTTATTGAGTAATATCTATGAAGCAATTATGCATATCAGGCACACAACCAGAGTGCAACTTGGGGGGGAAAGGCTGCTGTCGTGTCTCAGTGACTCTGGAGCATCCCTGTGTTCAGAGTGACAGCTGACTCCATTTCAGTATAATGAGTGTTTGTGTGTAGAATTGCAATAGCTCTATAGTATTGGTACTTCCCATTGTGGCGGTCTCTCCCCCAGCCAATTCTGAGAGTCCTATGCTGCTGCTGAGGTTCAATACAGTGTCAAGGACAAATTCTCAGCTATATTAATTTGTATTTAGTGCAGTTAAGAGTCAGGGGGTATGGAGGCAGCAAAGTGGCTTCAAGCCTCTTTTGTTATCCCTTTACATTCTAGTCTCGATCCAGTTGTCACTGCTTTAGCTTGCACTGGTTGCCAGTGACCCCTGGGATTTTTTGAAGTAGTGGGTGTTTGCTGAGACATGGGGATCCTCTGGCCCCACTTCTTTTCCCCAACCAGGAAATGCTGCACTGGGCACGGTTCAGGGAAGACGATGACTTAAAAGCTATTGTCGCAGTTCTGTGCCATCAAATTGTCCCCCTAGCCAGGGGAGAAATTTCTATCACTAGCTCGGCCATCTTGAGGGTCAGGGTGCCAGCAGAGCAGTGCAAAGCCTCCCGCCTCCCTTATGCTGGGCAGAATCAGGTCCACTGCATTAAGTTTCAGGAGGAGCTACAAAGGTCTAATGAACTTGCATGAGGAATATAACACACTTTTTTCTCCTAAACCACATAGCTCCACTTAGCTCCCACCGAGGTTCCTATTGATGTTTCTAGCCCTTGTGGTTTACAGGATATCAGACCGTAAAACAGTAGCTATTCCTTCAGTCTAGCAGTATTTTTTTGGCCCCAATCCCAGACTTAATATAGCACATTTTTAATAGGAGAGTGGTTACCCATTAGAACAACTACCGAGGGCTGTGGTGGATTCTCCATCACTGACCGTTTTTAAGTCAAGACTGGTTGTTGTCCTAAAAGATATTCTTTAGTTCAAACAGGAATTAATTAATTAATGGCCTTGTGTTATGCAGGAGGTCAGACTAGATGATCGCGATTGTCCCTTCTGACCTTGTGATCTATGGAAAAAAGTCCTGCACTTTAGTTCAGTGTAACTTTCAATCCATGATATAAGTGTACGTAAGATTTGACAATTAGCCAGGTGTGCGATGTGAGTAGCTGCAGAAAAGCTCAGTCGTGTTCCTTCCAGCTTGAAGTTGGGTACTTCTTAGACAAAGTCGGGTCTAAATAAAGCAATGAACTTAACTGAAAGTCTTTTGTATTTACTAAAATTCACTGTTTACTTTTTCTCAATGTTTAGGATTAGCAAAACGTGTTGGAGCACGGCTTCTGCTGGCCTCCACCTCCGAGGTCTATGGAGGTAAGACATGAGCATAGCTTGAGTATCTATAGTGTGACTAATCAAGAAGATTTACAATAACTTCTGTGGATGGGGCATGGCAGCATCAAGTATTTGTGTAGTTGTCATACTTGGACTTGTTAGAGCTTTCATCTTAATGTTTAAAATGTAGCTGGTAATCTTTACTTTAAGGCCCTTTTACGCTGCCAGAGTGGAATACAGCAGCCCAAGTGTAAATGAAAATCAGGCCCTAAGTGCTGTGTGTAAGAGTTGACCTATAAGAGAATGTCAGCATTCTTTGTAATAAAGGGGTCTTAGTGGCAGTTTCTCAATGTTGAACTCTTTGACTCCAGAGGCCATAGTGGGAATAAATTGGAGGAAAACAGGCAGCAGGTTTGATTCTTGTTCCCCAGACTGTTTGGAAACTGGATTATTATGATGATTAAGCAGCAACAATGGTGTGTCCAGTGCCTAACAAGCCACAGGCCCTGCTCTAAAAGGGCATACAAAGGTGTGTCTACCTTGGAGAATGACTTACTGACAACATCACTGTCAGCAATGAGCCCCTGGCTACTTCCTGCCTTCCCCTCTTTAAATCTTGTTGAGAATTATTTAACGAGTGCAGATGCAGCAAAATGCTCTTTGGTAACATCAGGGACCATGATTGGCCTTGTTGGTGCTAGATAACCTTTCTAAAAATTTCCATGTGTTGTGAACACCACTTCTACTCCACGAGTACTAGCATTAATGGAACATTAGTGTAGCTGGGTTACCAGTTAGTACAGGCATTTTCAACACTGAGCTGATCTAACTAACACAGCAAGCAGCAGGATGTTGCTAATAGCTGAGCGCTCTAAAGACCTTTTCATTAAAAAGCTCCTAACTTCTCCCCTCTTCCTCTAGACAAAAAGAGATGTGCTCTTTTTACTCCCCTCATGTTTACTTTTTGGATGAAATAACTTTAGGCAGCAGCTGCACCACAAATATCACAAGCCAGAACTCCTCCAACAACGAGGCAGTCACTGCAAATGGCATGACTGTGTCTCATCCCACATTCCTGCCTCCCTATTTCTGTTATGCAAGGGTCAGTTCCTACAGCGGGAAAGCACTGGGCCAGGAGACACTTCCTAACTGAACAGGAAACCATATTATCTCTTCCGGAAGATGGAACATTGCTACAGGCAGACCAAGCATACCAGTTCTGGAGCAGCATCTCTCCCCAGCAACCTGATTGCTGCAGGGGAAAACTTAAAGAAACACAGATTGTCAGACTTCGTTATGTATAAAATCCAGTCAGGCAAAGGGCTTTACCGCCTTCATATAGTAGGTTTAACTAAATGGAAAAGTTATTATTTTTGAGTTCTTGGCAGGATAAACCCCTTGAAAATGCCCTTTAGCTGTTTCCACTTCCTACAGTGGTTCTCAGACTGTTCTCCAGGGTGCTTCCAGGTGATTGGCAGAGTTGCTTCTGTCAGAGTATTGAAGCATCTGCATGAATTAAAGCTGCACTGTAACTTGAACACAGTCCAGGACAACCTTAGGGTTTCCACAGGCTTTTCTGATCAACTAAAATATCTGGTATCTTTTCACTGTCACATGTTTCATTTGGCGTGAATTTAACCATGATAAAATCTGAAACAGCTTAAAAATTAGAGTGGCAGCAAACATACAGAACTAAAACTCAGTGGCCTAGAAAAAGTAGAGCAGTGGGGCAGCAGGATAACAATAGGAATTTGGTAATATATGCAAACTTTAAACCCAGGGAGGAGAAAAACACAGCAGATAAAATGGGTGTTGTAATAAAACAACTGTATCATGTCTATTTTATCCTGTCCTAATTATAATTTTTCTTTATGAAATCGAGCTCTATTGTTGAAGCAGGGATGGTGTGGAACTGGGCTTGGACCTTGAGAAGGGAGGAGAGGAGAAAGTAATCCATGCTGTGGGCTCAATTTTAAAAGTAATGAAATGACTTAGGACCACAAGTTTCATTGACTTTCAATGGGGCATTTTCTCCTAAGCCACTTTGAAACTTTTGAAAATCCTGTCTTAGTCTATAATATACAAAGATTCTTGAACCATTGTCTTTTGATGTGCTCTATGAATTATGGCTGAGTATATTTGACATCAGTATCTGCCTTCAGTGAGGTTATGGAAAAAAAATTAAATTGAGATTTAATATGAGATTGGGCCATAGAGGACAGTTTTAATCAGTTAGAACCTTAGTTTGGAACTATAAATGAAATGCAAAATTTCTTTTTATACAGTGTCCTTTATAAAAAAGCATCGAAAAGTTGTAGCATGACAAAGACAAAGCTGTAGCTCCTGGCAAAGGAGGCATTCTAATTATAAGCCATTATTTGGTAGTGTCTTAACATTTTTTAAAAAAGGAAAGCTTGAAATCCAGGCCACAAATGGGGGAGGGGGAGAAAATGATGCTCCTCTGTCCGTGGAACTGTTTGTTTTTGGCGTATGTGATGTCCCAGAACATGGTTTTCTTGAATGCTTACAGCAAATCTGGAACTGACCAGATTTCTTCCGAGGAGCTACAGTTCAATCTCACTGTCTGCCAGCCAGCTCTAGAGAGTAATGATTAATACCATTTGAACACTAACTTTCAAATATTACTAACATTCATTTTTAAATTGAATTAATCTTGGCTGAAAAAGTAACCTCTCTGTGCCACTTGCTGACCTCAGAGTATCCGGCTCAGAGAAGAGCAAGGCACGCACATGCCATTTTTGTTTGTGGGGCTTTTCCCCACCTTTACCAAACCAGATTCTTTATGGCATGTCTAGATCTCCACCATGAATTGGATATTGGTCTGTAAAACTCTTAGGACCTTTTATATTAGACAGTAAAAGCCTCAGGGTCTGTGCAGGTCTGTGCTGTAGCAGGTCTCTCTCTCTTTTTTTTTTTTTTTTTTTATCCTCAACAGTGGCGTCCAGAAAGCAATAAGTCTTGGACAGAACTGTAATTTTCAGTCTCTGCATATGTAAACAAGCATATTACCTATCCAAATGGAATTGTTTCCACTTTCAGTCATGCTGCTCTATAGGGGTAATAAGAATCTGGAGAGAACTGGGCACAACTGATGATAATGTTGTGATCTATTTGTACTTGAAGATCAGAATAAGAATTGTGATCTGTAACATTCCTGTTTTTCTTCCTTGGTTATACCTCTTACTGCTGAGCAGTGCTAAACATTCTGGGATTTATAGGTATCTTTTCACAGGTCACCAAAGAAACTAGGGGAAGGCAAGCTAAAGTGTGTGTTTAATACTCAATACAAATAGTAACAGTAAAAAAGAAAAAGATGCTTCCGGAGCGGGGATACCTTTCGTCCAGGCTGGAATGCTAGTCAAAGTGTTGTAAAAAGAGATACTTGCTGGTCCCAGAGTATCAGGCTGAGAGAAGAACAAGGCACGCACACACCATTTTTGTTTGCGGGGCTGTCCTGCACCTTCACCAAACCAGATTATTTATGGCATGTCTAGATTTCCACCTTCTGCCTCCTTTTCCCCCCAGCTCTTTTTTAAATTCCAAGATGTCTTAGCTCCTTTTACAAACTAAGTAGAAATTAGCAAAGAACTCTAAATAACCTGTAATAACCTCTTTATTAAATGATCTTAGATCAGAACCTTGTTTTTGCGTCTAGAGTTATTCCATCTTTAAGGTTCATTTCCAGACAAACGTTCAACTCAAACTGCTGTGAGTAATGGCTCTTATGAGGAGACACATCCAGCGAGGAGGCTGCTCTGTTTAATATGCTCAATTTGGGAATTTTATAGATTCTCAGATTGTCCTTAATAGTTACACCTTCGGGATTCTATTCGATGAATCTATTGGAGTGAAAGATGTTGGAGTTTAATATTTAAAAATTAGATAAATAATTTCAAGAAGAATTGTTTAACACTGTACATACTAAAACAAGCTCTATCAAAAGAGCCCTATATAAAATGAGTTATATTCCCTCTTCCTGTTACTAGAAAGAGAAAGTCATTCAAGTGTTGTTTCTCTCCATAGATCCTGAGGTTCACCCTCAAAATGAAGATTACTGGGGCCACGTGAACCCCATAGGACCTAGGGCCTGCTACGATGAAGGAAAGAGAGTTGCAGAAACAATGTGCTATGCCTATATGAAGCAGGTATTTGGTTGTCAAATTCAGTGGGCTTGCCGTACAGGCTGAGTACAAATGCAGAACAAAACTGAAAATATGCTGCTATAATTATAGCCTCTATGAAAGATTTGCATGGTTGATCATTTAACAGTTATTTCAAACAAATTAAATCAGTAACTTAGCACTAGAATAAAGATGAATTTTATGAGGTATTTGTAACATGATTTATTAGCTTACCTTTTTATAAAGGAAAAAGATGATGGTTACGGGTGCGTTTTTCTTCATTAATCTTTTCTTATTTAGTTCAAATAGTGTTTAAAGCTGAAAAGCTATATAATGTCCTTTAATTTGTAGTGCATGGAGCTCTCTAATCTCTGGTTTTTTATTATTGTTTTGTTTTTGTTTTGTTTGGCATTTTTATATTAAGGTGGCAGAGGAAACCAGTGTTAATGCATTATACAAAATATTTCAAACCCTTGCAATGAGTAAATTCTTAACATTATTTTAAAACATATAGCTGTGACTTAAACATAGTAAAAACATTAATGCCATTTTAACTTACCTCTGTGATCCAGTATGGTATAGCATAACCTAGTCATGTTATGGATCAGAAAGAGAATAAATCTAAAGGATCTTGTCTGCTTTGCTCCGCAAGTTTATCTTGTAAGCCAGGGATCGGCAACCTTTAGCATGTGGCCCATCAGGGAAAGCCGCTGGCGGGCCGGGACGGTTTGTTTATCTGCAGCGTCCACAGGTTTGGCCAATTGCAGCTCCCAGTAGCTGCGGTTCACTGTTCCAGGCCAATGAGGGCTGCGGGAAGAGGTGGTCCGGCCCACGCTGTTTCCCGCAGACCCCATTGGACTGGAGCGGCAAACCGCAGCCAGTGGGAGCTGCGATTGGCCGAACCTGTGGACACTGCAGATAAACCATCTCAGCCCAGCAGCGGCTTTCCCTCACGGGCCAAAGGTTGCCAATCTCTGTTGTAAGCTATAAAATGAAGATAGCAGTAGCAATTGAGGTGATGAGTGTGTTTTATAATTATCTTTAACACAGCAGCTCTTTCCATGATGGCTTGCAAACTATTATATCTACCTGTGAACAGGTTTTATCCTGCTGTGAGGTCTTGCCCATGTAACATGTTGAATCCTCCGCAGTTAAATGGTACATACAGTAATATACTTGTAGCACTGCAGTCCTATGACTAGGGCCCTACCTAATTCACGGCCATGAAAAACATGTCTCAGACTGTGAAATCTGGTCTTCTCCGTCTAACCCCTCATTGAAATTTGGTCTTTTGTGCGCTTTTACCCTATACTATACAGATTTTTATGGGGGAGACCAGCATTTCTCAAATTGGGGGTCCTGACCCAAAGGGGGCGGTCACTAGGTTATTTAGGGGGGTCATGGAATTGCCACCCTTACTTCTGCGCTGCCTTCAGAGCTGGGCAGCCAGAGAGCGGAAGCTGTTAGCCAGGTGCCCATCTCTGAAAGCAGTGCCCCGCCAGCAGCAGGGCAGAAGTAAGGGTGGCAATGCCATACCATGCCATCCTTACTTCTGCACTGCTGCTGGCGGTGGCTCTGCCTTCAGTACCGCAACCCCTCTACAATAAACTTGCAAACCCCCCCACCCCATTACCTTTTGGCTCAGGACCCCTACCGTTACAACACAGTGAAATTTCAGATTTAAATAGCTGAAATCGTGACATTTAAGATTTTTTTTTAAAATCCTATGTCTGTGAAATTGACCAAAATGGACTGTGAATTTGGTAGGGCCCTACCTATGACCGAATCTGCAAGCTATTACTGTTTATTAATATAATAGGACTATACATGGTAGTAAGCACTACATTTGGTAGTAAAGGTTTGCAGGACTCTGTGCTGTGTACACATGCATTAAATGAAAACTCCTAATCCACAATCTGTCTTTGGAGTTGGTATATTAGATCCTTACTGTAGCCTATTCCTGGTCAGTGAAGGCTCAAGGAATACTGCCTAGCCTTGTCCCATGATTTCATGCTTTCTGAAGCCTAATTGGACCGGCTTCCTGAGGACCAGTGTGGATGTTTTACTAGTACTGTAAAAAACAGGTTTACTTTTTGCTGGTGTGGACAAGTCTGACATTTCCCCTTAAATAAAGGTATTGTGCCTTTGAGGATGCTCACTCAAAGTGGCTAGCCTTGAGATGTCTCTCTTGTGCAGCAGGTACAAATGTGAGATTTAATTGGTTACACCTAGACTGTAATCTCTCCAGAGTGGTGTCAGCCTCATTTTTCAAAAAATTCTTTTATTTTTTCTCTGCTTTGATATTTCATTTTCCATCGTGTGTGTGTGGTGTTGAGGAAATTCTCATTGCTTATTGTAGATATCCTTTTAAAGCTATTGCATCCTTTCCTTTGTTCCTTTAGAATTGCAACTGAACCGAAGATCATCTGACTATATCATACCTTCCTTTGAATCTCTCTGCTGACTCTTCCTCCATCTAAAGCTTAAGCTCCATTTTCTTATCCATAGGGCCCTTCACAATTCTCTCTTTTCCCTACTTACCAAGGTCTGGTGTATGCTAGAAAATTAGGTCATTTTAACGACGTCAGTTAGTGGTGTGAAAAATCCACACCCCAAGCACTGTAGTTAAGATGAGCTAAATCCCCGTGTAGACAGTGCTAGATTGTCAGAAGAATACTTCCATCAACCTAGCTACCACCTCTTGGGGGAATCCCTCCGGTCAGTATATATCAGCGATACACAGACTTAGGCTCATGAGCTGCAAGTGGCTCTTTAATACGTCTCCTGCAGCTCTTTGCAACACATGATATTAAAACACTGTGGTTTAATTCTTAACCAGTCAGGAGGCTTTTACTATGTCGATAATTGTAGTTGATAAAATAATACTTGGTCATTTTGCTGTGAAAGTGTGTGTGTGTGTATGTATAAAAAAACTAAGTATTTCCCATCATACTGTTTAAATATGTGTGTGTGTATATATATCTATATATATATAGTACTATAATAAATGAAACAATGAATTCACACTACAGTGGCTCTTTTGGTTAAGGTTGATTGCTAATTTGACTCCTGAACTACTGAGGTCTGGTCTGCACTCTTTATCACACCTCCCCCTCCACTCTGTCGATGGCAATGGTCTCAACCTTCTGTTTATCTGCTTCTTAAGCAAACATCTTGTGCTTTATGCATAGAACAGGTTCCCTGGCCTAATAGTAACGCTACTAGCTTCTCTACCTAAAATCACTGAATCATCTCTGATGGGGGCATCTATAAGAAACCAGGCAATGTTTAGTGATTGGGTGGTTGGAGAAAGTCTGTAACTATAAAATTAAAAGAAAGCTAATACTATGTGCAGTGGTAGCTGCTCCCTAGCTAAGGTTGTGTTAGAGAGTGTAGTTTTAGCAGGAGCTTTAAACCTTTGTTTAGTAGTAATTTCATTGAAATAGCAAAAAGCAATACGTAAAATATAAATTTTGAGCATTATTTGAATTTTTTGTGGTGGTTTAATGAAAAGTGGATTGATACAAAGAGAACAGTAAGGTCAGAAATTGCTTCTTTTGGCCATTTTCCCACTGGATTGTCTTTTTTCTTTGCATTCCTTTTCCAAGAATTTAAAACACTCAGGGGACATTGATGCTGGTCATGTGTTGATTGCTCAAGTATTAATTAAGCATCAGTGTTTCTTTCTAGATCTTTTTATAATTTCTTGGTCACAGTGGAAAATACTGAACCCTTAAACCCATCAGATTTCCATTTGATGACAAATCTGGTGCAGTGTGAGAGCTATCAATCACTTCTGGGGCAACAAGAGAGATTACCAAATACCTCTGGAGCCCAGGAGAAAGATGGTTAGCTAGGAAAGAGGCGGCACAGTCTTAAGTGACCTCTGCAGTGCAAAGGCAGAATAACTCTTCAAATGCATGGAATGTATCACAATTAGATGTAGCGGTCTGCTATTGATATAAAAGCATATGAAGTCAGTATTAAGGTTTTGTCTTAGAGAGCCAGTTTAGTGAAGTTGGGGTACACACTGCTTTTGGGTATCTGCTGGAGCTAGAAGTGAAAGCCTTATGGAACCACAGATGAAAAGCGTTATATAACAGCTAGGTATTGTAATGGAGTTTGTTATTGAAAGTGTTATAGGCAATGTGAAGGTGGAAAGAACACACAAGCTTTTTCCCTTTAGCTTCCATGTTTCGTTTGTTTCCATATTTTTAGGGTTTTGGTTGGATGTGGCCTGACCTTCACAGATCAGCTGTCACTAAATGTCATCTTTTGTTTCTAATACATATTCAAATGTTAGTTTAATTCTCCCTATCCTTCATGTTTTTTTTAAACTGTAAACGCTTTAGGACATATACTGTCTTTCTCTGTTTGCACAAGGGGGTCTTGGTTGCCATCTAGGCCCCTTGGAGTTAATATAACATTAATATTAAATACCAAATTTGGTGATCCGTTTCTGGGTAACGGACAGTGGCAGCTAACACTTACCTTCTGGTAGCACAAAGGAATCTGTAAAAAGGCACTGATTTTTCCCTGCCTTATCACTGCCCAAGCATCCTCACTTTAAAAGCAGAAAACTTTGATGCCATTTGGTATTGCACAAAAGCAAGAATTTGGTAACTGAGCACATGAAATCTTGCATGATATGCTCTCAGAGGAAAAACAGATGCTGCTCTGTACAGATGGCTTTTTTACTGTTGCACCTTACTCACTGGAAGTTTTTCTGAGCGTTTTATATGACTTAGGATTGTGTGAAGGCGACTTTTGTTTTAGAGCATGTTAGATAAAGTTCACAATGTGATAAGAATGAGCTCTCGGCCCTGCAATGACTGCCTCCTGCTGTGACTATTATTCTTGTACAGAGGTGATTCACTTTTGTAGTAATTTTTTAATGTTTTCTGCTCTTTTTGTAATGGGGCAGGAGAAACACGTATTGGTTAAGAAACTCAAAAATATAAACAGACACGCTGCTGGTGTGTTACAAATGTTTGTAACTGCACTGGAGTATCTGCAGATATTCAAACCATGCAGAGTCAAATTCTTAAGCACAGTTACATGCATATAGGTACGTCTTGCTGTTTAAAATCATATGTTCAAATGTGCCATTCTAATAAAAATGGCACTTTTGTAATGTGTCCAGTCAGTTTTTTAACGTGTGTTCACAGCTACTTGGTATCCCTATTTACAGCAGTAATCTGAGACTCTAATTTATGAGGTTCAATGACATCAGCACTTCCCAGAATCTCAGCAAGCATGTTTTTTATCCACTTCTCAGGGCAGGTGGAAAATATCCTTTCTGACTTTTTTCTGCTACGTGTACACTGGAATGCATTGTTCGCTGCCTGGTTTGTTTGGAAATTGCCAGTCGGCCTGTGCTCAGTCTCTTGAATTATGATGGGAAACTGTGAGGTTGTGTAGGACACCCCACTAATTATAGGAAGCGAGGTGTGGGCAGTCATGCCTAATGGTTAGTCAGGTGCTAGAGCTGAAGTCAGGAATCAAGCCAGGGCTCAGAGATAGGGTCAGGTGCCAAGCCAAAGGTCAGAGCTGGAGGCAGAGTCACAAGTCAAGCCAGGGGTCACAGCCAGAATCCGCATCAGAGGTAGGTCATAGGAGCAGGAATGTGGAGCAAAGCAGGAACTGGGCACAGACAGGTGTTGGGAATAAGGAAGGCAGGAGTCAGGCCATATAGGCAGGGTCTGTAGTAGCAGCTAGCTCGGGATTCACCTAGTTGCTTGGACCAACTTTCTGTGCCTCTTTCTGGTTTAAGAACTGGGTCCCAGCCAATCAGTGGGCCTGGATGTGTCCCCCAATCAGGAGCTTCATGTGAGCTAGAGCTTCGCTAGCCCCCTTCTTCTCTCGTTTGGGTGAGCTGCTGTGTGGCAGGCCCAGCCTGAGCACTGCCTGCAGGCCTATGGGCCTGGGTTTGAGCCCTGCCATCTCTCACACTAATATGATTATGCACATCCCAACTACACCAGTTTAAGCTGACAACTGTTTGGAATTCGTTTTCCATTATCCCACATAACATGAACCAAATATATTCTTCTGTACAGTTGTGAAAATATACTAAATCATTGTTTTGTTAATGTAAACTAGGTTAAATACTTAGTTTTGCACTTTCCTTGACACTGTTTGAAAGATGTAGTGTGGTTAGTGTCTGATTTCTTCTTTTTACAATTAAAAAATAAACTCTACTGCTTGGTGACCTGAAGTCTTGTTTCAGACCTTGTGAATTTCTAGATCATTAATCTTCCTTTTTAAACCCACATTTTCATACCAATTAAATTGTCCTTTCTACTTGTGGTTCTGTTTAATTGGCGGAGCAGTATTACTTGTGGGTGCCAGATTAAAACTCTGCAGTTTCACAAGTGCAGTGCTAATAAGTAATCATCCAGTCTTCCCTTATTTTATGTGAAGCGATAGCTTCCAAATTGCCTCAGGATACCTCCATTCTCTAATTAAAAATCTACAATTTCTGTATTCCTAACTTCCCTACAAATATATTGGAAGAGATTGGATGTAATGATTATCGTATCAAGATATTTATTATTACAGAATTTTGTCATCCTTAAATATATCTAGAAGGTTTGTGTCTAGCCCCAGAGAATAATTGCATATTGCTTAAGTTTTATCAGACCTACTCAATGTTCAAAAACTAAATAGTGGGTGGAAAGATAGAGACAACTAAATGGAAAAGATGAGGTTTACAAAATAAAGATTAAAGAGCATGGGTTTTAAACAGAAAAGCAAACGTTGAATAACTATATTGTGAACACAGCTTTTTTGTAATGCGCTTCCCGTTTTGTTTTTATGCATTGCACTTGTTTCTGTAATCCTTGTTTGTTAATGCACAAATTGACTTGGTTTCAGTATTCATAGGCAGCCGAGATATAAAATTTAAGGAGAACAAAAACTGTTGATTAAATTGCTAATAGAACTACATTGTAATTAGTAACACTAAGTATAATTGCTCAGTAATTATCAAAATTAGGGCGTGTCTACACTGACACTTCACAGCGCTGCAACTTTCTCGCTCAGGGGGTGTGAAAAAACACCCCCCTGAGCTCAGCAAGTTTCAGCACTGTAAAATTACACTTTGTTAGGATTCCAGAGAAGAATTATTGTGGATTATGGATCAGGTCAAAAGTAAGTAGTAACAAATGCTGAAAATTGTCAAAGTAATGTGAAGGATCACATTTAATTCATATTAGCAGTGAAAATGAGTTTAATTTCCAAGGGCGGGCTAGGTGGGTCACAGGCCAAGTGAGATGGCTGTGCTACAGGAAACATGCCCTCGCCTTAGAGCAGGCAGTTAGCCATCCTAATTATTGATCCTGATACAGGAGAGAAGGTGGCGATGCATTGGCTCAGATCAAAAGTTTTTCTGAAAGCCTTTGTACGGCTCTGCCATACTCAACACTGGACCTGAAGGTGCCCAGCTGGCTCAGTCAGTAGTGCATGAGTCTCTTTAATCTCTGGGTTGTAAGAGCCCAATGTTGGGTGCATTAATGTCTATCTACTGGAACTACTTACCAAGAGTTGTGGTGCATTCTTCATCATGGGCAATTTTTAAATCAAGACTGGATGTTTCCCTAACAAATATGCTGTAAATCAAACAGGAATTAATTCAGGGAAGTCCTACATCTGGCCAGTGATATGGAGGAAATCAGACTAGAAGATCAGAGTGGTCCTGTAACAGGGTTCGCTCAGCACTCTGGCGCCTCCTGCTGGCAGTTCTGGGAATTAGCTCTGCATGATAGTGCGCCCTCTTTGGGTGGTGCCTCACTTCCATCACTCCTGCTCTAGGACCCACTACTCTCTAAGGACCGCAGTGTCCTCTTCAGTGACATAGCCCTCTGGCTGTGCTGCACTCTGTGCTCCTCCCTTCTGGGGGACCTGCAGAACTCTGTCCAGCCACTCCCCTTAGTGGCTGCTTCAGCGAATTGTCTGGCTACTTCCTCGTAGCCCCAGCATCCTCTTTGCCTTTGCCTTGGGGCCTCAGCCTGCAAACCCCAGCAGCTAGGAGCTGTCTCTCGCTCCCCTGGTTCCTGCTCGCAGCGCTACTCTGTCCAGGGTGCTGGCAGTTCTCTCAGCCTTGCAGACACTGTCCTTCCTCCCTGGACTCCCAGCAGAGAGCTGCCCTCCTCTGTCCTGCAGCTCCCTTTTATTATGGGCCTGCTGGCCCCTGATTGGCTGCTCCCTTCAGCCTTTCTCTCATTGGCTGCCTCCTGCACAGCCTCCCGAGGGCTCTATTAACCCCTTAGAGCCTAGTGTGAGGCAGGTACCCCATCACAGATCCTTTGAGGCTTTATGATCTATGAAGGTGCACATTGACTCTAGCATTGGTATACTTTGATCACTGAATACTGCTCACCAGTCTGGGCAGGCAGCTCACATAACAAATCTCTGGCCATGCAGCTTAATGCCACAGACCTTTTCCCCTTTTTATGCTTTTAAGTGTCTCACTGCTTGTCAGTCACCAATAACTGCTGAGCAAGCAGCTGAAGCAAGAATTTTCAAGCCATTAGTTGTACAGCTGTTTCTGCAGAGTTTACAGTCTCATGGGCATGGGGCCCCGACACACACGCACACCAGAAGTCAAATATAGATAGACTTCCTGTCTTTCAAAACTGCATACTTCAGCAGTTTAAAAGAAAGCCTAGCAGGATGGTGCAGGGTCATGCTCAGTTCTCATGGTCACTTCTGCTCCCCACCTGGCCTGCCTAGTTATGCTAAGGTTGCTGCAAAGGCCTACTAGTTTAACTGCTTTTGGCAATAAGCGTTGCAGTCTATTCTTCCAGTTACTGGCCATGGGTTTGGCACTTTGCTAGGCTGTTAAAATCTCTCCTTACATTACCACAGGCAGGGCCTAATCATGTATCCATAATTGCTCTAACCACATCAGTTAATGAGTAAGTATAATACTGTCCAGAACTCTCACTCAACGTCAAAAATTTGATTAAGCTATTTAGGACAAGAACCTTAGATCAAATCCTGGCCCCACTGAAGTCAATGGCAAACTCTCTCAGACTTCAGTAGAGCCAGGATTTCCCCCCCTAGTTTTTTGTTCTGTAAAGTGCATAGCAGGCTTGGGTGCTGTAAAATTACTACTCATTATCAAGGCAGTGATGTGGGGAGTAAAATTTAGATTGAGTTCCAGTAATGGCGTGATGTATACTACAAATCACCATCATGTCACCAGACTCAGGGATGACTGAGGGTTTTTTCTTCTCTCAGAAGGAGGTATTTCAGGAGATGTTTTTCAAAAGGTAAGGAAAGGAGGAGAGTGGTGATAACAGGAAGAAATAGTCCATATCAGAGGAATCTGTAAAAGGAAATTATTAAGCAAACTCTCTCCTATAATTGTGGCTTTATCCACTCACGTGTGCATTTTCATTACTCATCTCCAAAGCTCCCACTTTGTGTCTGTGTATATGCAGTTCAGTCCATCCATAGAAACCTTACAATTATTGATGACCGTTTTCATTTTAGTTCTGTAATCAACAAACGAGGTAGCCAGAGCATGAGCTCCACAGTGTGATACTGTGTCATAAAAGAGCTAATTCTTGGTTGTGTTAACAAGGGAATGTTGAGCAGAATTAGAGAGGTGATATTACTTTGGAATATGGCATGAGTGAACCACTGCTGGAATATTGTGTGCAGTTCTGGTGTCCAAATTTTTTAAAGGATGTTAAAAAAGTGAAGAGGGTTCAGAGAATGATTTTTGGTTTGGAAACCAACCTTATGATAAGAGACTAAAAATTCAATCAGTTTATTTTATTGAAGAGAAGGGTAAGAGGCTACTTGATCACAATCTATAATTACCAATGCAAAAAGAAGATATAATACTAAAGGGTTCCTCAGTGTCTCATATAAAGGCATAACAAGGTTTAGTGGCTTGAAGTTGAAGTCAACAAAGTTTAAAGTAGACACGAGGCAAAATTTTAGGTGTGGGGAATTAGCCATTGGAAGGGTCCTTCAAATGATGAGATGAAATTTTACACCCCTTGTTCTAAATCAAGAGTAGGTGTCTCTAAAAGATATAATCTAGTTCAACCACAAGTTGGGATAAATGCAGGTTTCACCAAGTGAAATTCTGAGGCCTGTATTATATAGGAGTTCGGACTAGATCATTGTAATGGTCCCTGCTGGCCTTAAAATCTCTGAACTCTTCGTTCCAGGCAGTGTAAATCATAGTGTAAAACAATCTTAAATGTTAGTAACATGCAAGGGTGAATCCAATTTGCTAATGTCATGGCCATTAAGTCAAGTCTTTGTGTATATTTGTATACTCAGGATTGGATTTTGTATTTGTAGGACCCATTGGTGACATTTTCTAAAATGAACTGCCTGCAAATAATTGCACTGTGATTACTGTTCAAAATTGTAGGTGGTATAATTTTAAAATGTGTGTATTTTAGACATCAACAATTATATCCTTTGTAGTTGACTGCTAGTCAAGATTTTCACACAGAGAACACACGCTAGTCAAAAGAATTTCAAGGGATGCGGGCAGCAATTTTAGTAACTTTATTTGAAAGAGAGTAATTAGCCTAGTTTTGCTCACTCTGATAGCTCTGCAGGTTTCTGGGGTTTCTCTGTCAGGTTATTTACACATTTTGTTGTAAGGATTTCTGATTCCAGAGAGTCCCCACATGCCAGAGTCACTTTGAAGCTCCTTATGTCTGGTTTCATGCAGGGAGTTCTTCCTCTTCCTTACTAATCCTTTGCTTACTGGCTGGTGATTCATAGTAGATGAATTTGCAAATTGTGAGCGTTAAAGTTAAGTAATAAGAATAATTCACCTGTTATCCTGCTTCTGCATTGCAGCCATAGTGTATGTTGAAGCTATTTCAGTTACCATCATTGGAAACCTTTACACTCCTAAGTTGCATTCTGTGTTTATCTATTTTCTGAAACATGCAGACCAAGCATCTTTCACCAAAAGTAGATTTATCAATGTAAAATATGGCATGTTTATTCTTTTAAGAAAAATATACATTGATATCATCCTGCCATGTCTTGCTGTAGACGTTATTGGAGCCAAGATTTTCAAAAATAAGTACCTACAGCTAGAGTTCCTCACTCCATATTTAGGTGTCTAAATTAGTGGCCTAACTTTCAAAGGTGCTGTGTACCCTATATCTCTCAGTGAGGCGGTGGTGAGTACCCTCATCTTGGAAAATGAAGCCACTGATTTATTAGCCTAACCTTAGTCACGTAGTTTTGAAAATTTTGGCTCAGGGTAATTTCATAGGAGCCCTGACAATATCTGTTGGATAGTACATGCTACGCTTTGTCTGTCATTAATTTTTCCCTTAAACAGCTTTTTGTTTAAAAAAAAAAAAATAGACAAGTAAATAAAAAGAATAAAAAATCACCAAAAATTTTAGATGTTACTATAATTTTTCATAATTTAGGCCTAGTCTACACTAGAAAAGGTTTTCTGATATAGATATACCAATATAGCTATACTGGCAAACACCCTAATGTAGATGCAGTTTTTATGCCATCAACAAAGTGCTTTTGCTGGGACAACTTACACTGGTTCAGTCACATGAGCAAAATAAACTATACCAGCAAAAGCATTTCTGTGTCAGTATAACACATTTGTGATTTGAAATATTGTGTTTAAAAAAAGAAAAAAAGGAAAAAAAGTCACAGCCCTAACCAATATTGCTGTACCAGCAAAAGTTTCTAGTGTAGAGCTGACCTAAAATAAATGCCTTTGTGTACACATCCCTTGGAAATCTGAAGCTGGAATCTGTTCACTTACCTATTGTTCTGTTTTATACATATGTAAAAGTGTATATACAATGTGCTTTTCAAGTTTTGTAAAAGCACCGAAGGCATTTTAAAGGGTTTAAAAAACAGGTCTAAATATATAGACAACGGGAAAGGTTTAAGATTTGTAGGAGGCAGGAATGAAATCGGAGACATGATTTAAAACTGAAAGATTAGCGCAAGTTGTCTGCTTTGTACAGCTATGGGGTGTGGCTTACCTGGTAAAGAGTGAGAGTTAGTCGAAGGGTGCGTCTACAGGCTGTAAACCCACAGCAGCGAGTCTCAGATCCCAGGTCTGCAGACTTGGGCATGCACTAGGATGCTAAAAACAGCAGTGTGGGGGTTGGGCTGGAGCTCAGGCTGGGAACTGGGGGACTGGGGTGGGCTTCAGAGCCCAAGCTCCAGCCTGAGACGCAATGTTTACACTGCAGTGTTTAGCGCTGTAGTGTGGGCCCCATGAACTTGAGTCTGTGGACCTGGGCTCTGAGATTCGCTGCCACGAGTTTTATAACACAGTGTAGACATACCCTAAAAGAGACAGGGAAATTGCAGTGACATTCACTGTTCCGTTTAAGTCAAGGACAGCAGGCAGCTCCTGTCATTAACTGTCCAACGCTGCAGGTGACTCTGGATGCCCCCCAGATCAAGATGCCTTCAACTTAAGTGTTTGGTTTGAACAGTGAACTTGTAGCCTCCTTATTGACTCATCCCACCACCTTCTTTGCTCTGGGAAACTTACAACTCACAGCTGGGTCTATCTGGATTGAGTCTTCCTTCTCCCCTTCCCGCTTCAGCAAATAAATACATTAGTATTTAGTATTATGAGTTAGCAGCACACATGAAATAACTGCCCAGTCCCTAGATGTTGGTGTGCTGTCCTGAGAGCAGGAGGGAGGTCACAGCAATGCAAAATGGGCTTGGAGGTGTTCAAACTAATGATGGGGCATGGCTAGGAGTATAACATTCTATAAATATTTGAAGCCTCAGATAAATTATTCCAGAAGAATATGGAGGGGGGTTACTAAAAGTAATGGGCTGAAAATGAGAGGGGAAATTTAGGCTGAATATTTGGGATAAGATTCCCAACACTGAGATCTACTAGTTTGTGGAATAGTTTCCCAAGGGAATGGGCGGAGGCCTGATTTTCTTGTGAGACTTCAAAATAAGGCTGCATAAAACACTATAAAATAAATTTTAGGAATAGTACTCCATTGGGATGTGGGTGGAACTAGATGATCTATTCTATCTCTGGCTTCTGTGCTAGCTACTTGAATCAGTTGTGTAGCTTGAAAAATCTCCCAGCAGAGAGGGGGATAGTGGTTTTCCCCAATGTCTTGAATCTTGACCATTAGGTACCGTCTCCCACTTGTAGAGTGAGCTCTTGCTGACAGGCACTATCTCCTGTGTGTATTTCTCTGTCATGCACACTCTGCCATTTTGCAACCTATATTGGATAACAGAAGCCAGTTGACCCAGTGTGTGCAGTACTGCGTGAAATATAGTCCACAGTTGGAGACTCTTACGTCTATTACGAATAATGGGAGTGGGGACCATGAAGGGACGAGAAACCACATAGGGCTGTTTGCAGATGCAGTGGAGGCATTCATAAACATGGTGTAATGTACTCTGTAAGCTACTGTTAGAAGTATAAAGCTTAACACGTTGCATTACGAAGTCCACCACAGTCCCAGACTGCACACCAGGGGGATCTAGTCACATAGAGTGTTGGTGTTCTTAGGGGTTGGCTTGTTTTGGCCTTGTTTTGAAATGGATTAGCTTGATTTTTGGCTTATTGTGAAAGTCGAGGTGCTTATTTGCCACGTGAAAGTTGACAACTGTGCTTCCAATAAAGCACACTTGGCTGATTGCCACTCCCTTGGTGTGGATAGGGGACATGCTAGCAGATAGTGTCAGTATGGTCTTCGGGGTAAAGCACAGGATTGGAAGTCAGGAGAGCTGTGTTGTGTTTATAGTACTGACACTAACTTGCTGTTACAAGCTTGGGCAAGAGACAGCAATCTTTTCTGTGTTACAAAAATTTCCCATTATTGACAGTGAGTGCCAGCTCAACACAGGTTATCTGCAAGTTTAAACAAGGGCAAACTGTGCTCAGCACTGTTTAAACCTTACCCACAGTTTCTGAAATGGTGCAGAACACTGTTTGTTCTTATTTGTTCTTGCAGTTGAACCATGGGCACCTGCATCCCTTGGTGACACGTACTGTCAGCAATGGATAATTTTTATGTTTTTATAATGTTGCCAAGTCGTTAGCCTCTCTAATCCTTTTTCTCCTGTCTGTGAAATAAATGCCCGCCTTTTTCACAAGGCTGCTGTAAGGATGAATTTGTTTATTTATAAATGATTCTGAGTTCCTGGGGCAGGCAGTTAAATATTCTTATAACTGAAGCTACTTTCAGGCTAACCTGTTTCCAAGAAAATCATTGTCTTTGGATGTCTCTCAAGTGAGGCATGTGTGAGCACAGGCTGCAGTTTTCTGAAGAGAAGTTGAAAATGTGTGCAGCACACTGTGTATCCCCTTATAATGGGAAAATCCACAAGCATAGTTTCACCATGTCTTCAAGTCCCTTTTTCCAGGAAGTGGCAACCAGTAACAGTCTGTTGGCAAACTGTTTGAAAACTTAAACTTCCATGTTTTCATTGAAAGACTCAAGAATATTGTAACAGATTACGTGATTTGTATAACCCTAGGAGTTTGTGCTTGTGACTTCTGCTGCCTTTGAATTAGTGGTAAGAAGTTTTACATGTTGTCACAATGAACTGTCGCGTGCATCAAAAGCCAACCCTGTGCATTAGTTCACCATGGCTGAACGTTCTCCTTGCCATGAAGGCTGAGGATTTGGCTCACGCAGAATTTAGGTGAAACACAGTTTGTTTTCACTGACGGGTTCCAGTCCTGCAATTTCACAAGGTCACAATTCCAGCTATAGACCACATTTGGTTCTGCTTGCTGAAACTCAGTTGACTGCACTGATTATCTGAAGATGGATTTACATAGCATCCACACAAAGCATTACTGGGTATAATGGAAACATTTCTCAGATTCAAATAAAATTTCTGTAGTATTAAAGTTGTGTAAATAAACAATGGGGATCTGAGAAATAAACTAGCCCGTAAACTTCATGTAGGCTAATGTGAAACAGTAATGTTATGGCTATGGTTAGGCGATCACTTTATTATAAGCATCAGTTCAGCACCTCTGAAAATCAGGCTCCTTTAAGAGAGCTCACAATGGGCACCCAGAAATCTCTAATCACTTTCTCACTGTGCTTAGTCATGGATTATTCTGTGGCCTTGGCAAAGTCACTTGACTGATGTTCTCCAATCTGTGAAAATACTTTTCTGGTGTCTCATTGCTAAATCCTTAGAGCCTCTGATGGAAGACCCTATTGAATTGCAAAGTATTATTATGTTAAAGTATTTCTTAAAAGAAAAATTCATTAGGGTAAAGAACAGTCTTCAGATGGTCCATCAGTGGTTCATATTGCATTATGAATGTAGATAATTAGGGTAAATTCTCCTACCATATGCTCTGTGGTTTATGTGAAGTTACAGGAGTCTCAAGGTGAGAAAGCAGCATGTGTTTAAAAAGTGTATGTTAGCATTCTTATACTTACGGAAATATCTCCCTTTTTGAAATAAACACCTACTAAATGTGGAAGTCTGCACTTTGAAGGGATTGGCGTTGGGGGAGGGAGGGTTGTGGAATCTTCATTAAGTACAAGTTTTGTTTGTTTTCTTTTGCTTACAGGAAGGGGTTGAGGTGCGAGTTGCTAGAATATTCAATACCTTTGGTCCTCGGATGCACATGAACGATGGCAGAGTTGTCAGTAACTTTATCTTACAGGCTCTTCAGGGAGAACCTCTAACGGTAAGTAATTGGCACGTGGTCCTGGGCTTAGAACAAAACCACTTAACGAATGCGATGGCCAAGATTTTCAAAAGTGACTGATTTTTTTCAATTCCCTAGCTTTTGGGTGCACAACCTGAAACACTTGAAAGAGGCTAGATTTTTAGAAGGTGCTGAGCTTCCACTCTCTGAAAATTAGGCCTCTAAATGTCTCAACCTGTGTGTCAAAAAAATAACTAGTCATTCTTGAAAATGTTGGCCTGTATTTAAAAAACTTTATGGGTGTGCACGTTACGGTACTGTACCACAGCCTTTTTTGGGCAAGGTGTCTCTGCCTCAGTTCCCCATCTGTAAAATGGGGATAATAGCACTGCCTTGCCTCGCACGGGTGTTGTGAGGAGAAATACGTTAAGGATTGTGAGGCGCTCAGATAATTCAGTAATAGGGGCCTTATAAGTGCCAAAGATATAGATAGAAGCATACATCCTAAATTAATCATAATACAAAATGGGTGGTGGAGGGGTATTTGAGGTAAAGGATGAGATCATGAGATATATAATTTCATACACATGGGAACTTTTTAGGTTTCACTTATAAAATTTGGAGACAATGTCTGGAGCAAAGAACGAGGAGAAATGGTACTAGGAAATCACTCAAGGGCTTTCTAGGATTTTATTGTTTGAATTAGGTATCTTTTTAAAGTGTGCCACAGGGTGTAAATGGGACAGTTGGAGCGCAACATGTCTGAGTACTCTACAAAGCACACCCTTGTCGAGGGCTTTGCTGCACTGGGTAGACAACCCCAAGATTGAAGTGCATTGTTTATGGACAGTAATAATTTATGTGTGGTCTGCATGCTAGCAGAGCTCCTGTTTGGAAAGAAGTGTTGCTCAGGCAATAAATGTGCCTAGTCAGTAAGGAGTGGGGAGCTGAAGTCAATTTTTTCAGGGTATCTAACAGTCAGGAAAGATGTTGGGGGGCCAGCATTCTTTCTCATACTTTAACACAATATTATTAGTTCCTCTTTTTCCCCTCTTCCACTAAAACAAACAAAAATACCAATTTATAATGATAGAGGGATGAGTTGCGCTTGTGCGAAAACCTTCAAAAATGACTAAACTGGCCTAGGGCAGGGTTGCTAAGTGTCCAAGCACTGCTTATTCTTTCAGTTCTTCATACAGTTGCGCTGGGAAAGGGTTGCAGTGTTTTGGGGCTGGGGATAGAAGAAATCTATGCAATGGCATGTTCCAAAACCAGTTGTTTCTTGGTACAATCCTTCTGATTTTACATGGCTGTGGTGAGTCATTCCCGTTGTACTGCCCCATGAGCATGCCCACATCTATCACATGGGGTTA
This sequence comes from Natator depressus, assembly GCF_965152275.1. Taxonomy (NCBI): domain Eukaryota; kingdom Metazoa; phylum Chordata; order Testudines; family Cheloniidae; genus Natator; species Natator depressus. Next base: position 113,234,780 of record NC_134234.1, read on the forward strand.
AACCAAAGAAAAGTAGCACAAAAGACAGCGACCTCCACCCAAGAATTAATTTAACATATGGGTTTTCAAAGGACTTCTGTAAATTCTTTTGAAAGGGCCTTCACCCTCCTATCCACCCCGTCCTTCACCCCTAAAAGCTGCAGTTGGTTAGCTGGGACTGGCTGCATAGAACAGAAAATGTGGGCAAAACAGGGTGGGTGGAGTTCTTATTTCAGGCGGAGAGTTTTGATCCTTTTGATTGCATCAGAATATACAAACACAATAAAGCAATGACTTGCCAGTACTTTCTGATTATGCCCTGTGTACTCTATGCTCCTGGGGTGATATTCAGGGGGCACAAAGTATCTCTCTCTAGGTGGCATTTAGAAGTTTTGCATAGAGCATCAGAGGTCAGATGTTGCTGTGTGTTTTATCTGACCATTCTCCTGTTGCTTATACCATGCTGGTCAGGTGGTTGATATGCCAGCGTGGCATCTGAATACATAGTAGTTCTGAGCTTCTCAGACTTATCCAGCAGAGCCTTTACTTCTTTTATAACTACAAACTGTGAGAACGTAATCATTGCAGAGACACGAAATTCCCTGACAGCTTTCCTAAAAGGTGTTTATGTGGAATATTTATCTAGATTTAAAACAATTCATAGTTGAGGATATTTCAAAGTGTCATCAAGAAAAGCTTGGAGTAGTACTGTCCTCTGGGAGGAGAGTTGACGGCTTGTCTATGTTCAATTTTTTTATTTTTTTTAACTCCCAACAGCCAATCTACAGTTGAACTCCTGCTGTTGCAGCTGCACCTGTGGAGCAACGGGGAAATTTTAAGCAAATAAGTTGGTGTGAGCACAGCCAGAGTCGAATAATGACTCCCTTTAATTCTTTGGAGTCTGAAAAGTCACTAGGGAAGAGGATGAGGGTACTAGTGATGCTTCAGCATCCTGACTAGGTGGTGGACATTGGTTAACTGGAGCACAAGAAATGCAGCTCTCCATTTGGATGAATGGGCGGTCAGATTTTTAAAGTTGTCGCGAGTTATTGCTATTGTTTATATTACAGTGACACCTAAAGGCCCAACCAAGGATCAGGTCTCCATTGTGCTAAGCATTGACATGTCAAAAAGACAGCCCCTACCCAAAAGTGTTCACTATCCAAGTATAAAATGAGAGAACAGGTGGATGCAGCAGGCAAAGGGAGCACATGGTAACAGTGGAACAGTTCAGTGTAACAAGTAGCAATCACTGCACCCATCGGTTATGTAACCGTTGCTGGATGTTTTGCAGCCATCACAGCAGAGGAGCATTACAAGGAAAACTTTGAAGAAGGCCTTGTGGTAGACTTCTTAGTTATAATTTGTAAAAGTCTCTTACCCTAGATAATAATAAATAAAAATTTGACCCAAGGTCTCTGTACTACTAGTGCATGAGTATCAAAAAGCAGAATTGATGAGGCATAAGAGTGAGACTGAAGTTTTGTTGAATTGGCCACCCTCAGTAAAATAAATCAACAGCCAGCAGAAAACACTGAAAAGTGAATCAGAAATCAAGAACTTTCACTTAATTTTTTTACAACTTTTGCAGTTAAAATTAAAATCTGTTCTCATTAACTATTTTAAAACATGAGTGTGTTCATTTTTTATCCAACCCCCCCCCCCCACAAATAAATGGATAAAAGCACTCGTTTAAAAGAGAAGTTCAAATGTGGGAATTAATTATACAAAATGGAACAGCTCTCTTAATTATTCCTCATTAGAGTCAAATGTTTTTGTCCCATGCAAACAGTCAGCTTGTTTTTATTGTTAAAGTATTTATATGAGAAGTTGTGGGGGGGAGGGAACACAGTGTATTCTCAGACTGCCTTTAAAACATGTGGCAACGAAGATCACTGTGTAGAAAACATGCACAAAGTGAGTCTTTCTCTTTCTTTCCACATATAGATAAAATTAAATATATTAAAACAGGTTTCGGAGTAGCAGCCCTATTAGTCTGTATTCGCAAAAAGAAAAGGAGTACTTGTGGCACCTTAGAGACTAACAGATTTATTTGAGCATAAGCTTTCGTGAGCTACAGCCCACTTCCTCGGATGCATTCAGTGGGAATGAATCCAATGAAGTGAGCTATAGCTCACGAAAGCTTATGCTCAAATAAATTTGTTAGTCTCTAAGGTGCCATAAGTCCTCCTTTTCTTTTTATATTAAAACAGAGGCTGGAAAGCTGTGTGGGGCATACTGTCGAGCCACCAGTTCACTCTCCCACATTTCTTTCAGAATAAGATATTAAGTAAACTCTGTTAGACCTCTAAATGTTTAGGGCTTCATCCAAAGCCCACTGAACTGAAGACTCCCTTTGAGATTAGTGGAGTTTGGGTCAGACCCTTAAAGCAGGCTTAACCAGAGACAGATGTTGGCATGTACCTCAGTTGTGTCCCTATTTTCTGAGCAAAACAAATGTTATATCTACTTCTTCTGAAAAGTTTTTCTAATTCAGTGTGTGCCCGTGTCAAGAGGTGTATCTGCATTTTTATCCTTAAACATGCCTATTTATAGCTTTCAAATATAGTTATTGATTTATACTGGAACTTTCAAAAGTATGCTGATTTATTGCCTTAACATCACAGCCAACTTGTGTAAAAACTGAAGGTATCTGTACTGTGGTGGAGCCATTGCAATGCCTTAGTTATTTCCACTTAATGTGAGAGGGGTTTTTTTGGTTTTGATGGTGGTTGCATGAAAAATAGTAGATCTGTCTCAGATATTCACCGCACAGTCAGTGTAGAGAGTCAGACAGCTGAGTGTCATGGCCAGGCCTGGAAGGTGATATGAGCAGCTACATTTTCTGTGGAGTACAGAGGAGGGACACTGGTGGGTCTGGGAAGACCAGAGAGAAGTAGCTATAATCATCAAGACAAAAGATAAGGAGAGTTCTACCTGTAGACAGTGAAACGGGGTTGAATCTTAGAAGAGTAGTGTATGAAGAATTGCCAAGATTAGGATTTGGCCTGGCACTCATGACGCACAGTCTGGCAGCCAGCTCAGTCTGTAACTTGTAACTTGTAACTTGATGTTGTGTCCCAAATTCACGCCTCAAGTGGTCCTGACAGCCTATTTATGGTGGTGTTGACACATGCCATATGTTTTCATGTTCTTGTAACTTTGATTTTCATTGTTTTTTAGGTATATGGGCCTGGAACTCAAACGAGAGCATTCCAGTATGTCAGGTAAGGCTTGCTTGTTCGCTCTAGCACTTTTCTACGGAGTCGGATACCTGTCATCATATTATGATAGTCTGACATTCTACAGACAGGATCAAGCCAGTAAAATGTAAAGCAAAAATAAGTAGTGTTCTAGAACACAAATTCTACTTTCACAGAGAAGTTGAATTTATAAATAGTCCCTAGCCAGGTGAGAACTTTAAATTCAGACATAGCTAGAAATTTGTGATTATCCTCATCAGTGGACACAAGTGGTTCTGTTATTTTTCTGCTTCGCGAAAACTCAAGTTTCATGTCTTTGTATCTGAATGCACTGCTGTCCTCTTGTGTTCATAGGGGGCTATGTAGCTTTTAATTTGATTTCTAGAAATAGGCTTATACAATGAGGTTTTAGCCACTGATGAAACTACAACATGGAGCTGCTTTGTGGTAAAGCCCAAGTTTAGATTAAATTCAGTGCAGTGTGTTGCTTAGTGTGGAAGTAGCATCTTGCAAGCCCCAGTGTACTGTGGCTACACTAAGGAGTTTTCACTGGTTAAAATCTCCCTTGTAGACAAGATCTAAGTTTGTCCTTCACCATCTTTATTAGGAAACATTCATATCAGAGCAGTAAGATTCAGGGGCTTTTAATTTTGATTTCTGTGTTTTGTGTCTAGCAGAAATAAAATCATAACTTCAGCTCAGGCATGTCGTCTGTGATTCCAATTTAAATCTCATTTCAGACATTGATTGTATTTCGGAACTCAGTAAAAGAAAATGTTTTTAATTGCATGTAACCATGAATAGAGTCTAACCATATTTCTTCTTCATTTGAAATTTGCAACTATTTATTAACTGTTCATATAACACTATGGTAGGGTTTTCTTGCAGCACCGATTAGAATTCCCTTGGGAATTTGTGGTGACTTTTTTTTTTCCCCCTTCAGGCATCACTTGAATATTTTAGTGACTAAGGCCTGAAGCTTAACTTTGAGTAGTCCCACTGAAATCAGTGAGACTACTCATGGGCTTCAAGTTAAGCACATGCAGAAGTCTGATCAGGATTGATGGCTAAGGGAATTTCCAGTAACCTCCAGATTGTGGCAGGTTAATCCCTGCTCTGTCCTGATACAGTTATACATCAGACTTTGAATTCTGATCTAGTTGTGACTCTTACTTCCTAATGCCCAGTTTAGTTGCACAGACTCCTGAAATATCTTTTTTGCAAGTAAACAGGGAAATATGGTGGTTTTTGTTTTTTACAAGAATAACACCTCTTTGTAAAAAGTATAGAAAGCAACTAAAATCAAAAACACAATACTATTGTAAAACTATAGACTCCAAAAGTCTGGCTATTTTGTGTAAACCTGATTTGCAATGCACTGACTTGATCCCCCTTCGGTCCAAATGAACAGATCTATATTAAGACTGCCTTTTTGCAAGACTTAAAGAATCTCTTAAAAATTACTCCTAACCTTTGAAAATAATTTTTAAAATACAGTTTTACAGTTAGAATTTTAAAGTTATTGGAAATACAGTAATATGCCTTCCTTCCTTCCTTGAAATTTTAAAATGTCATATTTCAATAGAAAATACAATTTTCCTGCATATTTGTTCTAAACAGCATTGAGAACCAGTTAACTGGAACTGTCCAGTCTAGTTTAATTTCACAAATGGAGTGATGCGCCCTAAATAAAGCATGAGGGATGCAAATAGAGTTAACACTTTTGAAAGCCTTTGGTTTTGATAGCCTGTGTTAGTAATACAAGGAATTCTGTTGGTTATTATCTTGGCAGCTTCTCTCTAAAGCTGCCTGTCAAAATTTGACTTCACACTTTCATGCTTTCCTCTGAACAGTTTAGGGTAATATCAGACATGGCAAGTAATGATTTAATGTGTATTTATATTATGACATTCATGCTATAATCTTGTCCAGCATTTCCCATGGCTTGTACAATTCAAAGTGCTGTCCCGTAATATTAGAGGAGAACTATTTTTTTAGCTCACTTAGTGCTGAGACAAAATACTCCCTTATTTTAAAGTGACAAAAGTGCTTTATTTCATGTATTATAATTACTCATGGCATGTTAAGATTAGACTTCTTTGATACTGAAAACCAGTGTGATCAGAACTGGATTGTGTCTAATAAGGCAAATCTTTAGTTTACTAAAAATACACCTTAAGCAGTCATTTAAAACTACTAATTTTAAAGGGCACAGCATGTCTGTTTTTCATTTATTATTTATTTTATCTGTATCATACTATTTTTTATATCTAGGACAATTCCCCTTTTATCCCCCCATTCCCTCGCACACATCTTGAAGTCTGCTTCACTATATAAATGGCCTCAACTAATCCAAAAATACAGACCCCCTCTTCTAAAGCCAAGGGCTCTAATAACTTATATAAAAACTTAGGACCTGATCCTGCAGCTCTCATTTAGATGTAAAATCCTATTGTCCTCAACTGGAGCATTCACATGAGTAAAGGCTGTAAGAGTAGCCCCCTTGAATAATCTTTACTGCTGTCATTCATTTTTAAATCACTTTAAAAACACGTCATGCGCGAGATACAGGGTAAATATATTTCACATACAGGTTTAATATAAACAATGCCAGTTTATGGTTAAGAGAACACGTTGCACAACACTGTTTGCTATACGTAATTACCTAATAGATAGTGCAGCATGATGACTTATTGTTTGCAATTGACGGTCGGGACTAACCGTAGTAGTATTACAATGCATTTCTAGCAAAGCACATGGTTGTGTTGTCATTGCTGTGATGCAGTGCAGCCTACTATGGAGTGGAAGGGACTTTGTACCTTTACTCCAGTATGAGTTAATTATCCAAAATCCTCAAAATTCTTGTTAACAATACACTTCAAAATGAGCTTTTATTCAGTTTATTACAGGTGATGAAACATTACTGTCTAATCGACACAAATCCACATTATAATTATTTATATAGTGCCATAAAAATGCATGGCACTTAAGAAAGTAGTAGGCTCTTCCTTGGCTTCAAGGAGCTTACATCAGAGGTCCCGCACTCTGGTCCTGATGGCCAGACCCTTACACCCATGCAAAATTGCTGCGACTTGTACAGACACAGGAGTCTGTCTGTGCAGATCAGATTCAAGGTTGTGACCTGTATTTATTGAACAGCATGTCCATATCTCCTGACTTACTCGCCAGATAAACCAAAGTGCCAGGGTTGTTGGGTTTTTTTGTTTGGTTGGTTTTTTTGTGGGGGGGAGGTTGAGAAACTCCTTTAAAAAATCTCTTCTCCCCCTGCCTTCTGCAGTAATATTAGTAGTAAATGGTATAGAAATTTGTAGCATTTTGATTTGGCACACCTAGTTTGAACATGTAATAAAGAGAAGAGCTGATGTTTTTGTTGTTCATATTGATACTCTGGACCTAGGACCGAGAAGGAGGATTTAGTGCGTAACACCAAGATATCATTTTTTCCAAAGTAAACTTATTTTAACAGAGTCTTTTTAAAGCTTCTGAAAATAAGGACAAAACTTGGTAAGCAGCAGTGTCCTTGCTTCTTTTCACTATCTTGAGCCAATCTATTACAATCCATCTGAAAAATTGGCAATTGCCTCATTTTAAGTGAGTGGGAGGCTTAGAGGCCAGAGGAAATAATAAAGTATTAATTGTTTAGCAGTAATCCGTTAATATTTCTTGGTTGTTTTTTCATATAACTGTGGAGGAACTGCAGCTTGTGCCTCCCCAATGTAAATGCTCTCACTACAGCAAATTATCCTCTAAAACTAACAGCAAGTCCTCCACTGTTTTTGATTTATTGAAATTAATAACTGTGGAGCTAACCAGCCAGCAAATTACCAGTTGGTATGAAATGTGGACTTCCACTTGAAATGTACAAAATGCATAAAATCCATTTTAATTGCAGGATTTGATTTCTGCATTCATCGAATTATGTTGCTTCAGTGGGGTTCTAGCAATATGGATCTCTTTGAATAAAATATGACTGTTGAAAGAGAAATGGATATCTACTCAATCCCTTCCTCCCTTTTGCAGTGATCTTGTGAATGGGTTGGTGGCCTTAATGAACAGCAACGTCAGCAGTCCTGTCAACTTGGTGAGCATACAGTTCTGTTGTTCTGCTACATTTACTTCACAGTCTAGTTTTTGCTTTCTTACTTGTCATTGGTGTTAACTTTTACAAGAATTAAATGCAGCAAAAATACTTTCCATCATGCACAAAAAACCCGATGTTCACTTTACAAATGAGAGATGTGGCATAGTACTTGCCGGGCTCCTAGACCTTAGATCTGATCACTGTCTCAAGAATAAGAGAATTTTGCAATACGTTTTGAGTTTTAATTGATTTAAACTTTTTGCTCAATATGCAATACAGCAGAACCCCGTTTATCTGATCTAATTGAGACTGGGGGCAGATTAGATCATCAAAAATCCAGAAAAAAACAGAGAATGGGAAAGCCCAATGCTGCAGCACCATCTAGTGGCCACAGGAGAGATCACTTCCCTCTAGATCTGGGTGTGCTGGTTGTCCAGTTAACACAGAGAGCCGGATAATGGAGAGTCAAATAAATAGGGTTCTACTGTATTAGAAGGGGGGGGCATGGAGTAAATTATTTTAAGACACTTCAGAAATGCAGTTGAAGACCACCCTCGTTTCTATACATCAAAAGTGCGATCTGAAACCATTGGTGACGCACTATTGTAATTTATTAACCTGTTTCTGCTCCAGAAGCTTCATTTTTTGTTGTTGTTGTGATGCGTGCCCCATGCCCCTCTTTTATGGCAATTGTACTGAGGTATCATCGGTAATAGAGATTAAATTTGGATGGCTATTTCCAAAGCAATTATAACATATCCGTGGTTTATCTAGTCACAGCTTGAAATTACAATATTTAGGAACATATGGCATACTGCTGAGGTCAGCTCTTGAAAAAGTGTGATGATTTTTCCCTTGGGATTCTCATGGAAAGCAAAATGTGCATCTCATGAGGCTAAGCATATGGAAAAAAGGGGGACATGCACAATTAAAAAACACCTGAAAACCTTTGAAAACCTACAGTTTCTTTTTTGGATGACTAAATAGGTTAAACTTGGGAGCCAGGTTTTCAAAAGCACTCTCTTAGCTTAACTCTGCTGCTATTGAAATGGTAAAATTTCCATTGACTTCATTGGGAGCCAGAGTTAGGCCACCAATGAATGCTTTTCAAAATCTCACCCTAGAAAATGCATTTTGTTATGTGTCTTTGAAGACACATTACATACCATGTTGTTTTAAAAGATGTGGGGGACCAGAAAATTTTTGTTTATAAATGGTTCTGGTTACTTTTCAAAGTAGAATTGAGATGTAGTGCCCCTTTGAGGATAATTAACCATCGGAACAGTTTACCAAATTTGGTGGTGCATTTTCCATCACTGGCAATTTTTAAATCAAGTCTGGATGTCTCTTCAAAGAGATGCTCTCGTTCAAGCAGGAATTTTATTGGGGCAGTTTTCTGGCCTCTTATACAGGAGTTCAGACCCTTCTGGCCTTGTAATCTATGAATTTTAGTTCATTCACATATTTGGTTACTATCCTCATAGTGACTCTTGGCAAATCACAAAATACGCATTTTTAGAGTTGCTTTGTAATTTCTCTTGTAACCTGTATCCACTTCCTTCTTAGGGGAACCCAGAAGAGCACAGTATCCTAGAATTTGCCCAGTTAATTAAAAAACTTGTTGGTAAGTATGACAAGTAAGTCTTGGGTGAAGTTCATAGAGGGCTTATATTATCAGATGATGATTACTTCATTAAAGTATGTATAATACATAAGGCTAATTGAATCTGTTTCTTTCCATTTCTAAACAGCAGTTGTACCAAGGACATTTAATTGTCTACTGATTCTATAATTAAATATTAGATTAAGAATTTAGAATTTAGTTCAGATTTTCAATTATACATAAAGTACTATATGAAGAAAAGAATGAGTATTTATTTTCATGTGGCAGTTTGCCATGTACTGTTTACTTATATATAGTTTATGCAAGTTAATGGGTTTGTTGTGGACGAATGAAGAGCCTTTCCTATTGTTCCTCATTACATGTTGCATATTCTTCAAGGGAGAGGCGAATGTATATCTTTTCCTCCCAACAACGAACTTAACAAAGAGCACTAAGAAATAGGGATAGGAAGGGCAATTCATGCCCATTCTCAGAGGGACTACCGGCTATTTTTGAATATTGCTCTCTATTCTGGTCTGACCCCAGGTAGACTTCTCTATGCATGGGTTTTCTTCTTTCAAGAAAGAAAAGAAAACATAAGATGATCCCTTTCAGGTGTACTACACAAAATGCTGGCAGCAATAGAAAGGAGAGATGCTCTGACTATTTTAGCTAAAAGTTCAGTACAAGACCCACACATCAACTCCTGCTGTAAATGCAATCATTGAGAAACTGAGCTGAATGTGAATGAAATATATCATCTCCTGAACTAAAATACAAATACGGTTTGGGTAGATTCGTCCAGGAATCCTCCTCAGATTTTCTCTGAGTTTTTCTCTCTCTACCACCCTCAAAAGCCTCATGCTGTGATGACCATTTTTTCCCCCCTATACTGACCTGGCCACTGGAGGCTAGAAGAGATTCATTCCGGCGCCCATCAGAGTCTCCCTTTCACTTGGCTGGAGGGGATGCTGGAGAATACTTGGCAGTCTCTACCTCTCACCCTGTGTTCCTGCTGTTGTGTGTGCTGCCTTTACAGCATTATTGAATCCCAAATTTTCCCAAATTTAGGCTGTTAGGTAAGAGATCCAGGACCTCCATGGTAGCATTCTCTGAAATGCTTCCAGCTCCATGCGCAGGGCCAGTTAGGCAGAACTGTGGGGTCTCAATGCGTGGATGAGATGATGGTGTAGGGAGGCGGGGTTTAGATTTATTAGGACCTGCGAAACCTTTTGGGAAAGGGGGATCCTATACAGGATGGGTGGGCTCCACCTAAACCAAAATGAAACCAGATTGCTGGCACTTAACATTAAAAAGGTCATAGAGCAGTTTTTAAACTAAGGGCTGGGGGAAAGCTGACAGGTGAGGAGGAGCATGTGGTTCAGACAAAAACATCCCTTATAGGAGGATCTGCTAATGGAGATTCTCTATGTCCTAGTAAGCAGGAGAGTATGGAAGACGATAAAATACAAATAGGATCTGATGAGAAACAGTCAAATGAAAAAAAAAGTCTTATTCAATTACATCATGTAATGGGAGACAGCTAAAAAGTGACAAGTTTTTAAAGTGCTTATATACCAATGCTAGAAGTCTAAATAATAAGATGGGTGAACTATAGTGCCTCATATTAAATGAGGATATTTATATAAGAGGCATCACAGAAAGTTGGTGGAGTGAGGCTAATCAATGGGACACAGTAATACCAGGGTGCAAAATATATCGGAAGGACAGCACAGGTGGTGCTGGTGAAAGAAAGCATAATAGAATCGAATGAAGTAAAAATCTTAAATGAACCAAGCTGTACCATAGAATCTCTATGGATAGTAATTCCATGCTCGAAAATAAGGATATAGCAGTAGGAATATATTACCGACCACCTGACCAGGATGACTGTGAAATGCTCAGGGAGTTTGGAGGGGCTATTAAGATAAACTCAATAATAATGGTTGATTTCAGCTACTCCCATATTGACTGAGTATATATCACCTCAGGACAGGATGCAGAGATAGTTTCTTTACACCTTAAATGACTGTTTCTTGGAGCAGCTAGTCCTGGAACCAACAAGAGGAGGGGGAATTCTTGATTTATTCCTAAATGGAGCACAGGATCAGGTCCAAGAGATGAATATAGCTGGACCGCTTGGTAATAGTGACCATAGTATAATAAAATTTAACATCCCTGTGGTGGGGAAAACACCACAGCAGCCCAACACTTTAGCATTTAATTTCAGAAAGGGGAACTACACAAAAATGAGGATAGTAGTTAAACAGAAATTAAAAGGTACAGCACCAAAAGTAAAATCCTGACAAGCTGCATGGAAACTTTTTAAAGACACCATAATAGAGGTTCAACTTAAATGTATATCCCAAATTAAAAAACATAGTAAGAGAACCAAAAAAGTGCTACCATGGTTAAACAACAAAGTAAGAGAAGCAGTGAGAGGCAAAAAGACATTCTTTAAAAAGTGGAAGTTAAATCTTAGTGAGGAAAATAGAAAGGAGCGTAAACTCTGGCAGATGAAGTATAAAAATATAATTAGGAAGGCCAAAAAAGAATATGAAGAACAGCTAGCCAGACTCAAAAAGTAATAGCAAAAAAAATGTTTAAGTAAATCAGAAGCAGGAAACCTGCTTAACAACTAGTGGGGCCACCTTGGATGATCAGTTGCTAAAGGAGCATTCAAGGACGATAAGGCCATTGCGGAGAAACTAAATGAATTCTTTGCATCAGTCTTCACGGTTGAGGATGTGAGGGAGATTCCCAAACCGGAGCCATTCTTTTTAGGTGACAAATCTGAGGAACTGTCCCAGATTGAGGTGTCATTAGAGGAGGTTTTGGAACAAATCGATAAACTAAACAGTAATAAGTCACCAGGACCAGATGGAATTCACCCAAGAGTTCTGAAGGAACTCAAATGTGAAATTGCAGGACTACTAAGTGTAGTCCGTAACCTATCATTTAAATCCGCTTCTGTACCAAATGACTGGAGGATAGCTAATGTGATGCCAATTTTTAAAAAGGGCTCCAGAGGTGACCCCAGCAATTACAGGCTGGTAAGCCTGATTTCAGTACCGGGCAAACGGGTTGAAACTATACTAAAGAACAAAATTGTCAGACACACAGATTTGTTGGAAGAGTCAACATGGTTTTTGTAAAGGGAAATCATGCCTCACCAATCTACTAGAATTCTGTAAGGGGGTCAACAAGCATGTGGACAAGGGGGATCCAGTGTATTTAGATTTTCAGAACGCCTTTGACAAGGTCCCTCACCAAAGGCTCTTAAACAAAGGCTCGTAAGCTGTCATGGGATAAGAGGAAGGTCCTCTCATGGATTGGTAACTGGTTAAAAGATAGGAAACAAAGGGTAGGAATAAATGGTCAGTTTTCAGAATGGAGAGAGGTAAATAGTGGTGTCCCCCAGTGGTCTGTACTGTGCCCAGTCCTATTCAATATATTAATAAATGATCTGGAAAAAGGGGTAAACAGCGAGGTGGCAAAATTTGCAGATAATGCAAAACTACTCAGGATAATTAAGTCCCAGGCAGACTGCAAAGAGGTATAAGAGGATCTTTCAGAACTGAGTGACTGGACAACAAAATGGCAGATGAAATTCAGTGTTGATAAATGCAAAGTAATGCACATTGGAAAATATAATCCCAACTATACATATAAAATGATGGGGTCTAAATTAGCTGTTACCACTCAAGAAATAGATCTTGGAGTCATTGTGGATAGTTCTCTGAAAAGATCTACTCAGTGTGCAGCGGCAGTCAAAAGAGTGAACAGAATGTTGGGAATCATTAAGAAAGGGATAGATAATAAGACAGAAAATATCATATTGCCTCTAAATCCATGGTACACCCACATCTTGAATACTGCGTGCAGATGTGGTCGCTGCATCTCAAAAAAGATATATTGGAATTGGAAAAGGTTCAGAAAAGAGCAACAAAAATTATTAGGAAATTATTATGATGAAACGGAGAGATTAATATGAGGAGAGATTAATAAAACTGGGACTTTTCAGCTTGGAAAAGTGATGACTAAGGAGGGATATGATTGAGGTCTATAAAATCATGATTGGTGTGGAGACAGTAAATAAGGAAGTGTTATTTACTCCTCCTCATAACACTAGAACTAGGGGTCACCAAATGAAATGATTAGGCAGCAGGTTTAAAACAATCAAAAAAGTATTTTTTCACACAATGCACAGTCAACCTGTGAAACTCCTTGCCAGAGGATGTTGTGAAGGCCAAGACTATAACAGGGATCAAAAAAGAACTGATAAATTCATGGAGGATAGGTCCATCAATGGCTATTAGCCAGGATAGTCAGGGATGGTGTCCCTAGCCTCTTGTTTGCCAGAAGCTGGGAATGGGCAATGGGATGGATCACTTGATGATCACCTGTTCTGCTCATTCCCTCTGGAGCACCTGGCATTGGCCACTGTCGGAAGACAGGATACTGGGCTAGATGGACCTTTGGTCTGATCCAGTATGGCCGTTCTTATGTTCTTAATCCTCTGAGATTTTGCTCAGCCCCTTAACGCTCCAGTCTTGGACATAGCTTGCTTCTGTGGAAGAACACTATGGTGCCACTAGACTACCTGGTAGACAAAGTAAGTTCTCTCTCCATTTGCTGCTCACTAACTAGCTAGCTCTGTTTTGCTCTGCCCACAAATTTTTAAACTCAAATAAACATTTGTATACAATAATGCAGAATGTTTTGGGCTTGCGTAGTAAGTTCTTAATGTTCTACCATGAAGGGATCTGAGTACAAGACTCACACATGGTTCTTCGCTCCACAGACAATAAGGAAAGGATAGTACTGGGGAGGAGGAAGTGTTTGAGTCACTTTGCAGTACCACTCCTGGATGGTTCATCCCACCTTTGCTGGAAGGACAGTCATGTCAGTGTAAGGCGTTTTGGAGGATGGGGAGAATTGGGAATAATATAAATAGGCTTGAGGGACATCATGCCACCCCTGGGGAAATGTGTAAGTTGAAAGCATAGCAAAGAAAGGATAATAAAATGCAATATTTTATTCAACAGGTAGTGGCAGTGAAATCCAGTTTCTCTCAGAAGCTCAAGATGACCCCCAGAAAAGAAGGCCTGACATCAAGAAAGCCAAGTTATTGCTTGGTTGGGAACCTGTGGTATGTAAAGCTAGATTAATAGTGTCGTGTATAAACCTGTTGTTTTTTTGATGATTGTCTTGCCTTTATAAAAGAAGATATTCTGCAGTTATTAGAGCATCTTAAAGAATTGGGGGAAGTGGAGGAAAGTATTCCAAGGGCAATTATTGTAAAGGTTATAAAGTGCCTTGAGTCTTACATGGACACTCAATAAATGTGTACGGGGGAAGTTCTACAACCTGTGTTGTGCAGGAGGTTAGACTAGATGATCACAGGTCCCTGGCCTTAAAATCTATCAACCTATGAAATACGTGACAAAGCATTGTAATAAAAATTAACCTAATTTGTATAACATCTCTGACTAAGGCAATTAGTCCCTCATATGCCTGTTGTATACCTTGGAATGTGTGGTGCATAATGAATTAGCCCTCCACTTATCCTGTTATTAAAAGAGAAATTTGCTTTTATGATGTGGATGATGATCAATACAAAATGAAATAAAAACATTTAAGGGTTGAGGTTTTTAAGATCCTTTTAAAGATATGCAAATGTTACTGCACTCATCAGGCTTAATCTAGTCACAAGGGAGGCTTGAGAGGAGTAGCAGAAGAACCCAATAAAAATTAGGTAGTTGGACAAAGCGATAGTATACTAACAGTGAGATTTTGAGAACCCACTCAGGTTGGCCTACCTCTGCTCCCACTTAAGTTAATGGGAGTTTTATCATTGACTTCAGTGAGAACAGTTTTAAAGCTTTTGAAATTCCACCCTGACTTTGCCATAGACAAAACTAAGTTAATACATATTGGACTAATTAATTAAGCTACTTGTTCACTGTGGTTCAGAATTAGTTGTATATGCTCTTTCGTAAAGGTAGGGGAGATCTGGGATTTATTGTAGGCAGCAGTGAAATTTGCTTAATATACAGTCGCTGTCCAAAAAAGCTATTAAATACCAGGGCTGCATTAAGAGGCTGGGAATAACACAGATAGTATGGTAATACCATTGTATCACTCAGTGATGTGTACTCTTTCCTGAATACCTCCTTCTACACACACCGACTCATCGCCCTTTCTTAAGAAAGGCCTTCCAAGCCGGCATTACAACGTCTTTTCTCCCTACATTACCTTGAGGCTAACTGGCCACACTACACAGAGCCACTCAAATAGCCAGCACAAGTGTTGCCACCTGGCCTTGATTCTTAAGCCTTGATTTCACTAGAGAACTTTGTTGGATAACTGTTTTTAAAAACAATCGTGCTGCTGGAAAACAGATACTGGTTCTAGGGTGGGTGCACCATTAATGACTACAAACCCTTCAACCTTTCATGATCCAGCCTCCCTCCCCTCACCACCGCATGGAATTCCAGTAAACCCTGGAAATTAACCAATACTCGGGTGATACTAGCATAAAGTATGTCTGTGATTGATAATGATCCTAATGATGAAACACCCAAACCTTCCTGGTTATGTTTCACTCACACAGGTGCCATTGAGCATAGCTGAAAGCAAGAGCTTGACTATTACAAAGAGAACTCTTCCCCATCTAAAACTGGGGTAAGGGGCTTAGTTTATCGCTTTTAGGCCAGCTTCCCCTCTATCAGTGTGAAATGGTTCATGTGGGGCATGAGCAGGTCGGAAGCCTGTCCTTTAAAAAAAAAAAAAAAAAAAAAAACAAACCTGTTGATGTAATGAGATTCCTCTTCCCCTGAATGCCTGGGGCATTCAGAACCTAATTTGTTTTTAAAAAGTGGCACAGTGGCAGTAGATCATGTTCTGTCAACTTTAATGGGATGCCAGAATTTGTACTCTTATCCAATGGTGAACGAGGATTGGTAGTGAATTGGAGAAGTGCATTGGTAGTTAATGTATGCATTTCTAAAGTGCCATCACTGTATCAATTCATGCTGGTGACATAAGCAAGAACAGAGATTACAATACTTCGAAAAGGAGTTAAATATTTCTGGTTTTGTGTGCCCATGAGTATAAAATACACTGTTTAAAACTGGAAACAGAAGAGGAAAATATTCTTCCTCTTAACTACGCACAAAATTATTAGAATCTAATTAACTCTTTTAAAGAAAGCAAGATGATCAGTTCCTAATGGGATACTGTTGTAACTGTCAGTTTTGCGTCGTGGTTGATATCCCCATTGCTATTTCTTAGTGGACCAATTTAAAGAAGTATTTTAATTTAAACCTCGTTAGGCCTCACCATTTACACAGCTTATCTAGAGGATGTTCTCTTAATATAATTCAAAACAAGCCAAAAAACATTATTTTTCCTCTTTTTTGTTTCTTACAAGCATATAAGGGATTCTCCAAGTTTGTATTTGAGCATAAACTGGGTTAAGTGTTACTGCCTGGTACTAAATGTGGTATTTACCGACTGAATTGACGGTTTCTAATTTAGTAAATGATCGTTAGATACAATAGTGATGGGTGCGTTAGATATAACAGTGATGGGTGCGTTAGAAATGCATAGACATACTGTAACCAGTGGGTGGTGCTCTGTGTTTTTATTGATAAAGAATTTCAGAGCAGTGTTTTCATAACTTAGAAGATAGCCATAATAATACACTGTTATGAGAGTAGCCGGAATTTTAGGCTGATATGACCATCTCTTCTTTCTTTAAACAGGTCCCTTTGGAAGAAGGTTTAAATAAAGCAATTCACTACTTTCGTAAAGAACTCGAATATCAGGCAAACAATCAATATATCCCCAAACCGAAACCTGCAAGGATAAAAAAAGGAAGAACAAGACATAATTGAAAACTGTAACATTGGACAGGAGGTTCCCTACTTTACATTTGACAGGATGTAATTTTTTTTCTTTTTTTAAAAAGAAAGACTTAACAGGTATCATGAAGAACAAACTGGAATTTCATTCGGAAGCTTGCTTTAAAGAAGTGGATGTGCCTAAAAATTTAAAAATACTGCAAATCTTGCCTTGCACTTTTTAAATCTATCTTTTTATGTAAAATAGAGTAGAAAAATCTTTTGAGTATCTTCAAGTTTTATATCTTGCTGTGAGATCATTTGTTGTGACTGTCTTTGACAGTTTTATTTACTGGTTTCTTTGTGAAGCTGAAGATGAATATAAACGGGATGGGATATACCAATTTATTTATAAAATGGGTACTATAAATGAGAAGTTATACTATGCATACGAGAAAAAGCTAGCAGTATTGTCAGGTGAGTGAAACACTGGCATTTAGTATATAGGGGTATAAAAGAATTCTGTATGAGAGCTTTATGTATTCTTTAAATCAGAGTTTTTTCAGAGGTTTAGTTTTAGTTGCACACTTGAATTTGGACTGTTTTCATTGAATATCATGGATAAGAATATTTTAAATCACTACTGTGTTGTGCGTACTCTGGGGAAAAAAAGTTAATGTATTATTGGTTACCAGTGGTTGAATATGCTATTTTAATAAAATATGAAAAGTTCTCCTTACAGGTTTCAGTTTTTCAGTTAAAATAGTTCTATAGTTTGTGTTTTATCTGTACATATCTCAAATGTTAATTTTTGTAAAAAATCCATAATCTGTTATAAAAACAAATCATCCTGTTTGAAGGTCAGTAATATTTTTTTCACTTTTCAAATCATATTTCTTAACTGATTCTTGGGCTCAAAGATATTCATGTCAAAAAAAAAAAAAAAACCCTCAGGTTATTATAATTAAAGTTTGTCATTGTTTGCATTAGGCCTAGATTGTCACAGTGCAAAAGTATACGATGCCTTTAAAACACAAAATAGATCTTTAGCATCCCCAACATGAGAGAAATCATGTATTTTACTTAAAAACAAAACTTACTATTGATTTTATCAGGAAATACACACCGCTGTACTGACTAACTGTGATCTCATCACAGGAACCTAAATCCCATCATCTCCCACTTGTTGGATATCTGCACTTACTGCAACTGTCTGGTACTGGGAAGCATAAGGCTAGATTTTTTTAGAGATATTGAGGCATTCCTCTGCTCAGAGTTGCAAAACCTAGGTCTCATTGAAAGTCAGTGGGACTTAAGTGCATAAGTGCCTAAATCCATTTTGAAAATGGGATTTAGCCGTCTAAATCCCGTGGGCTTTGCAACACTGAGCAGGGGAATGCCCGAAAACCTTTAAAAATCAGGGCTATGGTCCGACCCTCAAGAGCTAACATTCTATCGGTACTGTGAACCACCACGCATGCTTCTTGATGGTCTAGAAAAAAAGAAGAAATAATGATAAAAGTCGAATGGACGTCTCAATGGTTTGCTATTAAAGATGCTGTTTAGGTTTGCTCACTACCTGGTCTGTCTTCATAAGGGGATGAGAATTAGAGGAGGTCTGTCTTGTGCTTTTGTAACTCAGTGGTTCGTGTGTGTTATGTATTGTCCTCAGTGCTTGATCTGCAGAGAAGATTAGTGTATTACAGCTCTGAGTTTCAGAGCCAAACTCTAGCTCAAGCTGTAAACTCTTGCTTTTAGCTCTGGAGGTCCCTGGTTCAATCCCCTGTCTCTGCCAAAATGACATCCTTCACACTTGCTCGAAAACAAAATCTGAGATTGTAGCAGTAGCATAGATTTGAAAACAGTGAGTGGCTTTATGGTGGTTTCAAATCAGCATTGTAGTGTTCAGCGTAGCTTATGGTTAATACTGAAATTCAGGTGTAACTTCAGGCTGTCTACTTAGGACTTGACAGAGCTGGCGCCTGTGAGATAGAGGACATGGGGCTGCATGTGATCCCCATTACTTATGTAACGTTATACACATCCTCAGTAGGTGGAATGGGGGGAGCTGTCAGAGAGAAGCCTGAGCTAGCTGCTGCTGCTGCCCCAAAGCGTCACCATTGGAAGGAAGATGCCAGACCTAATCAGATTGGAGGTTGGGAAATCTGGAGATTATAGGTAAATGAAGGCGTGCCCTACTTTGCATATCTCAATATGGATGACCTCATGTGTTATTTGCTGAAGGTCTTTGTTTTCTACTCCTACTCCCAGCCCTCACTGCAGTGTCAGGTGCACCAAGCAGAGGCATGCCATAAAGGTCCATGTTGCCAGGCTTGAGGTGCCTTTAAGTCCTAAGTGAAACTGAAACCTCCAAACTGAAATAAAACGGTGGGTTATTTTCAAGTATCATTCGCTGACAGTCTGATGGGATTTCTAGTGTCAGACTCCCATAGCCACTAAGGAAGGGAGTGAGGAGCCCAGACACCACCGTGAGGGTGAGAAATGAGCATGCCCTCAGCCAAACCAAGAAAAATTCCATGTTGCTTTTCCAACAGGCTCCAGGCAGAAGGAGCCCGGCTGCTCCTACTTCCTTCCAGGAGAGAATCTTTGCAGGGTTATTTCAGATCCAGCTGCTCAGCTCTCCAATAACTAGGATCAGAGGGGCTGTCCTGAGGCCTTGCTCTGCCACTGCTGTCTACTCTGCTCCTCCTTTCCTCACAGCCGTGGCTCCCATTTTGAAACTCCCCCGCAGCATACACTGAGTGTGAGCCACTCTGTCCGAGCACTCACCAACGGGGTTATTGGGAAATCATGATTTTTAGTGTGAATGTCATATTTGGGCTTTTTAAGGGTTCTCACAGCTTTCTGATTTCTGCCTTCAGTCTTGAAGCATTTTGCCCTTTTCTAAAATGGCCACCATCTCCCAACACTGTTAATGGGACTAAGTCACAGGCTACCTTCAACAAGATGGCAGTCATTTCCCGACAGGCTTTGCTAGTGAAAGTGGGGCTGCCCCCAGCAAAGATGGCTATTTTCTCACACTATTTGCAATGGGGCTGAAGACAGGCTGCTCTCAGTAAAAATGATGGTCCTATAGTCATCACATGAGAACCTGGCTGGGTATAGAGGAATGTGATGATGCAGGGCATGAATTTGGGAAGGGGCAGCAGAAAAGGATGGATGTTCGGAAACAGGACAATAAATTCAGACCTGTCAAGTGTCATTCCCATATACCTGGTAAAATATCATGCATTTTCAGAAAGAGACTCCTGCACAAAATACACCCTGCAATCTAGGGGAAGGTGCACTGAGATATAAGCCATCAGCCCATGAGTTCTAAACCCAGCTCTTCCAATGACTGCTATGACTATTTGTGTGCTTCACAACTATTCTTACCCAAAGCTTCCATATACCCTACCCGAGGGAAGTGTAATGATGTACAGCTAAGATAACAGAGAGGCTGGATATGGTCACTGCGGGCACAGTCAGAAGTAGAACTCTGTAGTGGCTAGATCACATAGAGACTTGAGTCTACTTTCTGCACCTTCTAGCTCACATAGGAGAGGTTCATGCTTTTAGAGCCAGAGATCTGAGTACATTCCCTGTTAATACTTTACATCTATGGACCGACCTTTCCTCAGGGAGGATAACGTGTTCCTTCATCAGCTGCTACTATAGCAAAACAGGAAGAGCTCTGTGCTGCGTCTCAATGTTGTAGATCAAACATTATTCATGCATGACCCATGGGCGGGGAGGGATTAGTGTGAGGAACCTGGGATAATTTAAATATACTTTAATGTGAACTATATTTGTACAATGTATTAATATTTGTTGCATTTTGGTTAGTGGGAACTGTCCCTTTACGAATAGGATGCAGCATTTAGGATGAGGTTTGTCTGAACATGACTAAGTAGGGTGGAAGAGAGGATACTTGTGTGTGCAGAGTGGAAGGTCCTGCCACAATGAGTTCCAAAAAGGTTGGAACTTTATTAAATAAACACATCTTCACAGAAAACTTCACTCGTGAAGGTGTAAATATGAGCAATTACTAGGGGACTTCATGTCTCCATTTCGGTTTGCACATCTTAAAAACACCACCACACTTTGCTCTAATTGGCAGACTCTGCAAGGAGACCAAAACTGGCATTAGCCCCAGATACTAAACTACCTCTCTTATCCCTACAGAAAGTGTGTGGGGTCTCTTCTCCCTCCCTTCTTCTCAGGGCTCAGAAGTGCTGGCTGGTTGGGGTGGGGGGAGTCTTACCGCCTACTATGCGTGCTGTAGATAAACAGGAATTCATTCAGGAAGGCTGCATGAGTATTTCATTAACATGTTTTGTTTTTTTTTAAAGCCTAATTTTACAGCTGAATTTTGAATCCAAAATGATTGCACACAAATTGGGAGTGGAACAATTCCTCCCAAAGGTGAACAAATAGAAGAAAGGTAATAAATGTGATGGGATTAAAATCATGGTTTTATGCGGGGTCCTGGGTTATGCTGCAGGCTCCAGTCCCAGCCTCAGCCCCCTTAGCCCTGTCTGCATCCCCTGCCCTCCCGGAGCCACCGCCCTGCTCCTGGCCCCAGCACTGCGGGGCGTGGACAGGGATGGGGGGGGCACAGCACCCCCCCTCTAAAAAGTGTTCTGGCACCACTGCACCTACGTGGGAAGATCGCAAAGGTATAAATGAGTTCGTGCAGGACCACACATTTTGCAACTTCAGCAACACCATAGAGGCTAGGACTGTTGAGTGTCTAACCTCCCATTTGCTGGGGTCTCTGTCTTTCCCTGGAAATTCATGTTGCTGCTCAGGAGCCCATGAGAAAGTGTCTGAAACTGGGACTTTCCTGGGGGAAAGGGGAAGGTTTATTGGGTCTGAGAAGGGCACCTAGCCTGGAAGAGAGGAGCATGAGCCCAGGTGGAATGGTTTGATCTGCTGGCAGTTGCTACTGCTCAGGAGTCCCCTTGTCCTTGGCCACTGGGATCTGTGGGTGCAGGGGGGGCTCTCTGTAACATCTTTCTGCACCTGGGAGGCCCAGAGAGCCACAGAGAGGAAAGGAAGCTGAGCGGCATGAGCCGACCCAGGTGTGTGTGAAGAGGAGGTTAGGAGTAGAGCTAGGGGAATAACTGTTTTGTTTTTTTTTTCCCCTCTTCAGTTCAGTGGCAAAACAGAAACATCTGAAACACATTTTGAGCTGGGTCACCCTGAAATGACAATTTGGTGTCAGTTCTTGCTAAAACAACAAAAAATGGCTTTAGTTGAGTTGGGTTTTAAAAAAAAAATTTTTTTAAAGCTAATTCTAGCTAAATTCAAAACAAAAATGTCAGTGTTTCATTCTGTTTTGTTTTGTTTTCATTCTCCTCTACCCTCACCCCTTTTTACTTTTGGCCGAAATGTCTTATCCTGAATTTGCAAACAGTTTCAGTTGACCCAAAATTGCATTTTGTTTTTTTTTTTAAATAATGTTGCCCAGCTTTAGCTGGGAGCCTGCCTCTTGTGTGAGGGAGAAGTGGACAGACGGTTGTTGAAAATGTTTCTCTGTACATGGGGCAGGGGATGTATTTAACAGTCACTGTAGGCATGTCCATTATTAGCGGTGATCTTTGAAAAAGAAGTGAGATCCCGCAGGCATTTTGTACACTTTCTCAGAAAATTGGTAGGACCACTGCTTGGTCTGAATTACTGATTCAGCATGCAGGAGGAATGTGACCTTGTCAGGTCTTGAAACATTAAAAGCTGGCTCAGAGCCAAACTGTTCATATTCTTTAGGAGCTCTCACTGAACACTGACCGCTTTTCCATTTTATAAGGATAGCTATGTGATTTCAACAACCATGATGACCAGGCATGTTATTTTCTAGAACGCTTAAGGAACTGCCTGAAGAGATCTCTGAGCCTTTAGCAATTATCTTTGCGACCTCATGGAGGGTGGGAGCGATGCCAGAAGACTGGCAAAGAGAAAACATAGTACCTCTCTGTCAAAAGGGGAACAAGTACAACTCAGAGAATTATAGACCAGTCAGCTTAACTCTGCTAGTTAGAAAGATAATGGAGCAAAGCAACTCGAAGAAAAGAAGGCGATAAAGAGCAGTCAACATGGATTTGTCAAGAACAAATTATGTCAAATCAATCTAATATCCTTTGACAGGGTAACAAGCATTGTGGGGAAGCAGATGATGTGATATATCTTAGTAAGGCAGTTGATACTGCCTCACTTGACCTTCTGATAAGGAAACTAGTGAAATAAAGCCTAGATGAACCTACTAGGAAATGGGTGCATAACTGGTTAGAAAAGCATACACTGAGAGTAATCATCAATGGTTCACAATCAAGCTGGAAAGGTATATGAATTATGCTCTGGCAGGAATTTATCCTGAGTCTAGTTCTAATCAATATTTTCATAAATGATTTAGATAATAGCACAGTGAATACATACACAAAGTTTGCACGTTATACCAAGATGGGAGGAGTTGCAAGCGCTTTGGAGGACAGGATTACAGAGGAGGGAAACAAAAAGGATTGGGGCATAGAACAGCTTCCATAGGAGGAGAGATTAAAAAGACTGGGACATTTCAGCTTGGAAAAGAGATGACTAAGGGGGGATATGATAGAGATCTATAAAAATCATGATGGCGTGGAGAAAGTGAATAAGGAAACGTTATTTACTCCTTCGCATAATACAAGAACCAAGAGTCACCCAATGAAATTAATAGGAAAAGCAGGTTTAAAACAAAAGGAAGTACTTCTTCACACAATGCCCAGTCAACCTGTGGAACTTGTTGCTGGGGATGTTGTGAAGGCCAAACCTGTAACAAGATTCAAAAAAGAACTAGAAAGATCATGGAGGATAAGTCCATCAATGGATACTGGCTAAATGGTCAGAGATGGAACACCTTGCTCTGAGTATCGCTAGTCTCTGTTGTCAGAAGCTTGAGTGGACAACAGGATCACTCGATGATTGCGTGTTCTGTTCATTACCTCTGAAGCACCTGGCATTGGCCACTGTTGAAAGACAGGATATGCGGCTAGATGGGCCATTGGTCTGGACCAATATGGCTGTTTTATTTTCTTATGTAGGGTGATTGATAAAGTTTTCTCCTTAACTGCTGAGGACAGCACAAGAAGTAATGGGCTTAAATTGCAGCAAGGGAGATTTAGGTGAGACATTATGAAAAACTTCCTAACTATTAAGTTAGCTAAGCACTGGAACAAATTACCTAGGGAGGTTGTGGAAGCTCTATCACTAGAGGTTTTTAAGAACAGGTTAGCCAAACACCTGTCAAGGCTGAGCTAGGTACTTAGTGTGACATTGCACTCCATATGTTTTATGGAAATGTTTATAAGTGTGAATATGATGTAACTAAAATATGCTTCATGCAAAAGGTCTCTTGTAAGGTATCATTACAAAGCTTAAGATCTACTGAGTGTGTTCATCCTATTTGTTTTCATGTATTATTTCTATGTCTGGAGTTAGGAGAATAAGATATAAAATTTGTATTACTGCTGTAAACATGTTAAATGGAAGCCATTAAGGGTGCTTCAGAATCAATGACCTGTGAATGGGTTTGTTTACCTGCAAGCCTTCCTGTGTTGGTGTCTTCCAGCTCCTAGGTAATGAAGAAGGAGGTCTTACAGTGACATGTGATCATGTCACCAGAACTGGAATCCATCTTAAACTTGGTGCTTTTCCCATTTAGAAGGAAAGGTGTGGATCCAGAGAGACACAAGATTCCTGCCTTGTGCCAAAGCTATAAAAGGGGGGGAACAGAACAAAGGGGGCTGCCGGTCATGAGAAATCCCCTAGTTATGACCTGAGCTGGAGCTAACAAGGACTGCACCAGGGAAAAGGATTGGGCCCAGACTAGGAAGAAGTCTAGTCTGTGAAAAAAGCTTATCGGAACATCTCTGCGGGTGAGATTTACCTGTATTCAGTTTCTTAATGTATTAGGCTTAGACTTGCGTGTTTTGTTTTATTTTGCTGGGTAACTTACTTTGTTCTGGCTGTTATTACTTGAAACCACTTAAATCCTACATTTTATACTTTAAAAAATCACTTTTGTTTGTTAGTAAACCCAGAGTAAGTGATTAATACCTGGGGGAGCAAACAGCTGTGCATATCTCTCTATTAGTGTTATAGAGGGTGGACAATTCATGAGTTTACCCTGTATAAACTTTATACAGAGTAAAATGGATTTATTTGGGGTTTGGATCCCATTGGGAACTGGGTGTCTGGGTGCTGGAGATAGGTGACTTGCTGAGCAGTTTTTGGTTAAAGTCTGCAGCTTTGGGGGCATGGGCCAGACCTGGGTCTGTGTTGCAGCAGGCTAGCGTGTCTGGCTCAACAAGGCAGGGTTCTGGAGTCCCAGGCTGGCAGTGGAAAACGGGCTCAGAGGTAATTCCAGCACACCAAGTGACAGTCCCAAGGGGGTCTCTCTGAACAAACCCATCACACTTAGTCCCGCCTCAGTGCAGCTGGCTGGAGTAGTTGACCTATCACGGTCACTTTCAGGCCTACATTTCTATGATTCACCAATGAGCTATCTATATTGTCTGCATATGAGAAGAGGAAAAATTGGCCTCTCGTTAGCTGTTTTTTCTGGCCAGAACCATTTTGGAGAAGTTTAAATAAATAACATTGAGGATTTCCATAGACTTGTATAATAACTTATTTTAATACTATATGTAGTTTAAAATCCGTTCTAAAAACCAAAGCTTTTATCTCAGGACCAAAAATGGGGCAGTATAGTTCCTTTTTGGTTTAAATTTGTGTCAGAGGAGGTTCAGAAAGACCATGTAATATTCTTGTAATTGTTCATGATGTTTCCTTTCACTGGATGTTGAAGTCTGAAATTTTGCGGGGGGAATCACCAACTTCAGCTGAGTGTTCTAAAGCCCTGCTGATTTTTAGCAGGGACACAGAAGGGTGAGAAAAGCTTCCAAAACTAACATTTTTCACTCATGTAAGACATGGTGTCAAGAGTAGCCTACTTAATGCAGTGTAAAAAGGTAGCTGAGGCCTTGTCTACATGAGAAAGTTACACCAATTTAACTAAATTTAGTTTAACAAACTGGGAGCCTATGTGCAAATGATCCAAAAACATAAAAGGAAACATTTTCTGTGTATAAATTTAGCCAGTTTTTATCTGCATAAAAGCACTTGATAGGTGGGGCCAGGTGCAAAGGAAAACTAACTAGCATTTTTAAAAATCTGTTTTCATCTCCAAGCATCTGCCTCCGGAGCGCATCCCTGCACTAGTGTACTGCTTGGGCTGCTGGGTGGTTCTCCATCACACTACATCTGCTGAGGTGGGCTGTAGACAGAAGATCAGTAATGGGTAAGGCTTAGGCGACTTGATGGCTGGCATAAAGACATTATACTTATGCACGGTGTTGGAAATTCTTATTTACTTCAAGCCCCAGTGTGCCATAAGTTCCTATCCTGGATGTTTTTCTTCATTAATTTGCTACCATTTTCATTCAGACACAATTTTTTGATCATAGCTTTCTGTTCCCTTTTAAGAGCATAATGTGATCGTATCCAAGCTGTACTTCCCATGACCACGGCAGAGGGCACTGTCTGGTGCTATTTTATCACTATTAATTTCATGGGACAATATATTTTTATACCTGATTATATAGCGATGGAGAGACACTTTAAACATCTATTATTTTTACACTCACAACTTTAAAATAGCTCCTTTGATAATTTTATGCCAAGTTTCAGCCCAGGTTAAACTTCTACAGCCAAGTTGTAAAGGACGCAACATGAACTATAAAAGTGCTATAGTATTTAACATATATTATGCATTAGAGGGTGCTGAAAATAGAAATGTAGGGAAAGGACCCTGGAAGATGTTTAAATTTCAGGAAACATATCTTCCTCTAAGAGTGTGGGATTTATTTACTCTACTGACGACAGACCAAAATAACTGAGCACATTGAAACGCATTGTCTTATAAAATCCGCCAAAACTGGGTGAAATCAGGCAATCAGTTTTTAAGGAGTAAAAAGCCCTTGAAAATGTAATCTCTAATAATGCAGTGCTTTGAAATGAACTCAGCTATTGCAAACTCTGTCTACCCAAGCAATAGAAAAATGCTTATTTTACCAAAAGACTTTAATTCTAACACTTCTACATAGTGTACTATTAAGTAATTATAGAAGCCCATTCCAAATAGGCTTCTGTGCTAGGCAGTTCCTTTCTTCTCTTTGTTTATAAGAAATAGCTACTATTAAAAAAAAAAAAAAAGAGGGGGGGGAGGGGGAAAGAGAGGATGCGAGTGAGCGAGGCTAGGGCTCCGCTCAATCCGATACAGACCTACAATTCTTAGTTACAGTAGAATAAAAGGTTAATAATCGTCGTAGTTGACACTTGCTCCATGCCTGAAGGTGTGTGGGTTTCGGGGCCCAATAGGTGCATCTTCATCATAATGGTGCTGGTAGTAGCCGCCATAATATTCATTGCCACCACGTCCCAAGTTTGTCCAGTAGGAGATGTCGTCTTCAAATTTCTGCAGACAAAAGATGAGAGAGAATCTATTTGTATTCTAAAGCCACCATCATTTTTGTAAAAAAACAAGGGAAAATAAAGTAATGGGTTCTTCTGGTTTGTTTTAGGAATGTTAAGCCTTTGCTGCTTTGAAAAAAGGTAGGTTTTTTTAAAAAAATCATTGGGCCTTCCAAAATGATTGCAGTAAACAGTCCACACGGTCAAGGAAGCACGAAAGCTTATGCTCCAATAAATTGGTTAGTCTCTAAGGTGCCACAAGTACTCCTGTTCTTTTTGCTGATACAGACTAACACGGCTGCTACTCTGAAACCTAGTTTCTCTGTGCCAATTCAACCTCATCAAAAACATTCCAAGAAGCCAAGAATTTAACATCGATAACTTTTTTTTACCTCTTCTTTATATTAGAGCTGGGCCTGTGTGGCTATAAATATGTCTATTCTGCACTTTCAGTGATCTCTCAGTTACAGCTTTGTGCAATATGCATAGGAACTGGAACTCTGTTTCACCCCAACATTCCTACAAATTAACTATTTTTCTGGATACTGTCATTTGAAAGGAGGCTTGTCAAATGCCTTCAAATAGTACACACTTTAAACTTTCTAATTAACTTAAAATGTAGCTATTTAGTGGTCTAACTTCCATTGAGTTCTTCAGAAGTTAGGTGCCTAAGTACCTTTAGTGCTCATGCAAATTAGAAAGTTACAGCACTGATCAAAGTTACGTGATTTAAAAGCCTCTACCCACAACTGCCAATGCTCTAGCTGGTATTCAAATTCCTTGCCTCTTCTCAGAAGAATGCCAATCATGCCAAACTATGAGTGGATTTGTGATTTGTCCAAACACCCAAAAGTAATATACTGAGACCACAATGCTCATTTCAACACTTGTAACTTTGTTTGGTGTATGTCTCTCTCGCATACACACTCTTCCATATAAACCAGATGACAATTTCATTAAATTGAAGCCCACTGAGATTCAAAATTTTGGAACATGTTTTCTTGATAATTTTTTATGAACAGGGTTTTAAATCAAGCTATCAAAAGTAACTACTGGGTTTGCATTTATACGTCACAAT
Organism: Natator depressus; assembly: GCF_965152275.1. Classification (NCBI taxonomy): domain Eukaryota; kingdom Metazoa; phylum Chordata; order Testudines; family Cheloniidae; genus Natator; species Natator depressus. The sequence continues at coordinate 113,263,098 of NC_134234.1, forward strand.
TTATTATTCTCTATTTTCAAAAGGTGCGAGTGTGTCAAATGTGTGAAAAAAAGAAATAAGCCACTTTTTCATTGATATGTATTCTTAGTATCACTATGTTTGCACACACACACACACAGTCCCCATTGCTACGGGCAAGACTCGTACTCACCGCTTCATCAAATCCCAGGTAGAGGAATTGCTGATACCACTGCTGAACGTCAGGTTGAGTCCTGTCCCACAGCTGGCGCTTCTGGCGTTTCAGGCTGCCTAAGAACTCCTTGGCCGTGTTTTCTTTCACTAACACCTCTGTTTTAGCAGGCGCAGGAGCTGAAATGAAGTCCCCAAATGACATGCCAGTAATTTTTTTAATCAGCCCAAAATGTATTAGCCTAATAATGCCTTTAGCAATAAGTCACCACCTTCATGCTTGGCTGTACTATGCACGCAATAGTAACAGAGTAGTAACAATAACCCACACAATCAATCAAATAGAATAGACATTGTCAGTTTACTTCATTCTGGATTTTGCCCATCTCTCTCCCTCAGCCCCGTAAGTCTCCAGACACGACTTGGATTTGAAACCTGGTAACAGTTGACTCCATTCCAATTTTAAGTAGCTTGGCTCAAACTTTCTTCAAATTATTAAGTGATCACATGCTGAGGGCCATGTTTTCAAATCTAACCAATCAGGAACTCTGGATTTCTTTTAAAGGAGAGTACAGAGAACTCAGGGATAAAGCTATGAAATGGCTACTTCCCTTCCCTTCACTTCAAGTTATCTCCATGAGTCTGTGTTTTCAGCAGTGATTTCTGTGTAAACTAAACACAGAAATCGTTTACATTTGGAAAACAATTTATGTATGATGCTATCAGAGAGACAACCAAATGCTGCGTCTGAAACAGGCCCATTCTTCTCATTAAAATCTGAGGCTGTGTCCGAACATGCCAAGAAATCCATATTTTCAAATTACAATTTTTAAAGTCCTGGATTAGACCAGATTATACAATAAAATTGTATGTAAAGTCACAAAACCATCAAAACTCTAGTGTCCTGAGTTGGTTTAAAAAAAAAACAACAGAAAATGGTATTTGGCTGTGGGGACCTACCACGTTTTAAAATATCTGTAGGGAGGCCGCAGTACTCAAATGTTTCGGAACCAGGGACATAGTCAGTGGGGGTCCCCTTGCTGGTGAGAACTATAACTGGCATGTCTTCATGGTCTCTGCAACACCTTCTCATTCTCCACAACACTCCCCTGGGCTGGCTACTAAAGCTCCTCCCACAGCCACGCCACTCCAAATCCCTCCTGCTGCACGTTGGCAGGCCAAGCAAGCACAGCTGTTGCTCCACTGCTTCGTCTGCTAGAGGGGATGCTGTGGCAAGGAAGGCTAGAAACTGCCTCTTCTGCACTGTCCTTCTAGCTTGCAGCCAGTGCTGAGACCGGAGCTAGAGAGCACCTGGAAAGAGGATCTCAGAACCTTAGTGCAGGGCAGTGGGGCGGGGAGGCATCACCACTGCTAGCAGGAGTAGTGTATGAAGATACTGAGAAACCCAGAAGAAGATAGGAAGATTCCCCAGAATCTGGGAGTAGCAGGCATCAGAGTCCTATCTGAATGGGTGGGGGGAAGGCGGGGGGGGGTCTATGGTTCAATCACAGAGCAGGTTGGCAGCTGGTAAGGGGCAGGGGCTGCAGCTTTGCATGTGTTTCAACTGGCCTCTCCATCTGGTACAGCCCTGCTTCTCCCCACTCCAGCTCCCCCAGCCATCACCTTGGCTCCTAATGTTGGCCCACTTCAGGTCATTTGCACATTAGGCCCTTTTTTAAAAAATGTGCCGTGGTGGGGGCGGGAAGGAGGCACAGTCAGGGCCAAATCAGTGTGTTCACCTTTACCAGGAGCAGAGACAAAGGAGAAAAAAATGTCCCAAGCAGCTTTAACTTGTTCCTTTTCTGCTCTGCACTTGCCATCACAGCAGAGACTGGTGCTGAATCACTGCTCCTTGGGGAATCTCAGTGTGCCACTGACAGACCCCGGTCATTGGCGGGCAGGAGCAAACCTGGGACTGCTGGAGCTAAATGCACAAGCCTCTACTGCATGAGCTAAAAGCCAACTGGCTGTTAGTGAAGGCTGTAGAGCAGACTCATTAATTTCTCTCTCTCTAAGTGGTCTCCATGCCACTAGATGGGACAGAACACCACACCCAGGAGGTGTGTGGGCTACATCTGTACCTACAGGCTGGAATTAATGTAACCTGTGACTGCTCTGTGATATGGATGCATCTCTTGGCACCTGGGTGCATGGCACTTTGACGTTCAGGTGTGTAGAATAGAATGTAGGTACATTGGGCCCAAGATCTTTTTTTTCTGTTGGTTTGCTATCTATCTGTTATGGAGATGATCCCTTCTTGCTTCAGTGTGATGACTGTAATCCATATGTTGTATTAACAAGATGTAGATCAGTTTCAGAGCTGACAGGCATGCGTAGGCACAACTAGGGTTGCCAACGTTCTAATAGCAGAAAACTGAACACCCTTGTCCTACTCCCTGAGGCCCTGCCCCACTGCTTTGACGAGGCCCTGCCCCTACACTCACGTCATCCCGCTCATCCTCCCCCACCCTTGTTCACTAACTCATTTTCACCGGGATTGGGCAGGGGGGGTTGGAGTGCAACAGCGGGTGGGGGCTCTGGTTTGGGTGGGACCAGAAATGAGGGGTACAGGGTGCGGACGCGGGCTCTGGGCTGAGGGAGCAGGTTGGGGTACAGGAGGGGAGTGAGGCTCCCGCTGGGGGTGTGGTCTCTGGGGTGCAGGAGGGGGCTCTGGGCTGGGGGGTGGGGCCAAGGGGTTCTGCGGGTGGGAGGGTGTACAGGCTCTGGGCTGGGAGTGCAGGCTCCGGAGTGGGGCAAGAAATGAGGGGTTCAGGCCATGAGAGGGGGCTCCAGGCAGGGCAGGGGGGTTGGGTGCGACGTTGCACTCCATATGTTTTATGGAAATATGTTTATAAGTGTGAATATGATGTAACTAAAATATGCTTCATGCAAAAGATCTCTTGGAAGGTATCATCACAATGCTTATGATCTACTGAGTGTGTTCATCCTATTTGTTTTCATGTATTATTTCTATGTCTGGAGTTAGGAGAATAAGATATAAAATTTGTATTACTGCTGTAAACATGTTAAATGGAAGCCATTAAGGGTGCTTCAGAATCAATGACCTGTGAATGGGTTTGTTTACCTGCAAGCCTTCCTGTGTTGGTGTCTTCCAGCTCCTAGGTAATGAAGAAGGAGGTCTTACAGTGACATGTGATCATGTCACCTGAACTGGAATCCATCTTAAACCTGGTGCTTTTAGAAGGAGAGGTGTGGATCCAGAGAGACACAAGATTCCTGCCTTGTGCCAAAGCTATAAAAGGCGGGGGGGGGGACAGAACAAGGGGGGCTGCCAGTCATGAGAAATCCCCTAGTTATGACCTGAGCTGGAGCTAACAAGGACTGCACCAGGGAAAAGGATTGGGCCCAGACTAGGAAGAAGTCTAGTCTGTGAAAAAAGCTTATTGGACATCTCTGCAGGTGAGATTTATCTATATTCAGTTTCTTAATGTATTAGGCTTAGACTTGCGTGTTTTGTTTTATTTTGCTGGGTAACTTACTTTGTTCTGTCTGTTATTACTGGAAACCACTTAAATCCTACTTTTTATACTTAATAAAATCACTTTTGTTTATTAGTAAACCCAGAGTAAGTGATTAATACCTGGGGGAGCAAACAGCTGTGCATATCTCTCTATCAGTGTTATAGAGGATGGACAATTCATGAGTTTACCCTGTATAAACTTTATACAGAGTAAAACAAATTTATTTGGAGTTTGGATCCCGCTGGGAGCTGGGTGTCTGGGTGCCGGAGATAGGTAACCTGCTGAGTGGTTTTCAGCTAAAGCCTGCAGCTTTGGGGGCATGGTTCAGACTGGATCTGTGTTGCAGCAGAATGGAGTGTCTGGCTCAACAAGTCAGGGCTCTGGAGTCCCAAGCCATCAGGGAAAACAGGCTCAGAGGTAATTTCAGCACATCAGCTGGCAGTGCCAAGGGGGAGGAGGGGACTCTGTGACCGAACCCGTCACAGTGGGCTCTGAGGTGGGGGCTGAGGATGAGGGGTTTGGGATGCAGGAAGGGGCTCTGAGCTGGGATAGGAGGTTGGGGTGGAGGAGGGGGTGTGAGCACCAGGAAGGAGTTTGAGTGTGGGAGGGGGCTCTGGGCTGGGGCAGGGGGTTGGGGTGTGGGAAGGTATGCGGGGTGCAGGCTCCGGGTGGCACTTACCTCAGGCGGCTCCCAGGAAGCGGCAACATGGCCCTCTGGCTCCTAGGCAGAGGCACAGCCAGGCAGCTCTGTGCGTTGCCCCCGCCCGGAGCTGCCCATGCTGCTCCCATTGGCTGGGGTTCCTGGCCAATGGGAGCTGCAGAGCCAGCGCTCATGGAGCCTCCCTGCCCGCCCCTACATCTAGCAGCAGGAGGTACATGTCGCTGCTTCCGGGAGATGCACAGACCTGGGTAGGGAGCCTGCCTGCCTGCGCCGTTTTGCTGCCGACCAGACTTTTAATGGCCCGATCAGTGGTGCTGACCTGAGCCACCAGGGTCCCTTTTCGACCGGGCTTTCGTAACAACACCTAACAACCCTAAAATCAATAATACATGTGTTGCACTTTAGTACATAGCAGTGTCTCTGACAGGTGTTTCTGCCCATGCTCCTTAGCTTTCATTGGAAAGATGGGTGAGTGAGCTAATATTTTTTATCCGTTAGCATTTTCATCTGTTGCAACTGCATTTAAACCTGCTTAAAAAGCTGAGATAACAATTTTGCAGTTTGTTAAGGAGGTTTACCTTCGCGTTTTTGAAGCATCAGCTTAAGTTTATTCCCTCTTGAACCATCTAGAAGAATAAAAATAAAGATTAAGTACACTCTTTAACTATGCACCTTGGACAAAAAATAGTAACTTGAAAAAAAATACGAAAGGCATAACTCCTGGATAGTGTGCTAACAAAGCAAGGCCCCATTAGTATCTGTCCTAGCTCCAGGACTGACACTCAAGTAGAACACACGCTATGAGAAGGCCTTCATGATTCTAATGTCTTTTCACAAGGGTGCTTGACACTGAAACCTGATATCGCCTTATTTCATGCAACTGCTCTATTTTTTAGCAGATCAAGACTTCTTCCTGGTTTCAGAATCAGGACGTAACGTCCATGTTGCTGTCATAATCATGAGAAATTCTGTCACGGAATAAAAAGCATATTAGCAAGCAGACTTGGTACAATTTTCCTCTTAGCAAGTCTTTAAACATTTCAGAACTTAATCTCGCTAAAACAATTTCTCTGTAGGAATTGTAAACCTCTTAGTCAAAAATATCAGGTGTTTACATTTACACACCAGCGTATTTTAATATCCTGCCTTTTAATACCCAGTGGCATTCACCACTGTTTTAAAGCCTGCCCATAATGGGGTAATTGTTCTGGAAACACCTTCTCTGTTTAAAAGCAAAAATGAAACCGGCTGCAGTATTTACTTTATGCAAATACAGCTGTAATATTGGAAAATGTTAGTCCATGCACTTATTGGGTCATTTTTTCTAAGCATTTTTTTAAATTATATCTTACGGACTTGATCCTGCAGTCCCCGCTCAATCAGCGTTCCCATTGACTGCAACAGGCTGGGTAAAAGCTGCAGAATTGGCCCTTATATTTAGGAGAGTTGGCAGGCAGTATGTAAATATGACAACAAAATCCATTGACAAGTCTATTTTTGTCCACATTTTAACTAAGACTTTTGAACTCTCCATAATCCAGTGGCAATTCAGCACAGCAAAACTCATCAAGCAGCTGCACTGTTCATTTTTTATTAACTAGCTTGGCAGAACAAAGAGAACATTTAGCAAGCTTATGGGTCTGAGTAATTTTACATGTTTCCTTTAGCATATCTGATTCTCAGCTTGCATAACTGGAATGCCCAGCTCCCAAACTTGTTAATTTTAAATAAGATGATAGGAAAAAATCTACAAACAGACCCAGTCTTGATCCTTGGACCTTTAGACTCCTTTAGCGCAGCAAAAGCTGTGCTATCCAGCACTTTACCAAAGCTCTAGAAAATGGCCTTTCTGATATCTCCCAATACAAATTAAAAGTCCAGTTGGCATGAGCCGGCAGGCTCCCTACCTGGCTCCATGTGGCTCCCCAGAAGCGGTGACATATCCCTCTTGCTTCTAGGTGGAGGAATGGCCACAGGGGGCTCCGTTCGCTGCCCCTGCCCCAAGCGCTGGCTCCGCAGCTCCCATTGGCCAGGAACCATGGCCAATGGGAGCTATGGGGATGGCGCCTGCGAGTGGAGGCAACACGCAGAACCACCTGGCCACACCTCCGCCTCGGAGCAGCAGGGACATGTCGACGCTTGTGAGGAGTCACCCAAGTTGAGCGCCGCCCGGATCCGGCACCCCAAAATCCCTCCTATGCCCCAACCCCCTGCTCTGAGCCCCCTCCTGCACCCAAACTCCCTCCCAGAGCCTGTGTCCTGCATCCCCTCCCACACCCAAACTCCCTCCCTCCATTGGTAAGTATAACTCTTACTTAACCGGAATTTTTGACTAACCGGCACCCCCCATTCCCCCAACAGGCCAGATAACAAAGCTTTTACTGTACAATTTTGCTAAAATGAATAATGTGCTTGTCATCTAACATATCTCACTGAACATAAGGACAATTTTTTATAGAAAATGAAAGGCTTGGAGCAAATGGTTATGCCAGTGAACAAGTGTGGGTGGAACTAGAAAAGTGAAAGAGAAAAAAATACCCTCCCATTTTTAATTCTCCTTTTAGTTTCAATTACAGCAGAGCTCTTCTAGATTTCATCATTTTTTAATGCTGAATATTGCAATATGAGAGGAATTTTCCCCTGGGTCAGATTGTCAGAGACCCTGGGTTTTTTTTGCCTTCCTCTGCAGCATGGGGCACGGGTCACTTGGAGGTTTAAACTAGTGTAAATGGTGGATTGTCTGTAACTTGAAGTCTTTAAACCATGATTTGAGGACTTCCATAACTCAGTCAGTGGTTAGCGGTCTATTACAGGAGTGGGTAGGTGAGATTCTGTGGCCTGCCATGTGCAGGAGGTCAGACATGATGATCATGATGGTCCCTTCTGGTCTTAAAGTCTCTGAGTCTATAAAGTGTGCGTTATCTATAAAACCATTCGCTTCCCTGTGGGCCCTGAGCAACTGGAACGAGAGTTGTCACAATTATTCTTTCCCACTGAGATGGTAACTGAGAGGTGGGCTTGGTCCATGCTCGCTGAATCATGAACTCCCCCAAAGTTTGAGGTCAGGATTCAGGGCAGGCCCCTGTGTGTGACACTGCAATACACAAAGGGAATCCTTTAGCCCCAGAGAGAGGCTTTAATTACAGGAAAATTCAAAGGAGTGGGGTTACTGGGTCTCCCTCTAGCTCCCTTCCCCACTGAGCAGCCGTTCTCTGGGCATGGGCACGCATTGCTGAGTGTCTGGGGATCTTCCCAACATCCCCACTCACCTCCCTCTCCCCTTGGTTCCCGCCTGCATGGCACTGCGTGTTGCTCGCTGCACCAGGTGCGCAGCGTACTCACCGGGAGCCAGGCAGACGAGCAGGAGCAGTGCTAGGGCAGCCAGGGGCAGCACCCTCCGGCAGGCCGACAGCACCATGTTGGCAGGTGGCAGCTGGAGAGGGGTGGACGCAGTGCAGCTCTTCCACCTGCAGGGAATGGACAAGAGGGGGGGCTCAGGAGACAGCACGACATGGACAGGGCTGGCCTGGACCCCAGGCCATATGCCCCTGCAGCAGTTCAGTCAGTGCCTCTCCCCAACACAGTGCCCCCGGGTCACCAGTCAGCTGGGATACGCGCAGCACAGCACCCCTGAGGCAATGGCCCTGCTCCAAGCATCCCCTCACCCTGCCAGGGGCCATGGCCCTGACTCCTCACACCACACCTGGGGAAATGTGCCTCCCCTGCCCCCAGGGGCAATGGCCCCAACTGCTTACCCTGCCCCTGAGGCATAGACTCTGTGCCCCATACCCATCACACTGCACTCCCCCCTCCCCACATCATGCTGGATGGCACTGGCCCTTCACCCCCCCACCCAGCCGCAATGGCCCTGTACCCCACCTGTCCTCACACACCGCAGAGGGGTGATGGCCCTGCACCCCAAACATCTCACACCATGTAGAGGGCAATGGCCCTGAGCCACCTGACTCCCCTTCTCCCTCCCCACCACCACACAGGGCAGAGGGGCAATGGCCCTGCACCCCACAGAAACAGCCATATCGCTTCACCCCACACATTGCACCCAGGGGCCAAAGAAGCTTTGGAGTCATACAGAGCCCTGCAGGGGACAGTCCCCTACACATTGTGTACGGGCAGCGGCAATGAGCACCTCAAAACCAGCTGTGGCCTATCATAAGGATTAATAATTGCCATTGGTAATACACAAGAAAGAAATCCTTCCATGCTCAGGGGGCACATTGGCTAGGGAGCTAATCGTCTAGCTCGGCAGCTAATATTGTAGTTGTGCCCATGCTCTCACGGGCGTGTAAGAAAAAGCCAAAAATGATTTACGCACTTTAAAATCGGCTCATAACGCCCAGCGAAACCCAGTGAAGAGTCAACTGGGTGACATTCAGACCAAAACGAGCTCTCAGCCACGCTCGTAGCAGTTTCCATCGCTTCATGTGACTCAACAGACGTTCCAGGCTTCCGAGTGGCACACACAGAACGGTGACAATCCTGGAATCTAATGATAGCGCTGGGTTCTCTAGCTGTGGCATCTAAACACTGTGATTTAATTGTTTCTATAGACCTTTGAGAATTGCTATAGACATTTCTAGTTACGTGCAAATTAATTCAACGCAGCCTCCCACATAGCACTGGTAGATTTGTTTAAATAACCAGGCTTATAAAAAGGATGCATACCAGGTGTTAGGACACTTCAAAACAGGCTAAAAGATAGCGGACTTGAGCCATTGGTCCAGTCCACACAAGAGATCCACTTCCTGGACACTACAGTGCTAATAAACGATGGTCACATCAACACCACCCTATACCGGAAACCTACTGACCGCTATTCCTACCTACATGCCTCCAGCTTTCACCCTGACCACACCACACGATCCATCGTCTACAGCCAAGCTCTGCGATACAACCGCATTTGCTCCAACCCCTCAGACAGAGACAAACACCTACAAGACCTCTATCAAGCATTCTTACAACTACAATACCCACCTGCGGAAGTGAAGAAACAGATTGATAGAGCCAGAAGAGTTCCCAGAAGTCACTACTACAGGACAGGCCTAACAAAGAAAATAACAGAACGCCACTAGCCGTCACCTTCAGCCCCCAACTAAAACCCCTCCAACGCATTATTAAGGATCTACAACCTATCCTGAAGGATGACCCAACACTCTCACAAATCTTGGGAGAAAGGCCAGTCCTTGCCTACAGACAGCCCCCCAACCTGAAGCGAATACTCACCAACAACCACATACCACACAACAGAACCACTAACCCAGGAACCTATCCTTGCAACAAAGCCCGTTGCCAACTGTGCCCACATATCTATTCAGGGGACACCATCACAGGGCCTAACAACATCAGCCACACTATCAGAGGCTCGTTCACCTGCACATCCACCAATGTGATATATGCCATCATGTGCCAGCAATGCCCCTCTGCCATGTACATTGGTCAAACTGGACAGTCTCTACGTAAAAGAATAAATGGACACAAATCAGATGTTAAGAATTATAACATTCATAAACCAGTCGGAGAACACTTCAATCTCTCTGGTCACGCAATCACAGACATGAGGGTCGCTATCTTAAAGCAAAAAGACTTCAAATCCAGACTCCAGCGAGAAACTGCTGAATTGGAATTCATTTGCAAATTGGATACTATTAATTTGGGCTTGAATAGAGACTGGGAGTGGCTAAGTCATTATGCAAGGTAGCCTATCTCCCCTTGTTTTTTTCCTACAAAACCCCCCCCCAAGACGTTCTGGTTAAACTTGGATTATTGCTGTGCACATTGTAAGATGAGCTATTGCCAGCAGGAGAGTGAGTTTGTGTGTGTGGTTTTTGGAGGGGGGGGTGTGTGGGAAGGGGGGGGGTGAGAAAACCTGGATTAGTGCTGGAAATGACCCACCTTGATTATCATGCGCATTATAAAGAGAGGTTTCAAAGAGGGATGGGCTATTACCAGCAGGAGAGTGAGTTTGTATGTGTGTCTGTGGGGAGGGGGGGGGAAGGGTGAGAAAACCTGGATTTGTGCTGGAAATGGCCCTCCTTGATGATCACTTTAGATAAGCTGTTACCAGCAGGAGAGTGGGGTGGGAGGAAGTTTTGTTTCATGGTCTCTGTGTGTATATAATGTCTTCTGCAGTTTCCACGATATGCTATGCATCCGATGAAGTCAGCTGTAGCTCACGAAAGCTCATGCTCAAATAAACTGGTTAGTCTCTAAGGTGCCACAAGTACTCCTTTTCTTTTTTCTTTTTACGAATACAGACTAACACGGCTGTTACTCTGAAACCTGTATGAATAAAGTTACTCAATGAGGAGTCCCATTGAAAACTATTTCCTTCGATTACAAACTCCTCAGAACAGGGACTTTGTCACCCTATATATATGCAAAAAGAACAGGAGTACTTGGGGCACCTTAGAGAGTAACAAATGTATTAGAGCATAAGCTTTTGTGGGCTACAGCTCACTTCATCGGATGCATAGAATGGAACAAATAGTAAGACGATATATATATATATATACCTACAGAGAAGGTGGAAGTTGCCATACAAACTGTGAGAGGCTAATTAGTTAAGATGAGCTATTATCAGCAGGAGAAAAAAACTTTTGTAGTGATAATCAAGATGGCCCATTTAGACAGCTGACAAGAAGATATGAGGATACTTAACTTAGGGAAATAGATTCAATAGACTCACACCTTCTTGTCAGCTGTCTAAATAGGCCATCTTGATTATCACTACAAATCCTGCTCTTTTTGTGGATACAGAGTAACATGGCTACTACTCTGAAACCTGCCATTATATATATATATATATATATATATATATATATATATATATATATGCAAAGTGTCATGCACTCCATTCGTATTACGTAGTAATAATGCATTTAAATTTGAAATCTTAATTCCAAAAGCAGAGGGATGTAAGCAATTTGAAATGTGTACTACTATTACCTGCTGATCCAAATCACACCAGGTATTTCTTTACAATCATTATAATGTAAAACAGGCATGTCAGTCTGCACAATAATGCCAGAACACTAACTTTATGGAAAAATGGCTAGATAAGGATGTCTGGAAGAAAATACTCAAGTCTGAGTAGGAAATTCCAATGTATAATATACAGAATCAAAAACAAGGTGAAGAAATATTGTTATAATCCAGTGATACATTCAATTTATATTAGAATCATATCTGAAATCAAACAAAAATGAATTTAGCTATGTTAATATCAGAAGAAATATTTGGTTCATCAGTATGCTGTGCACTACCCTTTTTTAAAGTGAGTTCATAACCAGAGATTTTCTCAGTATAACAGCATTTAATATGCATTTGCTTGTCAAGTTTTCAAGGCTCTGATCAAAACCTACTTAATTATTCAATAAGGGAATTCTTTCTGTATGCAACAGTCTCTCTTCTGTACTGTACTTAGCAGCTGTTATGTGTTAGTTTGCTCCTTTGTGATTTTGTATCATCTTTTCCATTTACAAGCAGTCAACGCTGGATGTACAATTGTGGCTTCAGTAGGGCATATTTTCTGGACACATTGTAGCATGGTTTTTTTTTATTTTCACAAATATAACTCACTATTGTGTGTCAGCAATTCATACAGAATTAGCAATCTTGTTATATGAGATATAATAAAAAATAGACCCTGGTATACTCTTTCTGTCATTTTTTTACAGGTAAAGCCAGATCCTCCTTTGGTTTAAAATCAGATGCAACCAAACGGTTTTACACCAGCTGATCTATGGCTTTATTATTTTAAAGGGAAATTGTGGAAAAGACAAAAGTTGCCATACCGTAAAACTGTTACAGTTTGGCATGGAATGCCCTCTGGAGCCTAAGTAATTGACTTGATGCCGCTTGATTACTGAAGAAAAAAAAATTATATTAGTCGATGGACCAAACTAATTCCTGGGGTAACGCCATTGATTTCAATAGACTACCGGGAATTAATTTCTCCAGTTATGGACCTGACCCAAAGCTCACTGAAATCACTGGATTTTGGATCAGGGCCTGTGTTTATCTAAATCCACCCTCTGTGCAGGTCCTGGTGACATAGCACCTGTAGCTGGTGAAAGCTTGAGAATGGTATTGGGTCTGAGCTAAAGTCTATTGAAGCCAATGCACAGATTGTCCCAATGGAAAGTCTTTCAATTGACTTCACTGGTGTTTGGATGAGACCCATTGCTCACAGAGCCGTGTTGGAAGGCAACGAATAGCTCAGGCTATGACTCTGTCATGGAGGTCACAGAGTCCGTGATTTTACAAGACCTCCGTGACGGCTTGAAAATTCCAATAAGTCAGTCCTGGGCGGTGGGGCTCAGGCTTCAGTGTCTACACTGAAGGGCTCCAGCAGCACAGCTTCAGGGGCTCCGGCTCTGGCTTCAGCCCCGTCCAGTGGGGCTCTGGCTTCACTAAATCCAGGAGATATTTTTTATTGCCCGCATCCTAGTCCATGACTTTTAATAAAAATATCTGTGCCAAAATCGTAGCCTTACTAATAGATAATAACGTTGCCTGTCCATTCCCCGCCACACTCTGAAATGGCATGTGAACCACGGTATACTGTACAAGCTATAGACCAAACACTGTAGTACTTCAATATGGTGTTTCAATCTCCGTTTTAAATGTTCTTTTTTATATTTTAAGTTTGCATTGTTATTCTAGCTGTTGACCAATAAAGCTTGTACAAGCACTTGTATTATGCAAAGTCCTGTCTTAAGACCTGAAAGGGTTTCTAGGGACAGGGAGTGCAACTCTGCTACCCCTGTATTAGAAATTTCCCTTAAACAACTGAATTTCATTGGTCTCCATGTTTCACTGTATTTTGAGGGTTTATACGCACATCCCAGTGTCACACGTGCCAGCACTCATAGTGCATATCAGCAAATACCCATACTTAGAATCAGTGGGTTCATTCACCAATTTAATGTCCACATGTCTTTTCTTAAACCCATTCAATTTTAATTCAAATGAATAATTGCAGGGTACGGCTAAGAATATACAGACAAATGATGCATATAGATATGCAGAAAGTACATGAAGTTATGAAGACAAATTATGTAAGAATGGAAGTAACTCAAATATTAACAGTCATTGTTATATTGATAAAGGGAAGTCAGGGCATTATTTGGTTCAATAAAAAATTTGTAAACAAGCAGCAGGCAGACAGGCACACAAAGAGCTTGGTATGATGTTTGGTGTTGCTATGCCATATTTCCCTGCAAAGCCAGGGGAATACAAGTACAAATGGTTCACCTGTGTACTAAATATATTACAGTAGTTCAAGAAGCGGTATGGATCAAATGCTATCTTGTTTAACTCAGATAATATACTGACTCAAGTTCAAGGTTATTGTGCAAAATCATTGCTCTTCAGATGGAAAAAATGACTGCCACTAGAATAGGATGCTCAGGGTTAGATTGAGCGCAATATTTTGCCCCAGGAGGTCACCTTTTCAGGGGACAGACATTTTTAATATAAACCTAAAAAAGTAATTGAAAACATATTGCTGCATGCTCTTTCAAAAACAATGGTGAAAGGAGATGAGCAATATCCTTCTCTTAGCAATTGTTTACTCTCTTCTTTCCACGCCAATCTGGTTTTTTAAGGGTCTGACATATTGTCACCCGCCCTGTCGTGTGTCAATTGCAGCAGGAGGTAATTTTTCGGCCAAGCTGATACCCACTGCATCATCAGGACTCTACTGTGTGCTAGCATTTGTGTAAATATTCAAACGAGTACCCCTCTTTATTGACACCTCCATGGCAAAGATATCCCGCAGTGTTCTCGTTTCTAGTTCACACAACATTTGAAAGCAGGCACGGTGAATACTATTTGATACTGCAGTGTTTCCCAGCATTCTCTTTGTTAGCAGCAACAGCAATGGCCACTGGCAGAGACGACGCTGGTGTATATCTTAGCCTAGAGGCAGTGGCTTTCATGTGCCTACATATAATACTATGGTGAGTGGTACTGGAGGAATACTGAGACAGCCAGTCAGAAGCCAGGTTTCTACTGTAGCTCACAGATACAAGGAGTTGCTGAGAGTCTCTTGGATTTCTGGTTTGGCCAATAGCTAGTTGGTTAATGGTTTTTTTTTAACTGATATCTCCTGACAAGCTAACAGAACAGTAACTAAACTGTTATGCTGATGGCTGCCATGAGGTGAGTCTCTGATCCAAAGAAAATTGCAGACCTAGTTCAAGTCAACTGATGTGCAAGCTCTCTTTCAGCCACAATGGAAAGTGCAGTTCAGCCCTTTTCTGCAGTAGAGAAAGCTTGGAGGGACTTTCCAAGGCAAATGGCAGATCAGAGCTGGAACATTTGAGCTGAGGGGTTTCCCTGATTGCAAACACAGGAGCTGCATTTGATGCAGCCTGTGGGTTAAAGCCAGGAAAAATCCACCAGAAAGTCCCGAGAAGCAGTTGTGCCTGTGAGGGGGCAGAGACAGCGAGTATTGAGGGGGCAGATCTGGGGATTCCCGAGCAAGGAAACTGTCTGCTGCTGCTTTGTAAATAAACAAGATTACACCAAGAAGATACATGACTTGGATCATTAATTTCTCATCCTAGTGGAAACAACTCTGTAAGGCACCAAATATTTGCTATCTCCTTGGGCCAAAGGGGCAGTGCTATTTTAGCTGCATAACATACATGAGAAACACTTCACCAACCACCTAAAATTATTACCTATGTTCTGACTTCAGTGGACATGCCTGTTTAGGTGAATGGGACTAAATATCTGAATATCTGTCCCTAGCAGCCTTGTGAAGGTGTTTAGGCACCTAAAGATACAAAGAAGCACCTAGGGGGATCTTCCAAAGTACCTGGGTGCCCAAAGACAGTTAGAAGCAGGGGCATTTTTGAAAATCCCACTAGGTGTCTCTATATCTTTAGGTTTCAGAGTAGCAGCCGTGTTAATCTGTATCCGCAAAAAGAAAAGGAGTACTTGTGGCACCTTAGAGACCAACACATTTATTTGAGCATAAGCATTCGTGAGCTATAGCTACAGCTCACGAAAGCTTATGTTCAAATAAATTTGTTAGTCCCTAAGGTGCCACAAGTCCTCCTTTTCTATATCTTTCGGCACCTACATACCTTTACAGATCTGGCCCTTAGTCTAAATGCACAGTTGGGGTGTGTTTGTGTGTATATATATATACACACACACACACACATACATACACACACACACACACTTTCAGCAGTCTGTTTGTAATTTTATATATAATAGGTACAAAAAGAATGCTGAATGCTACAGGAATGCAGCTGCCTTTGGGGAGGAACACTACAGCTATTAAACAGAGAATTATATATGTTACATGCAGCTAAAATTGCAGAGATAATTTCAGTATTGCCAACCCCAAAGCACTCAAAAATCATAAGTCAGAACCTAAAAAATCATAATATTTGGCATAATAATGAGATTTTTTTAAAAATTTGGATTATTTTATTTGCCTTCTTGTTTTGGAGCCTTTAGAAGTCACAATTTCATGCTTTTCTCCACAACTATGAGGGCTGGAAACTTACATTTTTTTAAAAAAAAGGTAAGCTGAGAGTCTCATACAATCACATGACTCCAGAAGCTGGGGGTTTAAGAAAAGCACCAAATATCATAAGATTTAAGATAAAAATCACAATATTTGGCAACAATAATTTAGTAGACAAATTGGAATTTGGCCAGAATTCCAGGGGATAACAGTTTTCTTCTTGTAAAAAACCACCAGGGGATTTTTAATGACCTCATTTGATCAGGAACTTGGCAGCACAGCCAAGTGCCCTAATACCATGCAATCATTATTTTCTGCTAATAAAGATTTTTATATAACATCCCAACTATATTGCCCCCGGAGCTAGTCTTAGGTTAAATGCCCTTGGCATTCCAAATTGCTTTCTGCAGTTAGTTCCAAGCAACTACAGGAGTCATGTTTTTCTCCCAAACAAAAGCAGCAAGAACATTTCAGTGATCAGTCAACTACTTCCAAAACATCTTGACTTTTATTCTATTTGCCTCTCTGCTGCTACAGATATTTTCCTTATACAAATGGGATCAAAACAAATCCCAGCTCCAAACACCTCAGCCTTGGGGAAAGTCTATTTCTGTATAAACTGTGCATCGCAGCCTTGTCGCTTATCACTAACCATGGGGTTTGTTGACATTATTCCACAGTTCAGTTCACAACAGGCAGGATCGACAGCATTTCTTCTGCCCATTTGGTAGTATATTATTTTTCTGTCCATAGTCATCACTCAACACTGGGGGCTGTCAACTTTCTAAGCAATTTTCTTAGTGATTATACAGTGATTAGGGTGGCTTTCTCTGCTTTGCCACTGCTAATGATTTTTGAAACTTCTTTTGTCTGAGCTTGTCAGCTACACACTGATGCTTATTCACTTATTTGTCCTCCTACGTTTGTTCTGGTAACTCCTGGTACTGTGTTGTCCTACTTATGAAAGGAACTGTCTTGCCATCATATTAAGCACAGTGGAAAGCATATTAGTGCAGCAACATTATCTGGCCACAACTGCTTCCTTTCATTAGCTAACACACCATAAGAGGACACAAATACATTCAACCTCTGAGCATTGCTCCTCCTCCTCTACATCAAGTGTATTTTAACATAAACCTTGAGCAAATATAGCAGGTTCATGAGTCAGATTTAACAGGGGAGGAGATGGGGTTGAGGAGAATGCAGCAGCTTTTGAATATGCCTTTTCACTCATTCATTGCTCTCTCTTAGGCATGTTCTATTCAGGCTGCTTCCACACAATTTTCTAACGACAGGTTTCAGAGTAGCAACCATGTTAGTCTGTATCCGCAAAAAGAACAGGAGTACTTGTGGCACCTCAGAGACTAAGAAATTTATTTGAGCACAAGCTTTCGTGGGCTAAAGCCCACTTCATCGGATGCATGCAGTGGAAAATACAGTGGGGAGATTTATATACACAAAGAACATGAAACAATGGGTGTTACCATACATACTGTAAGGAGAGTGATCGGGTAAGGTGAGCTATTATCAGCAGGAGAGGAAAAAAAAACCCTCTTGTAGTGGTAATCAAGATGAGCCATTTCCAGCAGTTGACAAGAATGTGTGAGGAACAGTGTGTGTGTGGGGGGGAATAAACATGGGGAAATAGTTTTACTTTGTGTAATGACCCATCCACTCCCAGTCTTTATTCAAGCCTAATTTAATGGTGTCCAGTTTGCAAATTAATTCCAGTTCAGCAGTCTCTCGTTGGAATCTGTTTCTCAAGTTTTTTTGTTGAAGAATTGCGACTTTTAGGTCTGTTATCGAGTGACCAGAGAGATTGAAGTGTTCACCGACTGGTTTTTGAATGTTATAATTCTTGACATCTGATTTGTGTCCATTTATTCTTTTACGTAGCGACTGTCCAGTTTGACCAATGTACATGGCAGATGGGCATTGCTGGCACATGATGGCATATATCACATTGGTAGATGTACAGGTGAACGAGCCTCTGATAGTGTGGCTGATGTGATTAGGCCCTATGAGAACACTTCAATCTCTCTGTTCACTCTGTTCACCTTACCTGATCACTCTCCTTACAGTGTTAGTTAGTGTTAGTCTCTAAGGTGCCACAAGTACTCCTTTACAATTTTCTAAGTCCTCCTTTCTGAGCTATTTTTGTCTCCCACTTCAACACTTCCCACCCTTTATATCTATTTTACACAGACCACACACCCCTCCCCCACATTAAAAGAACATCATTAAGGTTCCAAAGTCTAGCCCTCAAAAGTTAGGAAATGCCAGAATTAATTTGACCCTCCCCTGTATATGCATTATGATACAGTCTTTCATTACATGAGCAGGTACTATTCTTCCCCCAGGACCTCCGCCTCATTCAGTGCATAGGGTGGATGGTGCACAATAATGAGCAGCTATTTAATGTTTTGTTTTCTCCTGGTTCAGTGTGTGGCTCCATGGTTTATTTATAGTTCAGACCTCACTTTGAAGATGTAATTATTAACTTCTTCCTGGGCTTTTCTACATGGGTCATTACAATTGTATCTGAGTGCTTCATAAACAGTTATTTTATCCGTACAACACTCCTGGGGTTTGAGGGGTGATACCGGTCCCATTTTATAGATGGGACACTGAAGCACAGCAAGATTAAGGTCAAAAGTATGCGCTAATTTTGGGTGAATAATTTAAGATGCCTAGACCTGATTTTTCAGAGTCCTTTCAGTGTGTAACACTTTATATGTTCACAGCACATTTCTCACTGACTGCCATTGGGAGTGCTCCGCACATGGACAAATTGGACTCCAAGGTCTCAGGTCAGGTACCAAGAAATTGAGGAACACAAAATTAGGAACACCTGTGAAATGTCTGGCTTGAATGACTTGCCCAGCAATTCCATAAAAGTTCTGTGGTACAGAAGTGCCCAGTCCCATCACAGCCTGCAGCAGCCCAGAGCTGCAATTGTAGGGAAAGTCTGCTCAGCCCTGGACGGAAGCATGCTCAGTGTGGATGGATTCTTTGAAGATTTTACCTACAAAGCTCTATCAAGTTTCTACTGCAAGTTTCTAGTGCAAACTGTGATTTTTCAAAGGATTATAACTTGGCTAAATTTAGGCAAATTTTCACAGGGATGGCTAAAGACACACCCCTGAGATGAAGACCGCCCACCCCATCAGCAATATTTCCAGTCCCTGTTCCAGAGTATGGGAGCACTACAGCTGACCAAGAAAATGTTGCCAGAATTTTTAACATGGGCCAAATAACATATTTTCCCCAAGACTCATTCTCAGAAATGGCTGAATTGTTTTGGCTGAAATTTCCCATCAAATTCAGCCTGAGACATATACCCAGCATGGAAAATTTCAGCCTAAAGGGTTAAAGTTTGGCAAAATTGTAAGTAACTGAAAACAGGAGTTTATAGAGGGCAGGGCTGGACAACCTAAATAATACATGATGCTACCAGCCCCAGCTCCTGTGCTAAGATTCTGACTGTAAAAACATAACACGTGTCTTTCTGACATTATCCCATCTGACCTTGTACTTCTCTTGAATTGCTTCGATGCCATATTTATTGGTCCTGTTTTAAATCGATAAATTCTAGTCTCGTAACTGCCCTCCCTAAATCTCTCTGTTAGAAGTCTGTGCCTTTCTTGCTTTGATGTTAGACTGTAGTCTATGTTTCTGATTTACAGTATATTTTGTTTCCAGAAGACTGCACTTTTTGTAGTTTTTCCTCTTTACTGGTGCCATGTAAAAGATCATGACATCTTTAAATCTTGCGGCATGAAATCCCACTGCACCAGGTTATGCTTAGATCCCAGCAAGTTCAATGTAGTGTTTACTAACCTGGCTGTACAGTACTGTATAGCTGCATAGTATGGAACCGTGAAAGTTGGAACCTGCCTTGTTAATTCTGGCATACATTTTTGTGAATACATCACTTAAAACATAAAAGAGTAGTACCATGGATTGCCACGTGTTCCCAAAGTTAAATCCCAGTGGGACAATGACATATTTCTATAAAACCTGCAAAATATTACACTACAGAAATGTAACACAAACAAACACAGGTTCAGCTGTCAGCTCTTCGCTGCTATTTGACAAGATTCTCTGGGGAATTGCGGGGTGGGGACCGTAACCAGTAGGTGAAGCTGATCAAAACTCAGAACTTTCAGTTTGTGGGAAATGTTGACGTGTTGAAGCTTCTTTTCATTCTGATCTGGGATCAAAACAAAATATTTTTGAAATTTTCCACAAACCAAAATATCTGAAAAATGTTGGGGGGGGGGAAACGGAAGGAGGGATTTCAAATTTTTGTTTTAGTTTTCAGAAATTTCATTCCAAAATATCTAGGAGCATAAAAATTGTGTGAAGGTGTCAAAATGCTTCATTACCACCCACCCACCCACTCACCCACCCATACAAGACACTCTGATCTAGAAAACATCTGTAATTAGAAGCTGCCCTTAATGATTTTAAAAATAAAACAAAAAAAGACTATTTCAATTATTCTACTAGGTCATCTTGTGACACAGCAGTAGTAGCAGCGCATGCTATGCATCTCCACGTCATAAAATGTAACAAAAATTAAATCCGAAACAAGATATCAAAATGCCAAAACAAAATTTCAAAATAGCCTCAACAAAAATGTTCCAAAATGAAAAGTTTTCATTTCAGTTTTTCCCCATGTGATTCACTGTAGAAATTGCCATGGTATTCTAAAATGTTTTGATGAAAATGGCATTTTCTGTTGGGGGAAAAAAGGGTTCCACTAAAGTTTTCCAGCCAGCTCTATTCCCTGATTCTGTAGGCTGGCCCAGTGCTGACATACTTGCATGAGTACGCCGGTCTCCTCCAGAAAGGGAATTCTCTGCGGGGCATTTGCAGGCTGGTTTTGAACTGTGTACAGAAACGGACCCATTATATTTTTTCTTGTTTACTGAATAATCTAAAAGCACCAGCAACATATTGTTTTTTCAAAATGCCCAGATTAAATGTTAGTCATGCTTCACACTCGCAGTAAAACTCTCCTTTATAATAATCATTTTTTTTTACTCATACCCATTTTTAGTTTTTGCTACTAGTCACGACAAATAAAGAGGACCCTGCAGTTGTACAACTGAAGGAAAGACCATGAAAAGGGAATCTTCAAGCTGAAAATCATCGTTCTCCCATTTAGTTTTTCAATTAAATAATTTGTCTGGATGTGTTTTATCTGCGAAGCGCTAGTTTGAAATGTAGTTAGCCAGATCATAGGGTCCTAATTCTGCATGGTGCTGATCACCTCTTGATAGATCTGAGTTCCTGCAGCTCCCACTAAAGTCAATAGGATGTGTAGGAGGCTGCATGATCTAGTCGCTAGAGCACTGAACTAGGACTCAAGAGACCTGCATTCTGTTCCTGGCTCTGCCACTGGCCAGCTGTAACCTTCAGTAAGTCATTTCACCTCTGTTTCCTCTCCTACATTTTGTTTGTCTTGTCTACTTACACTGGTAGCTCTTTGGGGCATAGACTATCTTTCACTTTATGGGTGTCATTTGGGACCCTTAGGTTCTAGTCTTTCCTGGGTATCTGGCTGGGAATCTTGCCCATATGCTCAGGGTTCAGCTGATCGCCATATTTGGGGTCGGGAAGGAATTTTCCTCCAGGGCAGATTGGAAGAGGCCCTGGAGGTTTTTCGCCTTCCTCTGTAGCATGGGGCACAGGTCACTTGCTGGAGGATTCTCTGCTCCTTGAAGTCTTTAAACCATGATTTGAGGACTTCAATAGCTCAGACATAGGTGAGAGGTTTATCGCAGGAGTGGGTGGGTGAGATTCTGTGGCCTGCGGTGTGCAGGAGGTCTGACTAGATGATCATAATGGTCCCTTCTGACCTTAGTATCTATGAGTCTATGAAAGGCTAGAAGGCTAAAGTTCTCTGGTCTCATGCAGATGCAGGATGGATAGCGGCAGCACAAGCGTCCTCGTCCCATTCTGCCAATGTGACTCAAGCCTCCCGAGAGGTGCCACCTTTACGGGGTGAGAGTATAGGGCAATCTCCATGGGGGTCTTGCACTAGTTGGCCTCTGGGACATGCGGGGTGGCAGGGTCTCAGAGCTTGGGCTCCAACCTAAGCCCAGAAGTCTACACAGCCCCACAGCCCAAGCCCGAGTTGGCTGGCACAGGCCAGCCATGGGTTTCTCTTTGCTATGTAGACATAAACTCCATTCAGTTCCCAGAGGGTATCAACTCATTTTATATAAGCATTCAAACATCATAATAATTTATCGTTACTACCCACTTGGGCTGAATTTAAACTAACAGATGAAGGGATCCAAAGTCTATTACCATAACTCCCTGTTTTCTTTTTTGTTTTGGTTATGCAAACTAGTGCTCATTTCTTCATCTTCCAGGCCTGGTGATCTTGATTTGCATAACATTTAATTTTCCTGCTATATCATATCTTCTTATTGCACTCCTTCCATTAGAGATCAGTGTCCTCAGTTCTTGTTATATTCCAACAATACCTATCGCCCCTATAACCTCCCCAAATAAAAATCCTGTCATTCTGCTAGTCTGTGTTGTCACAAGAGTCCATCATGAAAGACACTGCCACATAATACATTACTGCTAAAGATGCAATAGCTTTAAGTCTAATATGCAAGAGTTGTGTCTTACTGAGGGTTGGGGTAATTGTTTGGAAAATGATACCTTGGTTGCATTGATCTCTTTGTTTTCCATTTGTGTCCTGACTATTGTTCAGCTATATGGAAGCCAGTGAACACATAGATAAGCTCTGTGGGGAGTTACTGTAACTTATAAAAATAGCATGAGCGTGGTAATAATTGCGTGATAGAACAGGAGCGGCCCCCAAAGTGACATAAGATTATTTTTGTTCAAGTAATAAGAGGGTTTGGAACCTATTCTCAAAGATGATCACTTAAAAAAAAAATCTTTTCTTGCTGATTACCACAGATTTTCATGTCAAGGCTGTGACAGCGTGACATGTAATATAACTCGCAGTTGGGAATCACTTGTAGATTGGCGACAAGAAGATAGAATGTTTGAAGCCTATTTTTTGTGAAAGGAAAATTGTGGGAGCACAAAGCACTCATTCTCTTCGAAGCACACCAAGGTTGAGTGGGATTGCAATTCCCATAGGGCTACCCTGAGCTCTGTTGGTGGGGTTTACATGGTTGTGGTGAAATACTAGCTCCCCTGAAGTCTATAGGAGTTTTGCCATTGATTTCAATAGAGTCAGGATTTCACGCGGAAATCATTTTATACTGAAATGCGTGCAATCAGTTTGTCCTTTCAAAATAGACGTTTATTAAAACAACCCAGCAAATTATATTATCAAACTATTATAACAACAGTCTAGTGGAGCTTTTTCATAGTAACATTCTTGTCTGAGTCTTAATTTATTTTTTGCCTACTGTAAACTTGACTGAGGAGCTTAAAGAATCCTACAGAGAATGAAGAGAGAGAAAAGAAACAAACAGCTATTTTACCAAAAGAGGGTGTTTGAGTTGTAGGCCAGTGGTTCTCAGCCAGGAGTCCGGAGCCCCCTGGGGAGCTGTGAGCAGGTTTCAGTGGGTCCACCAAGCGGGACCAGCGTTAGGACTCGCTGAGGCCTAAGGCAGACAGTCTAAGCCCTGCCACGCAGGGCTGAAGCCCAGGGCCCTGAGCCCTGCCACCCAGGGCTGAAGCAGAAGCCTGAGCAACTCAGCTTCACGTGGTGCCCTGTAGCGTGGGGCCCCGGGCAACTGCCCAGCTTGCCACTCCACTTGCTATTCCTTAACAGCAGCTCTGGCTTTTATATGCAGAACAACAGTTGGTGTGGCATAAGTGGGCCACGGAGTTTTTATAGCAAGTTTGGGGGCGGGGGGCGGGCTCAGAAAGAAAAAGGTTGAGAACCCCTAATGTAGTAAAGAAATTGCAGAGAGAAATTTCTGAAAAATCAATATTTTAACAATAGTTTTAAAAAAAAACCATATCATAAACAATGCTCAACCACTGCATTTGTGTAAATTGCCATAATAATTTCAGTTCTAATCCAGATGAAAATATGTCTGGGCTTTGGAGGTTCATAAACTGTGGAGGCAGGTTGACCACTTCAGGTGAAAGGAAAGGTTTGTTTCCCCTATAGTCCATTAAACTACTGTGGTTGTGGTTGCCAAGCCACCCATAAGCCTGTTTTCTCCATGTTTGCAATAGCCTCCACTAGCCACTGCAAGTTGCTCCAGCCCCAGACTGGGATTAATTAACCTGCAGGATAACTGTCCTACTCTAGACTGGTCTTCTGGCTGGCGAAACCAGTAAAAAAGCACACTAATAGCTGATGGGATACTTACTTGGTTATTTGATTAGCTACTGGGAAGTTCTTTTTCCAGTCCTCTTCTCCTTTCATAGTGGGGTTCTTTCATCTCTCAGTAGAACAGGAAATGTTCACAAATTCACCCATGATAGATAGAACTAAAACTCAAATCTGTTTAGGTTAACACAATCATATAAAACTGTTCTATTATTCATAGAGCGGAGCAAATTCTTTGTAAACAAAATATTAGACAAACGTAGCTCTTCTTTTCCTTTACAAATGATCTGTGAATAGTTTAAGTAATTTAGAGTAATGAATTCCCAAATATTAGTAAACAGTTTATGCAAACATATTTTGCAGCTGGATGAATAGATTTGTGTTATTGACCACCTAAGTCGCATGGCATTGTTTCTGTTGGATAATTCCCAGTCCACTGAGTTTTCATGATGGCCACTGAGCACTTCTGGCATGAACACTCACATGAATGCAGATAAGCCTGAGCTTCCACAACACTGTCTCTTTCTGTGCACACTCTAATGAACAACATTTTGTCCATATGCATTTTTGCAGAAAGTAACTAGAAGAAATGGTAAATACCATTGGAGGGCATCTGCATTTTTATTGAAATGAATGTTCACAGATATTTTTTGCCATATTAAACCACCTCAGACTGTGAACAATTTAGCCATAAACAATTATATTGTGGCATTTTTATTATACTTAATTATTTGTATTGTAATAGTGTCCAGAGGCCCTAATTCCTAATACAAATTCAGACTCTATTTGCTAGGCGATGTACATACACATAGGAAGACCCCATCTCTGTTCTGAAGAGCTTACAGTCTCAGGGTATATGCGTTTGCAGCCTCAGAGCCTAATTTAAGATGAAATGCACGAAGTGAATGTGACAAGCATTAGGAGGGAAGGCAAGGGAGAAGGGCAACAGTAAAAACTTTGTGCATTTACACAGACTCACTATGTGCACAATGTGATTGTGCTGAATAACTTCAAAAATACTCTAATAGTTTATTTTTATACAAATAATCAGCTAAAACCAACTTCCCCTCAACCTAGACATCACTGATTAGCCAGTTTCTTGTAGAGGTCACAGCAGAAGTGGATCTTGAGGAGGAATCTGAAAGAGAAAAGGACACTGGCCTTTCCGATTGTTTCAAAGGTGGTCTTCTATACAGAAGAGATACTGTAGAAGAAAGCAGGAGCGGAGGATATACTGGCAGGTAAGGCTGGCATCATGCCAGAACAGAGAGGCTGGGGAGCAATGTGAGGACAAGAGTGGGTGAGCCAGGAGTAGAGTTGAGTAGCTCTTGAAGATGAGGACAAGATACAAACAAGTTACATTTTCCCTAAACCACGTACAGCTTTGCTGCAGTGGCACCTTTCACCTATTGACGTTGAGCGGTGCACAGAGCCTCACAGCAACTGTTACAGTACTAACTATGGAAACAGACATTTTAAAGAATAAAAGGCAGTATATTTTAGGTTGCTGCACTCCCACTGAGACCAAGTCTTGGATTCAGATATTGTGACTAATGAGTGTCATGGAGAGAATCATTAAGAAAGGGATAGATAATAAGACAGAAAATATCATGTTATCATTATATAAATCCATGGTATGCCCACAACTTGAATACTATACGCAGATGTGGTCATCCCATCTCAAAAAAGATATATTGGAATTGGAAAAGGTTCAGAAAAGGGCAACAAAAATTATTAGGTGTATGGATGGCTGCTGTATGAAGAGAGATTAATAAGACTGGGACTTTTCAGCTTGGAAAAGAGACAACGAAGGGGGATATGATAGAGGTCTATAAAAATCATGACTGGTGTGGAGAATGTAAATAAGGAAGTATTATTTACTCCTTCTCATAACACCAGAGCTAGGGGTCACCAAATGAAATGAATAGGCAGCAGGTTTAAAACAAACAAAAGGAAGTATTTTTTCCACACACTGCACAGTCAACCTGTGGAACTCCTTGCCAGAGGATGCTGTGAAGGCCAAGAGTATAACAGTCTTCAAAAAGAAATTCATGGAGCATAGGTCCATCAGTGGCTATTAGCCAGGATGGGCAGGGATGGTGTCCCTAGCCTCTGTTTGGCAGCAACTGGGAATGGGCGACAGGGGATGGATCACTTGATGATTACCTGTTCTGTTCATTCCCTTTGAGGCACCTGGCACTGGCCACTGTCGGAAGACAGGATACTGGGCTAGATGGACCTTTGATCTGACCCAGTATGGCTGTTCTTGTGTTCTTATGTTCTTAATCTGAGGTCCCTTTTTTAATTGCCAGGGGTTCATCCTTGCCAAAATCCATATTCCTGTGCTAACACACTATAGACTGTACTTTTTCAGTCGACAAGTTTCAATATCTTTCCTTAGCCAGTGCTTTCAAAGATTGCTGACAGACTTAAAATAATCAGTGTAGATACCTGTCCTTTGCATATCATCACTAGGAGATCAGTCAAGAAGGCTAGTGTAGCCTTTGTGCTGTCACACCCAGGCTGAAAGTTATGCTGAAGGGTATCAAGGAAATCTGAGGATGTCAAATAATAGAACAGTGGGGACAAGAAGTTTAACTAGTTTGAAGATGCAGTTTGAAAAATTTATGAATGGTATTATATGACATGGTTGCCTGCAATAGCAGGGAACTGATTTGATGACCTAGGAGGTCTCTTCCATTCCTGTGGTCCTAAATTACACCAAAATTGCTTTGCCACAGAATTTGCAAGATGGTAAGTTCAGGTGGATCTTGAACTCTTAAGAGGGGCCATGAAATAGGTGCACTAAAAATAATAAA
The DNA here is from genome assembly GCF_965152275.1 of Natator depressus. Taxonomy (NCBI): domain Eukaryota; kingdom Metazoa; phylum Chordata; order Testudines; family Cheloniidae; genus Natator; species Natator depressus. The sequence continues at coordinate 113,289,982 of NC_134234.1, forward strand.
TATCAGATCAAAGTGCAGTTCCCTTCAGATAATTATTCTATATAACATTAGGTTTTGTCAGTCATAAGTCATGTCTAGCACAGTGTGAAAGTGCCCCTAGCATTCAGCCTCTATGCAAGAAATCTTCTTAGTATTTTTCAAGGAGAAATGTTTCCCCTTGTACCTCACACTGCTAGATTAGTCATTCCTTTGTTTTGGAAGAAAGAAGCAAATCCAAATCTTTTTGGATGGGTCTTTAAATATGTTTGCTAAAAATCTACTTTGCCCAGCAATGATAAGTGGCTGGGGAGAATTCTAATACAAAAGCGTTGCTGAACTGTTAAATGTTTGACTGAAAAGAACACACAGATAAAACTGTATGTTGAGCTGAGTAGAGACTTTTGAAAAATAACTGACCCACATACAAAGCTTTCCTGCCAACATTGTCTGGTGCTGCTTTCTCTGGTTTTGACTTTTGCTTTTAATTTGAATTTCAGACTAGAAGTCAGACGGGGCTAAAATACCAGACATTAAAGGAGGCTCCGTGAAATCAATCCTGCCACATTAGTGCATATCCAGTTACTATTGAGTGTAGCACAAAGATCTTCCATTTCGCCAAACAAATTAAAAGTTCAAATAGTCAAAAACTTACTTCGATATCAGTTGCTAAAACTGGCAAGACTATGTAAAATGAAAACAAAACATCCCTCTTTCTGTAGAAAGATAAACATTTGAAATCCATTAGTAAACTTAATACATTTCATGTCAAAAGTTCTCTGAAACCTCGGAAGTGTCTGTAGGAGAACCACTTCTTGACCTGTTACTGCAGTATCGCATTAAAGCTCATTGCTTCTTCATTTTCTACATGGATCTGCTAATGTCCTTCTCTCATGCCAAAGGGCAAATAATGTTTTCTCACCACACATCCCAAACTTAAGAAAAGAGCAAGAGGGAGGATTCTGCATTGTAAGGATTTCCCTAGCACTAAACACCAGATTTTCATAAGAGCTCACCTCACAACAAGGCAACCAAATAGAGGCTTGGTGTGACATTCCGGTCCCATTTAAGTTAATCTGCATTTTGCCATTGACATCCATGAAGCCAGGATTTCAGCTCGGATTTTCCAAACAGTCTGGTGCCTAGCAGCTCCCATGGACACCCTTATGATCAGATTATCCAAAGAGCTCAGTATCCAGTGTGCTCAGAGCCTTTGAAAATCTGGCTGTACATTCATATGTGGCAGCCCACTCACTGCAGAAGATGAAGACGGCTTTCTTTGCAATATTTCCAAAAATATTGCTCCTTAATGTACTCTCCAATGCAGTGGATCAATACTCTCTGAAAGTCTGCCACTGATATACTGTATAAATATGTGACCTCTTTTAAAGACATTTTAAAGGAAAGTATAATACCAAGTAGGTGTGTGCTTAACAGACCAAGTTCTACACAGATGTGTAATAAGGACAATTCTTTTCCGTGTCAAAACTTTAATGACACTGTATTAGTGCAGCAAATTATTCACACTATTTAAATGAGGCCCTTTATACAGTATATGTAGATGTCAGCATGCAATTGATCATTTAATTGATAAAATGAATATTTAACACAGGCTTCTATTTTATCTTTGCATTTAACTACATGCCTCTAAATTTCAAACACCAACTAGAATGCATCAGTCCAACTTTTTAAGGCCAAGTCTACACTACTGACTTCTGCCAGCATAACTGTGTGTCAACGGAGTCTGAAGAAATACAATTTGCGACCGATACAGCTGTGCAAACACAAGCTCCTAGTGTAAATTCAGTTACATCAGCAAAACTGCACTTTTGTTGGTATAATTTATTTTGCTGCGGGCGTGGGGGCGGTTGGAATAAGCTTTTCCAGCAAAAACTTAGTTTTGTCAGTATAAGCCATAAGTACAGACATGCTGAGATACCTGTATCAGCAAAGTACTTCTAACATAGGCATGGCTTAAGTCTTCAACTTCGTCTATACAGGATCCAGGAACAAACATTTAAGGAGCACACTCACTCGCCTTTCCAAACCTGTTAACTAGCTCAAGCTAACTGGCAATCAATTGAGGTAAATAAATATGGTGCAGATAGAGCCGTCAGCTTTCCTTTATGAATCATAGTAACAGCTCAGCTATCAAGACAAGTTTTCTTTTATTAAAAATAAAACAAGCCCGGTTCCTTTTCAAACATTTTAAATTACATTTTCAGTCATTGTGTATAGTAGCATAGAAGACATCCTGTTAGATGTAACATAACAAACCTATAAAAGTGCATTACTTCAACCCCAGTGTGTCCATGTTACAAACTACAATAGGAGAAAACACTCAGCTTCCATATAAATACAGGATTTTATTGTTCTTTCCTTGACGATTACCTAAAAATGAAGGATATATTGAGAAATGAACAACGTTACTACCGTCCACACCTCTAATATACTTCAGTGGAATACTCACTGTATTGCAGCGGTAAGTTTTAGACATTTAGACACACACATCAACAAACTAGATTTCTGTGAGCAAAGAAAAATATTTACACTGCAGGAATACACAGATAATTGAAGACTAACCTGTTTCCCCTACGATACCTGTAGTTGTTGTCAGCACAATCCTAAGTGTTACAGTAACGTTTCCTCCTGGTACTGTCTAAAGAATCCTAATATGTTTTTTGACTTTCCTCCCATTTCTACAGCAAACACATATTTTATCAGTTTACCTTTAAAATAATATGCTTCCTGTCTCCTTCCCAAATGCCTGGCCAGAAGAAATGATCTTTTCTGTCACAGAACAAGTTTCTCTTTATTGAAGCATTTCTTGACTTCTGAAAGTAGGGCAAGAAGTGAGTAGGCGGCAGAGGAAAAAGGTTCCAAATGCTGAGACCACCTGACTGGTGGAGAACTAATATATGAAAGGCATGTTTATTCCATTGCTAGTGAATTCCAGCCCCTTTGCTGAAATATTCTACTAAGCATTCTGTGGACCAAGTATGGCGAATCATATTTCTGCTTAATCAGAAGGAGGCCTGACTGTCTTCAGAAGGATGATTGCAAGCAGATGTACCCCGGTGTGCTCATGTAAAAAGAATTCAATTCTTTTGTGTAGGCTGTATGATGAGCAACAGATTTTAGGGAGTATTTCAATCTTTCTTAATTTCTTGCAGGTGTTAGAAGCAAGTATATTCTGGCTGGGTAGACAAGATCATTGCATGTGTCATATTCCTGTGTGTCTGCGTGATCTGGCCTCATTTACGCTAAGGCACACTCCTACCAGGCTTAGCAGAAGGAGCAGGGGAACAGGACATGATCTCCAACAGTGCAAACTTTACATTTACTGTATGCAGTAAGGCATCAAGGAGGGTGCTCAGCACTGAAAAACACTGACATCTAACTACTGACAAAGCCCTTTACCAGCCAGTAATCAAATCAGGGAATTATCTTAATGCTTGACATTAGTAATATCACACTATTTTCTCTGAGAATATACAAGAAACACAGCACAAATGCCCCTCAGTGGGTTATCAGCAGCAGGGATTGAACCTAGGCTGTCAGGATCTAAATGCACAAGCCTTTACTGCATGAGCTACACACCCCATTCTCTGGCTAGCCTGTAGCACACTCATCCATCTTTGTGATTGGTATGTCTGTGCTGCCACTGTGAGGGAGCCGCCCAGCCTGGGTATGCAGACTCAGGTGAGCAGGGCTGGCACCAGCATGCTAAAGGTAGCGTGTGGACATTGCAGCACCAGCGGAGGCTCAGGCTAGCCACCTGAGCTTGGCTGGCTAGCACGATCCTCTGCTGGTGCTGCAACCTCCACACAGCTATTGTTAGCATGCTAGTGCCAGCTGCGCTCAAACAAGTCCGTCTACCCGGACGGGAGGTTCACTGCCAGCTACCGGGTAGACCAGGGGTCTCAAACACGCGGCCCGCAGAGTTATTTCCTGCAGCCCGCCATAGGCGCCGACTCCACTGGCAGCCAAGCTCCCCAGCTGTTTGGCGGCGCCAAGAACTTTCCAGGAGGGAGGGGGGAGGAACGGGGACGTGGCGCGCTCAGGGGAGGAGACAGAGAAGAGGCGGGGCTGAGGGGATGATTTAGGGAAGGGGTTGGAATAGGGGCAGGGAGGAGACAGAGTTGGAGTGGGAACTTTGGGGAAGGGGTTGGAATGGGGGCAGGGAAGCGGTGGAAAGAGATGGGGCAGGGGCAGGGCCTCATAGAAGGGGTGGAGTGGGGGCAGGGCCAGGGGCAGAGGTGTGGGGCTTTAACCAAAGTAATTCTAAAAGTAATGCGTGTTTTGTCATTTGAGTGAGGTGCATTACTGAGTGTTTATATTTTATTAAAACCCCTTTTTGCATTACAGTTTTAAAATAGCTAATATATTGACTTTTAATAGCATACTATATTACGCCTCATTTTTGACTATACTTTTGTATTGTTGTATGAAAAGGTTTCAGTGATGCAGCCCTCGGGCCAATGTACTAGTCCTCATGTGGCCCTCGTGGTGATTTGAGTTTGAGATCCTTGATGTAGATATACCCTTAGCCACAACTAGATGGGGACAGAGTGCCACACTGAGCAGGCATGGCTTACCTACCTTCCCTGGCAGGGCAAGTGTGTCCTGAGCTTCAGAGGCTTCCCAGTTCAATTCCATGCATGGGCTGCCCCAAGAGGGGGACAGAGTGCCACACAAAGTAAGCATGGCTTACAGAAATAATTCAGACAGACACCACATACACCAGCTAGACATAATAGAGTTCAACTTCCATAAAGGGTTGCTGGTAACTTCCTAAATAATTAAAAGAAATCACAAATAGTTTAAAAACTCCTTACTGGAGTCAGGCTTAATTCTGGAGATTTACAAGCTAATAACCTGTGAAACCTTTATGCCGGTGAAGTAGTATTATGGTTTGTGGCCTCTGCTTACTGCAGTCACAACATGATCCCAGGGACTTCAAAACTGCTAGTACTGTAGCTTGTTAGTATTTTTGATTTGCAAACTAGGGAAATGTGGTCCAGATGAAATTACACAACATTGAAAGCCTAGTCTCAAAGAGTAGCTATCAATAAATTCACTGTCAAACTGGGACAATGTATCCAGTGGGGTCCCACAAGGGTCGGTCCTGGGTCCAGTACTATTCAATACTTTCATTTAATGTCTCGGATGATGGAGTAGAGAGTACAGTATGTTTATAAAATCTGCAGACATCTCCAAGTTGGGAGGAGATGCAAGCACTTTGGAGGAGAGGATTAGAATTCAAAATGAATTTGATATATTGGAGAGTTGGTCTGAAATCAACAAATATGAAATTCAACAAAGACAAATACAAAGTATTTCGCTTAGTAAAGACTAATCAAATGCACAACTAATAACTGGCTAGGTGGTAGTACTGCTGAAAAGGATTGGGGCCTGGGGTTATAGTGGACCAGAAATAAAATATGAGTCATGGTATGATGCTGTTGTGAAAAAGGGAAAGGTAATTCTGCGGTATATTAACAGGAGTGGAATATGTAAGACAGGAGAGGTAATTATTTCTCTCTACCTGGCACTGGTGAGGCCCCAGCTGCATTACTGTGTCCAGTTTTGGGCACCATACTTTAAGAAAGCCATGAACAAATAGGAGAGTTCCAGAGGAGAGCAACAAATGTGATAAAAGGTTTTAAATACCTGACCTTTGAAGAAAGGTTGAAAGAATTGGGCATGTTCAGTCTAGAGCAAAGACTGAGGGGGACCGGATAACAGCCTTCAAATACGTTAAGGGCTGTTACAAGAGGATAGTGATAAATTGTTCTCCATGACCACTGGGGAAGGACAAGAAGCAATCAGCTTAGTTTGCAACAAAAGAGACTTAGGTTAGCTATTAGGAAAAACTTTCTAATTATACAGATAGTTAAGCACCGCAACAGGTTACCTAGGGAGGTTGTGAAATCCTTGTCATTGAAAGTTTTAAGAACAGGATGGACAAAAACCTGTCAGGGATGGTCTAGTGAGAAGTTGCTACTCATATCCAATCTCTTTAGTATATTAATCTTAGATTGCATATTTGCTAGGTAACCTGCTTTGTTCTGTTTGCTATCCCTTATAATCACTTAAAATCTCTCTTTTGTAGTTAATAAATTTGTTTTTGCTTTATCTCAAACCAGTGGGAGCTATAAGTTGGGGCAAAAAGCTGTTGTATATTTCCTCTCCACATTGAGGGAGGGGGTGAATTTCATGAGCTTATGCTGTACCGATCTCTGTGCCAGAGGGAGCGTGTGCTCTTGAGCAGCTGGACAGTTCCTTAGCTGGAGCCTCCCCATGCAGAGCTGATCACAGCAGCCTATAAGTTCTGCAGCTGGGTGTGTTCTACCTGTGTATATGCTGGTGAAAGAGCAAGCTTGGAGAGCTTGGCAACTTATCACAGAACCAAAGTGTGAGAGGAAGCCCAGGCTGGTGAGTCAGGAGGGCTCAGTGATACCCCAGTTCCAGGTGGCACCCCAGAGGGAACCCATCACAACTTCCCCCAATAAGTACCTGTCCTCTGAAAACTCTATCCCCTCTGCATACACTATCCCAAAGGGCTTCCCTGGCAAGGTCACCAGAGGTTGAAGTACTGCCAACCCCAAAAGTTCAAAAATCATGATACCCCCCCCCCCAAAAAAAATCATTAGGCTTTTTAAAAAAAGAAATACTATTATCTTGTGGGTTTTTTGGTCTCTCTTGATTGTTGAACTCCCCCTGCCCACCCCAGGTGTATGCGTGTCACTGTTCTAGTGCTGTCAACTCTCACGCACTTATACGGGAAGGTGAGTTTTCGGTCTCTCTGCAGAAGCTCTCACTGCAAGACCCAACTGAGATTAAATTAGACAGATTTGTACCAAATGCTGCCTTATACCACAGAGCTTCCAGCTTCATTCCAACCCCCACAAATTCTAATTCATTCTGCCGCCCCAGTACCACATCTGCCCCTTGCCCCTGTATGCACCTCAGCACCTCCTGCAGCTCCAGGGGTTCCTCACCCTCTTTCCTCCTTCCCAGGCCTGGTGTTGCAAGGATGGAAAGGAGAGGAGGGAGGAAGAGAGAGGAGCAAAGAGCAGAGTGACCTATTTTTCCTGAGAGGGAGGGAGGAGAGATCTCGGCAGCTGGCTCTTTTTGCTGCATCCTGTCATCAGCAGTTCCCTCTCCGCCGCTCAGAAATCTCTCAGCTCCTGAGGGGAGGAGGGAGATCGCTGCCAGCTTCCTGAAATGCTCTGATTGATCAGCTGTTCTTCTCCAGGACTGTGCCCGTAATTCCATTTCTTGTGATAATATTGGGAGAGTTGGCAACACTGTAACTGTACCTATTACCTACAAAACTAGGCAAACAGGGTGATGGAACCTTCTTAAAGGGTATCCATAGGCAGGGACCATGTCTTTCTATATAGCTGTATTGTGCCTACCTCAATGGGGCTCAGATTCTCACTGGAGCATTTGGCTATTACTGTAATACAAACCATAGAAAGTATGGGGTGGAAGTGACCTTGGGATGCCATTTAACCCCTCCCCCAACCCCACGCTGAAGCAGAACCAAGTATACCTAGTCTAAATGATGATTCAAACCAGTTGCAGAGCATCCAAGGGGCAAGCTGCCCTTGTTTGCAGCTTAAAACCCCCAGGTATTCCTTTCATAGGCTAGAAACTCCTCTAGCCTGGGTCCAGCACTTCCACCCAGTTCAGTCCTTGTTCTCTGGTGTTTCCAAGAGTCTCCTTTGGGTGGGGAGTCAGTGAAGAACCACAATGGTGTCACTCCCCGCCTTAAATAGCTTTTGCATATGGCAGGAACCCCTTGTCTCCCAGCTTTATTCCCTAAGATCCATTTTCAAAAGCACCTCAGTCACTTAGGAGCCTCACTCTCATTCAATAGTACTCATGTCACACTCCCTGTCAGTACCCGGCCCAAGCTGGGGAACCTAATCATCCACCCAGCCAACCAAATTTGGTGATGAATCCTGGCCATGTGCCACCTGAGGCACATTATGCATATGCTAAGAAGCAGCTTCCTAAGTGACTTAGATGCTTTTGAAAATGGCATTTAGGTGCCTTTGAACATTGTTCTCAGTGTGCCTACCAAGTTACGGCAACCTGACTGCGTGCCACACAGGATAGTTAGTAGGGGCAGCACCCTGTGAAGGTTCAGTGGTTATTAACCATGGGCTGTGTGGACACAAGCCATGTTTTTAGCCAGACATGCCCTTAGCCATTTAGAGGTATAGTAAAAAGTTACTGAAGCTATGTCTACACTTACCCCACTACAGTGGCTCCACTATAGCATGTCAGTGTAGAAACTCCCTACAGTATCGGGAGATGTTCTCTTGTTGTTGTAGTTAACCTACCTACCCAAGATGCAGGAGTTAAGTCAATGGAAGAATTTTTCCATTTGGGAGAACAATAACTGGTTGCCTGAATATTCAAGGAGAAGTCAACAAAAAGGGATACAAAAAGCCAAGAAAATGATCACTTTGCTTTGGGACAAGTCATACATAAATCTTTCTCAAGCAAAGATCAGTGACAGTTTTGTCTGAGGCCTTGTCTACACTGCTTGTTTCCACCCCAACCAACATAGTTCTGCTAACAAAACTTTATAGTGTAGGCTTAGCCTATGTACTGCAGTGTTTGGTCCATGGATATTAAACCAGGAACTGGAGCAGAAAGTTTCTACTGTTAGACAGAAACAGGAGGAAAAAAAGAGTTGAAAAGTTGTTTGCCTGAATTGCTGGAAAATGGGCAGCTAATTGACTGGTGGCTTCAAGCAAAGTTCCATGTAAAAGTTTAGCAGGAATCCATGTGACCAAAACTCTGAGGTAGATTTTATTCCTGATCACTTAGGCTCAGTCTCTTCACTTAAAATTTGTAGCAGCCTAGCTATGTCAGTCAGGGGTGTGAACAAGCCACCTCCCTGACGGACACAGTTATGCTGACAAAACCCTGAGTGTATATGCAGCTCTGCCGATGAAAACCATTAGCATAGCTAACGTCATTTGGGGAGGTGATGTTCCTACACCATCAGAAAACCTCCTTTTGTCAGTGAATCAAGGACAATAGAACAGTACATCTACACTAGAGGTCTATGCCTACTTAGGCGAGGTAGTGTAGACAAAGCCTTGGGGAGGACTAGGTATTCAGCTAAGGGATATCTAAAAACTGGGGGATTTGGATATTGCTAGAAAATCTGAGCAGAATATTAACTGTTGTTAGCACTATGTGAGCCAAGCAAGAGCTGGAAGAAAAGAGAAACCCCATTTGTTCAGTATTTCTTGTAACAACTTATTTGAATAAAACTTAAGCCTAAATCCAGCTTAATTTTTACACTCATGATTTAACATCTGTAAAAAAAAATCCTACATATATTAGGCTATACAGTGACTGAAGTAGCTATTTTGGGGAAACTCTTCCTGTTTTCCTGCAGTCTCTGCCTCTTTGGGCTGCTGCCCCTGCCTCCTTGCATGCCAGTCACTGAGCCGTATTTCACAGATTGCATACCAATAACTGAAACTAGACTGTATTTATGCAGCTTTCTCACTTATCCGAGCACACCATGTTATGAAAACCCACTTGTGTGACATATGCGTGAGGACACAATAGATCTCTGAAACATCAGCAGTATTTTGTTCAGAGATCAGCACACAGATACCATGGTGCCATGGTTATTTAATAAATAATTACCCTACTCTGTAAGAATTTAAAATACCCAAATGAACAAAACCTGAGCTCCATAAAAATTCTTCCTCTTTCAGTCTCTCTAATCCCACAATGTTTGCTTAAAAGGGACTGGTCCACAACTAATAGATATGTTTAAACATAATGGGCTATTTATAGCCAACACTTGTGCCCTTGTGGAAAATCATTTTTATATTATCTCTGGAAGGATCTTTTTGATTTACCAAACAGCCTGCCAAACACAGGCAGGGTGACTGAGTGACAAATCAGACACATTCTTAATTGCAGTGCGTACAGTATGTAGTATGAAGCTGTTATGCCATTGCTTTCTGTGTATAGCACCTTTACATTTCTAAAACCTTTCCCTGTTGCTCTAAAACCTTCCTGTTTTGTGCAAACAATACATATTTTGTTCTCAGAGTTGCTGCATCTTGTTTTCCACACACCCACAAACCCAGACACCTACCCCAACCCTACCTTTCTCTTAGGGAACTCCTTTGTGTAAAGGTCACTGAAACATCACCTTGATAGGGTAATGGACTAACTCATGAGGGAGTGTGGGAGACATGGACAGGCAGGAGGCCATCTGAACATGGAAGCTGACCCAAAAGCAGAGGCTTGATAAGGGGTCCAGGGGGCAAAGGTAGGGAGTCAGTGTCTGAACAGCAAGCAATGCTGACAGGCTGATCAAACAGTGGTTAAAGGAGACAACTGCCTTCGCAAGACATAAGCTATTCACTTTTTTTTCCCCTCTATTCCTAGGCTGAAAATGCTGAATCTAGTTTAGTGTTCGAGAACTTGAAGTGTAAACCTAGATACATTAAAGAACCTTTTCAGAAATTCAGTTCTCTGTATGCTTAATAGACCTTGTCTTTTGTTAAATTACTGTTGCATGGGCTGTTTCACACAAACATCCTCCAAAGAGATGGGTGAAGAGTGTTTGGAACCTACACTCCCCTTCTCCATCTTGATCAAGGGCCACGGACAGAAAAATTCACACTCAACGAGTTGCGTTGCCACCAGGCTGCAGCGGGTGAACACAAGGGGAGTGGCCGAAGGATCAAGCTCCAAAAAATTACCCTTTGTGTTTCTTTAAAAACAGGGTTAAAATAGATTGAAAATGTTTATGTACCTATCTGTAAAATAGCCGAGAGGTAAATATTTTCAAGTAGCACACTGAAACACAGTGCGGCTTTTAAATCGTAGCAAATTATATTTTGCATTTCTGTAATGCCTATACATTTAATTTAATTAAAGCCAAATTAAAGCCATACAATGCATCTGGTGAAACACTGTACTGTAGAGGAGCATTCTTATCCCTATTTACCATGGAGAAACTCAGACATGGAGAAGCGAGGCGATTTTCCCTATGTCACAGAGGAAATCTGTGGCAGCATTAGGAATATAACCTCGATCTCCTGACTACCAACCTTATGCTTAAGCTGTAAATTCATCTTCCCCTCTCAAACCCAATTGATGCATTTGTTAGGGGAGCCACTCTACAGCCAGCAATATACTTTTGGTGGCAAGGCTGTGCAGCACAAAACAACAAAAAAAGAATTTTTAATTGGTCTCCGTTAGGTCATTAATATGCAGCAAATGTATTGCAGTGATGAGACTTCTACCTGTGTAGCTCTTCTTTTCCTACCCATCAGGTTCATTCTGCACTAAAAACTGCTATCAAGAGACATATTTACCATGTGGTGCATCAGAATTTGTTATCACCATCCCATTAATTTCCACATACATCTGCTGGAGTATTTGTTACTGCCTGTGTCTCACATTTGTCTTCATTTAATCCCCTTTTTACTGCCCTTGTTCTAATGCCAGCAGCTATTATGAAGCCCTATAAATATTTGTTAACTATGTGAGCTGGCCCACTCTCCAACCTCCCCATCACACCAGTTGTTGGGGTTAAAGGTTGCAGAGAGTTTCATCTCCATGACATTACAATTATTAAACCACAAGCGGTCAAACTAAAAAAAAAAAATCCAGGTATGATAAACCTTCTGAGAGCACCTAACACGGAGCCTCCCACTTCCCCAGAAAGGCAGTGAGGTTGGCATTTTCAAAGGAGCCGGGGGAGGTAGGCTGCCAACTCTCAGTGAATTCCAGTGGGATTTGTGCATCTAACTTCTTTAGTCTCCTTTGAAAATCTTAGTCTAACGCTTTTGATTGATAGGCAAGTGACTCAGACTGCTGATTCATACTCTATCTGTTCCAGCTGTCCTGGGCCCCACATTAACCACACCCTTCATTTCATGTCCTTCGGCCATCTTCTAGTGGGATTCACCATGATAAACAGGAAACATTTGTAATCCTTCTGCCTGTCAGAGTTAGCAGCAACTCTGTTCAGTATCCAGGGGTTCCTTTTCAATAACACAATGCAAAACCAGCTCAAGCCCCCACCCAGTGACCTGGGACAATTACATACCACCCCCCTGGGCACCTCTAAGAGGCAATACTTCCCCTCTAGCAAGCACAGAGTCTGAGTGTAGCAAAAGCCTTTTAATAAAAGATGGAAACAATGTGGCATTATGTTGGAGAAACACCACAAACAGGATTCATAACACAAACCATGAGCAAAAGACCCACCTCCAAGTAAGTTTTCGCAGCATCCTTTTTTCCTCAGGTCCTTAAGTCCAACAATCTAACAGTCACCCCACCCACAGTTTCTTCCCTTGGCCAGCACAGCCCCAGAGTTCAGAAGTTCATCTTCAGAGTTCCCCCTTCCACTCAGGCTGGGAGGTAAAGAGGTATGGGGGCATCTTACATGCTTCACTGCTCAGGTCGCCAGCCAAACACCACACCTCTCTGTGGGGTTCTGCTGCAGTCTTCACCACCAGCCACGCCTCTCAACCAGACTTCCTGCCAGCTGCTCACAAACACGTCTTCAACCCCCACATAACACAGCTCTCAGTAACTTCAGTTCTTTAGTGATTTCAGCTGTTAATAGGGGAGCCTCAGTGCTGACACACTCAGAATCACTAGCCCAAAGTAGGTCTAATGCTTAGACCTAGGAATCAGTGATTTCAGCTCTGTAGCACATAACAAGACTCTTAACAGAGTCAAAATTAGTTCTGTTATAATACCACAGAGAGATTAAAGCTGCATTTAGGGGCCCTCAGAATAGAGCTACCAGATACACATACCTGTCCCAAGCCACCCCCCTTAATTCACTGGGCTTTGGAACCCATGTCCCTTGCCTAGCGAGTGCTATTTAGTTGAGGGCAAGTCCCTCCGTCATATAATGCCAAGTACAGTTCTACTGTCCTTGATTCACATAACCAGGCTAACAATACTTTATTACTCCTTCCCCAATAACAAAGAGACTGGGGATCCCACAGCAGCCAAAATTACCATTTGGGCAAGCAGTCCCATCATGCTAGGCAGGGTGGGTGTGTTTATGCAAACGAGATCAGCCCGTGAAGTCCTTTTCCACAGCTCACCATCAGATGTCAGGGTAGAGCTCATTCTGACTCTGTTTACATATTTCTTAAAAGAAAACAGGGCTTTCTGTCCAATGTGTGGGCTTGTTATTCACTCTCCCTTCCCTAATTGACACCTTCCAGTTCAATTATTTTGCCGGTTAAAAAGCCTGGTTTGACTCTCTTTTCCCCTTTCTCCTGTGAGTAGCTTAGTCCAATCAAAGTGCCACGGCCTGGCTGGAACTTGAAGCCTTAGATGCTGGTGTGGGCTGCTCAGCCCATTTCCATCGGGAAATGGTTCTATGTGGTAATTCATGGACTTGTTCGGGAATATTTAACATGTGCGCTCAACTCTGGAATGATGCCCAAAGCAGGTGTGCCTTTTTCATTTGTTTTTTTAATTATTCAATTTCATTGGGCACAGGCCTGACTTGAAACCCATTTAAGTCATTGGAAGCCCTTCAGTGGGCTTTAGACTAGGCTCATGATCTATCTCATAGCAGTTGTGGTGTGCATGGTAAATATATGAGAGGCTATGATCTCTATCATGATGGCTTCCTTTTCTGTGCATTTCTCTTCCCATTTTTATAGGCAATAAAAGTTTTAATAGGGTGCAGGACAAGGAAACATAATCTTTGTTCTTTCAGACTTTCTCGCGCTCATGCCTCACCTGAAGGGGTAATCCTCTGTTAGTGACATCATAATTGCATTTCGTGGAAATTATTTATCAGTTTGCCAACAGAGGATTAAAACTTCAGGAGAGGAGTAAGCAGCAGGAGAAGGTGAACGCATCAGAAACAAGCCTTTTGGTATTATGCAAATGTCCTAGCTAATAAAGACCAAAGGGAAAACAATATACACAATTTTGCTTACAGAGCAGGTATTTTATCTAAGAAAAATGAAAGTTCAAAGTTTTCTATGAAGTGTCACCTGGGCTTTCATTGTCTCTGTGATAATGCCTGTTAGATAAGTCATGTTCATTAGTCATTGCTGTCAGCGGCAGATGATGCATTGATTTACATTTCTTTATTATGAGTTGGAAAAGAAGAGAGTGGGAAAGCAGAGTGGGAAAGAGACATAGACCAAGACTTCCTCAGTACAAATACAAACCTCTCATTCCCACTCTAGCTACCAAACACAACAAATTCTAGTCAAATTAACAAGTTGCTTATTCCCCAGAGGAAAATATAAACTGTTTTGTGGGCCCAGATACAAAACCCATTGACATCAATAGAAAGACTCCCACTGATTTCAGTGAGCATCAGGGCATTGGTTAAGTTATTTTTCTTCTTTTTTTATTATTAGTTCATATTTAGCTTTTGCATTACAGAAGGCCTTGTCGGGATTGGGACCCAATTGTGGTAGGCAAAGTACAAACATATTTGAAGGCATAATATTTAGCAAGTGATTATGTGCTTTGCTGAACTGGGGCCTTCATGTGAAGAGCTGGCATGGACCTTTACTTCTACATTTAGTAGTGACATAGATCAACAACGCACGCATTCCAGTGGATTCCTCTCGGAGCACTGAAGAAATCATAACTCTTATAACGTGATGTGCACACATACCCCTTTCCTCAGCTTCTAAGACCACCACCATCAATATCAGGGTGAAGACAGGGTAAAACAGGGTTGCAATCACAATAGATGTAATAAACTTTGTGTGCTAAGACACCCTTTCCTAAGAAATTATCTCCATCTATGTACTTTACTGCCATTTTAATTTCTTGGGACTTTCTACATTACCTCTATTAAAATTTGCTAATTTCCTTAGAGTGATGAATTCTAGTAAAGCCTGTATAACATGCACATATTTAAAAATGTATACAATTCATTAGCTATTCCGGCTAGGCTATGACTTGGCAAGCCTTGTTGAGAAAATCTGTTTGGAATAAGTCTTTGTGATACTTGGGCTCTTAACTGTTGGCAGCTAACAGTTTACCAGCTCTCATACTCTGTTCATCATCTTTAAACTTCAAATAAAAGAAAACATGCTCTGCTTTTTTATTAAACAAAAAGTTGAAGTCAAATTTTGCCATGTTAAATGTTATCAGTTGGTATCACCATATACAAATCCAGCAATGGTTCTACTTTACTTTCTATATCTACTATACTTTGGTTTTTGTTTTGTGACTGCTTTCTCTTTCAGGATTCCTCTTAAGCAGGACTTCCAGTTCTCTTGTATTGTTGTGTATGAAATAACTGTACCACCATTTTGCTCCATATATTCTTCAATCATTTTTTAAAATTATAATCTCTAATAGGGCAGTCTTTGAATATGTATCAGTCAAGCTCCAGCTAGGTGTCTTGCATATCATTAAAGCCATTGGCAAAAACGATGACTGGTCTGATATGCCTGGTGGTAATATGTCACAGCCACCTATCTTTTGCAATCAAGACTATGAAATAAGGAAAAAATTGAAGCCTAGAAAATATAGCACAGTAAAGGAAGTGAGAAGAATATGTCCTATTCAACAGATAACAGTTCCTCCAGGTATCAATCATTTCTATAGTTCATGCCAATTCTAGAAAAGCCTCCAGCCCAAATATACTGCTACCTGCACCTTGTGGAATCTTCTACATGAGCATAAAGTGGGTTGTACCAAACACTGCCAAATCAGAATGGCAACGATTTACACTCATTTTGCTCCAGCAAAAAAGACTAAAGTGCATGGCATAATTGAGAGTCGGGGCCTCTTCTCTTTGGATTTTGGAAATTGGGAAAGACAGATCTGTCTAGGGACAGATCTAATGCAGCATTCCCGCCTTCTGCAATTACAAACAGCTAACAGAAGACATATTCAGTGTAGCATAGACACATTCCCCAGTATTATCTGGAGCATAAACTGCAGCCACTCGGATTTCATTTCTCCTTATATTTAGCACTGCTAGTTGGATATTTTCTTGATCACCTCTTTTGCTCTTGGTCTTCTGCACAAGGTCTGTCAAGTACCTTCTGTTTCAAATGGACCATTCTCTTCAGTATTCAATAATTCACACAGAGCACTTATAAGAAAATTAAATCAAGATGCTCCCTTTCTCAGCACCTTTAGGGATCCTTGTGAGCCTAAGACTATTTCTCTGGGACCTGTTTTCTAAATAATTTCAATAGTTTAACCTCATGTGAATTATTAGAGGCTTCCATTGAGGTAACCAAGTCCTCATAGTCAGCGAGAATGGTCTCAATGCTCAGTGCAGCTGAGTGGGAGAAGGCAAAGGAGTCTTTCCACTGCCCACAATCCTGGGTCAGTGGAGGGCTAAACTGACCTTCAGCACAAATCAGAGCAGCCATAGGGCTGCTCTAATTTATATCAGATGGAATAGTCATCTGGGCACTATTCAGCCAATTGTAGATCACTGGAGCAGAGTGCACCCTGGCTATACCTGTTACATCCTTGGCACACCTATGCCTCCTATGCAGAGGTGGGGGGCAAAGGGTGTAAAGTTAGCTATGCCAGTTTTATGCCACCAGGGGATTCCCTTTAGTGATATTCTAAGGCTCTTATTTTCTCATGCTCTTTTCCTTGGGTTAATCAATTTTAATTTCCTTGGGTTAACCAATTTGCTCCCCAGTGACTAAGCTAGTATTGAAGCAAAGTGTGTACTCTTGATAGAATAACTGATGGATTCAGTGTGGGGGAAGCGGAGGCTCTGTCAACCTATTGGTCAACATATTGTTGCTATCGTGGTACATCTGCCCAGGTTATTTCTCTTTTTTCCCCATGGCAAGCAATTTTATCTCTTCTTTGTCCTATTAGATACTATGACATTACCTCTTCGAAAACCAGCTGTATAAGGGGACAAATATACTAAAGTTACAAAGAGGTGAATTTTCTAGTGATAGCAGCCTGTCTCAGGGCATGCTCTGCTCCTACCTTCTAGCCCCACAGAAACCACTCAGACTCCACCAACCAGTCAAACTCCACGCTGTACAGTTTATTTCAGATCCCTCCACCAGCACCTCTACAGTTCTGTGTGGCAATACTACTTACAGCGTCTCATGTACCATCAGCCCTTTCCCCAAGGCCTGAGAGGAGAAGAGATCTCCCTTCCTTGAGCTCTCTCTAAGTCTGGGCTCAGGCAGCCCTGCACTTCTCCCATGCACTTCCTTCCTGTGCCTTTTTGTCAGTCCTGAGCAGGTGGGCTAATTAATCCTTTAGCTCACCCAGCCAGCCAGCCTGACTAGCTAATTCCATTCCATTCCCCAATCAGACCTCTCTAGTTGGTACCAGAGTGATCAGAGTGCTGGCTCACCACGAGCTCCCAGCACTCTGTCATGGCTTCCTAGTCTTATGAATGCTCTTGAGCAGTCTTCAAGTGAGGAAGATGATTAATAGGTTTGCAAATGGCACTGCAGTGTGAGTTATCCATGGAGTAAGGAAGAGATTTTATATTTGGACTGGGCCATGTGGATTCAAAAATTCCATTAAATAGAGGATAAGCTTTCGTGAGCTACAGCTCACTTCATCGGGCTTATGCTCAAATAAATTTGTTAGTCTCTAAGGTGCCACAAGTACTCCTTTTCTTTTTGCGGATACAGACTAACACGGCTGCTACTCTGAAACTTGCATTAAATAGAGGGTAACTTGTCCTAATTGATGGAGTGGTCATAATGAAGGAGACAGTGGAGGATAAAAGAAAGCCAAGTCTGAAAAAGAATTGTACTGCCACAATGATACAATCTATAGAAGAAGAAAGAAGCAGCAACAGCAGCCCGTAAGGGAAAACTTTATAAAGAGTTCAGCCAAGATAACCAAGACTAGACATGTTGAGTAAGGAGGTGGCTTCTTTAACATGGTCACCTTCTAAAGTAGAACTGTACTTTAAATAGCAGTAACTAGAAGAAGAACAGTTCCCTAAATTAGTGTTTGCACTAGTGACCAAAAATCTCAGTCAGGCTCGGGACCCCATTGTGTTAGGTGCTGTACAAATACATGACAAGAGACAGTCCTTGCTTCAAGGATCAAAGGCAATAGAAATGTATCATATTAGGAGGGATTAGAAAAAAATCAAATACAAAGGCTGCAAAGTTCAAAACAATCAAATTTTCCCCTCAGATGCCAATCCACAGGCAGCTCTCATTAACTGCAGAGGGTGCTACATGCACGTAATGGAGGACGGAATTTGGCCCAGCATGCAAGCCTTGTTCCTACCAAGATCTAGGTGACTGTGCATGCTGCTTCCTCAACCAAAAAGGGGAGAGTTTTCCTATATTTTCCTACATTTTAATCACAATTTGCTCAGTTACAGTTATTTTGGTAGATGATCATAGAGATACGTTGAAGATCGCAAAGGAAAAAAGATGTGAAAGAACCCCAAAAGAATAATGTTTCCACGTACAAGCCTAGCCCATTGAAGTCAATGGGACTTTTGCCATTGACTCTAGTGGACTCAGAATATCATCCCTTATGCTTGGCATAGTCAGAGAAATACCCCAGATTCTCCATCAAGGTCAATCTTGTACAGCTGTAGTATCCGAACAGTGATTTTTGTAATGGGGCTAGAGTCACTGCCAATAGAGCATTGGGCCAACGAGTCTGTTCTTGAGGATCTGTTCACATTTTCATTATTAACCCTAACTTGGACGTTTAAAATTTCAGCTGTTTCAGATCACATCAGGATGAAACACAAAAGCTCTGAAAATTCATAAGTAACAGCACTAGACAGAGGAGCTAGGAGGACTATAGCCCACTAAAGTAAACAGTGTATGCAGAAAAAGAACTTTTATTTGATTTTTAAAGCATTTCACAGCACCTTTAAAAGTTCTTCAACTCCTGCTGCTAATTTCCCATGTGCAGTCATGCGCCTCTTTTTGAAGTTATAAACATTTCCATAGCAACCAATTTGGATGTTACAAAGAGGAAATGATGGGCGGGGGTGGCAGGGAAATAAGCAGCAGAAGTAGATAATCTCTTTAAAAACCCAAAGATTTTACTTTATTGCAAACGTCCCTAGTTAAAAAAAACTGGAAGAAGAAAAATAAAGAAAATGTCTGATATGCAAGTCCTAGAGCTGTCTCTAGCAAGTATGGTTTCTTTCAATGCCTTCAGCGAGACATAAGCGGGACTGTAGCTCACCCTGTAGCTATTGTTGCAAACCCCATTTTTGTTTTTCTGCTGCAAAACGCTAAACAGTGTTTGATCTTAAATATCATCCTACTGCAGTTCCCACAGAAAACCAGGTCAGAGTTTGACCCTTTATTTTTAAACATACTTTTTTGCATTTAATAATATAAAAAGGAGTAGTTAAAACCAAAAACAAACAAACAAACAAACCCAACATTTCCAGATGCCTGAAGAAATCACAGAGAGGAATAAACTGATTCTGCCTCAAGCTGATGTATTGAATATCCTTACCATGACTGTTGAATATCAGATTTTATCTTCCTACAGAGATGACTGCACACAGCCGGATATATTATTTCAATAGCATAAAATAAAAGACACCAAAATGGCATGAAAGAAAAAAAAAGAAGAAAAACACTAGCAACAGCATATATAAAACAAATCAGGCAGAATAAAAGTTACATGGAATACACTGAACATGTGCAAAGGATCATTTTCACTGAAGTGTCTTGAGAGAAAAAAAGCAGCTTTTCTTCCAAAAGTCATAACAGTCAAAAGATAAAGGCCACTGATCAGACTTTGCTAGCTATCCTTTAAAACACACTATGAGCTTGCAGTCAGAAAAACATGTACAATTTGAAGTGAAGTACAACACAACGTTTTCTTATGATTAACATTCTGAGTAAAAAAAGAAAATTCTTTAAGAAAGGAAATTGTGTAAATAGAGCCACACAATTTCTTTGTTATGGAATATTGTTCTGAAAATAAATTAGTTAACCACATGCGGAAAATTCTGGTGTTGAGTGTAATCTAGAGGACTGTTGTCCAAATTATGTACTAAAGCTTTGAGGAGTAAGATTTCCAAAATTAGATGAGTCCATTTAGACACATATATTAAAGCACATCTAATTTATGCAAGTAAGCACCCAGTTTGGACATATAACTCAGGTATATTTGCATGTATATGACAGTTAGGTGACTCACTTTCAAAATCTGGCCCTATATTAAATTCTCTCAAGTGTGTCTGGTGAGGATATAAGCCACAACAGTGGAGGATTCAAAGCAGAACATCTTTCGATTGTACTTTTAAGGCCTCAGTTGGCACTCATGATACCTTAGCACTGAAATAGCAGAGGCATGTTGGCAGGACAGGGTGGGGACCCCTGCAGTGCCGACTGCCTTGCTGTAACTCTTCTGTGGGTATCTAGTGATCCTCAGTCTTCACAGCTGTCAGGCTGGTAGAGAATACATTTTAAACAACTGTATAGAAAAAGAAAACATGAAATGCCCAGTACACTGACATTGATGAGTCAAAAGGAAAGGCAGGAGGCAGATTTTAGTTTCAGGCTTGGAAGGGGTTATTATACACAATGCTGAGAACAAACTGGATTTTAGAAGTGGATGAACCATACTTCCAAAAAGTGCCCTGTTACAGCACCTCTGGAGCTAAGTGAAAACAGAAGCACGCTGAACTTCCTGTGAACAGTTTGGACAGAGGATAACTGCAGTTTCACGAGAACTTACCACTACTGTCCAGGAGCAGGCAGGAAAAACACCATGTGCAGCAAAAACAAGTCAAGGAAACCCGTGGAAAAAAATGAACTGTAGACTAACTAATTTGCTTTACTTTGTCCATGCATTCAGGGGAACATTCTTTGACTTGAACAAGCTTGTCCAGAGCAAAAGGAAGTTACAGATTCCCCATATCTCCCCTGACCCATGCCATTTTTACAAGGTTTTTTCTTTTCCTCTAAAGCAAATGTTACACTGTCCCGACAAGCCTCTAAAACAGCTGCTAGGTGAGAACAATACACTGCAGGGAGAAGATATGATGCATTTTACCCATAACAGACACCTATCAGAATTATTGTTAGTTTACAGGACTATCTGGAATTTCTCTACTAAAATGATTTTCCTGATCTAAAAAGGAGGGAGCTGGGAAGGGGCAGGGGCAGGCAAATGGGGCCAAGAAATGAGCATCTGATGTAGTGTTTTGCACAGGATCCCCATGACACTGTCCACATCAGCAAAAAAGCTGGCCTGCAGCTGTGCATCGCATACCAGCGTGATGGGGAGCAGGACTTTGCTTGTGAAGCACAGTGGAATGAAAGAGAACAGCAGGTTTTCATTCTAAGAGGACTTCTAAAGAAAAATCTATTAGGGAGTCTAGGAAGCAAGAGAGATGTGGCATCCCCTCCTCCTTTCCTGTCCCTACCTCAATTCCACTCAGGTAGCATGAACATGAGAAGATATTACATTAAAAATAAATGACCAACAGCATATGGCTGGGGAACTGTCCAGGAAAATAAAATCCTCCTGTGACTGAATGTCCCTTTGATAGGAGACTTTTTCAGGGATAAACTCATTGGTTCCTTTAAATAATACCTGTTAAAGCAGATGTCTGGCTAATTAACAGAGGGGCACACACATGGCTCTGACTTTCATCATTTACTTGATTCATTTCTGAACTGTCTGTTTTATATAATTTTTTTTTAAAATAGACTTTTAATATTGAGACCAATGTGATGCTTTGCCCAGGGTTCCTTTCGTTAGGAGTAGCCTTTGTTGCTGTACTCTGAGCTCCGTTTAACAGAAAGTGCCAGGAATACAATGAAAAGAGAAAATATTCAAATGAATAATACCTGGCATTTCCATAGCACCTCTCATCCAAGGATCTCCGAGCACTTTGTAAACCCTTGGAGGGGAGCCATTTAATAGCCGTAAAGCCTGAGTCACCTGACGTTGGGCAGATGAAGTTCTGGTGCATTGGGAAAGTAAAATCCATCTCAACCCCTGGTTGGGGTCAAGGCTACAGCATGGCCATCCCATCGCTGCAATACAAGCCAAAGGCTTAAGTAGAAGCCACAGTCCTTCCACACCATTAGTACAATGCGTTCAGTTCCACTGGGCCATCCTATTGCTGCCCTTTGTGATCTTTTATATGAGGCCTGGGAAAAGAGCCCTTCCTCAGCATGCAGGGAGCACAAAAGTTATATGTTTACTGTATACAAACAGAGACATTAGATAAAAACAAATACTCTTCCTGGAAGGTTGCAATGTAACACTAACTTATTTTTTAGAATTCAGAATTGCAACCCACAAGAACCCAGAAACAGAAAGAGACAAAACAGGCTATCTCCTAAAACAGAGAGACATACCTCGCCCCACCATATTCTAGATTGGCTGGCTGCTGACTGACAGCTGCTAGGCCCTTACCACATGTTTTCCTGCAGAGCCCCCTAGCCTGCAAGCAGCCCCAAGAAAAAACACTGAAATTGAAAATGCTGTTTAAAATTTTGACAGTTTTCCATAGTCCACGTAGGCACAGTTGGTATACAAGCAGCCTCTTCCCCCTTCAGTCTCTGGGAGTATTTGGGGACAAAATCCTATGAGGTCCCATTAGCGATGTAAGCCTCACACAGAAAGCGCTGACATCTGTCTGCTGCAGGTAAGCAGTAGCATGGTCATCATCACAGAAGTGTCAACCGCCACCTGTGCAAGGCCACCCACGGAGCGAAGAACAAAGCTGGAACTGGAAAACAAGAGCCCTGATTCCCAGTCCCAGGCTCAAACCACTTGCCATGCTGTCTCCCCAGGTGTGACCGCACAACCGATGCACTAGCTCAGCAGAAAGCAGCTTTATTTTATATAGTGTCTGTCATGCCACTGGTATCCCACAATGCAGTATGAGTTTATGTAAGCCAATTTCAAAATTATTTTCTCTTTCCCTGTGCTATTATTGGCCCCAGCAGCTATATCCCCTACTCACAGAGATGGGCGGGAAGAGACAGAGCATGGGCAGGACCTTGACTCCACCCTTCCAGGACACTGGGAAGCCTTCACTGCAACAGATATAGACCTGTCACGGTTTACTCCTTGCCTGGAGCAGCGAGGAGACCAAGGAGGCCGGGGCAGCACACCATGCTAGCTTTGCTAGGGGCTCGATCATGACAACCATCATGACTGACAACTAGCTCAGTGCCAGAGTAGAGGAGCTGCAGAGGAAAGGGCTGGTCTGTGAACCAATTGTTTGCAAGGACAGTGCAGTGGCCAGAGATAGCTGAGGAAAGGGACGTGGGGGCGGAGGGAGAAAGAGAGAGAGAAGCCATGGGGTGGGCTGATGCATTTTCATGAAGCAAAGAGTAATTTTCACTTGATCTGGAAATTAACATGCAGTCAAAAGGAGCTGATGGCAATGGCAGTGTTGCCGGCACCCAGTGCCGAGAGGCAAAACAACAGCAGGGGCTGGTTCGCTACCCGGTGTGCTTCACCCAATAATCACAACGGGGTGGAGAAGCAGAAAAGTTTATTTTAAGTTTCAAAGAGGTACAGGGAGAATAGAATCTCAAATCCTGCACACAGAGCAGGAAGTTACACAGGCTTTTATACATCCTTTCTTCAGCATACTTATCCAATAGCAAGCTGCCTTAAGTATCCATATAGCCAGCCAATCCAGTTACCAGCTAGTTCCCTTGTTTTTTGTATCATTTGTTAAACTATACATAAAGCTGCTTTATTCAGCATTTTTCTTCCATATCTGCCCTGTTTGGCCTTGTTTAGTTTCAGGCAGTCTGACTCTGCAACATATTGTTGCAGATCCTCAGCATAACTGCTGTGAGTGCCTCCAGGTGGTTGGGGCCAAGGACACTTGGGCCTAGTACGCAGAGCTGCTGCGAGTGCCTCCAGGCGGGAGCGGGGGGCCAAGGACACTTGGGCCTAGTGCGAGGGGGCTTCATCGACACTCGTGGTCTTCCATTCCCTCGAGTTACCTAGTGGCCATGCTCCAGTGTCCCCAACAGCGGGACATGGCAGCTCTTCGTTGTACATGATTACATGCGAGAGAAGGTGGCAGTGCATTCTGCATATGCTGGAACTTAACTGGGGCAGGTGCCAAGGAACAGAGTAAACCCGACATAGTCCAGTGATTCCAGCAATGGCACACCTACTCCAGTGAGCTGGTACAGACCAGATGATCAATTCCATCGGCAAGTGTGGCTTGTACATTTATTGGTGTAAGTAAGGAAACAAGAACCTCTGCCCTCAAGTAGTTGTCATTTCATCCTGAACAAGGACAACAAACATGCATGGTAACCTTTGGACGTCCTAAAGAGAAGGGGCGCATGAAGGAAGAAGCAGACAGACACATAGCTTTGGAGACATATGTACGAGTGGTTGACTTTTAACCCACAGTAGTAAGGGGGGGAAAAAACAGACTTGACTATAACAGGGTTAAAAAAAGAACTAGATAAATTCATGGAGGATAGGTGCATCATTTCATCATTGCTGGCAGCAGCGGCCGGGGGTCCCTGGGCCCTTTTAAATCACCTGGGAGTGGCAGGCGGGGCTGAGAGACGCTCTGGGGGAGGCACGCAGTGGTGGCAGGTGGGGCTGGGGGAGAGACCCGGCCCCGAACATTGGTGGAGCCAGGCCCCCGGGCCCAAGGCCGGTGTAACCATTAGGCAAACTAGGCGGCCACCTAGGGCGCCAAGATTTGGGGGAGCCAAAAAGTGGTGCCCCCCCATTTTTTTTATACTATTGCTTAGGGGCAGGTACCTGTCAGTCTCCAGCGCTCGGGCTGCGCCAGGGCCAGCAGCCTCTTCACCTCCCCTGCTTCCCCGGGGGCCACTCCTCCTCTCAGGCTCCCCGGCCGCTGCTGCCGCGGCCGCCCAGGAGGACGTGGGCGGGGGGCGCCGCCGCGGAGGAGACGCAAGGGGCCGGTCTCGGCTGGGGCCCTGCACCTGCCGGCTGAGAGCAGCAGCGGCCGGGGAGCCGGAGAGGAGGAGTGGCCCCCGAGCAAGCGGGGGAGACTCCGAGGTGAAGAGGCTGCTGGCCCTGGCGCGGCCTGAGCGCTGGAGACTGACAGGTACCTGCCCCTGCCCCTGCCCCATCCTGGCACTGCCTTCCCCCCAGCCCAGTGAGTATTACCTGCCCCAGCAGCCTCAGTGCCCTGCCCCACACTGTCAGCCACCCCAAGCTCACTGTGACACTAGCACCCCTTGGCAAAGGGCCCCCTGATCTTCACAAACAGCTGTCACCGGAGACCGGACAAACTCACTGCACCCCATATTGCCTAGGGTAATGGACACGCCGGCTTGACTGGCATTTTCCGTGTCCTTGGGGTGCACATGCAAACATACGTGACAAGGACTTGAAAGTTCTTTGGAAGCAGGGATTTTATCCTGTTGTTGAGCATTTTTCACCTATTCTCGAGTGCTGAGTATGCTTATAGAACTAGAGCCCTAATAACAGTAGAATGTATCTAATTATGCAATACACAGCTTTCTCCCGTTGGCTAAAAAGCCGGATTTTGCCACTATTTGTAGCAATTGGGTAACAGTGCTTTTGTATTCATTTGCTGTTGGCAGCTGGGTCTGTGAAATATGAATGCTTATATTTCCCCCTTCCTGCTTTTCCCCTCTCCACAATAGCCTCACTTGAGGCTTGCATAACAGATTGCTTCTTTGAAACCGGCATTTATGTCTCTTTGTTTGCTTTTCTCCTGACTCAAAACTTCAATCACCCCACTGTACCAACATGTGGGCTTTCTCATTATTCTCTGCAAGGCTTCCTCGCAGAGCTGCCGCCAGCCTTGGGCTTTCTGCTGCCCCTTGAGAAAGCAATTGCTGGTTATAAAGTAAGGTCTGAATTACATCGTTTTATTCAATGCTTGGAGATCTTGTAACCCCTTCTTTCTGTCTTTTGCTTTCCATTGCACATGAAAGAGCTGCTTATAGCCCAGCATCTCCAAATCCTGTCTGTGCCTGCAGCAACCAGTGAGAATCCCCCAGTTGACATTTTCCACTTCCGGATGCTTCTGTCAGCAAAAATATTTACTGTTTTTGCTGTTCTTTTCTTCCATTTGGCTCCATCCTTTTGCCAACAGCGGCTTGCTGCACAGAATTTTTTTTTTCTATGCCTGAAATTGCAAACTAAATTTCAGCAGGCAAAGAGCTGCAAGCAAACTGAGTGTGCAGTGCTGCAAAAATCTGTCAGATTTGCTTTTCTTTTTACTCTAGATAGAACCTTTCACTCAGGGGACATCGAACAGGAATCTGAATCAGACATGCCAAACCTGTGAGAAAAAAACAGAAATTTGGCTTGTTTTTGGCTTAATTGGCTCCTCAGTTGCTTGTTGGCTAATTTTTGGCTTGTAGCTTGTTTGGCTTGTATCTTGCTGGTTCTTTTTTTTGACTGGCTCCCGGCAAGCAGAGGCAACGGGGGGAGAAAATCAGGGGTGCACAGCGGGTCCACCACAGTCCCAGACTGCATGCCGGGGGGATCTAGTCACATAGAGTGTTGGGGTTCTTAGGGGTTGGTTTGTTTTGGCCTTGTTTTGAAAGGGGATTAGCTTGATTTTTGGCTTATTGTGAAAGTCGGGGTGCTTATTTACGGCATGTAAGTTGGCAACTGTGATCTGAATGTACCGGCTTTGCAGAAATGTTGTTATTTAAGTTTGCATTTTGATGCCTAACCTTTCTCTCATTGAAGGCAAAGGTTAAACACTCTTGGACTTCATTGTGCCCTTAAATTTTCAATATAAAAGTAGTTCCAAGGGAATAAATTAAAAGTACATTGAGGGGGATAATGTGGAGACATCTCTGCACTACTACATCTGGTAAACGTTATCAGGCAGAGGTCTCAGCAGCTTTGATTTAGGTCAGCCAGCATTAAAGGCAAATCGGGAGTGTTAGCTTTCTGTTCCAATAGAGAACAAACTAATCTGTCATAAACTTCAGGTCTCCACCTGCCCTACTCAGAGGTCATTATGCAAAGGAGACAAAGTATGGGGGGGGGCGGCATGTTGTGCTTAGCACAATTCTCGCGGTTTGTTCTTCTGCTTCATGGATGGCAGCTGTAGGGCTCCGAGAGAGAGGGACCCACTTGTTCAAATATTTTGAATAATAAAGATGTTAGTTTAATAAATCTCTGGGAGGAGAGAAAGGAAGACGAATTCCCCTGGTTCAGTGCTTCCCCTTTGAACCTTGCATATGTGCGGTTGAAGGTTAATGACCTCTGAGTGAGGGCAAGTGAAGATCTGTCTCCTACGATAGATTTCTTCTCTTTTTTTTTCCTCAGACTTGAAAGCAAACACCACTGATTCCTTCCCATCTGCTCCCCAAAGAAAGAATAATCTGATGTAAAGCCCTGAAAACTCTCTCTGATAACGTTTGCCAGGTGTTGCCCAAGGTATTTGTCAACTCAGGCTGATCCTCCAGCCTCTTTACCCTCATCCCTAAGAGACTTTTGTATTTGAAAGCTATCAAACCAACTGCCAAACAAATGATGAACCTTGACTTTGTTACCTTTTGATCCTCGTTCCTTAGGATCGTTCCCTTGGATATTTTAGCTTGTGTTGTTTAGCACTACAGCAGATTCCACTATTAGTACCCAGCCTGAGTTGCCATCCGACAGTTGCTAGCCCTGAAAGGCAGGTTTGCCAAACTGCATGCAGAGAAGGCAGCACTACGAACATGGCCTTCCCTGGCTGCAACTCTGCTTATGAGCAGGGCAGCAGTGGGGAGGGGATGCCAGGGCTTTCCACAGGGAGTGCCAGCAGTGGGGCCCATGGATCTGCTTGGTATCTCTCCCTGTACTCTCTGGGGTTTGGGGCTTAGCATGTCCCAGAACTTCCTTCCCTGGGTGCAGCCCCCTCGCAGGGTACTGCCTGGAGTGTGCAGGGAGAGGTACTGGGTAGCCCTGGCATCTAGGCTGCAGCCCCCTTCCTGTGATTGCCCTGCCCCCGCCCCCCAAGCCCACAGCCCTGTACCTCCTGAGCAGTCCCTGCCCGCAAGCAGGTTTGCAGGGCTGCATCCCCAGAAGGAAGCACTAGGATGGATTGAGCACCTGCTACAGGCAGGTTCACAGAGCTGCCACCAAGGAAGGGCCATCCCAGCACTTCCTTCTGGGACTGCGGTTCCACAAACCTGCCTGCAGCTGGGACATTTCTTCCAATACAATGGTTGCCAATAAGCGGCATCCCAGTGCCAATATCCAAATCAGTCATTGAGATGGAATTGGTTCCCACCAAAATGTTGCAATTAACCAGAAGTGGTCATTATCTGGGTTGCTATTAAGCACAATCTACTGGTACCATTAATCCAGGTGTCCATATCTTGCTATATTAGAGATATTTCCAGGTATTATCTTTGTTCTTTTTCATGCAGTCCTGAATAGCGTGTTGGGTTAAGTCAGTAATTCTATTTCTGGTGGACACGAAGGAGGTTCTTATTAAAGCACTGGACTGGGACTCGGCAGAACCGAATCCGGTCCTGGCTCTGCCACAGGCTTCCTGCATGACCGTCTGTCTCTGGTCCTCTGTCTGTAGTGCAGGGACAACATTTCCATAGCCTCAGAGACGGTAAAAGGAGGAACACATCAATGTTTGTGAGATGCTCAGGTACTATGATGCTGAGCCCAAATAAGCACCTAGAGAGATAAATGATTATCTCAGTGAAATTGTCCTGATTAATAGCTGCACAGGGAATCTAGCTGTTAGTTGTTATCTGAACCTGAAAAAAATCCCCAGAGAATATGGGAGACTCAATTACCTGATTTTTTTTAATTTTTGAGCCAGATCCTAAAAAACACTTATGCATGTGCTAGTCCCATTGACTTCAGTGGGAGTACTCAAGGGCATAAAGTTGCTTACATATATAGGTGTTTGCATGATTGAGCCCTTAATGAATTATTCTTGCTTTCTCATGGTATCAGTAATCAAATGATTTATATAAGTTAAGCAGTCTGCAAATAGATCAAGTATTTTGATCAGCCACTTAACTTTCTTAACATATGGAAGTTGCTGTGGAAGTATGCTGTGGAAGTTTAAAATCAGAGATGTTTGTAACAGAATAACATTTGGTGCCAGCCAGTTGCGTTATATTACCACCGCCACTACACTGTGGCTTGTTTTATACAAACTGGGGATACAAAACATGGTTTTATATCACATGTGTAAACCAAGATTTTATTAAAATAAAAAAGATAATTAAGAACAATGCAGAAAAATCTAATATTGAGCCAAATTCTTTTTCTAATCATTTACAATACTGTAGCTCAGCAGTTTCCAGCATCTCATGTCATATCCTCCATTTCAGATTTATCAGTTATTTGGACACCAAGAAACACCCAGTAAATATTTCCTGACTTTAAGCTGTTGATATAAAGATGACAGATACTCCAGCATCCAGTAGTCTCAGGCTTTCCTATATCTTAAGAACATAAGGACGTCTATACTGGGTCAGAACAAAGGACCATCTAGCCATCCTGTCTTCCGACTGTGGCCAATGCCAGGTGCCTCAGAGGGAATGAGCAGAACAGGTAATCATCACCTGTCGCCCATTCCCAGCTTCTGGCAAACAGAGGCTAGGGACACCATCCCTGCCCATCCTAACGAATAGCCATTGATGAACCTATCCTCCATGAATTTATCCACTTCTTTTTTGAACCTGTTATAGTCGAGGCCTTCACAACATCCTCTGGCAAGGAGTTGTACAGATTGATTGTGCACTGTGTGAAAAAATACTTCCTTGTGTTTGTTTTAAACCTGGTGCCTATTCATTTCATTTGGTGACCCCAGCAGCTCCCATTGGCCTGGAGCGGCGAACCGCGGCCGCTGGGAGCCACAATCGACCGAAGCTGCGGACGCGGCAGGTAAACAAACCGGCCAGGCCCGCCAGGGGCTTTCCTTGCACAAGCGGTAGAACAAGTTTGGGAACCACTGATCTAGTCGTTTTATTCAAACCCAGTTTAAGTAAACGAGTCCGGCAGGGAAGTCTGGGTAAGAAAGGTGATTAAACTACTGCCTTGATGCAGGCTGTCAATGACAAGCACTTTTTCAAAAGGAGAGATGAGGCTTCAGGTTGGCGCAAGTAGCCTGGCTTTTCCCCTCTCTCTATACAGCACACACCGAACTCCCTTCCCTGCAGAGGAGACTATCTGGCAATTGGCTATACCCGTTCCATGTTCAGTTCCCTTGGGGAATGGTATTAGTGCTTCAAGGTGAAAAGGGGAGTGTGTGTCATGGGGGCAGTGGCAGCAGCAGGGTGAGGAGGCGAGCCAGCTGAACAGCAGGTGGGGGGGGCTCGTGGCAGATGGGGAAAGGGTCTGGCAGGGGTGTGTGAAGAGGCCAGCAGCAGGTGGGTGAGCGGGGGAGGTGGTGAGCAGGGAAAGGGATCTTGGTGAGGGGGTGAAGAGGTGAGTGGCGAGTCAGTTGTGGGTGGCGGCGGGGCAGAGCAGGGGTAGAGTGTGGGCAGAAGAGGCAGGACAAGGAGCTTGCTTTCCCCAGGGGAAGTTTCACCCACTGCCCATGTGTGCCAAATATGATTATTTCACCGTTACCTGGGTCTTCCTTCCTCAGCTTGTGTTTGTCACACCCCCGTGTCTGTAGAGATCTCTACTCTACTTCTTGCCTCAAACAGCTTGCAGTCTAAACGAGAGCTGGGCAGGAAATGCTCTTCCCCAGCCCATGAAAATTTTCCTGTTCCACATCAGGGCAAAACTGAGATCTTTGGAACATTTTCACAACAACAGTGTGAGAGAACGTGCATGTCCC
Organism: Natator depressus; assembly: GCF_965152275.1. NCBI lineage: Eukaryota > Metazoa > Chordata > Testudines > Cheloniidae > Natator > Natator depressus. The sequence goes on from NC_134234.1 coordinate 113,320,682, forward strand.
CACTCCAACTAGCCAGTAGCCTGGTGTCAGTGCACTCTCCAGGGAAGCAGGAGACTCAGGTTCAAGTCCCTGCTCTGAATCAGGCATATTGCAGGCAAGTGCCCTAACCACTGGGCTATTCTCGCTCTCTGAGTCAGACTACAAATTACATCCTGGACCTGACAAACCTTTCCTGTGGAAAGTTTGATCCAAACAAGCGTGTTCCCAGGAAAAGGTTTGGTTTTGCTGAATTGGCAATTTCTGACCAACAAAAATTTTGTTGGAAAATTCTTGACCAGCTCTAAACCTATGATAAGAGGCAATGACTTTTTAAAAACATTTTTATCTATTATGATATGGACTACACGCAGTCATCATATCAATGTAGCTGTTTTGGTTAGATTTGATACCAATGTAGTTAAAGTGGTACAACCCCCTAGTGCAAGCAGAGTTATATCACTATGAAGTGGCTTATACCAGTCTAGTTTATTTTGATAAATTTCCAGGAATAAGCCACATCAGTGTAAGGCACCTTTCCTTATAACTGCATCCACTCTAAAAGTTGTATTAATTTATCTATAGTGGTTTCCAAATGGATATAGTTAAAGCAGTACAAAAAGTGTGTGTAGACAAGCCATGTATGTGTGTAAAGGGAATGCCTCACACAGTGGGGCTCCAATCCTCGACTGGAGATTATTATTTGTATTGCAGTGTCATCAAGACAATGAACAGCAGCAGCAGCCTGGGAATCAGGTTTTGTGTTATTTTATCAATCTGATATGCGGGTTACTTTATTAGAATTCTTAAATGTGGCAAAGGTGTCTGTCACTTTAATGAATCTTTGCAGTCCCCATCTGTTTGATTTTAATTTAATCCACACCCCTTGGGCTCAAACCCCACGTTTCAAAATGTATTTTTAACTCCTAATAAAATCTCTATAGCGGGGCCATGTTTAGCACTGCAGTTCAGGGGCTGTCTGCATTGAATTTATAAACCTTGGGGGTGTAGCTCAGATTAGGGACTCCTGAGTTGAAATCTGACACACTTGCTGTCAAGGCCAGAAGCGGATATTTTTTAAAGGATTTGAGGAGGATGAGGACAAGGATCTGATCCTCATTTTTTGGGCTGAATATTTGAAATAATGTTCACGATGAGTGCTTAGGGGTCAAAGCTAAAGTGGAACAGTGTGCTAATATTTTCAGTTCCATTCCAACACCATGCACTCCATTCTCCTTCCCTATGCCAAGCATCTCCCTGCCTCCCCCAGCCACCAGCCTCCCCTTAAACAAGCATGCTTGGGAGCTGAAAGCTTTATAGCTTGCTCAGAATAGGAATCATCTCTAAACCGTCACCAGCTTTGGAGCTGAGGACACACACAGTTATTTACATGGGTAGGCCAATAAGGTTCCAAGATACCGCTCTGCAAAGCAGGGGACTGTCTGAAATGGTTAGGAGGAAAGCCATGATCTAATCAACATGCACATGTGGACTAGAAAACCTCACCATCAGGTCCCTCTACCACATCAAATCATTTGTATTGGAACAGGAACTATCTATTCCTTTTAAATCTTTGACTACTTTTTTTTAAAGTTACCTTCCCACTGCTGGTCCATAGAGTTGAAGAGGGGAAAAGAGAAGCTCCTTACCCAGTTCAGCTGGCTGTGAGCCACCGTTTCCTCCAGCTGAAGGGTGGGAGGTACAATATGAAAATAAAGTCTGCCTCTTCTTCTCAACTGACTGGCAAGAACAGCCTGAGCAGGGCATAAAAGAACAAGGAGCTTGGGTTGGCTCTCATCCATCCTGCTAATTGGCAGGAGTGGATCTTCAAAGGAGAAGCGGAGCTGCCAGACCCTGCATCCATCAACTGATTGGTGAGAGCAAAGTTTCAAAAGTTTTCCCCCTGAGCAGCACAATGGAATGGAGCCAGCAGCTCCGCAGCATCCTTGAAGTCTTGCTCAGGCCGATGCTGAGGAGAGAATGGAGGCAGTGCTTTCGAGAAGTCATAATTTTAAAACTCTCAGAAGTGCTGTGGGCCAAATTCTGATCTCATTTAGGCTGGTGCATGCGAGAAGAAACTCTGCTGACTTCACTGGCTTTGCACTGGTGTGAATGTGTTTAGAATCTGTCTCTGTCCTGTCCAAAGTTCTGTAGCTGTGACGGCCAGGTCAAAAAACCAAAATACAATGACAATATTTTGTTTTTGAGACAAAAGGTGGGTGAGGTAATATGTTTTGTTGGACCAGCTTCTACTGGTGAGGCAGACAAGCTGTTGAGCTTACACAGAGCTCTTCTTCAGGGCTGGGAAACTTACTTTTGTTATATACTTGTATTTTGTTTTGGCATCTGGTCAACTCATTCATCTTAGTGGGGCCGCACAGCTTGTAACCATTGGCATAGAACCTGGCCTACTACATATCAATATTTTAAAAACTTATTTTTCAGGCAATTATTTTGTACATAGAACACACAACCTCAACAGACACTCATATCCATCACTAATAGAGCACATGCATTGTCAGACAAAGGCTCAGGCAGGCACATATTTGGGGGCAAATCTGGCCTTTAGTTATGCCTGTGCAGGATCAGAAGCCAATGAAATTGCATGAGTGAGGGCAGATTTTGGCCTTTTAACTTATATGCACACTTTTCAGGAGACTGCCTCAACATGTTGGAACTAGTGTGGTCAGCATCTCTCTCAAGTTATTGTACATGTAGCCATGCAAATGATACTTGCACTTAACAGCTCTCTCTCGCTATAACACTTTTAGGGCCTGATCCAACTCCCTCTAAAAATCAGTGGAAAGAGCCATTTGTAACTTTTCTTCCTCCTGGTATTACTCAAACACTGAGATGAAGTTCTACCGTCCTTAAATGAGCAAAACTCCCAGGGAAGATTGCAGAATTTGGCCCTCACTAATTAATCCTCCCCGAAGCCCTCTAAAATAAGGAAGTACCATCAATCTCATCTGCAGATTGGGAGACTGAGGCAGGGAGGTTAAGAAACTAATCCAAAGTCATAGGTGAAGACATTTTTGGAGCTAGGACTAGACCTCAGAAGGTCCATGCTCCCGAGAACTAAGTAACTGGGCTATGCACATATTCCAGTTACTGTGGCACGTGACATGGCGTGGACCTCCTCAAGGGAGAAGTCAGTTAGCTGAGCCCTGTACTGAGCCAATCAAATAATTAACATGGCTAGATAAACTATATTAATTCATAGGCCCTGGTTCAGCAAGGTACTTAAGGCACCTTCATAGTCCCATCATATGCTTAAAATTAGGCACATACTCTCATATCTTGCTAAATGAGGTCGATAAGGAAAATTTTCCTTTAAGAAAAAAAATATACATCTTTATTGACAAATGTAAAATCCCTTTGGCACTTGTACAGATTCTTAATCCAATTGCTACATCTGTGCTGTTAAGACTTAAATCACTTTGCTTTCAATGTAACAAGATTTCTTGTTTTTAATCAAATATGTACAGTAGCATTACTAAATGTTTCAGATCCATTGTGCATCTGGTACCTAATTGGCATGAAATCTTGATCAGGCGTAAACTTTTTGGAGTTCTCTAGCAATCCCATCCATGTTATAGAAGTAGCAGAGACTAAATACAAGACACCAGTTTTAAAAACAAGAACATGTAACTCTAACATGAACAAAAGTAAATTGTTTATACTCTGGCTCAAAAACATGACATTCAAACCCCATTCAAAATTAGCCCCACAAAATCAAGCTAAATTAATAGTTCATATCAGAGTTGGCTTCACTTCAGGAAAATTTCTCTTGCCTTTGTAAACACAGCTGAGCCTCCATTTCCCCCACCCCCTTCCTATTGGCAATGTACTTTGGTGCTGCTAAATAAGGATGTCTCAACAGTCTCTCCTTGTACAGTAATTTCCAAGCTTTCAGCATCAGCGTATGTCTGACAGCTATCCTAGCTTTGCTCAGCACACAGGAAATAAGTGTACAGAACGTGTGCTGATAAAATGTTAGTTCTTTAGTCAGGATTTTATTAGGATAAACAATTTGCTGTGTTACCTCTGGGGGATTAATCTGGCATGACAGAAAGCCCCTTTGTCATCATGGTCCTGTCAATATTTCCATTACCAAATCCCATATTTCTGGATAGAATTAAATAGGACACACTCACTCCAGGATAAAATCCAGCAGATTCCTAACAAGAAAAATCTCCCCCCTCCCCCATAAAATATTGTATCTGCCTATTTTTATGTCCCAGAAGTCCAGTACAGTACCTATTGCTCAAAAGTAGCTACATGTTTCCAAAATGTAGATTAGTGTCTTTGGCTATTTAACTTGGTCTTGTTTCTCAGAACCCCTAAGTATTGAGGATTTCCTTATTCTGTAATCCCTCTCCATTCATTTGTACCCCCATGAGTCATTTTACCACAAAGTGACAGGTTTGGACTCACTACACTAGCACCTCCTGCTGGTCATCTTGTGAATCAGCTCCCCACATTGGTACACCAACTCTTGGTGGTGTCTCACCCACCATCACTTCATGTCACTTCAAGGACCACAGTGTCCTCTTCAGGACACAGCCCTCTGACTGTGTGACACTCCTTCCAACTTCCTCAGGGGCAAGCAAGGTGGGGCGGGGGGAGGGGAACCCAGGCCCGCCCACTACTCTGGGTCCTAGCCCAGGACCCTGTAGATAGTGGCCATGTGCTGCGTCCCCTCCAACCTCTCAGTCTATTTCCCTGGGCCACTTCCCCACAGCCCCAGTAGCTTCTTCGCCCTTGCCACCAGCCAGGAATGGTCTCTTGCTCCCCCGGTCCCTGCTAGCAGCACTGCTCTGTCCAGAGTGATGGCTTTCTTCTACCCCCAAGGCAGCTAGTCCTCCCTCCTTGAACTCCAAGGAGCAACTGAACCTGCTTTGCCCTGCAGCTCTTCTTATATGGGCCTGCCACACCCTGATTGGCTGCTCCTCATAGTCCCTTTTCTATTGGCTGCTTTCGCACAGCCTCCCTAGACATCCCTTACAGGCCAGTGTGGGGCAGATGCCCCATCACACACAGTCAGAAACCTTTGCACCAAGAAGACTGGTGACTAACTCCCTTCTGAGTCAAACCATTTCACTCTTTACATTTGCTAAAAGAGATCATTGTTAAACAGCTTCAGAGTCCTTCATATGCTAGCTAATTGGAACTAAGGGTCAGGAATCAGTTAGGGCCTGATCCAAAGACTACTGAGGTCAGTGGAAATATTCCTATCAACTTCAGTGGGCTTTGGATTACATCCTTATTGAGGCCCAGAAAATTTATGTTTGAGGACAGTCCCAAAAGCAGTGGGTCCCTCATATGGAGTGGCTTGCCATTTTCTCTTGTCATTGACAATCACTGTTGGAGTGAATGGTGAAAGCCATCAGGTCTTTTTAACATACTGCGCTAGTCCTATAGTTAGCTGCACTCACTGTGTGAGTGGTCACATGGTGTGCAATGGCAGACCTGCCGTGGAAGATGAACGTTGTGTGGGCAATAGGACAGCTGTGTGTAAATGTATATTACCTGGTCTTGAGAAGGTGCTAGGCAAAACACCCATCAACTTCACTGGGGTTAGGATTTCACTCCAGGTCCTTAGTTACCTACCAGAGAGTTTTAAAAAGCATTTAATCCTCACATGCCACAGGTGGGAATTTCAAAAGGATAAGTCCTGGCTCTGCTTCCATTGAAATCAGCAGTAAAATTCCCATTAGCTTCAAGGAGAGCATAGTAAGACCAACAGTGAATGCTTTTGAAAAATTCCATGCCACACGACTTTCAGTCGCTGAAGAACAGAAGGACACCATGAATATTATTCATGCAGAGTTTCTATATGTTAATACACAGATGTCCTGAAAGTTTCCATTCAGAACAGTGCTTTTAGTATGAAACCTTCACATTTTATTTTTTGCATATCTTAATATGAGAAAGCAAGGGCAGCTTTAGTATCAACCCCAGATTTCAGATCCTCAGCTAGGTCAGATCCACAAAGTGCCGTGGAAGCCGATTTATACCATCTGGGGAACTGAACCCTAATTTCATTTCCTTCACACATTCCTGCATGAGCGGAGCTGGCTGTGAAACAAAGATCTCATTCACATGCCGGTGGTGGAACCTAGTTGGTTTTTAAATGTGGCATTTAATGATGAGAAGGCAAATGTGTTAGTGGACCAAGGGAAAAGATAATTGCAGACAGATTAACCATAACTCCAGAAGTGATGTCATCTAAACACCAGTGTGTATTTTCTGATGCATCACATATATTAAGTACACGTTTAAGTCTTTACGTGCCGCAGGAAGACAGTAAAGTATCTGAGGCTGGGAAATGGGATCTATTTGCTTTCTTACCCATTGGTTTGCAAGTGCCTTTCATTAATTTGGCTTTTCATGACTTGGAAAATCAAGCCAATTTGTTCTTTAATCTAATCTAAGAAATTATTTTGTTCAATAAGCCATTGTCGCTTCCATACAAGGAATAACACTCTTGACTTCAACAGCATTGCATCCAGTCATACAGCCAGATTTCATAACTCCCCACTGAATTACATCTGGGTAAAACAGAGGGCCAGATTGTATTTAGTAATCTGTGAGTACACAAGAGGGAGGGTTTGAAGAATTTTCCTCTCCTCAGCATGCCTGCACAGTGGCTAGCCACTGGAGTGGGGAGCATAGGAACTGTGCTGGTCTGTTCCTGCTATCAGACTTCCCTAAGGCTGAGAGCATGGGTGGCCGGTGACCCGGCCGTTGGGGGAGGGTAGCATCTGGCCTGCCCCTCCCCATCTGCCCCCCAGCTCCTCAGGAGCCCATAGCCCCCCACTGCGGCTCCGGCCCCAGCGCTGGGTGGCCAGGGGGCGAAGCTCTAGCCCCAGCGTGCCAGCACTCCCAGCCCCGGTGCACCAGGCAGCATGGCCCCAGCACCAGCTGCCCTGCCTCCATGTCACATCTGGGTGTGGAAATTCAATGCAGGGCCATGAATGTAGGGCTGGGGCAGGGGGTTGGGGTGTGGGGTGTGGGAGGGGGTGCAGTGTGCAGGAAGGGGCTCAGGGCAAGGGGTTGGGGCAGAGAACAGGTGAGGGGTGCAGGAGGGGACTCAGGGCAGTGGTGCAGGGAGGAGTACGGAAGGGGGCTCAGGGCAGGGGGTTGGGGTGCAGGCAGGGTATGGCAGGGGGCTCAGGGCAGGAGTTGGGGTAAAGGAGGAGTGCGGCAGGGGGTTGGGGACAGGCAGGGTGTGGCAGGAGCTCGTGGCAGGGAGTTAGGGTGCAGGGTACAGAGGGGTTCAGGGTGCGGCAAGGGCTCAGGGCAGGGAGTTGGCGTGCAGGAGGGGTGCGGCAGGGGGTTGGAGTGCAGGCAGGGTGTGGTGGGGGGCTCAGGGCAGGGAGTTGGGGTGCAGGGTACAGGAGGGGTCTGGGGTGCAGGCTCCAGCCCGGTGCCGCTTACCTGGAGCGGCTCCGGGGTGGCAGCGGCGCACAGCGGGGCTCAGGCAGGCTCTGCCCTGGCCCTGCGCTGCTCCCAGAAGTAGCCGGCACCATGTCTCTGTGGCCCCTGGAGGAAGGGGGGCAGAGGGCTCAGTGCGCTACCCTCGCCTGTGGGTACCTCCCTCAAAGCTCCCATTGGCCGCGGTTCCCTGTTCCCTCTGCCCCCACCCCCTCCACCAGGGGCTGCAGGGACGTGGTTTGCCCACCCCTGTTCTGGACCCTTCATTAATATGTTCTGCTGCCATCCATTACCCAAGTAGCTGATGCACAGGGTGCAAATTACAAAGTTGAATTACAAGAGGCTGGGAAAACAGAAGCACATAAGGCTTCCATAATTGCACTGATTTTTAAATGACTCTTGGTGTCCCAATTAAAAGAGATTTAGACATCTCCCACTCTGCTCCCAAAAGAGAAACCTACCACAGGATTGTAGTGGCAATAGACCCAGAACAAAGCACCCCTGGAGTTCGGAAAAGTTCAGATCCAGATCCCAGCTTCATGACTGGATCCTAGTTCTACAATGGTCTCCACCAAAATCTTGGCTCTCATCTTACAGCCCCAGTTTTGGACAAAGATTGAATATGGATCCAGATCTGGAGTAGTGGGATGTAGCTATTGCTGGTTTCTAAATTAAAAGTCTGGGATAAGAACTTCGCAAAACTCAGGGGAAGAGAGAGATTCATCTTTACCCTTGGAGAAAAGAAAATCTAGAGTCAGAAACAAATCCATTTGCTACAACTGTGTCCTTAATTATGGATATAATTTCTGAATGACAAACACCTCTACATCCAGGGTTTGCAGAACAGTGAGATCCGTAAAAGTGATTCAAAAGGAGACAATTCGGTCTAGTCTAGGACATATGATTATGTAACCCTTCTGCCTGTCAGAGTTGGCAGCAACAAGGGCCGGGTTCAGTATCTAGGGGTTCCATTCCAATAACACAATGCAAAACCAGCTCGAGCCCCCACCCAGTGACCTGGGACAAATATATGCCACCCCCGCTGGGCGCCTCCAAGAGGCAATACTTCCCCTCTCGCAAGCACATAGTCTGAGTGTAGCCCAAAGCCTTTTAATAACAGAGAGAAACAATGTGGCATTATGTTGGGGAAACACCACCAACAGGATTCATAACACAATGCATGAGCAAAAAACCCACCCATGAGCAAATTGGGGCGTGTCCTTTCCCTTTAGTTCTTGAGTCCAGCAACCCAAAATCGCCCAAAGTCCCAAAAGTCCAACGACCCAAAAGTCTCTGTCCCTGGTAAGGGCAGCCCCAGAGTTCAAAAGTTTATCTGCAGAGTTTTACCTCCCAACCTGGGTGGAGATTGGGGGGGGGGGGTGCTAAGGGGCACCTTACGTGGTCCAAAGCTAATGGCCCCACCTCTCCATGCGGCTCCGCTCTGCCAGCCGCCCCATGGGCTGCTCTAGGCATCCAACAAACTGCTCTGCTCCCCCAGCCGCTCTGCTCGCCGTCCCGCAAACTGCTCCACCATATATCTTCAGGCTCCCCCACTACTTAACACAACACTCAGAGATTTCAGTTCTTAGTAAGTTCAGCTCTTTTGTAATTTCAGCTTGTAGTAGGGGAGCCTCAGTGCTAGTGCACCATGAGCCCAAAGTGAATTCAGCTCAGCAGCCTGTAACTAGACTCCTAATGGAATCAAAATTAGCTCTGATATTCCACAGTGGAGAGAGGAGGAAGTGCAATTAGCCCATACCACCAAGTATTGATACCTGTCCCAGCCTCTCTCAATTCACAGAGTTTTGGAACCCATGACCCTTGCCTAGCGAGTGCTACTTAGTTGATGGCGAGTCCCTCCATCATAACAAAAGGCCAAGTACAGTTCCACTGTCCTTGATTCCCATAATCAGGGTAATAACAATTTATTCTTCCTGCCCCAATAACAGAGACACTGGGGATCCCACAGCAGCCAAAGTGACCATTTGGGCAGTTATGGCCTCATTCTAGGCGGGGTGGGTGTGCCTATGCAAATGAGATCAGCCCCCAAAGTTCTTTTCCACAACTTGCCACACCTCACCACCAGATGTCAGGGTGGAGCTCATCCTGACTCTGCTTACAATTACAACAAACATGGTCTCTGTGTAGGGCAGGGACTTTTTAAAATATGGCAATAGAATCAGAGTTGGTTTGTTGTTAAAATTAGGCAGCAAAAGGAGTGTAACCTCCCAGACAGGATATTAATGAGGGAGGCTGGAGGGCTCAGGGAATAGTTGATAGGGTATGTAACCTGCCAGTTTCCACATCACAAAACCCACCATCTACATTGGTATAACCCTTGTCAGGAACCTCTGCAGAGAGGCCACACATGGAATGGGGTTTCTTTGAGTCAGGGTAGAGTCACCTCAGTGGAGCAGAATAGGCAAGCTTACATTGCTGCAACACCAGTACCGGTTCTAGGAACAGATGACAACCGTGTCCAGATAAATTGCAACTTTGCAGGGACAATACATTCACTTTAAAAATTTAAAAATAAACTCATTAAGATAATCTCATTGAAAACATATGCAAAACATTGCAGGTTTTGAATAAACATGCAAGTAATGCTCATTTTTATTGTTGTAAAGAACACTGTAGGAGGATTCCAGAAGCTCAGCTGATGACTGAAAACATCCATTTTTAGATCTCTCTGGATCTTTGGGTAACATTAGAAATGCAAAATATATCTAGTTGCTTTTCAGATGGAAAAGAATGAAGTAATTTGATCTGTATCAGATAAATATGGCTAGGGCTTCTCAGCCTTCCTCACTTAACCTTCAGAGTCATCCTCACAGTTGAGCCATTAAAGCTCTGAGGAACTTCATGCACAACGTACCTTTTAGGCAAATAAATCGTGCTAATTTTTGTAAAATAAAATGTAAAGTAGCTCCAAACAAATATTCCACATGGTCAAATCTTCAGGCATCATTCATTCCACCAACAGCCTACTGGCATAAAAAGCTGGTTTCCAATACAAAAAACTCTGGGACTACAAAAGACTAATTTAATGGTAATTAGTGTCAGAACTTAGCTTTACAGCACCTTGAACAGCCAGGGGTTTGCATGGACTCAGAAGTAAACAGCAAGGGTTATTTCCAGTGAACACTAGACAGGGCTTATTAAAATTAAGAAGCTAGTTTGCTTAAGCTTGTATAAGAATCACAAAGTTCCACCAAGCCTTTATGCACTGCAAAGCACGGTTAGCATTTTGTATTTCATAAGAACGGCCCTACTGGGGCAGACCAAAGGTCCATCTAGCCCAGTATGCTGCCTTCCGACAGTGGCCAATGCCAGGTGCCTCAGAGGGAATGAACAGAACAAGTAATCATCAAGTGATCCATCCCCTGTTGCCCATTCCCAGCTTCTGGCAAACAGAGGCTAGGGACACCATCCCTGCTAAACCCAGGGTTGTGAGTTCAATCCTTGAGGGGTCCATTTAGGGATCTGGGGCAAAAATTGGGGATTGGTCCCCCTTTGAGCAGGGGGTTGGACTAGATGACCTCCTGAGGTCCCTTCCAACCCTGATATTCTATGATTCTAAGTGCTATTACACTGTCTACTATTAAACTTTTTTGAGACTTCTCAATATGGAAGGTGTATATTTTGTGTAGAAATGTATATATCACTTTTCCATTCATGTGAATATGTTGATAGACACAATTTTCAATATTTGTACTTGCTAATCCTCTTGTAATATGTGGAAAGAGAGACCAACCTTGTATGGGAAATGGGCTTGAGTGTGTGAGACAGACAGACATGGTTAGATTGAGTTACTTACACCCACTGTTTTTTTTCGTGATTGGCAGTTTTTAAACAGTGGAAATGCTGAAGGTGTAGAGAAATGCCCTGGTAACAATTTCAATGGATGTTATACCTGCTGGGAGATCCCTAAATTACACCTGGAGCTGGGTGAAATATTTTGACCAAAACTTTTTTCAGTGAAAAATGCAGATTTGGTAACACTAAAACATTCAGTGAATGACTGGCCCTTGTGCCACATTGTTGAAGTAAAAAGAAAAATGGAAAATAATCCAAACATTTCATTCCAGCAATTTCTGAACAAAATGGTTTGATTTTTTTAATCTGAAACAACTTTGTTTTGAAATTTCCTATAATTGTTAGGGCTGTCAATTAATCGCTGTTAATACATGCGATAACACCACAAATTAACACTTTTTTTTTTTAAACTGAGCTTTAATCACACATCTCTGGAGATGAGACTTGGTTGCAGCCAAACAGGGAGGGAGACACTTGGTTGCAGCCAGACAGGGAGGGTCGGCCTTAGGGGTGGGCAATGGGGGCCCCAGCCCAGGGTAGGGGGCTGCTGTGTGCCTCTGGGACAGGGATGCCCCTGCTCCCGCTGCCCTGCTCCCTCCTCCACACTGCCATGAAGCCACCTCTGGCCAAGCTGCTCCGGACTGGGAACCTGCCTCCCCTGTCTGCTGCGCAGAGTGGGGATGGAAGGATTGATGTCGGAGTGTTCCCCCTCCCCCCACCAGTGTAGCCGGTCATCACTAAGCTGGGATCGGGGACCACGGGCAGCCATCGCCGTGAGCCATTTCAGACAGCATGACACCAACATACGCTGAAACATACTGGTGAGTGACTGGCCTTGTGCACCCCCCCCACACACACACACTCTCCACCCAAACTAAAATCTAAATGGTGCCCCTGGTGAGCCAGGAGTGGCCAGGGGGCTGAAAACATCCAGAAGTATTTAAATAAATGCCATTCTATTATTGTTTAACAGGGCGATTACAACTGTGATTAATTGTGACTATTTTTTCTAATCTCGCGATCCATTGCGATACATTTTTGTAAGCGTTTGACAGCCCTAATTATTTTAAAAAATTAAAAAACATTTGAAAATGCTCAAAACTGAAACAAAATATTTTGTTTCAGGTGGAGTTAAAGGCTTTGTTTAACCCAAAACCTTTTTTAAAATCTTTTTCATGTTCAGCTTAGCCGGAAATGATTTTTTTTCCTTGTGATTTTTTGGACTCACCAAACAAACTGGAAAATGAGTTGTTCACACAGCTCCATTTACAACTTCCACTGGCTGATTGGCACCTCGCTGACACTCCATCCAAAGACGTGTCATGGCCACTGTTGGCTAAAGGAGGCTGTGGACGACCTTGCGCAGCATACCACAACAGACTCTAGCTCAGGAAAAGGGGTGGCTGCAGAGTTCAGCGAGGCTCTCTCCATCTGTATGTGGAGTGGGTGGGCTTGCCTACACAGACACTCAGTGTGAGATAAGTCAGAGTGGAAATCTACAGCATGCTCGCCTGCTGCACACCAACTGCGCCATATGGAACCTGCTTCTGCACACTAAAAGTTTGGTAGTGCACTTCTACATCAAACCACACTATGGAACTGTTACTATATTGTAGCAGAGTCCACATGGCAGTTGAATGCACTGTAGATTTACAACCTGGCTTATTGCACATGGAGTGTCTGTGCAGGTGTAACACCGACAGACCCCAGTTGTCGGCGGGCAGCCCTCTGGAGCTCAGTGCATGAACCTCTGCCTCATGAGCTAAAAGCCATATGGCTGCTAGCAAAGGCTGTACAGCAGACTCAGTAATCTCTCTCTCTCTCTCAAGTGGTCTCAGTGCCACTAGATGGGACAGAACACCACACTCAGGAGGTGTGTGGGTTACATACCCCCCAGCTGAGGAAGTGTATCCCGAGCTTCAGAGACTTCCCAGTTGAAATCCCAGACAAGCCCCTCTTGTAACACCGACAGACCCCAGTTGTCGGCAGGCGTGATCGAACCTGGGACCTGTGAAGCTTAGTGCATGAGTCTCTACTGCATGAGCTAAAAGCCATGTGGCCCTTAGTGAAGGCTGTAGAGCAGACTATAATAGGATTCAAAAAAGAACTCGATAAGTTAATGGAGGATAGGTCCATCAATGGATATTAGTAAGGATGGACAGGGATGGTGTCCCTACCCTTTGTTTGCCAGAAGCTGGGAAAGGGCAACAGGGGATGGATCATTTGATGATTACCTGTTCTGTTCATTCCCTCGAGGGCACCTGGCATTGGCCACTGTCAGAAGACCAGACACTGGGCTAGATGGACCTTGGTCAGACCCAGTATGGCCATTCTTATGTTACACACAGTCCATTCTCAGCAAAAGGCTCTCTCTTCCAATGGTCATGCAAACAAACAGGATAAGAATATTCTATTTCTCATCTCCACACAGCTTTCCTGAGACTCTCCAATTGTACTAAGCATGGACAAGATTGATAAGACATATCAAATTCATTATGCCTGTTCACACCACGCTCATGGAATTCCTCTTATAGTACCTGACATGACAGACTCTTTTCCCTGACATGATTGTAGCTTTACTAAGTACTCAAAGACAATTCAGAAGATAGTAGATTGGGGAGGTTTTTGTAACAATCACACTCAGGCAATCTGGGTCTCACCTCTGGAATCCTCAATATCATTGAATAGAAGGTGTGTCACTCCCTCAATTATACAGGTACAGGTGCCACATCTGACACTGGACAAACAATTCCAGAAATCCTTTGATTGCATTTGCTCACTCATAATTTCCAGGTGACGCTACATAGCACGAGGAAGAGCTATTTCCAAAAGAGTTAATTGCTGCATTGTACATCTTAAAATATAATACTCTGCTATGCAAAAACAGTAAAATGTTTCCTTCCTGGGTCAACAGAAATGTCTCCTTTGTCTCTAAACAATAAATACTCTGCACCAGATGGTGCTACTCTAATTCACATTAGGTAGCCTGTTATTGTACACCTTACGCTTTCCCATAGTCATATTACTGTAAGTGGGTATCATAGTTTGGCTCTAAAACATCTCTAAATCATAGGCCAGGATTTTAATGGTTTTGGTAATTAATGCATTTTCATTAAAAATAAACACACTCCTTCACTGTTAGCTGCTCCTGTAGATACACAGACAAAGCAATTAGTTCAAATTTTGGAAAAGAAATGGGTGTGCATATACAAATCTGGAAAGACACTAAAAGTGTCAATCAAGAGAGAAGCACAATAAATGTCAATTTTATAAGAAATAATTTTCCAGTTAAAGCAACATTTACTTAAACGTTTGCTAGGAAGATAGTAAAGATGGAATTTAAATCTACATGTAGCATGTCCACTTAGGACAGAAGAATCCAATGCACCGCTACAGACTAGGGACTGAATGGCTAGGCAGCAGTTCTGCAGAAAAGGACCTAGGGGTTACAGTGGGCGAGAAGCTGGATATGAGTCAACAGTGTGCCCTTGTAGCCAAGAAGGCCAATGGCATTTTGGGATGTATAAGTTACCTAGGGAGGTGGTGGAATCTCCTTCCTTAGAAGTTTTTAAGGTCAGGCTTGACAAAGCCCTGGCTGGGATGATTTAGTTGGGGATCGGTCCTGCTTTGAGCAGGGGGTTGGACTAGATGACCTCCTGAGGTCCCTTCCAACCCTGATATTCTATGATTCTATGATATGCATACACTCAAAGGGCAAAATTCACCCCTGCACAGAAAGCGAACTCAAGGAAACTCACATCATCAACATTATCTGTGCTGGCCCTCTGCACGGGGGTGAATTTCACCCAAAATGCGTTGACTTTTTGGGAATCCAATTTGGCCCACCAGTGCTGAATTTTCTTTTAAACTTCTTTCCCCCTGATTTATCCAGTGTTTATTGTACATTATCAAACCCTGTCCTGGAAAAGGCATGCTTGCAGTTAGGTGATAATGCAATATTTTGGCAGGGTTAATACGAATATCCAAGGATTATTCCTGGCCTACCAACTGTGATGCTTATGCCAGCTCTGATCAAAACTGCAGGCTCAGTTGAAATCTGACAAACTAACAACTGAAAGTCAAATCAATTCACTTTTGTACTAGTACAGGTTAAAGTGGTTGTTAACTGTATAAGAATGTATTTGGCATGAAAACTAATGGGATGTTACATGTATTATTTTCCCTGATCTGTATCTGTTATAGTGTAATAGCAAACATTTGCATTGTATATACCCCTGTAACTAAACAACCCATCAAATGAGAAAGAAGTCTTGTGTAATGCAAATAAAGAACTTCACCAGGAAAGTGCTAATTCTTGTGCATTTGAAGTGGTCATTGTGTGTGATGATCAGCAATCAAAGACTCTAAACACACTCCTCTCTCTCCACCAGTCAAAGGAAGAGCCCATGTGTGCGGTGACCCAGTCAGCTTGTTTTCTGTGAGAAGAAGCTGTAAGTATGGATTCACGGAAAGATCCTGCATCTCTGCACTGTTTGGACTCTTACAGGGAAAGGTACTGAATGCAAAGTGGAGATCCCCAGAGACAATCTGGGTACCCTGAAAAGATTTTTGGGAAACTGGCAGTTTATTACATCTCCGCCACCATTTGGAATTATAGACTGTGACTCCCCTGCATATATATTTTACCTGCTTTAAACTCTCAATAACTCATTTAGAAGGCAGCTCGACCTGGGTCCGTGACTGGTCCTTTGGGACTGGTAGGAGCCTGGAATATTTGTGAGGTTTGGTGTAAATGACCATTTATAACTATGTACAGTTTGTCTGGGTGGCAAGATAAAGTGGAACCTCAAAGATAAGAATACCAGAGTTATGGACTGACTGGCCAACCAGGCACCATGTTGAATCGGAAGTAAGCAATCAGGCAGCAGCAGCAATAACAAAAAATCCCCCCAAAACACTACCCCCCCCCAGCATACTGTACTGTGCCCGTATTGCATCTTAAAGGTAGGCACATCTGGACTGCCTGTCCCCACCCCCACCCCCACCCCCACCCCCTGCTCGTCACCTGGGGGCGGGGCAGCCACTTCCAGGTAGGAGGTGAAGACACTAAGTTTCACAGGCACAGCTGTGAGCCCCTGAGCAGGCAAAGCAGGAGCAGTGCGGGGGTCTGCGCCGCTTTCCTGTAAGACATGGGCTCAGTTCCCCCCCACCCCAAGCTTGCATACTCAGTCCCAGCCTGGGAAGGAAACTTCCCGCACTCCTGCTAGAACCTGGCCTGGAGGGTGAGCTGCTGGAGCCGGAGCCCAGACTCCTGCCGGCACGCTGCGCGCTGGAGGAGCAGCTCGCTTTTAAAGGGCCACAGCCTGCACCACGCGCCCACTGACACTGCAGTGCCCCAGCGTGCCTCACTCATCACCCTTGCAGCCAGGGGGGCTAGAACCAGCTGCCCCTCCCCACCCCCACTCACTGGTAGAAGATGAAGATGCTGACGTTCGCAGGCCCAGCTATGAGCCCTCACTCCGAGCAGTCCACCCTGAGGAGCATCCCCTAATGTCTTGTTCAGAGCGACAAACAGCCTCCACTCTTGAGGCGTCCGTAACTCTGAGGTGCTACAGTAGACTGAAGAGGCTAAGGGGACTGTGTGTGATTTGATGGTAAGATTTTTATAGCGAGCCAGGAGTTCACACTTGTTACTGGGATGGTGAACACCACCAGTTTGGGGTGTTTGCCCCGCTTTTGATAGTCTGCCCTGAGGTAGGCAGCCATCGCCATGAGCCACTTCAGACAGCGTGACACTGAACATACCCTGAAACATGCTGGTGAGTGACTGGCCTTGTGTAGACACGCAGGGATTGATTCTCCACTGCTTTGGTAGAAAGTTTCCCATGTGAAAAGTGAGTGTAAAAATACTGCCACTGGTCACATCATGCTGTCACTTTGGGGTAAAGGACTACACAAGGTGCCTGTAGTGAAGTCTGAAACTTCAAATGTGTGTGCGTTTGTGAGCATGTTATATACTATGGTAAGGCCACATTAGTATTTCAGTAGGGAAGTGTTCAAATGTGTTTGTTATGTATACGTTGCAGATAGCATCAGATGGCCTGATCCAATGGCCATTGAATGGGATTCTTTCCAATGATTTCAACAGGCATTGGATCAAAACTTAAATGCAAGTGGTATTGTTTTTTAGGTGTGTACATTCCAAGGTAGTCTCTCATATTCTCCTGTATTTGATTTATCTTGCAACTGGCATATGGACTTTTCCATACATTGCAGATGTCTCATCAGTGTTTTCAATGTTTTTTGTTTAGTTATCACTCTATATTCAGTCCAATAATTAGATGTAACTATAGGTCAAAACGAATAGTATGGACATTTAAGAATCCAGATACCAAATGTCTGGTACCTCAATGAGCGGCTGCTTTCTTGTTATTTAGATCCCTCTATGCTGTGCTACCTAAATATCAGAATATTACAACCTGAGGGCCTGATCCTGCAAAGTTTTGAGCAACTTGCAGTATCGGATCCTTTGTGTTGTCACCAGATGGTGATAATAGTTCACCATAAAGTTTACACCAGTGTTGAAGAATCAGTTGTTACTATACTAGGAAGTATAACAGCAATGCTTATAATGCGTGTAGCTGAAGCCTGGCCTGACATGAGTAATTAACACCTGGAGGGAGGCCTCATTTAGTGGAGAATAGAATTAGAGAGGGAAACAGATCACTGGAATGAAAAAGATAGAATGTGTGAGTCAGCTAAGATAAGAGGGAGAACATTTAGGGAACCATTTACTAACCATGGACAAGATAAGTTAGGAATGTAAAAAGGAGGTTGAGCATGGCCTATTATTGACAGAGCATGCTGCTCAGGGATTAGCTCCAGCAAAGTAACCAACCCAATCCAAAAATGAGTGATGTAAAGCGTGATAATAGTAAATGCAATGAGATCTGTAAATGTATATGAGGGAGAAGGTTTCTGTGTAATTCTGGACGTGTAGTTTGCCCTATACCCACTCCCTACACTTGAGTCTGATCAACTCACCATATGCCAAATAAAGGAACCTGAGTGATGAAATCTGGAGGTGAACGGAGCATTTTGGATCCCAGAGAACTGGATGAAATGTTCTCCCAGAACTGGACAAGGCATTCTGGATAAGACAAGAGGAAAAGGTCTTGGAGGGAATCACAACAACATGAGCCACAAGGCACACACCTGGATTTGTATGTGATATTTTAAATTATCAATACATATTGATATTTGTATTCACAATATTGCCTATTCACAACATTGCTTAAGTGACTGGTATTATATTTTAAGCTATCCTCAGTTTCATATTAGTACTTTTTTCAAGGTTCCTTCCCCACTCTGAACTCTAGGGTACAGATATGGGGACCTGCATGAAAACCCCCTAAGCTTATTTTTACAAGCTTAGGTTAAAACTTCCCCAAGGTACAAACTATTTTACCTTTTGCCCTTGGACTTTATTGCTGCCACCACCAAGCGTCTAATAAATATATAACAGGGAAAGAGCTCGCTTGGAAACATCTTTCCCCCCCAGAATCCTCCCCAAACCCTATACCCCCTTTCCTGGGGAAGGCTTGATAAGAATCCTCACCAATTTGCATAGGTGAACACAGACCCAAACCGTTGGATCTTAAGAACAATGAAAAAGCAATCAGGTTCTTAAAAGAAGAATTTTAATAGAAGAAAAAGTAAAAAGAATCACCTCTGTAAAATCAGGATGGTAAATACCTTACAGGGTAATCAGATTCAAAACATAGAGAATCCCTCTAGGTAAAACCTTAAGTTACAAAAAGACACAAAAACAGGAATATACATTCCATTCAGCACAGCTTATTTTATCAGCCATTTAAACAAAACAGAATCTAACGCATATCTAGCTAGATTACTTACTAAGTTCTAAGACTCCATTCCTTTTCTGTTCCCGGCAAAAGCATCACACAGACAGAGAGAACCTTTGTTTCTCCCCCCCTCCAGCTTTGAAAATATCTTGTCTCCTCATTGGTCATTTTGGTCAGGTGCCAGCAAGGTTATCCTAACTTCTTAACCCTTTACAGGTGAAAGGGTTTTTCCTCTGGCCAGGAGGGATTTTAAAGGTGTTTACCCTTCCCTTTATATTTATGACAACTTTAAATCAGAGCATCTCTCAGACTGATCTCGTAGCAGTAAAAAACCTTATAAAAAGTTTTTGGTCATTTTCTATGCTGTGCATGCACTTTTATCACAATACTCTGAACTCCCTATATAACTGCTCACATAGGATGCCTATTAAAGTATATTCTCTTCTGATTACATCAGCACATATACTTGATATACAAGAATGATAATGATCTATGGAAAGCATGTGTTGAATAAAACTGCAGTTATATTTGTGATAAAAGTTTGTGTTGGCAAAAGAGGGATCTGTTTTCTCTCTGCAGGAAAAACACTTCTGATTCAATAGTGGATTTTAGTTGAATTATTTCTTTGGACAAAAACAATGAGGAGTCCGAGAAGTGTGGTTTTTTACCCATGAAAGCTTACGCCCAAATAAATCTGTTAGTCTTTTTTGGTGCCACCGGACACCTCGTTATTTTTGTGGATACAGACTAACACGGCTGCCCCCTGATACTTGGCACCTTCTTTGGACAGAAACTATCATGCTCAGGGTAGAAGGTTACAAAGCCAGAATTTTAAAATGCTCCTTTTAATGCAAAGTATAATCTTAAAAAGTTATAAAATACTTTCAAACAACAGAGCTTTTATTTGGCCTTTGTGATGCCCTACATGTTCAAGGCAGTTAACCAAATCAGACAATCCCCTATCATTAAAGATGATCTCATAAAAATGTAACTCCTGGGAAACTTACTTGCATGTAAGACTTTAAATCTAAGCCCTGATATAGTCTGACTAGTGCTGGTGTTTGCTTAGCACAATTTAGTGGGTTCTGAGACAAAGCCAGCATTCCCAAGACTCAAGTTAATAAAGCAGATGAAGTCATGCATTCTGGATGCTCCAGGAAGAAGGGGGAAATAAAAGAGAATCTGTATGAACAAAAAGATGCTTTCTTGTTAATTTAATACATTAAAAACACACCTAGAGTTATCAGTCAAATATTAATATTTTGGGGGCTTAAGCTGTTGTAAATGAGAGAATCTTAGAGAGAAGCAGGCTGTATCCACATCCATAGATTTCAGTGAGCCTTCCAGAAGCAGTGTGTCAAATTATTGCAGAATTAATACAAGATCAGAACACTCGGCTTCTGTGACTGGCAATATTATCAGTGATGTGGTGCAGTATGGCTCAAAGAGAAAGGTGTGTCCCAGTAAATTAGGTGTGTAATTCCACAAGACCTAGTGACTACCACAGCAGTGACATTTTGAAAGAAGAAAGACTATTTCTTCATTACTATTTAGTATCCTGATCCCTGCTGAAGAACATGCTGTCTGTACACATACCCAGTGAGCAGAAACAGAGACTCAAACCATCTGGGCACTACTTTGCTATGTCATCTAGTCTGGGAGCATACTGGATGGGGGGGAGGTGCAGAAGATCTCTTAGCAGCAGTACATCACAGAAGGCCAGGCTTGGGGTAGCAGATTAGGAAAATAGACATCCGTGGCCAAGATTTTCTTTTAAAGCAGCTGATGATTATGGATGCCTCGAATTTTGGGTTCCCAGCGCACGACTGCTAAAAGGGACATGATTTTCAGAAAGTCACGTATTAGACTTCCCAGAAAGTGCATAATTATACTATCCTTCCCCTCATCCTTCCTGTCCCCTACCCCTTCCATTTGTTAGACTATAAGCTCTTTGTAATACAGATGTAGACCGATTCCTTGCCCCAATCTGTCTACATCTGTATTACATGGTTATGAGTAGGGCCCTACCAAATTCACGGCCATGAAAAATGCATCACGAACCATGAAATCTGATCTTTTGCGTGCTTTTATCCTATACTATTTCATGGGGGTGATCTCCATTTCTGAAACTGGGGGTTCTGACCCAAAAGAGGGCATTGTTGGGGGGTTGTGGTATTGCCACCTTTACTTCTGCACTGCCTTCAGAGCTAGATGGATGGAGAGCGGCAGCTGCTGGCCAAGGACCCAGCTCTGAAGGCAGCACGGCCACCAGCAGCAGTGCAGAAGTAAGGGTGGCAGCACCGCAAGCCCCCTCCAGTAACCTTGTGACCCCCCCCAAAACCCCATTTTTGGACAGGACCCCTACAATTACAACACTGTGAAATTTCAGATTTAAATATCTGAAATCATGAAATGTACAGTTTTTAAAATCCTATGACTGTGAAATTGACCAAAATTGACCATGAATTTGGTAGGGCCCTATTTATGATGCTATCTGAGTAATAATAATTTTGGACATACTTCACTTTATTGGGAGGGCAGAAACTTCAGCTATCTGCGACGCTAGCTGCTGTATTGCACATGCATTTTTCCCCTCTGTTTTTCAATTTTATACACACACACACACACAAAACATACTATTTCTTTTTCAAAAAATATTTAATTTTTCTTCACCTTGGATGGTGGGTGGGCGTGGCCCCATTCATTTCTTACAAGTCTCTTTCCTTCTAAGTTCCTTATATTTTTCCTCCTGCCTCATATTGTCCTCCACATCTCACAATGAACTTAGGACTGTACATCCGGGCCATGGTGGGCTGCTGGCTGTGCATGGCCCAGTTGGGCTAAGCATGCCAGCACAAAGCTGAACCCACCTTAGGCGTGCTAGAGACGGCCATCTATGGATAAGTCTGAAAATTCCAGAAGGGGAGTATTATTGGAAACATGTCCAGCCTGAAGTACTATTCCAGCATTTCTCTCTGTGCAATGGGAACATCTGCTGTTGTGCTTAGCACGCCTGCACTTATGCTGCATTTGTGTATCAGTCGGAACTGTAACACAGCACTTTAGCAATCAAAGTAGAGCATGCTCAGGTACTGGATCCAGAGACACATCACATCGAGTGTCTCTGTCATCAAATACACCGTTGTCTGTCTCAGAGCTGTTTTCAATACTTGCTGAGTCTTTGGGTGAAATCCTAACCCTACTGAAGTCAACGGGAGTTTTATCATTGGCTTCAGTGGTGTCCGGATTTCATTCTTGGACTCCTCAGTAATGAAACAACCTCTGCTCATCTCTGAGCTGTGTTAATTACACACATAACAGAAGATTTGGGGCCCAATCCAATTCCCATTGAAGTCATTGGAAAGGATCCAACTGTCTTCAGTAAGTGTTAGGTTAGATGCTTAGGAAATGGAAACTTTACTTTAATGAGGAAAGAAGGATCAGCTATTCCATCTGCAGTGTTCTAAAGCTATGCACACGGTCTTTTTCATTTTGTCTATTCACTTGCATTTTATCATCCTCCAGTAAGAAGGAGCTTAAGTATTTAATGAACAAAAAGAACATTCACAATGGTATTGTACCATTGGTAGATAGAAAAGGTAGAGTTATCAATAATCATACAGAAAACACAGAAGTATTCAATGCATGAGTCTGTTCTGCAATTGAGAAAAAAACAGATGTTTCAGTCATATCATGATGATGATGATAAAACTCTTTTCATTCCACTAGTATCTCAGGAGGAGGAGAAGCAACAGCGACTGAAGTTAGACATCTTTATATCAGCAGGTCCAGAAAACTTGCATGCATGCGAAAAAGAAAAAGAAAGAGCTGGCTGTGGAGCTCACTGGTCCATTAATGTTGATTTTCAGTAAGTCTGGAACACTGGGGAAGCTCCAGAAGAGTGGAAGGAAGTTAATGTTAATGTCCAATATTTTAAAAGGGTGAACAGGATGACCTGGGTCAGTATAAGGCTGTCGGACATCTATCCCACGCAAGGTAACAGAAGAGCTGATATGGGACTTGATGAATAAAGAATTAAAAGACGTTGATACAATGAATGCCAATCAAAATAGGTTTATGAAAAATATATCTGTCAAACTAACATGAGATTTTTTTTATGTGTTTACAAGTTTAGCTGATAAAGGGAATAGTGTTGATGTAATATTAAAAGACTTCTGTAAGGTATTTGACTTGATACCACACAACATTTTGATTAAAAACTAGAATGATGGAAAATTAACATGGCACTCATTCAATGGATTAAAAGCTGGCTAACTGATACTAATTGTAACATACATTGAGAAGGTGTGTTTCTAGTGGGGTCTAGGACTGGTTCTTGGCCTTTCACTATTTAACGTTTTTATTAGTGACCTGGAAGAAAACATAAAATCATCACTGATAAAAAGTTTGCCGAAGACCCAAAAGTCAGGGAATGGTAAATAATGAAGTCGACAGTTCACTGACACAGAGCTAGCCAGATTGCTTGGTAGCATAGGCATTGACTCTGTGGGTGCTCTGGGGCTGGAGCACCCATGGGGAAAAATTGGCAGACAAGCTCCCTGCCCCACCCCCTAGCCCCAGCTTACTGCCACTTCCGCCTCCTCCCCTGAGCACACCGTGTCCCTGCTTCTCCTCCCAGCACTTGCTGCCGCAAAACAGCTGTTTCATGGCATAACAAGCTCCGGAAGGGAGGGGGGAGAGGAGCAGGAATGCCGCGCGTTCAGTGGAGAAGGTGGGGAAGAGGCAGGGGAAGGAGTCAAATAGGTTCAGGAAGGGGGCGGAGTTGGGGTGGGGACTTTGGGGAAGGGGTTGGAATGGGGGTGAGGTGGGGTGGGATAGGAGTGGAGTCGGGGTGGGGCCGGGGGGTTGAGCACCCACTGATGCCAGGAGAAGTTGGCGCTTATGCTTGGTATGCTGGGGCAAGCAAACTGTATGTGTTTTAATAAGGTTAAATGCACACATTTAGGAACAAAGAATGTAGGCCATACTTACCGGATGGAGAACTCTATCCTAGGAAGCAACGACTCTGAAAAAAGATTTGGGGGTCATGGTGGATAATCAGATGACTGTGACCTCCTGCTGTGACCAAACAGGTTAATGAGATCCTTGGATGCATAAAAAGGGAAATCTTGACTGTTAGGATATAGATATTCAGGCCTGTCTGTAAAGGCCTGTACTTTAAGAATTTAGGGGTATTCTTATCACTTGGCTAGTTCTAGAAGTATAAAAGAAAGAATCAAAATCACTGTCTGCTGGTGTAAGGGCCTTCTCTTACTGTGACAGTCTGAGGCCCTGTGCTTAGGCTAAGGCCTTTGGCTAAGCAGCAGAGGCAGCCATAAGCTAGGAAGCGAACGGTCACATCCTCACATTCCAAACTAGTCACATTGAAATAAGGTGCTATTGGGCTGTTAGGAATACAATCCTGTCCTGAATACAATCCTGTCCTGATAATGCCTATCACCTCCAGAGAAAGGGAAGTGCCTAGAAAATGTAAAAGGAAACAGCATCCTGTCTGGCAAGAACTCACTTATCAATACTGGGATGTGAAATCCTCACTTCTGTATTGTTTTGTCATTATAGTTCCCACTTTGCTATTGTTTGTCTGTATAATCTCTGTCTGGTTCTGTGATTGTTCCTGTCTGCTGTATAATTAATTTTGCTGGGTGTAAACTAATTAAGGTGGTGGGATATAATTGGTTATAATTGGATATAATCATGTTACAATATGTTAGGATTGGTTAGTTAAATTTCAGGAAAATGATTGGTTAAGGTATAGCTAAGCAGAACTGAAGTTTTACTATATAATCTATAGTCAATGAGGAAGTGAGGGGGCCTTGGTGGGCGTGGGTGGGTGTGTGTGAGGGAGAGATGGGAACAGGGTATGGGGGTGGAGAAATTGGAACCATGTTTTGCTAAAGGGGGAAATGGGAACAGGGAATGAGGGTAAGGAAATTGGAACCATGTTTTGCTAAAGGGGGAAATGGGAACAGGGAATGGGAGTAAGGAAACTGGAATCCTGTTTGGTTAAAGGGAGAAATGGGAACAGGGACACAGGTGTAAGGCTCTGTGGTGTCAGAGCTGGGAAGGAGGATACTAAGGAAGGAAACTGGAATCATGCTTGCTGGAAGTTCACCCCAATAAACATCGAATTGTTTGCACCTTTGGACTTCGGGTATTGTTGCTCTCTGTTCATGCGAGAAGAACCAGGGAAGTAAGTGAGTGAAGGAATAAACCCCCTAAGATTGACTAGGAATAGAGAGGTTATTTTACCTCTCTATTTGGCACTGGTGTGCTGCTGAAATACTGTGTCCAGTTCTGGTGTCAACAATTCAAGAAGGATGTTAATAAACTGGAAGGGTTCAGAGAAGAGCTATGAGACTGATTAAAGGATTAGAAAACACAGTATAATGATAGACTCAAGGAGCTCCATCTCTTTAGCTTAACAAAGAGAAAGTTAAGGGGTGACTTGATTACAGTCTGTAAGTATCTACATGCAAAACAAATATTTAATAATGGACTCTTCAGTCTAGTAGAGAAAGGTATACCACACTCCAATGACTGGAAGTTGAAACTAGACAAATTTAGACTGGAAATAAAGCATGCATTTTTAAATGGTGAGGATAATTAATTATTGGAACAATTTTTCAAGGGTCATGGTAGATTCTCCATCACTGACAATTTTAAAATTAAGATTGGATGCTTTTCTAAAAGATATGTTCTAAGAATTATTTTGAGGAAGTTTTATGGCCTCTGTTATACAGGAGGTCACAATGGTCTCCTCTGGCCTTGTAATATATTAATCTTTCATCTTGATAGTTTTCAAAAATAATTTCATAACGGTGGGTGAGAGTGACCCCTCATTACTTTCAATAAGCTCTTTATGTTGTCTCTGCTATAATTACTTTGCCTAACATAATGGGCAAAGAGTGAACCCCCCCTTTGGGGATGCTAGCCCCCAACCCCACCCCTTTTGCGTGAGGCCCTGCCCCTACCCTACCTCATTCCTTCCCCCGCCTCACCCACCAAAGCCCCGAGATCCCTGAGGAGCCCTGGATGAACCACCTCGAGCACCGGCTGGCCGGCCCCAGCCACACTGGTTGGGCCAACCCCAGGGCCGTTGACCAGTCCAAGCACCAGCCTGGCCCTGGGCTGTCAGCCAGCCCAAGCACCGACCAGCTGAACCCCAAGCTCCAGGCCACCAGCCTGAGCTGAGCCCCAGTTGACTCGGGAGAGGGGAGTGAGATGGAGGCCTCAGGGCAGGCCTTTTATACCTGCTGCCCATGCCTAACATGCTGAGTGACTAGGAGTGAAGATGATGAATACCAATAGACATCCTCAAAAAAGTGTGATATGCTGAAAAAATGTATGTGGGATCCAGGCTAGAGACAGGCTCTGGTCTTGGCTCCATTTCTGGCTGTTTGTAGGCCTCACGGCAGAGAGATAACCTCCTTGTCACAAGCGTCTGGTAGTAACAAAGTCTGTGCACTAGGTCCAGTACCACCTCTGTGCTTATGCCAATCCCCTGATGTGATCCAATTCTACTCCCACTGCATTTGAGGGTCAGTTGAGTCTTATTCCTTCCTCTGCTTTTTCCCCCCTTCTCCTCCTCACTGGCTGCACCTAAATCAGACTTCAGAACCTAGGCTTTTCCTTTTACCCCTTCTCCAGGTCTAGTGCTCCCTAAGTCAAGCACCAGTCTAGGAAGGGTTGGGATCTTTTACTGCTTCCTGTTGGCTTTGAATGCAAAACCTAAATTAGAGGCAGTTTTGTTTTTTCATTCGAAAGGCAGAATCTGACAAAGGCGTTTTTGCCAAAATCAAGACAGCTGCCGGGCCTGATCCAACTCTCACTGAAGTCAATGGGAGTCTCTCCATTGACTCCAATGGGAGTCGGATTGGGCCCTAAAAGCCTCAGAATTCTATACATGTCTCAAACAGGTTTCTTTTCCATCATCTAAACATAACACTGCTTCTCCTAATGCTTGATCCCTATTATTTTTATTGCCCTCTTTGTGACCTTTCCCCTGTACTGTGATCCACCAAAAATTGAGCATAAGGCTCCAGGTGAGGTTCTGCAGGGCCATAATGATGATCATAATCCGATCTGAAGCACCAGCCCAGAATTTTATTCCAGGCCATGGAAGCAAAGAAAACAATTCAGCTCTAGCTTTCCTTGCTTCCGATTTTTCTTCTTAGTCACTTTTTTTTTTTTTTTGCATTCAATGTACACTCTCAGAATAATGTATTCAAATGAAAATGAATAATCACCATCTTACCAGAAGTCATTAATCCCCTGTAAGTACACTCCTGCATGAATCTATTAATTCTCATTTCCCAAGTTTTCAGAGTTAAAATAAATGTTTGATGTAATATGTGCTACCTACTCCATTTTAATTAAACAACCTCCAACTGCCTAAGTTGGTGAAATATTTAATTAGTCAATAGCACATTCAGTCCTCAAGGAGAAAGCTTTTAGGCTTGTCTGACACATGCTGAAACAGTGTGAACCATCATCTAAGGTTTTCAGCTGCCACTAAATGTGCCATTTGCAACACAACCAGCTTTTCCTTCTTCACCGCAGAGTGTAATTCCACCGCCACCAGGGAATGAAAGCACCTCCTCCCTCCTGTTTGAAATATATACACATACAATAAGAGGGAGACTGGATGATTCAGGGGATTTATAATAAAGATCCTTTTTATACCCCCTCAAGCGCAAATTTGGTCCGTATCTAAAGTGAAAGAAAACTGTTACATCTGCATGACAGGTGCTCAGTGGCTTATGTGGAATGAGTCAATGGTCTCAGTGTAGTTCCTCAGTGGACAAGTCCACACCACAGAAACCACCACCACAACTGGTGCCTTTGTTGGCAACTTCAGCAAAGCAATCATGCAGTGAAGGGGAATGATTGCCTTTTTATCCCATGATTCTATAACTTCTACAGTGTTTATTATTAAAGACAGCAGAGTTCACATACACAATCCCTGTGTGATGGGAATACTAGAACCCAGACTCAGTGCTATTATATCAGTCTTGCACAATTGGGACTGTATCCAAAAGGCAGCAAGAACCAAAGGAAATCGGAAAGCAACAATATCGTGTTTTTCCTGATCCGAGGCTTGTAGTCCAGAAGAGACTTACTATTTCTTAAAATATCTTTGCTAGCAGAAGGGGTTGGAGACCTTTGTCCAGCACAAACGCGCCTTGTATTATCTGAGTCTGAGTCTAGAAAGGCTGCTGGTGAAAATTATAAGTCAAAGAGAAACTTCAAACAAGAGAACTGAATGATTTAATAATTGGATGGTTTTGTAAAGGTCACAGGATTCCTGAATCAGAAAAAACTTGAAAGTCAGTGTCAGTTAAACAGCATGTAAGCAGTGAATGTCAAAGTAACCATGAAATCGGCTTTAAGAGGAGCCTTCTTCGCAGATTCATGACCAAAGATCTGCAAATTTTGTCCTTCCATGGGAGTGTTGAAATACACTTGTGATAGTTTGGGAACTGCATATATGTTACTCAGTCAGCTTTTCCAGCAGTTCAGAGGCTTACGTTTCCAATCCTCTCCTTCCTTTGCAGCTAGGCCTCTTAAACGCCTAGAGGTAAGTGCCTGAATTTTTTCAGATGTCAAACAAAGGTCACATGAACATTGAACTGTATTAGGGTCTGATCAAAAGCCCATTGAGATCAGTGGGAATTTTTCCATTAATGACAGTGTGCTTTGGTTCACGCCATTAGAAAAAATACAAAATAAATGTTAATGCTTACAGTAATGGCTTAAGATTCTTTGTAAAGGCTGTGATAAATTCAGCTCTCCTTCCACATCTAAGCCTACTGTCCATTCAATACTGCAATATTAACAAAGTCCAATACAAACTGTCTATTAAGGGATATAAACTTACAGTACTAGATGTGTAATACAGCAGTGAATACGAAGTGGTAGTTACATGTCTAACAAGCACATCTTCAAAATATTAAGTAAACTCTTATGTGCTAAACTGTATAATGTGTGACAGGAAATACAAAGCATAGTTACTAATGTAATAAACAGATTTATCGTTTAGGAGTTTAGTGTTTACACTTGCATAATAGTACCAAAAATACTTTACCAGACTTGCACTGCACACATATTTGATATATGGGTATGCACTAGATACATGCAAACATGTACTGTACAATGTTTACTAGGACAAGGCTTGAGGACTAGTCAGTTTCCTTGGTTTCAGTTAGTGTGCTGAGGAGGGGAGGAGACATGATGGATTCCCCTGTGGGCTAGACAGGCAAAGTTCTGGGGCAACATTAAACAACAAGGCAACATTCTGAAAGGATATAGTATTTTCTTTGAGCTCAGTTACATGGTTTGTTAGCCCAGTGAATGACTCTCTAATCACATAAAACAAGAACGGCATTGGGTCAACTTTAAAAACTTGTTTAAACTTATTGACTTCAACTGAAACAAACCAGAAGGGTAGGAGGGCATCTCTATTTTTTACTTCCGCCCAGAGAAACAGAGAGTTTGTCCGTCACTAGTAAGGTTTCTTAGACGTTGGGAGGCAATGCAGGTTGACATTTTTGGAAGCACCAGTTTTGATCCCCACTCTTTCCCCTTCCAAGAGTATGTTCCAAGGTTGGAGAGCAGTCACAGTTCCCTGGAGACAAAAGACTAGCCAACACCTCAACCAAGTGTCAACAAAATCAAATGGACCATCACCTGATTAAGTGGCCATTCTTTGGCAGGAAAGAGGATGTGGGCGAAAATTTACATCTTGTTAAAGGAACAAGACTTCCCGTTCACACAGACTTCCCGTCTTCTGAATCTCAGTTGGAGATGATTCTCAAAGAAGATGAAGAGCTATAGATGGGGGAGCAAATGCCCCAAATGATCTCTCCCTCTTTCTCTACTCATGGCATTGACAATACTTGAAGAACAAAGAAAGCAGCATTGAATGGGGGAGGGATCCCGACAAAGGAATTCAGCCAGTAAGACTGCTGTAACAGGGTGAGAGAGACCTTTGCTTTGAATTCACTTAGCTTGTTAAATTAGGTACTAGTTACATTACTTTTATTTTCTTGAAACCAATTCTGACTTTTATGCCTCCTTACTTGTAGTCACTTAAAATCTATCTTTTGTAGTTAATAAATCTGTTTTGTTGTTTTACTTAAACCAGTGTTTTTGAAGTGTTTGGGAAACTCCATTCAGGATAACAGGATTTGTGCATATCATCTTCTGTTAATAAAATTTCAGACTTCATATGACCTTATACTGTCCAAGAGAGAGCTGGGTAGCACAAGAGACACATTTCTAGGGAAATGTCTGGGACTGGGAATTTGCTGGTGTTGCAAATTCATGAGTGCCTGGGTATAGCACTCATACAATATAAATGGGAGTAATTTACATGCTGGAGGCTGTGTGAGAGTGGACCAGGAGTGGTCACTCTCACAGCAAAGCAGTGTAAAGGCACCCCTGGTTGGAGAACTGAGGAGGCACAGCTGTTCATCTGTCCAGATTGTACCCTGGGCAATGTCACACATATGGATGCTGGTAATGTAGTACATTATAAACTGAACTTTTGTAGATGAGCTGGCCAGCAAGGCCACTACACTGTCCTCATTCAAGTCACTCCTTAACACACTTTTCTTCAAAGAAGACTACAAGAAGTTAGTCAATTAAGCCATTTATATATTTTATTTTAAAAAAAACCTATCCCCTCAGAGAAATCCATCAAGCCTTCCACCATCACCTTCCAAATCCAACAGTCTATCCCCACCTTCAGCTCTCCTGAACCTCACTGAGATTACTCCAGGTAGATTCTCCGTAGGCTATTCTTTAGACCAACAATGGGGGTGATAGGCAGATTTTCCTCTGGCTGTAGAGTGGTTGTTGGGTAGCTCCTGGGTGGCCACTGGTGGCGGGCTGGATGGTCAGCTGGGGTGTGGATGGAAAAACAGATGCCTTGGTGTGTGTGTGTTGGGGGCTGGCTGGGAAATCCTGTTTTCTGCGGAGATGGAAAGAGCTGATGTGTGGAAAGGAAGTTCTAAGTTCTTTCCAATTGTCAAACCCTTTAAACTTGGGGCTCAGGGTGGGGCGGGGCATGCATCAGTGTTGAGAGATGAGCTGCAAGATTACTGCTCAGTTCAACGGTATCTCTTTCCTGCTCCTCCATGCACTTCTGGAACAGCTAACAGGGAGCAATATGTAGGGGCTATATGGTGCCCCCCCCATGTACTTCTGGTAGTGGAATAATGTCTCTCTAAAGCAGCCATGATAGCACAGCCACTGTGGCCACAACTGCAACATGGCAGCTACCTGTGCAAGCAGCAGCCAGTTCACAGCTAGCTTCAGAGAGGGCAGAAAATTGCAATAAAGAAAGCCAGCCTTTGCAGTTTGGGGCAGGTCTCTGAAAATTTCCAAATGTACATTGGTTCTGTCTACTGTGATTACCTGTTATATGCAGGAGGGCGTCTAAGGATTCTGGGAAGGGTTAGAAAGCTAATTCTAAATTTAGAATTAACCAAATCATTTAAATAAATAAAAAGTATCTGTGTACTGGGGGCAGAAAGATTCCTTAGGCGTCCCCAGGTTCCTGCTGCAGAAGTGGAGCCAAGCTGCTGCATGCACTTTTCTGTTCTACTGCTCTGTATATATTCAGTTTGTGTCCCCACAGCTATCACTGCAAGGAAAAAGGCTAGACTTGTCAAAAGGAAATGCAATATTCCCCACCTTGGGCCTCAGGGACCAGCCCTGTTAACAAGGGTTTTGTGCAGTCATTTTTTAACTCCCCTCTGGCTCATCAGTGTGACCATAAGTATAGCAATTTATTTGAGCATAAGCTTTCGTGAGCTACAGCTCACTTCATCGGATGCATACTGTGGAAAGTGTAGAAGATCTTTTTATATACACACAAAGCATGAAAAAATACCTCCTCCCACCCCACTCTCCTGCTGGTAATAGCTTATCTAAAGTGATTACACATTGTAAGGAGAGTGATCACTTTAGATAAGCTATTACCAGCAGGAGAGTGGGGTGGGAGGAGGTATTTTTTCATGCTTTGTGTGTATATAAAAAGATCTTCTACACTTTCCACAGTATGCATCCGATGAAGTGAGCTGTAGCTCACGAAAGCTTATGCTCAAATAAATTGGTTAGTCTCTAAGGTGCCACAAGTACTCCTTTTCTTTTTGCGAATACAGACTAACACAGCTGTTACTCTGAAACCTGTCATAAGTATAGCCACATTCAGCTGGGTTGGTACATTACTGATAGCATATCTGTCACCATCAGCCCTTCACTACATTTCATTTCAATGGCTTCTTGGTGGATTCTTTCGTCTGTTCTCCATCAATACCGTATGGTATATAGTAATTATTTTGTACTCCTCTTTTTGGTTTGCATTGTTCTTTCCTTTTGTATGTGGGTTGATATATTTTTAATTACAGGGTTTTGTTTTCAGTTTCAGCCTTCGGAGTAGAGGTTTTATTTATTTTTTCTGCATTAACAGACACACACTATAATTATAATAATCCAAATGGGCTGTCATTTTACAGGAACACAGTGGTTTTCAAGTTATTTATATAACAGCACAATGCCTACACTTCGGTCAGGCTAACTTTGCATCAATTTGCTTCAAGCAAAACCGTGCCTCTTCTGGAAAATGACAACTGCTGACCTTCAACTTTCATGGGGGCTGCTCTTCTGCTTTACCTGGCTGCCTCCTCAGCAGATGTTACCACCTGACAATCACAAAGAGAAACACCCTCTCTCCAAACACATGCAGTCAATTTTTCAAACATGGCTCCATTTTTGGGCGCCCAATCTGAGACAATTTGCGTCGGATTTTCAGAGGTACTGAGCACCTGTGGTTCCCGCTTCCAGCTGCAGTTGGAATTGTGGCTGCTCAGCTCTTCTGAAAATCAGGTCCAAGGTATCTGACATTGACACCCAAATATTGAGGCATCTAAAATCACTTTCCAAGAGATTACTTGAGTTCTGAGAAGTAGGGAGTAGGGACAAAACAGATTTGATGTGTGGTAGGAGTGTGGATCAATGCTGCTTTGTTACGGTCACATCTGCTGGCTCAGTGCAGCTGCTCAGCTCTCCACTCCTCACTCTACCTGACGCAAAGCAGCGGAGTCCTAGGCCCAGAAGCCATTCCAATTCTGCACAATACACATCTGGAGGAGCGGAACATTGATCAAAGGCACTGGAGCAGTAGGGTAGGAATCCAAAGACCATAAGGTTGGAGATGGAAGAAGGGTCAAGATCAAAGGAGAAAGTAAAGGATTGGGTGGGTTTGAGAACCACAGACGAGAAAAGGAAGAAGTGGGGGCAGGAGAAAAGAAGGTAAGGGACAAAATGTAAATGAGAGAACAGAGAGCAAAAAGGACAAACAGCCAGTAGTGGGGAGTGGAAAAAGGACAGAGATACATGGTAAGGAATGGAGTATAGGGTAGGTAAGAAAGAAGGGAGCTCAACCGCCTAAAATGAAGACCCAGTGCCAGACTCTGTGGATTTGCCTTAAGGACAGAATAGTAGATTTCAGTCTCCACTGCCATAAAATCTAGCACAAAGCATTATGAAAATTCGTTGAATGTCTGTGTGAGGTGTGCCCTTGTTTTTCTTCCTATGCTTTTAAGTTTTTAAATATCTATATCTACATCTATAGATATAATTACACATTCTGGTTTTAGAGGTTTAGAGACCTCAGAGGTTGTGTTTGTTTTTTAATTCTGTTAAGGCTGGGGAGTGGTACGCGTGGCCACTATGAAAGAGTACTTTCACCACTTCAGAAGTTATTCAACTTCCTGTGTGTTATTAAGAGGATGAATACTGGCTTCCCCACTCTTTTGGAGTTTCATGGCTAACATTACTTAAAAATGTATTTGATTTAGAGGCTGGTGCAGTTTGCCTTTCTTTGCTGCTGTTCTAATGAATGTGCACGGTTCATCCCATTAGTACAAAGTACTTGTTCTTCCAATAGACTAGCAGAAACTGGAAAAATCAACTTTGATTTGTATTTTTCAAAATATTGCTCATTAAAGTTGTCTCAAATAAACTTATCTCCCATTGGGCCTGTATTGAATGAAACCTTCAGCTTTAAGCACACAAATTATCCCAGGTTTTTCACAAAATATCAATGCAGTTGTGCTAATTTGCAAGAAACTAGTGTGCTTGCCAGAGGGAGAGGTGTGTAGGTGCATTTTGGGGGTGGTAGTGAATATACAAATGTGCACATTGATTCATGGACACTTAAAACGCAAGGTATAGTTATAATATTGAAACAAATTTGAGAGGTTACCATGGACTAGATAATCAACATTGTCACAAGACTTGGGTTGGGATTATTAAACCTAGACACTCTGGATGGTCAGAATCTTCTCCCATTACCACAATAGGATATCCTAATTTCCATCAAAGGATTAACTAGATTTATAGTTCCGTGCTATACTGCATTAGGAATTTAAGTAAAAACTGGACTACAAATTTCCCTGGAACCATCATGAATTCCATAGTACAAGGTTTTCAAAGACTCATACTGGAAAAAATTAGCAAGTCCGACCTGTCAGCTATTACTGGGAGAAGTGACTCAGTATCTTACCAACTCAAATTCACAGAGTAGCCCAACAATGGCAATAGTGGCACCAGATGCTGATCTAATGGGGACAAAGAGTTGAAAATAACTGATCAACGACCTTCCTACAGCACATAACGTTTCTGCTGGAGGTTGATTCAGCAATTTCTATGAACTACTCCTGCCGCTTATGAAGCTAAGTACTGTCTGCATCATCTTGGATATAAAGAGGCTTGGAAGAATTTTTTTTTATAATTTTGACTGATAATATAAATGCTTATTTTTAAACTTTTTTTCAATTTATCAATTTAAACGTTCACAGTTGCACAAAATTAAGGATTTTAAGCTTTAAATTTTTTTTATTGATTTAAATTTGCACAGTTGTGGGAAAATACGGGAGGGTCAGACAATGGGGGCAGTCAGACGACTTAATGAGAATGGAGACTGAGACCCCAAAAGTTAAGGGTTTATAACCATTAAAACACAAATTGTCAACATCACATGTCAAAATATATAAAGTAAATATCCTTAAATCAAACTGTAATAACTTCTCAAGCAGCATTTTTCTTACTTTGCCTATCTGTACATTTTGATTATTATCGATGGAATTAGTCTTTGTCGGTTTGTGGTGTATAGTGAAATCGATGTTTACCGACATTTACTGTTAAAAATCTAATCTTAGATAAATAACAGACAAACTACATTAAAAGAAATATTAAGGGTGGGATAAAATAAAACAAAGAAAAAAAACCCCAACCTCTCAGTTAAAGTGGGAAACTGGTAAATTAGTAAATTTAAAGAGGATAGCATTTTCTGATTAGATATTATAGAACATGTGATAACTTTCCCTAAAATAGGAATTTTATCACTTTCTTCAGTTCACATTTGCTCCCTACCTTGTTGTCTTTGCTCAAGGTAGGGAGCAAATTTCTGTCCACATTAAGGAAATTCACACTAGTGGAATTACAGTGCCCAGTAATATAGATGTGCCCTTGCAGCTCGAACTGGGGCTTACACCCAGTGTAGCTTCATCTGTTATCATCAAAGCAAACCCCACTTTGTGCTGGAGTGAAGCAGCTGTATTAAGGACTTACAGCAATATAACAACATTGGTATTGCTACAATAGTGTGACTTTTCTTAACAGAGACATGGCCCGAATGTCTGCTCTCTCTCAGGCAGCTCCTATGCGTAGAACCTATTTCTAAGACCTCCTGTCTCACTTATGCAAGGTTTAAACACTACTTTCGTATATATTTAAATGAAAATAAGCAAAACTCCTCTATGAAACCCACAAGATATTTACACTACTTTCCCAAGAGACAACCTGCTCACATTGTCAAAATATATAAAGTATCCCTTTGTATCCCCAGTCCCAACCTATCAGTGTTGCTGTCTCCTGTCTTCATCTCAGCTAAGGCCCAACTACTGTAAGGATGTGAATAGTTCTCACTATTCCATTCAAGGAATTTTTCACAGCACAAATTACTATTGTGCTGAACTCAACGCTGGAAATCAAAATTTAAAATAAAATCTATTAGTGTGGTACATTATTCTCCACCACACCTTCAATTACAGTTATGAGACTTATTTCATTCGGACTGGCTAATTTCCAAGAGGAAGCTGATCTGATATTCTGTGAAAGAGGGAAAATTCTGCCTGTTCGTAAACAAAGGTGAGTTGCAACTGTTTTCTCTAGTGAGACCTAAATAGCCTAGCTTCTCCCCTTCTGAGGACTATCACCATTCCTGTATCTTGATGTGAACACTGACATCACTTCTTCAGGCTTGAACCCTCAGATCCAGTGAATGGAGTTGGTGGTCATTATCAGAATAGGGGACAAGGGAACAAGATCTATCTTGGAGACAGCAGAATAAATCACTTAGAGGCAGGTCTAATTCTCCACTAAGAGAAGTGTGCACAGGTAACAATAGGTTTAGAATTTGATATATTAATTTCCAAACCACATTGATAAGGAAATATCACTACAATATCAGATGTCAAGGTCGACACACAAGACTTGTTCGAGAAAAAAAATATTTCTTGCCTGTAATTTTCTCTCATATAACAGAAGCTTCCACTGATATGGACATCTACTGCTGGGGGATAATCTGCCTGTCAATGTAAAAATCGTACTTTTGTCTGCATTTTTAAAGTCCTACTCTTATAGCTAACATATTATCATAACTGAAAGAAATTACAGGAACAAAAATCTATTTTTCCAATTTGTTGTGAATCATTAATTATCTGTGGTAAAATCAACTTCCTCTTCTCATTTGTGTGGATATTTCACACAGCAACGAGAGAGAAAGCCCATTTTAATATAAAGGAAAACAATTTTAAAATCACAAAAATTGTCAAGAGGTCTCAGGGGCAAGTGTGGTACCTGAAACTATTACTTAAAAAAAAACCCCCAAAACCCCCCTATATTTCATGTCATGTCCCTTTCTGTTCACAAAATGTACTCTTTGTTGGATTTTAAATCAGATGTAGTTCTAAATCTGGATATACACACTGCCTGGTTCTACTAATCAGCAGTGAGGGAATTAACCTACTGCTTTTGTAATACTTCACAGGATTCTGCAAGTATCAGACATCATTACTGTACAATGTAGCTCACCTATTAAGTAAATATTGGATTCAGATTTGCTACACAGCAATATACATTTCTGAAGTTCTCAGTGCATAATTGTGTTCCTTGTTATCTAAAACACTCCTCTACAGAACAGTAACAAGCAAAGAAGGTAGGGTGAACAATTCTGATTCCCCTCGTCCCTCCAACAGAGCCGTTAGCCTTTTGTAATGGAACAGGTCAGCTGTAATAGTAATCGGGACTGTGCATGAAGAGGGGAAAAATATCTATATGGAATTTTTTCCTTCTTAAGGTATATAAGAATTTACAGTTCCTGCTATATTTTAAGAGCTTGAGTTACTTCTGCAAATCAATACACCTTTCAGTCATCTTAAACTGTTTTACCAACAATAGTAAAACACTGTGAAATGAGTAGTTTAATTATTAACAATTTAGCGTGCACCAGTAGGATCTATGCAGACCAATTAATATGCAACATATTAGTGCACTTTAAAAATTAAGGAAAATAGGCCATATTTGGATTTAGCCCTGGGTAACTTTGGTAGGCCAAATGTTCATGTTGGCATTGCTAAAGAATGCCTGAAGCAACTTTTTGGTATGTAAGCAAAAGATTATTAGGATAAGGCCACTGACTTGCTGAAACACTATCCCCAATTCTTAAGACTACTTGGCAAGTGTCAAAATTAACCTCCCGTCACAAGAATGTGCTGAAATGAGTGAAGGATTAAATAATGGCTAGTCAGCAATCAAGACATTATATCTAGAACCTAAGTAGAAGTTTGCCTACCAGCTCCTTATCATATGGCATCTTCTTGTATTCTGTTTTCGAGAGAGATATGTTTGCAGTTAGCAACAAATAGGTTTGACACATACATGCTAGAATGTAATCTTCAATGCAACTCCGAGATTAAGGTGACAGGTCACTGTTCCACAAGGAGATATAACCAACATGCTGGAACTCCTAATTGGACAAGAGTGTCCGCTGGGATGGAGTAGAGGAAATCTCTCTCCCACCAATACCCAAATGGTGTCCTGCTCTCCTCTTCCTTGGACAGGCCACCCAAAGGAAGAGAGAACACTGGCTGAGAGCAGCCTAAAGTGCAACTAAGAGAGAGGAAAGATCAAGACCATCACATGTGAAAGCTCAAATTACATCTTATAATTGATGAAGATACCAGTAAACATTAGCCTGTTCCTAAAGCTAAAACCAATCACGTGAGACTTTGAGAAAGTGTGAAAATCCTTCTGTAGAGAAACTCGAGGATCTCAAATTGCTCTAACACCCACTAGTGCATGGGTCTCTTTTTGTATTACTGTTCCCCAAACTAGATACTAAACCCATAAATCTGTTATTGGAACAGAAAGATCTCTGGATTAAACCAGGGTAATTCTAAAACTCCTATAAATCTGGTATTTCAGAAATCACGGTGTCTGTGCCAGACTGCCAGAAAGATGCAGGCATTGTGGGGAGATAAATACATTAAACAAGACAAGCTTACTGTAATCTTTGTGAATAGTGAAGCTTAATGGGAGAAAAGTAGCCAAAAGGAAGCTATAAAGAAATTATTTTAAGAGTACTTCCCTAAAATCAAGGCAAGCAACAATCCTTGTCTCTAGCAGACACTGAGCTAAACTGCTCAAGCCAAAGGGAACAACTTCTCCCCTTAACCTTCCTATAAAATTTCAAGGATTGTTTTCCTCAAATTGCTCATTATAGGTTGATTTAATTGCTAAGTGCAGTAATTGGCAAGCCAGATAAATTGAACCATTGATTTATTATTGATTAAATCTCAATTGTAACCTCAACTTGTACCTTTCTAAATTAAGTGAGCAAAACTGTAAGTTAACTAGTAATATATTTCACTTAAATTTACATTTGTGTTATAATTGCTTGCTTAACCCTTGTAGTAAATTTATAAAATATATACTGAACTGGCTTATTCTGCAACGATTCAACCTAAGTAACAAAGTAGCCTACATAGGAGAAAAAGTTAAAATAATTAAAAATCATTCCTGAGTCCATCCTATATTTTTATTACTTAAAACAACACTCTGTTATTTCTACAGAAATCATACCCCTGTAGTGTGCATTCCTCCACTGTGTAGACGAGCTCTAAGTTTAATTATAAACTAAATTTACAAACATTGACTTGTACACATTGACCAAGGAGTAAAAACTAGATGGACCAGGGACTGAAATGGCATAGAAATCCTTCCAACTTTAGGTTATTGGTCCAAAAAACCTAGATCAGTAGTGAACAGAAATCATAACCAATAGCTATCCAGTTGATTTTGCCAAGCAAGATGCTAGTCTGAATTCCAAAAACCCGATTACTAGGATATCTCTTTTTGGGCAAACTGACACATTTTTAGGAGCAGAAACCACTTTTTGGTATTTCCAAAATTGTTTTGCTATAATTATATAAAAAGTGAGCCCTTTTTAAAGCCTTTTTGGTACGGATGGAGATGAGTGGGAAGGCACCATTGGTAATCTGCAGATGGTGCCATTTTAGAGAAGAGTTTGGACCTCCCGGTCTTTCACAATTAGTACTGGGGGTCTGCTATAGCTGTGTTTTTCTGAAGTGCTATGGGATCTCCCTGCTCCAATGATACCAGAGGAAGAGTCTTTCACCTCCATGATACTGAGTCAGCTTGAGGCTTCCAACACCATAGACTTAGGAGGAAATCAGGACCTCTTGGAAACCAGTTCCTGTGGTGGGAGTCAGAGTTCTTCTGCTGAACCTCCCCGGCTCCTCTGAGGTCATCCCCCTCTTAAGGGAGACCTTAGCTGAGCCTGAAGGGGCCCCGGACCTGTCCAGAAACAGATGTACTGGGGGGTAGGGAGTGCTCCATCACCAGCAGCTTCAATTTGGTCTCCTGATTCTTCCATGCTCTAGATTTGAGAGCCAGCCAAAAATTACACTTCTGGGAGATATAGGACTCTCCCAAGCAATGGAGACACTTACAGTGGCTGTCAGTGATTGGGATAGCCTCCCTGCAGGAGATGCACTGTTTGAAACCTGGTGAGCCAGGCATGCTCAGCCAGGCCAAATAAGCTCCCCAGACAAAAAGGATAGGAAAAAAAATCTCATACCTCTTACTGCTATGTAATTAATTTTAGACTAACAACACTAAACTAAACTAACTAAAGAAAAACGTGCTCAGGCACACACGTCAGACCCCCATCTCAGGCTGAGGTAATAGAGAAGGAACTGAGGGTGGTTTTCCTGCACAGCCCTATATGCCCTTGGAGTGAAGCACAAGATTGTAGAGAGTGCATGCCTGGGCTGAATGGAGGCTGCTAACAGAAAATCTCCAATCAAGTTTCAAGGTACATGTGCAACTGAAGTGGAGCTCCCACAGTGACACTACTCGAAGAATAGCCATTACTGAAACATTGTAGAATGCAAAAAATCAACAGCATATATTGTTATACCAAGTAATAAATTATACAAGATGAGCAGCATAAGGCAAAGAGGTGGAGGTGTACCATTAGATTTTAAAAATTCCACAGAAACTTGTGAGAGAAAATTTCTGAGTGGAAAAGATCATTCAACAGAATATAAATTCTAAATCATAAGACTACAAATATGCCATATTAGATCACACTAGACCGTTGACACTCAATCTAGAAAGGGCAGGATTTGACTATTTTTTATTGTGTTTGTAGAGCACTAGCACAATGGGGTCCTGGTCAATGACCACAGCTCCTAGGGGCTACCACAAAACAAACAAATAATAAAAGAAAAAGAAGAAGCTAGTCAAGAAGAGCCTCGTGAGGAAATTAGAATCCTTGAACTATTACTAAAAAAGAAAAGGAGTACTTGTGGCACCTTAGAGGCTAACAAATTTATTTGAACATAAGCTTTCGTGAGCTACAGCTCACTTCATCGGATGCATTCAGTGGAAAATAAAGTGGGGAGATTTATATACATAGAGAACATGAAACAATGGGTGTTACCATAAACATGGTAAGGAGAATGATCACTTAAGATGAGCTATTACCAGCAGGAGAGCGGGGGGGGGGGGGACCTTTTGTAGTGATAATCAAGGTGGGCCATTTCCAGCAGTTGACAAGAACGTCTGAGGAACAGTGGGAGGTGAGGGAAAATAAACATGGGGAAATAGTTTTACTTTGTGTAAAGACCCATCCACTTCCAGTCTCTATTCAAGCCTAAGTTAACTGTATCCAGTTTGCAAATTAATTCCAATTCAGCAGTCTCTCGTTGGAGTCTGTTTTTGAAGATTTTTGGTGAAGAACTGCCACTTTTAGGTCTGTAACCGAGTGACCAGAGATTGAAGTGTTCTCCAACTGGTTTTTGAATGTTATAATTCTTGACGTCTGATTTGTGTCCATTTATTCTTTTGCGTAGAGACAGTCCAGTTTGACCAATGTACATGGCAGAGGGGCATTGCTGGCACATGATGGCATATATCACATTGGTAGATGTACAGGTGAACGAGCCTCTGACAGTGTGGCTGATGTGATTAGGTCCTATGATGGTGTCCCCTGAATAGATATGTGGACACAGTTAGCAACGGGCTTTGTTGCAAGGATAGGTTCCTGGGTTAGTGGTTCTGTTGTGTGGTTGCTGGTATTTGTTTCAGGTTGGGGGGCTGTCTGTAAGCAAGGACTGGCCTTTCTCCCAAGATCTGTGAGAGTGTTGGGTCATCCTTCAGGATAGGTTGTAGATCCTTAATAATGCGTTGGAGGGGTTTTAGTTGGGGGCTGAAGGTGATGGCTAGTGGCATTCTGTTATTTTCTTTGCTGGGCCGGCCCTGTAGTAGGTGACTTCTGGGTACTCTTCTGGCTCTGTCAATCTGTTTCTTCACTTCAGCAGGTGGGTATTGTAGTTGTAAGAATGCTTGATAGAGATCTTGTAGGTGTTTGTCTCTGTCTGAGGGGTTGGAGCAAATGTTGTAGAGCTTGGCTGTAGACAAAGGATCGTGTGGTGTGGTCTGGGTGAAAGCTGGAGGCATATAGGTAGGAATAGCGGTCAGTAGGTTTCCGGTATAGGGTGGTGTTTATGTGACCATCGCTTATTAGCACCATAGTGTCCAGGAAGTGGATCTCTTGTGTGGACTGGTCCATGTTGAGGTTGATGGTGGGATGGAAATGTTGAAATCATGGTGGAATTCCTCAAGGGCTTCTTTTCCACGGGTCCAGATGATGAAGATGTCATCAATGTAGCGCAAGTAGAGTAGGGGCATTAGGGGACGAGAGCTGAGGAAGCGTTGTTCTAAGTCAGCCATAAAAATGTTGGCATATTGTGGGGCCATGCAGGTACCCATAGCAGTGCCGCTGACTTGAAGGTATACATTGTCCCCAAATGTGAAATAGTTATGGGTGAGAACAAAGTCACAAAGTTCAGCCACCAGGTTTGCCGTGACATTATCGGGGATACTGTTCCTGACGGCTTGTAGTCCATCTTTGTGTGGAATGTTGGTGTAGAGGGCTTCTACATCTGTAGTGGCCAGGATGGTGTTTTCAGGAAGATCACTGATGGACTGTAGTTTCCTCAGGAAGTCAGTGGTGTCTCGAAGATAGCTGGGAGTGCTGGTAGCGAAGGGGCTGAGGAGGGAGTCTACACAGCCAGACAATCCTGATTCTATGATTCAGTGCCTGAGATGATGGGGCATCCAGGATTTCCAGGTTTATGAATCTTGGGTAGCAGATAGAATACCTCCTTTGTCAGCCTTTTTGATTATAATGTCACAGTTGTTTCTGAGGCTGTGGATGGCATTGTGTTCCGCACGGCTGAGGTTATGGGGCAAGTGATGCTGCTTTTCCACAATTTCAGCCCGTGCACGTCGGTGGAAGCACTCTATGTAGAAGTCCAGTCTGTTGTTTCGACCTTCAGAAGCAGTCCACCCAGAATCCTTCTTTTTGTAGTCTTGGTTG
The DNA here is from genome assembly GCF_965152275.1 of Natator depressus. Lineage (NCBI taxonomy): Eukaryota > Metazoa > Chordata > Testudines > Cheloniidae > Natator > Natator depressus. The sequence goes on from NC_134234.1 coordinate 113,363,798, forward strand.
AAAGGTCTCTGTGGGTTAGTATGTTGTTCAGAGGTGTGTTGGAAATATTCCTTGATTCGGAGACGTCGAAACCGGAACTATTACTGCATTTAGATACAGCAGTGTACTTTAACAGATTCAGAGAAGGAGCGCATGTGACTCAATTTAAAAAAAAGGAAGTGAAAGGCAAGAAAAACATTAAATGGCAGCACCACTAAAACTGGTTGAAATAATTAAAAATAGAATAAATGCACTTAGAAAAATCTGATATTATTTGGAAAAGTCAGAATGATTATATAAAGAAAAATCATGTCTTTCTAATCTACTAAAATTCTTTAAGCCCTGTTAATGAAAAAAGGAGCTGAAGAACAAGTGGATTAATTTCTTTAATCTTAAAAAATAAAACAAAACAAAAAACCAATAACCTTTGACAAGAGGCTGTTAAGGAAACTAAGCAATCATGGAGTGTCAGATAAAGGTTATGTCAGGGAGTAGAAACTGGCTGAGAAACAGAAATAGTTTCCAATTATTCCTAAAGTTGATATTCTAACAGTAGAATATCCCAGCAATCTTTATTAGGACAAGTATTGTTTAGTATAATCATCAAACAACTGTAAAAACTTGGAATCAGTTAGGTGGAAAAACTTGTAGAAGACAAAATTATTTAGATTGGTCCAGACTACAAGAGACTGAGGAACTGCAGAGGGACCCAACAAACCAGTGCGATTAAATTCAGCATTGACAAAGGCAAGCTAAAACTCATTAGAAAGAATAATATGAACTACTCATATAACATTGCTGGGTTATAAATTAACTGTAACCACTCAGGAAAAAAACCTGTCCTCTCACTGTAGACACCTCAATGAACACCTCTGCTCAATACATATCAGCAGTCAAAACCAAACAATGTTAGGATATATAAAGATTGGGATAGAAAACAACACCAAGATTGTGATGGCATTATATAAACCTGTGGTATCCCCTCATTTAAAGTATAGTGTTCAGTTAGATCTCCATATAGAGGGAGTCCAGAGAAGGGTGAAGAAAAAAACCTTAATTTGGTATGGAAATTCCTAAATTCCTAATGTTTGGCCACTGCCCGGAGACGGCAGTCCACAAATTAGGACTCTATGATAGCAATGTGACTATAAAGATCTGGGTCACTCTTAATCAGTGGTGCCACTACAAAGCTGTCCTATAGAAGTCAAGCAGTTGTCTGATTTTTACTAGTAAATTCTATTGAAAAAATGAAGCAATCTAAAAGGGGGGGGGGGGGGCGGGAGTGAGCGTGCACACACAGGCATGATAAGAAAACAATAGGTTTGTAAAACTTCCAAAACAGTGTCTGCCCCTCAACATAAGAATGTCCATACTAGGTCAGACCAAAGGTCCATCTAGCCCAGTATCCTGTCTTCTGACAGTGGCCAATGCCAGGTGCGTCAGAAGGAAAGAACAGAACAGGTAATCATCAAGTGATTCATCCCGTCGCTCATTCCCAGCTTCTCACAAAGATGCTAGGGACACCATCCCTGCCCATCCTGACTAATAGCTATTGATGGGCCTATCCTCCATGAGTTTATCTTGTTCTTTTTTTAACCCTTTTTCAAGCCTTTCTGACACTGGGTTTTCAGCCACCTGTGCAAGTGCACCAGGGCAACCCCATAGCAAAGATGATTTAAATCAAAGCAAATCATGCTGCATTGGTGTAAATCCTGTTCACATTACAGAGTGACAGATAAAACAACAAATAAAACAAAAGGTGAAGGCCTTAGGAAATGGTTTCCTTTTGCATTTTCATTAAAGGAGTTTATGGTCTTCCTCATTGTAGTAACCAATACTGAAAACATTACAGAGTATTTCTCATTACCTACAGTATTGTTGCTCAAATTTTTTTCTTCTTAGACCAAATTCAAAATACACAAATTCCATATTTACACTATTTCACCTTACTAAACCAACATCATGACTACCACTCAAGGATAAATCCAGTACTCCATCTTGACATAATATCTGTTTTATTACAATATCCAAAAAACTGGGTATGCAAGAATTTGAGATCTCAAGATCCCTTCTTCAATCTCAGGAATGTGCCATCTCAAGACTGTATATTTAAACCATAAAGGAGTTTAAATGTAAAGAAAAGAGAAAATGCATTTTCTTCATAAACATTCTGTGTGTCTCCTACTACCAATCCCACCATACTCTGTAAACCCTGAAGATTTTCTCTATAAAGCAAATATATAGATCTATATATATATAATAGTGTTGGTAGCCCGCCCACCCCACCCCAAGATCAGTTTTTATTAATCTTCTGTATTAGTGTCAACAATCAGCTACAGATACATATTACTTCGAGAATTAAATACATAATTGTTTAATTCAAACAAGCAGAAGGGCAAGAGGAAAAAGCATTATGTGGATGGCACATTTGGTTGTAGATTACCAAAACATTCAGCCTTTACAATTCAATGATTCTTTCTCTAGCAATCAATGTAAAAAAGAAAATTCCTCTCTGTTGCAATTACAGACCAAAATACACTAGATAGTTTTCTTTTACTACAATCTTACCATAGTAGATTAAGAAGTACTATTACAAAATGCTTTAATTAGTGTACTCTTTACAAAGAGTTAAAGAGGCAATGTAATAGCAGAGTACAGTGTAAAGAGTGCTTCTAGGAACTAGGAATTTTTGTAATATACTACTTGGTAAGCAAAATAGCTACAGAACTCACTGCCACAACTGTTATGTCTACTATATCTCACTTAATTAGCTGCAGCTTCAGTGCATTCAAACTGTGCCCGATGTCTCTCAAATGAACAGTTCTGTCAGCATGAGCAATTTGAACAGATTAACACTGTTTTGAATTGAAAACACCCCTCGTTTATTGGAACTAACTATGTAAACGTACACAGAAGAGGGGAGTTTAGAACTCAGGCATGAAAGTGAGTGCTTACAACGCCCATTTAAGTGAAATTTTCAACCTGAGGGGAAGTCATCTGAGATTAACAGAACCAAAAAGATAAAATAGGCAAACAAAACAAATCCAAACCAAAAAAGGACAATAACAACCAACAGAGCAAACACTTTGGAAAGAACCCATTCTTTAAGCCTGCTTCATGGAGTAGATTGCTCTGCTCTATAAAAGTGAATTAGGACCTAAGGCTTGAAAGTTATAAGAGGCCTAGGTGGCATAGTCTATCTTCAACGTCACTGAAGTGCTTTCACAAGATATAACTTTTCGCCGTGTTCACTGGTGAAGATGGGAGCTTTTTTGTAGTGTTCCACCAATTCATCCATTGAATGAAATCGACGCTGGCCAATACAATAGACATTGTCCACAAGCTGCACCTTGAAATGTTTGTTCTTCCCTGATGCCTTTAGAGATACTGAGAAGTCACTGGGCTGTTGAAAGAGAGAGAGAGAGAAAAAGAATTATTATGACGTGGTCAAAGAGAACACACAAATTTGTGGTTGAAGGAGCAAACTGTGATATAAAGTAACTACAATATACTCTATTCTTTGTTCCACAGTATGGTGCTTTAGATATTTAAGAAATCCAAAATGTCTATTATTCAATAAATAATTTCCCGCATTAATAATATGTGCAGTAAATGATCAGTAAAATACAGAGTCTAAAGTATCAAGTTACATGACTAAATTGCAAATAGTGCAAAAATTACTGGCTCAAACTAGCATCATAAGAATGACAAGAACAGAAAAAGACTTGTGTCATGTATGGTTTCTTCTATTGATAAACTCTCCCTAAAGTCAATATTCTTATTACAATATTGCTTGGCTGAGGCACAGAAGGGAAAATTCCCATGACTTTTTAAAATCATGACCACAAGAGGGCCTTTCTTGCTCTGTGTTACAAAAGAAAAACTTTCCACCCTTTAACTTAATTAAAAAATATATGAGGATCAGTTCTTGTTTATTTTAATTTTAAGAAAGTAGTATAGGACATAGAATACACATTTACCATACAAATCACCCAAATATAATACTAACCATGTACAGTGAAATTAATTTTTTTTAACTTAAAAATTATTTGAAAGATAAAACAGAACTATTCCATTTACTATTTTTGACATACAGCAACTTTTTCAATGTACCAGCACATTGATTGCTTTGGTACATAGCACTAAAGTGAACATAAATAAATGGCTGCAAAAGTTCTCCATGTCTGCAACATTTCCCCCTGCTCACACATGGTTTGGCCACTCCTCCATCCTACTGCCACTCTATTTTAAAAAGCAATTGACAACACTAATTTTTAAAAAAAGAGTGAACTTCCAATTTGTAGCTTTTATTTCATTTAACGTTCATTAAATTTAATACTAATTCTCACTTTAAATTCTTCCCAGTAATTTTGGACCCAACTGTTGAAGTTGGGCTCTACTGCAGTATAAATGTTTAATAATGACAGCAACATTTATATAAATCAAAAGTTACATAGTGAATGTCCACCTGACTATACCTCTAAGGTCTGTCTACGCTACAGAGTTAGATTGACACAAGGCAGTTTACTTCGACATAATTATGGAAGAGTCTACACTTACATTTCACTCTCTCTGATGTAACTGTCCCTCTACACCAACTTAACTCCACCTCCACAAATGGCGTAGAGTTAAGGTTGAAGTAATTAGGTCAAAGCAGTATCAGCGTAGACACTGCATTTCTTACGTCGACTGTTACTGTCTTTCAGGAAGCGTCCCACAATACCCCACACTGACAGTACAATCAATAAAAGCGCTCCTGGAGAGGACATACACTGCTGATACAAGGAGCAAAGTGTGGAAAAGCACAAGCCATGTAATTACTGCGGCAGCTCTATGCCGATGGAAACTAGCTTGACTTAATTTTGTAGTGTAGACATGGCCTAAATTTACTTTTCTATCAATGTTTCCGGTACCGAACATAATCAAAGCTCTTATGGTATATCAAACAAACATCACTGTGAATGTATTCTATATTCTAAGTCCTGTGTACTTAGTGACACAATTAGACCAGGTTCACAACACATGGCAACAACTCCTAAATTCCACAACAACATTAATTTATTCCATTGTCATGAAACACCATTTATTCCAATCCTCCAGTGCCACACAAAAACAGAACTATGTCTATTTTAACTGAAAATTCTTATTGGCATAACGTTCATGAGAGATTATTTTTGACAGTGACTACTTTTGTAGATGGGTTTTCACTATGCTCTCCAGACAGCCAAACTCCAGTCCCTGGGACTTTGCTCCTGTGATGCTGTCCATGCAGCCAGGTTCAGGCCATCCCTCTGTCTGCATGTGTCAAAGAAATGAGGAGGACAGGAGTGCAGAGCTTGTAGATGGTTTTACATCTCATTTCCCTGGATCCAAGGGCTTCAACTACTGCACTATTCCCCAGCCAGTCTAACTTGCCAGTTGAGCTGTGCAGAGAATGGTATTCAGTTTCATTGAGGATTTTGATATTTCACAATTTAGTTTTGTTCCAATTAGGAATGAAAACCAATGTTTTCTAAATTCTCTACTAAAGAGTCCTCCAACGTGGTCTGCCGAGGAGCTGGGCAGGCAAGCTGGCAGGGTTCTGGCAGATTGCTGCCTGGGTTCAACTGGAACTTTGCTGAAATTGAACCATCTCAGTGAAACGTTTAACTTTTAATGAATCCACAAATTCTGATGAACGTTTCATTTGAATTTTTCCGACTAGCTCTACTTGCCAGCATAAATTCTTAGATTCCATTCCCCATCTCTCCCCCCGCACTCCCTGGCTGTAAATTGTAGGTTAGCTCTGGCTCTAACCCCCTTCTGCCTGAGCTCAAAGGAACAGTGCAGAGGTTTCACTGTAATCCGATTAACTCCCCCTAGTGAGGAAAACTGGAAAGCAAGAGACAGTTGCAGGCCAGTCCTGACCAAGAAGGGAAACTGAATACAAAATATCAGCAGCTTGCCTGCAAAAGCCAGATGCTGTGGAACTGCAGAGTCCATGGGCCCTGACTGAGATGAATAGGGCAGTTCACAGTTTTCAGAGCTATTGTTGCAGGCTCTCTGCACTGTATTGCTTTCAAATCTGTTCATGATTTCAAGATCATCTTCTTGAATCATACGAACTAGAACCATTCATTTAAAAAAATTACAGCGGAAACTCTGGAGCACGATTTTGCAGCAAGGGATGAATTCTGCTGAAAATTCTGTGACTGCCGAATCACAGAAGTATCACAGGCAATGGATAGCATGCCACTAACTTTACTTTAAATATTAAAACTAACAACATAGGCCTGTAGGAAACAATTTAGTAGGGCTAGCATGGAAGGGAGTAATAGAACACTAGCTTGTGCGAGTCTGAGAAACAAGACCAAACCTTATTATTAAGTCCCTCTAATTCTCTCTTCTGTAGGTAACACCTAAGCAAAACTCATTTAAAAATACTAACTGAAAAAATCCCTATTACAATTGAAGACACAGGTATAAACAGAACGCCAAAACACGGAACTGAAAAAGCTACATCATGTCTGAAGCAAAACCAACCAAGCTAATCCTTTTGTGCATTGTGGAGATTTAGTGCCCTCCTATTTGGTGCAGTGTTGTTATCAGAACCTCAAAGCTATGATCTCAAGTATACATGTCAAAGCTCTTTACAAAGGTGGGTAAGTACTGTTATCTTTATAAAGATGAAGAACAGAGAGGTTACAACAGTGAGTCAGTGGCAGAGCTCAGAACAGAACCTATGCCCTGTGATTTTCAGTCCTATGCCCGAGCCACTGGCCCACACTTACTACCATGTCATGTAGACACACAAACTCCAGTATGACAGGTTTCAGAGTAGCAGCCGTGTCAGTCTGTATTCGCAAAAAGAAAAGGAGTACTTGTGGCACCTTACAGACTAACAAATTTATTTGAGCATAAGCTTTCGTGAGCTACAGCTCACTTCATCGGCTGCTACCACCACATTGCTTTGCTTTTTCTGACACTTGAAATACAGTTGTGATTGAATACTCAATGTTTCATATTTTTTCCAGTCCCAAAGTTGCTAATTAGATTTTTGTACAACAGAAGAATTTAGCGTTGCTTATTTTTCACCACAGCATGTTGTAAAGTTGCACCCTTTTGATGAACTCATCGTCTTAAAACTGTGGAACAGCCTGTTTAACTCTCTTGCGAGAGCCATCATCTGGTACAAAGAGATGGAAGAGCTTGAACAGCTGTTGGAAAAATGTGAAACCCCTTTATTGGCCTCAAATTAGTGAGTAACAAGAATACAAGAAGAATCTGTGAAAATAATTGGACTTGTATTTATTTTGGGTCCTTCTCACTGCAAATATACAAGTTAAATATTTAGAGAGTGTTTTAAAAAATATCTGTGTAAACTACTGCTCTTTACTCTTAATATTACCATGCTACAGTGTGGTGGTTGAATGCAGCCTGAATTGGTTCCCTGCTGTCCTTGGATTTGTTCCAAGTTTGTTTGTTTGTTCATTTTTAAAACTGTTTTTCGGCCACTCTCTTTCAGCTTCTGGCAGATTTTCTCTCTTCTCCCACTTGAATTAACTGCTACATTTAGATGGCTTGCATGCAAACCTATCTTGCAAAAAAGCCTCAGAACTTGCATACACTCCTTAAAAGCACATTACAAGTAAATCTAAGTCTCTAGAACCTGTAAGGTTGTCTGGTGATTCTACAGCATAGCATCACGGCAGGGTGCTTGTGAGTGTTTCTCCCCCATCAGGGATTTACCTGAATTTCCCCATCACCCCCCCACCTTCCCCCGGTGGTCAACAGTATACACTTTAAAAGCATATACAATAGATGATAAAACATTTGTACCTGAAAAAGCATAATAGGTTTGAAAAGCATGAACAGAAAACTAGCTGCCTCACATAGCTGTTGTTTTTTCATGAGAAGTTCAGTGCATTTGTTTTGGCAATGTTGGCCAAGCTAATAATTTCAAATTATGATTTGTAAGCAAGGTCTGAATGAGCTCTCCCCTGACAGCTAGTGATGAGCTGGAGGGTGGGTTTGGGGGAAGGCTTCAGGACCAGACTATATTTACATGAACACACCTACTCTGCCTAGATATCCAGCAGACAGAGCTGTGTTGCCCAAATGATCGATTTTGGCTGGTGTTGGGTCACAAATCACTTACTAACCTTTCCGTAACTGTTGTTCTTCGAGATGTGTTGCACATGTCTGTTCCACGTTTGGTGTCTCCTAAGCAGTACCATAGGAGATGGGATCAGAGTTCATGGACATGCTGACCACAACATGGCTCGACCAAACCTGGCATCATCTCTAGCTTGCTGGGTGATGGTGTAGTGGGAAGAAAACATATGTACTGATGACCAAGTCACCTCTCTGCATATGTCCTGGATCAGCACCTGGACCAGGAAAGCTGCTGAGGAAGTTTGTGCTCACATAGAATGGGCCGTCGCTATAGCCAGTGGTGGGACCCCTGCCTGCTCACAGCATGTGTGAATGCACGATGTGATCCAGGATGAGATCCGCTCAGCCAAAATAGGAAGGCCTTTCATCCTGTCCGCTACTTCTACAAACAGCTACATAGATCTATGGCACAGTTTTATCCTCTCAATGTATAATACCAGGGTGCATCTAACGTCCAGTGTGTGGAGATTTTGCTCCTCCCTGTTTGAGAGAGGTTTCAGGGAAAAAAAAGGCAGAAAAATAGCTTGATTACTAGGGCCCTACCAAATTCACAGTCCATTTTGGTCAATTTCACGGTCACAGGATTTTAAAAACAGTAAATTTCATGATTTCAGATATTTAAATCTGAATTTCATGGTGTTGTAACGGTAGGGGTCCTGACCCAAAACAGGACTGTGGGGGACTCACAAAGTTATTGTAGGACAGTTGCAGTACTGCCAAGTTTACTTCTGTGCTGCTGCTGACGGGAGTGCTACCTTCAGAGCTGGGCTGCCAGAGAGCAGTGGTTGCTGGCCAAGAGCCCAGCTTTGAAGGCAATGCTACCGCCAGCATCAGCACAGAAGTAAGGATAGCATGGTATGGTATTGCCACCTTTACTTTTGCACTGCTGCCTTCAGAGCTAGGCCTTCAGTCAGCAACCGCCACTCACTGGCCGCCCAGCTCTGAAGGGAGCAGTGCAGAATAAGGGTGGCAATACTGTGACCCCCCTACAATAACCTTGTGATTCCCCCCAATCCCCTTTTTGGGTCAGGATCCCCAGTTTGGGAAACACTGATTTCCCACGTGAAATCTGTATAGTACAGGGTGAAAGTACACAAAAGACCAGATTTCATGGTCCATGACACATTTTTCACGGACGCGAATTTGGTAGGGCCCTACTGATTATTGTGAAACTGCAAAACCACCTTTGGGAGGAACGCAGAGTGAGGGCAAAACTGTCTGTGTACAGGGGTTCTGATGTAAGGGCCCTGATCTGAGACACTCCTGGCCAAAGTGATAGTTATCAGAAAGGCCATCTTCCAGGAAAGGTACAACAGGGGGCATATTGCCAGCGGCTCGAACTGAGGCCCCATGAGTTTTGACAAGACCAGGTCGCATGGGGGAATGGGCTCCCGAATCTGAGGGCACAATCCTTCTAGGCCCGTGAGAAAATGAACAGACATCTCATCTGAGAAAACCGATCAGCCATTCGTGGAACGCTGAAATCGCTGCCAGGTGTACTTTAACTGATGAAATTTCCAGACCTTGCTGTTTCAGATGCAGCAAATACTCCAGAACAGCCAGCAGAGATGACTGTGCGGGCAAGAGACCTTGCTGGGAAGACCAAATGGAAAAGCGCTACCACTTGGCAAGGTATGTTGCTCTGGTAGAAGGCTTCCTGGTACCTCGCAAAACCTGGTGGACTTGCTCCGAACAGGCCAACTCCTCAGGATTTAGCCATGGAGTTTCAAAGCTGTCAGGTGGAAGGTGTCGAGGTTTGAGGAGTATTTGACCGTGGTCCTGCGATATCAGGTCCAGGAGGAGAGGTATCAGCATCAGAGTCGATACTGAAAGCGTGTCGAACCAGTGTTGGTGGGGCCAGCCTAGGGCTATGAGAATGACTTGCGTTCTGTCTCGCTTGATCTCCAGTAGGATCTTATGCACTAGAGGAACAGAGTTGTAGAACAGATGTCCAGTCCAACGGAGCAGGAAAGCTTCTGTGAGTAAGCCCGGGCTGTGGCCTTGCAGGGAGCGAACGGTGACATTTCCTGTTCTGACTGGTGACAAACTGTGAGCACCAAGTACAGGTGATGGCGACTGGGTGAGTACACTGAGGCCAGCCAAGCTTAAAGTGATCTGAGGCGTAGCCTCGCATGCTGCACTACTTGTGTGGATGCATCCATGTGGCCTAAAAGTTTAAGGCGGAAATGGGTCGTCGTGACTGGGTGAGCCTTGACTTGGGCTATTAATTACACCACTGTCTGGACACAGGCTTCTGGGAGGAAAGCCCTGCCTGTGAGGAATCAAGCACTGCTCTGATAAACTCTATCCTTTGTACAGGGACAAGGGTAGACTTCTGCTCATTTATAAGCCCCAGCATCTGAAAAGGTCGACTGTATGGAGGTGGATAATGGCCTCCACCTGGGCCTGGCCTTTGACCAGCCAGTCATCAAGGTACGGGTAGACTTGTACCCCTCTTCTTCTCAGGAAGGCTGCCACTACTGCCATGCATTTCATGAAAACCCTTGTGGCTGCTGAAAGGCCGAACCATAAATTGGTAGTGAATTTGATTTACAATGAACCTGAGAAACCTCCTGTGGCCTTGGAAAATTGAGATGTGAAAATAAGCGTCTCCTGAGTTGAGGGTGGCATACCAGTCCCCCGAATCTAGGGAGGAGATGATGGAGGCCACAGAGACCATGCAGAAGTCAGCTTTTTGAGATAGCCGTTGAGGTGGCGCAAGTCTAAAATGGGTCAGAGATCCACCTTGGCCTTTGGAATTAGAAAATACCTGGAGTAAAACCCCTTCCCTCTTAAGTCGTGAGGAACCTCCTCCACGGCTCTCACGCAGAGGAGGGCTTGCACCTCCTGCACCAGACATTGCTCATGAGAAGGGTACCTGAAGAGGAATGGGGAGGGAAGGAATGTGTGGGGAGTGGAAATAAACTAGAATGTATAACTCCTTTCTACAGTGTTTAGCACCCAGCACTCCATGGTGATAACAGACCATGTCACGCCAAAGTGTGACAGGTGGTCCAAAAACGAAAGGGGGACAGGAATAAGTGGCACGGGAACTGGTATAATGACCTTGGGCATCCCATCAAAAGTTCTGTTTGGCTGCCCCCATGTATCTGGGCAGGCCAGGTAGAGACCCTGAGGTAGACAGGGGGAACTGCCTGTGTCTAAAACACCTGCTTTGTTTCTTTTGCAGGTCCCGACGGGGCGGTGGAGCTGAGAAGTGGTTGGAGTGCTGGGGCCTGAAGTGCTTTGTTGAAGGCTTCAGGGTGTAAAGACTCAGGACTTAAGGGTGGCTCTGGAGTCTTTCAGGCCACGGAGCTTTGCATCTGTTTGTTCTGAGAAGAGCAAAGCATCTTCAGGTGGAAGGTCCTGAATTGACTGCTGGATCTCTGTTAGCAGTCACGAGGACTGGAATCAAGAGCGTCTGTGCATGACTACTGCAAAAGCTAAGGATCTAGCCACTGAGTCTGCCGCATCCAGGGCAGCCTACAGGAAAGCCCTGACTACAGACTTCCCCTCCTCGACCAAAGAAGAAAACTGCTGCCTGAATTCCAGGAGAAGCGAGTCCTTGAATTTCAACATAAAGTCCCAGACAATGAAATCGTACCTCCCCAGCAAAATCCTGCTGGTTGGAGATGCCAAGCTGTAGAACTCCTGTAGAATAAACCTTTCTACCAAAAAGATCTAGTCTTTTGCCTTGGGGGTCACAGCTTATTGCCCTTGTCTGTCCCTCTTGTTTGCCACTGAGACCCCAGGAACCCAGGAGGAGTTGGGAGTACAAGTACTCATACCCAAGAGAGGGACCAAAATACTATTTTTTTGGCTCTTTTTTGAGGTGGAAGGCAGGGAAGATGGGGTTTTCCCACAGAGCTTTAACTGGCCCATGATGGCCTTAGTGAGAGGGAGAGCCACCTTCGACAGGGCTGCCGCAGTCAAAATATTGACCAGGCTGTGGGAGGGATCTTTGACAACCTCCATTTCCAGCCAGAGGTTCAAAGGCCACTCTTTTCAAGAGCTCCTAATGAGCTCCATTCTGCTCCCTGGCACCGACGTCGCTGATTCTTGTACTGCCATCGCCAGCAACACCGAAAGCTCCCGCAATCCCTGGCTGAAACAAACACGTCCGAGGTAGACAGCACCGCGATCTTGCTGGTCCCTCTGGTGCTGAAGGTTGATCCAGGACTGGACTCAATGGACATAAAGGACGGAGTTAACGGTATCACCCTCAGAATCAGAGGAGTGGCCAGACTCAGGTCACACACCACTGTGCTCCCCACACTTGACTTTCCTCAGAGTTGGGGAACACCCTCTCTCAGCCAACAGCTTCTTATGTTTTTTCTTCAGCACAGGTGATGGGTGAACGGTGCAGAGACTCTCATGGTGGGAGGAGCACTCTGCACTGACGCCAATGTACTCAGTGCTGAGTCTGGCCAAACCGGCTACGACGAGAGTCGGGATGCTGATTCCAACAGGAGGGACTTCAACCTTGTCTCCAGGCCTTTCTTAGTACAGGTCTTGAAATCCCGGCAGATCTGGCAGCAACCCCTGATATCAGTCTCTCTCAGGCACTTCAGACAACCGGAGTGCAAGTCACTAACAGGCATAGGTTTGCTGCAGGAGGCACAGGGCTTGAAACCAAGAGACCGAGGCATGTCCTGTACAGGGAGCAGACAAAGACTCCGCTAACATGGTGAAAATGCCAACTAACTATGTACAACAAGTTCACAACTGTCCAAACTAGAAATAAAGAACTGGAATGAAAGAAACAAAGGGAAGGTAGTAAACTAAGACCACAGAGAAGCGTCTTCCACTGAGGAGAGCTTGCTGAAGAAAGAAGCGTAGTTCCAGCGACCACCATAGGCGAAAAAAAGAAACTGAGAAGGTGCGGTGTTGGCTGGAGCCCTTATGAGCGCACAGCACCAGAGCTGACCTGACGGGTACCAGAGAGGGAAAAATTTCTGGTGACTGCTCATGGTGCGCACACACCTAACATGGAATGGACATTGCAAGCACTCAAAGAAATATGGTACACTCACTGTAAAGGGCAGGGTGGGGAAAAATTATAGTTATACCTCTCTAACCCTTTTACTGGTCTTTCAAACTCCCAATTTCTGCCCATCTAGTCTAGGTCTTAGACCTTGATGGCCAAGACTATAACAGGGTTCAAAGAAGAAGTAGATAAATTCATGGAGGACAGGTCCATCAATGGCTATTAGCCAGGATGGGTAAGGAATGGAGTCCCTAGCCTCTGTTTGCCAGACCCAGGGAATGGGTGACAGGGGATGGACCACTTGATGATTACCTGTTCTGTTCACTCCCTCTGGGACACCTGGCATTGGCCACTGTCAGAAGACAGGATACTGGGCTAGATGGACCTTTGGTCTGACCCAGTATGCCAGTTCTTATGTTCAATCTCCCTTCACGGTCTTACCCCTCCCCTCCCCTCCCAATTATCATCCATAAACTTCATTCACCAATTTATCTGCCCCGTTGATGCACACATGAAACTCTCCATGCATTGAGGCTCCCCCTCCTGCCTCACATCCACCATCACCAGGCTCAAAGGCCCCTCTTTGACAGCTCAAAACCCCTCATGACAATGTTGCTTCTCCAGGTGAAGCAGCAACCATTATGACAGGGAACTATTGTAGGAACAGGCAACTTGTGCGAGGAACCTGATGTTCTACTTCACTGGCTCTCAACCTTTCCAGACTACTAAACCCCTTTCAAGAGTCTGATTTGTCTTCTGAACCCCCAAGTTTTACCTCACTTAAAAACTTACAAAACGTGACATAAAAATATATAAAATACATAAAAATACAGAAGTGTCACAGCACACTATTACTGAAAAATTCATACTCTCATTTTTACCAAATAATTATAAAATAAATCAATTAGAATATAAATATTGTACTTACATTTCAGTGTACAGAATATAGAGCAGTATGAACAAATCATTGTCTATGAAATTTTAGTTTGTATTGATATTGCTAGTGCTTTTTATGTAGCCTGGTGTAAAACTAGGCAAATATCTAGATGAGTTGATGTACCCCCTGGAAGACCTCTGAGTACCCCCAGGGGTACACATACCCAGTGATGAGCTGCCAAAATCTTAACAACTGGTTCCCTATAAGAAGTTCTGATTTAAGGGATGTGCCCCAGTATGTATTTTTTGTACCAACAGGGTTACCATACGTCCGTACTTTCCCGGAGATTTAAGAACCAAAAAGCCTGACCTGTCCGGGAAAATACGGATGTATGTTAACCCTGCCTAAAGTTCTTTTTTAAAAAGATGGGCCTGAACTAGAAATGAGCTCCGTTTCACATGTTTGGGTCCCCACCACTCCCTGGGGGTGTGCTAGGGTGACCAGATGTCCCGATTTTATAGGTACAGTCCCGATTTTGGGGTCTTTTCCTTATATAGGCTCCTATTACCTCCTACCCCCGTCCTGATTTTTCACACTTGCTGTCTGGTCACCCTAGGGTGTGCACATGTGTGGGTCCCAGCTGCTCCATGCCCCCCTCATTGAAGCAGGTGTGCAGGGTTACTGCCCTGGGAACTGCAGGGCACCAGTGGACGTGGGGCAGGGCTAGCTGGAAGCAGGGGGTGTGGGGCTGGCTGCAGGAAGGGAAGGGAGTGCGGAGTTGGCTGGAGACAGGAGGGTGTGGGGCTGGCTGGAGGCAAGGGGGTGTGGGGCTGGGTGGAGACAGGGCAGGGGCTGACTGGAGGCAGGGGCTGGCTGCAGGCAGGGCAGGGGGGTGCAGGACTGGCTGGAGACAGGGGCTGGCTGCGGGAAGGGCAGGGGGTGTGCCAGGGGCTGGTGCGGGCAGGGGTGGCTGCAGACAGGGGCTGGTGCGGGCAGAGGGTGCACAAATCCCAGGTTTTCTCAAACCCCCTTCCCCCCCCCCCCCCCCCCCGAGACGTTCTTGTTAAACCCTGGATTTGTGCTGGAAATGGCCCACCTTGATTATCATACACATTGTAAGGAGAGTGGTCACTTTAGATAAGCTATTACCAGCAGGAGAGTGGGGTGGGAGGAGGTATTTTTTCATGCTTTGTGTGTATAAAAAGATCTTCTACACTTTCCACAGTATGCATGAGATGAAGTGAGCTGTAGCTCACGAAAGCTTATGCTCAAATAAATTGGTTAGTCTCTAAGGTGCCACAAGTACTCCTTTTCTTTTTGCGAATACAGACTAACACGGCTGTTACTCTGAAACCTGTCATTATGCAAGGCACTGCATTTAGCCGTATGGAGTGGAAATCTATCAACTGCATGAAAAAACTTGTACAGAGACAGACAGACAGACATCATCTTCCTTTCCAAATGCAAACAGATGGACATCGTACCAAAAGGACTGAAGGTAAAAAATCCATTACAATCTACATACCACACAGACTATGCTGACAGCTTGTGCCACACGCTCTCAAAGAAACTGCGGAATCACCTGATCAACATCCTCTACAGCAAACAGGGAAAGATTAAGAATGAGCTCTCAAAAATGGATACTCTCATAAAAAACCAACCTTCCACAGAAACTTCCTCGTGGCTGGACTTTACTAAAACTAGACAAGCCATTTACAACACACACTTTGCTTCTCTACAAAAGAAAAAGGACACTAAACTTTCTAAACTACTACATGCCACAAGGGGCCACACCAGTGGTTCCCTCAACCCACCCAGCAATACTGTTAACCTATCCAACTATACTCTCAGCCCAGCAGAAGCAGCTGTCCTATCTCGGGGCCTCTCCTTCTGCCCCTCCACCCCCACGAACATGATACAGTTCTGTGGTGACCTAGAATCCTATTTTCGACGTCTCTGACTCAAGGCATATTTCCAACATACCTCTGAACAACATACTAATCCACAGAGACCTCCCTACCAACACTACAAAAAGAAGGATTCTAGGTGGACTCCTCCTGAAGGTCGAAACAGCAGACTGGACTTCTACATAGAGTGCTTCCGCCGACGTGCACGGGCTGAAATTGTGGAAAAGCAGCATCACTTGCCCCATAACCTCAGCCATGAGGAACACAATGCCATCCACAGCCTCAGAAACAACTCTGACATCATAATCAAAAAGGCTGACAAAGGAGGTGCTGTTGTCATCATGAATAGGTCAGAATATGAACAAGAGGCTGCTCGGCAGCTCTCCAACACCACTTTCTACAAGCCATTACCCTCTAATCTCACTGAGAGTTACCAAAAGAAACTTACAGCATTTGCTCAAGAAACTCCCTGAAAAAGCACAAGATCAAATCCGCACAGACACACCCCTGGAACCCTGACCTGGGATATTCTATCTACTACCCAAGATCCATAAACCTGGAAATCCTGCGCGCCCCATCATCTCAGGCATTGGCACCCTGACAGCAGGATTGTCTGGCTATGTAGACTCCCTCCTCAGGCCCTACGCTACCAGCACTCCCAGCTGCCTTCGAGACACCACTGACTTCCTGAGGAAACTACAATCCATCGGTGATCTTCCTGATAACACCATCCTGGCCACTATGGATGTAGAAGCCCTCTACACCAACATTCCACACAAAGATGGACTACAAGCCGTCAAGAACACTATCCCCGATAATGTCACGGCTAACCTGGTGGCTGAACTTTGTGACTTTGTCCTTACCCATAACTATTTTACATTTGGGGACAATGTATACCTTCAGATCAGCGGCACTGCTATGGGTACCCGCATGGCCCCACAGTATGCCAACATTTTTATGGCTGACTTAGAACAACGCTTCCTCAGCTCTCGTCCCCTAATGCCCCTACTCTACTTGCGCTACATTGATGACATCTTCATCATCTGGACCCGTGGAAAAGAAGCCCTTGAGGAATACCACCATGATTTCAACAATTTCCATCCCACCATCAACCTCAGCCTGGTCCAGTCCACACAAGAGATCCACTTCCTGGACACTACAGTGCTAATAAACGATGGTCACATAAACACCACCCTATACCGGAAACCTACTGACTGCTGTTCCTACCTACATGCCTCCAGCTTTCACCCTGACCACACTAGACGATCCATCATCTACACCCAAGCTCTGAGATACAACTGCATTTGCTCCAACCCCTCAGACAGAGACAAACACCTACAAGATCTCTATCAAGCATTCTTACAACTACAATACCCACCTGCGGAAGTGAAGAAACAGATTGATAGAGCCAGAAGAGTTCCCAGAAGTCACTACTACAGGACAGGCCTAACAAAGAAAATAACAGAACGCCACTAGCCGTCACCTTCAGCCCCCAACTAAAACCCCTCCAACGCATTATTAAGGATCTACAACCTATCCTGAAGGATGACCCAACACTCTCACAAATCTTGGGAGACAGGCCAGTCCTTGCCTACAGACAGCCCCCCAACCTGAAGCAAATACTCACCAGCAACCACATACCACACAACAGAACCACTAACTCAGGAACCTGTCCTTGCAACAAAGCCCGTTGCCAACTGTGCCCACATATCTATTCAGGGGACACCATCACAGGGCCTAATAACATCAGCCACACTATCAGAGACTCGTTCATCTGCACATCCACCAATGTGATATATGCCATCATGTGCCAGCAATGCCCCTCTGCCATGTACATTGGTCAAACTGGACAGTCTCTACGTAAAAGAATAAATGGACACAAATCAGACGTCAAGAATTATAACATTCATAAACCAGTTGGAGAACACTTCAATCTCTCTGGTCATGCGATTACAGACATGAAAGTTGCTATATTACAACAAAAAAAAAACTTTAAATCCAGACTCCAGCGAGAAACTGTTGAATTGGAATTCATTTGCAAATTGGATACAATTAACTTAGGCTTGAATAGAGACTGGGAGTGGCTAAGTCATTATGCAAGGTAACCTATTTCCCCTTGTTTTTTCCTACCCCCCCCCCCCCAGACGTTCTTGTTAAACTCTGGATTTGTGCTGGAAATGGCCCACCTTGATTATCATACACATTGTAAGGAGAGTGATCACTTTAGATAAGCTATTACCAGCAGGAGAGTGGGGTGGGAGGAAGTATTTTTTCATGCTTTGTGTGTATAAAAAGATCTTCTACACTTTCCACAGTATGCATGAGATGAAGTGAGCTGTAGCTCACGAAAGCTTATGCTCAAATAAATTGGTTAGTCTCTAAGGTGCCACAAGTACTCCTTTTCTTTTTGCGAATACAGACTAACACAGCTGTTACTCTGAAACCTATAGTAAGAGGATGGTCCTCATTGATAGGACCCCTTCAGGGAGGAAACCTTGGTCCACAGCTTGAAGAGGCTCTTCCAACAAGTGGAATCATACAACTTGATGTAATGGGAATTTTTGGTACTACAAAAAAGTACTACAAAGTATATCCACTGAAAACCACCCAAGAATTTTAAAATTATTTTAAAAATATTTTTACACTGCTCTATCATAAGCCTTTGGAAGCTTGAAACAAATGATACTTTACCCATTTCCCTCTCAACACCACCACCCTGGTTTACTTTATGGTTTCTAGAATTTATTAAAAGAACAGCTGTTGTGAAGAATGTATTAAAACTTATATAAAAGAATGATACAGGCAATAAGATTAAAAATTAAGGAAGATCAAATTTGGAATGAAATAACTAAGGGCTTGTCTACATTGGCAAGTTTCTGCACAGTAAAGCAGCTTTTTGCACTCAAACTTCAGACTTGTATACACTGCCAAGCCACCTTGTGCGCAGAAACTCCACAGTTGCAGCGCTGCAAAAAAACCACCTCAATGAGCGTCATAAGGCTACTTGCGCAGAGGCTCCAGTGCTCTATTGCCAGTGTGAACACTTGATTGCTTTCTGCACTGTAATTGGCCTCCAGAAGTGTCCCATAATGCCTCAAATGCCCACTCTGCTCATTGTTTTGAACTCGGCTGCCCTGGAGACATGCGCTTCTCCCCTTTCAAAGCACTGTTTCTGACAGCCATTGTGTGCTGTGCTGAACTGCTCTGGGACACAAAGCAAACCATTAATGTGGAATGCTAGTGCTGTTGAACACAGGGTGCGAGTGTGTGTGAGTGTGAGTGAGTGAGAGAGAGAGATTGCTGTGCAGAGAGCCGAGGGAGGGAGGTGGGCGCTGATGTCAGGGTTTCCCCCTCCCCCTGCCTCAGGACTGGTTGTTTCCTGCTGCTGTCTGAACTTACAAGACAGCATGCTGACACACACACTCTGTCCCCCAAAACATATTGTCTCTCTTCCCTGCTCCATACACACACACACACACACACTCCCTGTCACACACTTCCCCCTCCCCACTTCAGTTGAAAAGCAGCTGGCAATGTAGTAGGATGCCCATGGAACAATGGGATTGGGAAACCTGCATCCCCATGAGGCATTGCAACCCCTTCCCAAAGCACCCTGTGGCCAGTTGCACAGTGGGATAGCTACCACAATGCACTGCTGTCTTTGCCGTTGCAAGAGCTACTAACGTGGATGCGCTCCAGCGTCACAAGGAGCACAGTGTGGATATGCAACAGCTGTTTAATTCCAGCGTTTTAATAAAAGTGGTATAACTTCTGGTGCAGAAACTTGCCAGTGTAGACATACCCTAAATCTAATGTGTAACAAAAAAATAATTCTGAAATGATACTAAACCAAAGGCAGACACACACATCCCAACTACAAAAGTATAGTTCTCTGTTTAGAGAAATGTAATATCTGTAACACCAGACTGAAGCATTTTGATTAGAGAGAGACCAGCATTGAAGAGAGAATGGAAACCTTAATTCAGAAGAAGCCTGAACCTAAACTTTCTGTGTAGTGCTGTAGCAATCATGTTTTGCTGATGAGCTTAGTAAATTCCATGGGATTGTCCAATGAGACTTGTATGGGGTCACTGACTTACAGCTGACTTACTTGACTATACCTTGACTGAGTCTTTGTATGCCCCACAAGCGACAATCCTACTGCAGAGTGTGAGAACCACCATTTGGCAACCATATTGGACAACAATTGATCAAATTTGAGGTCATTAAATAAAAAGGCTAATGTATTTTCTATATTTCAGATAGAAGTCAGAGTGTCTTTTTAGACCTAGACAACAAAAAAGAGCTGTAACACAGTGGTCATTATGGCGCAGCACGTAGCCATACGTTAGTAAACGTTGCAAAAGTGTTTCTGTTTAGCAATATTTTCAAACTGCTGTAAAATCCATTTGCACAGTCAGATCAGCCTGAAAACTGGTATGCTGGTTCAGGGCCTAGGATAGAATTTGTGGTGCATAGTTGGGGCTAGACATTCCAGATATACAGCCCCCAACGCAATTTACATCTTTTTAAAAAAATTACTTTTCTATAATACTTTGTTGTGTAGAGATAATTTTTACCTTATAGGCAGAATCCACATAAAATAGAGAAAGACCTACAAAATATCCGTCACGCTAGAGTATTGACCACTGCAGACTGGGAGCCAGAATACCATGAGCCTCAAGTTCTCTTCTTTCAATGACTGCTGTTAATATTTCTGTGCACTTCATAGCTCTTATTAACTAAGGCTGCAAATCCCCACGACAGCAAAAGACAAACTATTATTCCCCACATTTTGCAAATAAGATAACAGAGAGGCTGCACAAAGTCATGTCTAGAAAATCTGCGACAAGAAACAGAAACTAACAGTCCAAGAGACGTAGAGTTAAGTTGTGAAGCAGCACATTTTGATGGGTTTCCCCCAGAGAAGGAACCAAAACCCGGTAGTCTACCAGGAAAAACCCTTAGGTTGCGAGGCCTGAAACCTACACAGACAATCATTTTGCAAGACATCATCTGTATGTCATCAATACTCTTGTGTATGAAATGAGAATTACAGGGAGTGGAAATACTTGTCAGCCTCCACTTCTTCTAACCGTAGTAAGAATAAAGCAGCAAATGTGTTTCAGAAAATAAAATAATATTTTGCGAGTTTAAATTAAAAAAACAAAAGAAAAATGTTGAAGCAACTTTTAAAAACTATTTTCTTGCCTTTAAATTATTCCCTTGACACCAACAATCTTACTGGCAGAAACAAGGTATGCCAGCAAACCTCAACTTAAAGTACACCACTGAGTTAAAAAAACCAAACTCCAGTAAACTCAGGAGTAGATTTATACTTACTATAAGGCAGAGATCGGCAACCTTTGGCACGTGGCCTGCCAGGGTAAGCCCCCCGGCGGGCCAGGCCGGTTTGTTTACCTGTGGTGTCCGCAGGTTTGGCTGACTGCAGCTCTCACTGGCCGCGGTTTGCTGCTCCAGGCCAATGGGGGCTGCAGGAAACTGCAGCCAGCACACCCCTTGGCCAGCGCCGCTTCCAGCAGCCCCCATTGGCCTGGAGTGGTGAACCGCAGCCAGTTGGAGCGGCGATTGGCCAAACCTGCGGACGCGGCAGGTAAACAAACTGGCCCGACCCGCCAGGGGGTTTACCCAGGCGGGTCGCGGGCCAAAGGTTGCCAATCCTTGCTATAGGGTATTTCTGCTAATTCTGGAAACGCTCCCTCAAAAAAGAACTGGGTAACAAGAGCTGTGTTCAGAAGTGCCTGTGATTGCAACCTGGCCAATCTGCCGCAACATTATTTATTTTGAAGACGTTTGACTCCATTTTAAGAGCTGGATTTAAATTGACCTTTACCTGGCCAGCACTAATTATAGCACGTGAAATACAAAATGTACTTCAACAGAAGCATGAAGAACTAAAATATTATCAATTTCTAAAAAGTAATTTTAGATTAAATAGTAACTAATGAAAAGCCACAATTTGTCAACTAGTATTTACCCTAACGTACTATTGTTTTGTGAAGTCATTTTACAGAACCTAAACAACACAGAAACAGTTGATATTAGATTAACAGATCATATGAAAAATAATCTTAGTCAGACGTTCTAAGTAGAAATGATTAACACAAATGATCTAATGCTCCAATAGCTGGGCCTATTTAAGCTATATATTCTCAGACAAAAAAATATCTTAAGGTCTGGCCTCTACACAGTTTTATATATATTGCTTTAAATTTATTACTTTGAAACCAGTATAGTTAAATCAGTATAACTCATAGTGTGGATGCAATTATACTGGCATACAGGTGCTTTAATGCAGGTGCCCTAAATTTATGGGAATATAAATACTTTTAAAGTGGTATACTGCATCCACCTTATGGAATTGTACTTACGCTGGTTTCAGATGGATACAGTTGCGGTATACTTAAATTGTATGTAGATAAACCCCAAGACTGAGTTAGGCTGATGCCATGCAATAACCATATGATAATGATTAAGGCTTTTTAGTATTAGAGGTCCCAGATTAGATAACACTTATTTTTAAAAGACAAACTAAGGGATTTTAACTACAATTTTCTTGTCATGATGTCACTATAAGACAGAGTTCAGGTTGTTTGAGTGATTCCATACCTTAGTATATTTGGAACACATTTAAATGTAAACTTTTCTGAATTTCCTGCATTTGTAATGCTTAGTTTGATGTAATTACAACATCCCTCTGATGTCACTGTGGCTCAACTTAAGAGTTACTTGACGCTGTCTGCAACTTATAATAATAATAAAAATTAGATAAAATCTTTAATTACAACTTAATTTACTTTATTACCACCTAATTTCTTCAAATAAAACCTATGCACAAGAGTTCAAGAAATTTTAACTATATGGAAAATTTGAAGATGTTATTTCATTATTAAGTTCACTCAAGACAAAGAAAAGATTGCTACAGATGCTAAATTTCTTAAAGGACCCATTTTAAATTAATTTTTGTACTCAGAATAAGTGTGGTAAATTTGGGGAGGATATGCTGTATTTTTCATACCTAACAAGAGAATCCCTGCTTTAAGTTCAAAACGGAATTCAATCTTTACTAGGGAATTATGACTAGTGACTCCACAATTAGTACACAAACTAGTTCACAATTGTTGTGTTTCATTCCAAAGATGGTTGCACCTCAGTAGTGAATGAAGTGACTCCAGTGTATAGCAAAAATATCAGTTTGTAAAGTTTGTAAATTGCTTACTTCTTCTGGGATAGACACTCACTGTACTAATGTAAGGTAATTATTCACTATCATCATTGCTACTTCAAACACCATACGGTAGTTTTGTTTATTTATATGAAGCAAATAATAAAAATTCAAGTGTTGAATGTCACTTACCGAAGATTCACTATCTCTAACAAGGAAGTCCCCTTCCACTCCCCTCTCATTTAGGGCACATTCTGCTTGATGCCGGGTAACATTCCCATAATACCACTCTCTTCCAGCAAACCGTCCTGTAGAAGATGGCCCTGTATAGCTTATCGGAGGTGGATGGGACGTGTTAATGGTAGGACCATCACTTAAGATTACTACATAGTTTTTAGGAACAAGACCAATTTGCCCTCGGGAATTTTTACATTTCCACCATTCTGGGTCATTTTCTGGTTTTTCAATGACTTCCATTGTTTCCCCCTTTTCAAAATTGAGCTCTTCCTCTGTGACGGAGCTGAATGGATACAGTGTCTGAACAACGTGAAGTAGTTTTGAGCTCTGGCCATTACTCATGGATGCACCTTTCCTTAAACTTAGAAAACTTGGGGAATCTGCAGTTGCTTCCTCAACTTCCTCCACCACATAGTTCGAAGGAAACCAGCCAATCTGTCCATTGTAGCTACCTCTCCACCAGCCGTCACTGCACTTTTCCATAACAATGACTCGGGATCCTTTAACAAGGGACAGCTCATCCTCCCTCTCTGCCACATAGGCAAATTTAACGTAGGCTGGGATGTTAAGGTCATAAATCCGATCTGCACTGCTACCGTTGGATGGATATTCTGCATCTGTACTAGGAGTAGGTGAGGCATCTCGTGCACTTGTCTTCCTTTTTGTTTTACCCAAACCTGTTAAATAAAAAGAGAAATTTCTAGTAGGCATGCAGGATATAAATAGAAAAAATAATTAAAAAAACCATTTAATCTCTATAATGTATAGCTATAAAATTAGCCAAGTGCTTTCCTTGTCGTTAACAAAAATGTTACACATACAGGTCATAACTATGACATTGGACACAGACTGTCGGGAAATATCAATGTCTTAATATTTTAAGAAACTGCTGTTTGTCTATTGGTTCAGCTTCTAAATATAAGCTTTAATTTGTCCTTTAATGTACCTCTCTACAAAGTCAGTTAATGGTAACTGAGAAACACACAGTGATGAAAGACACATCATTTACATAAGCAATTAGTCCTCCAAGGATGTTATGTCTTCTAAAATCCAGTCAGTCTATCATATCTTTTAATTACAACTATAATCACTTAAATTGGTCTGGAAAAAAGTAAAAATAAAAAAAAAAGTTAGCACAGTGAAAAAGGTCCTTCTGAACAAACTACATTCTGCCCCACTTCATTCTTCAGTCTCCAACCAACTTCATCTGAAACTGACAAGTTTCCTGTTGAATTGTGCACCTAGAATGTTCCAGGTATGAGGCTATATAGGTGGAGTGACTTCAAGTAACCCTCAGGTTCTATAATTTTCAAGAAATGTACATTTTGAATTACCTTCAATGATATTAGGAAATGGAAAATATATTTAAAAAAGGAATGAAGTTGTGTGTGTATGTTTAACTGGAGATTTTTGGCATTGGTGTGGTTTCTCAGAATGTCAATCAGAAAATTCCAGAGTTCTGCAGACATTATCATTTTCAAACATCTGTACCAAAGACTGCCTAAGTATATAAACAGACTGGTACAGAATAGTAGTAACTTGCTCTTCTGAATTTCAAATGATTTAATTAAATTCTGATGTTATTTATTAAGATGGAACCTCAATACAGCACAAGCCAGCCAGCATTCAG
Organism: Natator depressus; assembly: GCF_965152275.1. NCBI lineage: Eukaryota > Metazoa > Chordata > Testudines > Cheloniidae > Natator > Natator depressus. Next base: position 113,388,755 of record NC_134234.1, read on the forward strand.
AAATCAAACACAATGGACAGAAAACAAAGGTGATGCAAAATCTAACAATTTTGTACTTTTCTCTATGCTCCAGGATCCTATAATGAGCATTATTCAACTAGCAGGGAGCAATTTATCTAAGATGACATGAACATAAACTGTCTATGAAACATGCAGTGAAAATCAAGTGTGGCAGTATTTAAAAAAAGAAATGGTCTCATCAGAAGTAGCCATATATGTAATGTAACTGTGATTACAATACCAGTTTTGCTTGACCACATCATTTGCTAAATTGCTCTGTTTGTAATTAAGCAAAGTGCTTGTCTAGTGCAAATAAACCCACCCGATATATTCTTACAGGTTATTCTTTTGAGCAACATACATAAATGTCTGCTAGACTGAGTATATTTAGGCAGTTTCAAAAAGAGAAAGAAATTAACTGGTTAAGCTGATCTAACTAAGATCAAGAACTATAACTTTTGACTGAAGAACATTCCAAGAATTGCAAAAGGCTTCTCTGACCTGTTCCAAATGGTTACCCATTCCCTGTTAGAGCCTGCTCATCCAGCTTTCACATCCTGCTAACCATATCACTTCAGCTGGAAATGAGTGGCTGTGCTCCTTGGCAAGATGACAGCAGAGAGACCAGTTTATTGCTCTGTGGGATACAACATGATAACACCACTTCTACTCTTTGAGCAAACTCCAGTAGGAAGTTGGCTAAGGTCCAATCTCTGATGAAAAATTCCAATCTCAGCTATTTAGCAGTGACTGTCAACCAAAAGAATACAAGAACTAAGTAAAGTTAATTAGGGAGGTTATGTACAAACAAAACATTTGTTACTATATAAAAAAGCTGAACAAAATGCAAGTCTGAAATTAATGACCTCATTACTTCTTCACGCACAAATGTAATGACTGAGATGTAATTTAACACACCTCCCCACCCCCACCCCAAAATCCATACTAGTAGCTGAGATTTCAAAATATTTATCCCTATTAGTTCCAGGAAACCTTAAGGTCTGGTACTAAAGTATAGGAAAACTTATCTAAAATTTTCCTTTCTTGAGCAATAAGATCCAGGAAAGTGGGAATTCTGCTCTATGCACAGACTTGGAGGCAGACCATATCTGTCAATCAGAAGCATTGTGGCTCCACTTCTGAGAAACCGCTAGTCGAGACACTTCCATAAGCCTAGGAAAAACTAAGCACTCTAAGGAAAATTAAGCACTTAGACAAAGCAGTAACTTGACCTTTGAAAGTCGGAACTGACAGGCATAACCCAAATCCATTTTGAAGAAATCTGAGCATCTGTGGTACCCATGAAGATGATTTGGTGGAGGGTGTCATTTGTCCTGGAACCGATGGTTAAAGCTCAACCAGGCCCTCAAATATGCTGAGTTTGTAGATTTATTTTTGGAAGCTAAAGTTGTGGATATCAGCCCTCTGAACAACTTCTTTGGCTTAAGAGGCTCTGTTCAAGAACTAGGCAGCTAGACTCACACAGTTTGGATTTTGATGCATAATTGGCCTTGTAATATCATAACCCTTTAGATGGAAAACTGATGGGGGGGACTTTGTACCCTTTCAAGGAGATGAGAGAATCAAGGTCTCCTTGGCCAGAAAGATATACCAGAATTACCAGTGCTGCTTCTCGTCTGATCATCTTCAGCATTCTGCTGAGGAGAGAAAAAGGAAAGGAAGGCATATAAGAGTCCCCTTTGGCTATCTTCACAACAAAGCATCTGTTGCCCTGGCTCTGTGATCTCAACTGGAAAAAGAAAAAACACAAACTTCATGATTCAGGTGGAAGGCAAACAGTTCTGTTGCTGTGAGACTAAATTTCTTTACCAGGAGATGTACACCTCTAGGTGCAGTTCCCATTCTGGATGATCTGACTTTTTGCATGATGAGCCAGTCAGCCGCAATATTCAATTTTGCTTTGGCTGGGAAGGGAGCAAAATGACTGCACATTTTCCTTTTCCCAAGGCATCAGGAGGTGAGCTTCTCTTTGAAGGACTGTAGACTTTGTTTCCTTTGTCTGTTTACATATGAATGGCTGAGGTACTGTCTGTCATGATCAGCACTTGAGTTAAGTCCAGATATGGGAGCAAAGCCTTGAGACCACATTGGATTATCCTGAGCTCTCGCCACTTTATGCTGTGCTTACTCTCATTTGAGCCAGATTCCTTGGATGGTCCTTGACCGCCTGTGAATGACCCAAGAATCCTCTTACGATGGATAAGGAATAGTTTAGGGAGGGATAAGACAAAGCTCTGTGGTGGCCTCATGTGAGCACTGGCCCACTAAGAATATCCACATGGGAGACCAATGATCCCAGAAGAGACAGAAGCATATGAATGGGTACTCCCCTTAACAGATTGACTATTTAGATAAGATTTCTCTGCTTCTGCGTTTTCTGCAACAAGCAACTTTGTAGAGGATAGTAACCGTTCCCATTCACAGACTGGGGATAACTGAGACTTTCACAAAATTGTGGCTTTGGAACGTCCTGTTTCGGTAGGATAGTCTCTGACTGACTCTGGATGAGGCTTGGATAAGGTCACCCGGGACGGGGCAGACAGAGACCACTTCCTTTCTGACAGGTGATATTAACTCTACCAGCACTTTTATAAACAAAAGTGCTGCTGCTAAATCAAAGAGCAAGAACCTATATGGGTAATATTATGCTTCAAGAGCAAAGTTTAAGAAGCATCTGTGAGATTGCTGAATTGAGATATGGACACCTGCATTGTTCCCAGGTATAGATGTCATACAGTCCCCTTGGTCGATGGCAGATCGTATGGATTTTAAGGTCTCCATATTGAATTTTGATTTTTTTAAAATGATTTGTTGAGACACTTGATGTTGAGAAGTGCTCTAACTGTCTGACTTTTTTTTTAAAAACTAGGAATAATATGGAATAGGGCCTTTTTTCCTCTGAAGAGCAGGGACAGGTTCAATTGTCCCCATTCGCAGGAAATCTAGGATAGCTGTCTGCATGCCCTGACTCCTTCTCAGGGAAAAGCTCTGAGGCTGAGAGATTTATTTAATAGGCTGAGAGAGATCATACCTGCTATATTGTCCACACATATTAGCACTGCTTCTGAAAGCATGCAGGGGCACTTAGGGTGTGTTATACAGATAAAACTACACTATCGTTTCAGAAGACAAGACAAGACGTCACGTTCATTATAATAACACAATTTGATTTAAGACCAATAACTAATATCTAATACCTATGTACACACACACACACACACACACACACACACACACATCAAATATTCTGCAGCTGCTAGATAGTTACCAGTCCTGAATGTAGCTTGAGTTCATGGCTTGGGTTCGTAGCTTGTGGCGGCTAACTGGCCAGGAAAGCCGGGCACAAGGAAGGACTGGGTCTCTGTTGGGCATGCACCGATGCCCTTCAACGTTGGCAGCAGAATGTTACCCTCCAAAGTCTTCCATCTCACCCATCCTTCTTGTAGGCTTTAGTTTGAATTCAGAGTCTATAGATATTGCTGTGTCACGCTGCCTCTGGGTCCGGTGTGATTGATCACCCGTCAATCGCAGACATGACTTTCAGCCTAGGACCTGGGTGTGATGTTTCTTCAATTGTACTTTTGTTCTTTTCTTTTTAGGGTGGACTCTTTTTTGCTTTGTCAGGGCTGTTCTCTGCATCTTCTGCCACTGGTGTTTACACTTTATTTCATCAGGACAGGCTGAGGCTGGAGGTTGATTCCATCATCCATACATACCTCATTCACACATCTAAACTAAACTAATAAGATTACAGCAGGGTTTTGCAAAAATGAAGGTTGCAGCAAGCTTTTACAAAATGGAGTGAGCATTTTGAAATAGAGACAAGTTTGGGACAAGTTAAAATGGAGTTTGAGTTACAATATGGACAAGTGTAAGGAATGGCAAACAGTGAACAGAAGTTCCAATATAGACAAGTATAATGAATGACAAACAGTGAGCAGAAGTTACAATGTTGAAACAGTGCAAGTTTCAGTGATTTAAGCAGCAATTGGATTACAAGTGAAACTCAATTAGCCAGTTATTGGGGTACCTGGTTTTATGAATGAATGTAGTTTCATTTATAAAACTTTACTTATGAAGTTATATTAAAGTGAACAATTAAAAACAATTTCATTGATCAGTTCTACAGGTATCATATGACAATTCTCTTTGGTTTATTTACCTATCCTTGTTAGCCTGCTGTCCGAAGGAGAGGGCTGAGATTATGCCTACCTGGATTTAGCTGCCTGCGAAGGACCTATATAGTAAGGATGCCACTCTTTCAGATAAAATTTTTTTCCCCACTTAGAAATAATGAGCCCTTGACCGCAGGGGAAAAAGGCACACCTATCTTTGGCAACGACACTGGGATAAATTTTGACTGTGCACACCAAGAAACCTTCTAGCCGTAGAAATTGGAGGTCAGGGGACGTGGGGGGTAGAAGAAAGAAATGGTGAGCCAAAGGCCCCTCACTGTCTGCTGCTTCTTCCACATCTACACTGCTGTCCCTCTTATCACTTCATAGCCACGTGCTGGAGAAAGAGATGGAGGTGATAGTGAAAACTGACATCCTGCAATAGAAGCTGAGAGCAATAACCAGGACATTAGAGCCTGGTGACCCACAGCAATCACTGGGAATGAAAACCCAATAGTTAAGACATAGCAACCTGCAGGACAAGAGCCCCGTTGTTGTCCCAGTCTTTAAGCAAGGCAGGAAATCTCCATCCCACTATTACATGCTCACAGGGTATATGACGAGGGATATCTAGCTAAAGTTTATGTACGGTATCTACAGACCTCAAACTATAGTTTACAATACTCAATACACTTTTCCTGAAAGTCTATTCTCTGTGCATGTATGTGGTAGGGAGCTATGTATTTATTTTATTATTTGAGTCTTTAGCTCTGATTTGGAGTGTTGGGCTTCCTCTCCTAGCAGGGAGAATTCCCCATGTGGGGGTTGTGTATATGTGTGCCTAGAGGGAACAGCAGTTCTATGGCCTGGTCTTTTCTGCATCGATTTGCCATGCTGCACTCTGAGGCCTGATCTACACTGCAGCAGGGCGGGGGAGAGGATAGGGAGCTGCTCTGCAGACACCAGGAGGGAGCTGCTGCTTGCTGGTCTTGGACCTGGGGCTGCTGCTGTTGTCTGTACTAAGCCTAGTGCATTTTGCCACTGCTTCCAGGGAAAGAGGCTGCTGGAAATCCTGCCTGTCTGAGCACTTGAGAAAGGCCTGGATCTTCACAGAACAGGCACAGATCCCAGCGTAGGCATTTAAACAGCGGGGGAGATGGAGGAAAGACAACATCTGGTTTCCCTCTCAGCATTCTCTGCCTTGCTGCCCTCCAAGTGGGTGGGGGCATTGAGAATCCCAACCATTTAGGAGAAAGGAAATAATCTCTGCCTATAAAGGCAGATTCTGACAGCCTGGAGATTTTAAGCCTCTCCCCCCCCCTTACTTTTTCTTCTTTAAATTTGCTTTGCATCAGGAGGAGCTAGTCTGTCTGCCTGCAGCTGGAGAGGCAGATGGAATCTGGCAGTTTTTCAGAGATGGAGCCACACTTTCCCTGCTTCTGAATGAGAGGTTTGGTCTGCCTCCAAAGGCTGCATAGAGTAAGCAGAGTGCCCAATGTCATGAGCCTGTGGACCTCATTATGAATAAGGGCATGTCTACACTACAAAATTAAATCAACCTAAGTTATGTTGACATACAGCCACCGCAGAAATTGAATCAGTTTTACATGTCCACTTTAAGCTCCCTTCGTTGGTGGTGCGCATCCTCAACAGGAACTCTTGCACCAATTTAATTGCCATTGTGGGATGGTTTCTAGAAGGCAGCAACAGTCAATGTAAGGAAAGCAGTGTCTACACTGACACTGCGTCAACCTAACTACATCTACTTAAGTGCTATGCCTCTCACAGAGGTGGAGTTATTAAGTCAGTGTAGTAGACGAGTTACTTCGGTGGGAGCTACATTTTAGTGTAGATGTTTACAGAGTTAGGCCGATGTAAGCTGACTTACTTTGACCTAACTCTGTAGTGTAGACCAGGCCTAAGAATTCACTAATGCCACACTGCTGTAGTGGAATCAACACAAAAAGACAACATGGACACGGAGATTACTGGAAGATCAACTACAATTAACCATCCAGAGTTAAGACTATGAATTTTAGATGCAATTCATAAATAGGAGAAGTAACATGGTTTCTTAGAATCTCTGCACTATGGTAACAGAATATGAAAAGCAAATATATCCTCTTTAAGCACTAAACTGCAAGAGCCGATTAAATATCAAAAGTTCACAGAAGTCCATGGCTGTAATGACACCTAGAAGAAAGTGATCAGACATGGATAAAATAATGCATGAAACAAAAAGATCTAGCAGCTAGAGAGCCAGGAGACAATTGTTTCAAAACCAGAGTGAAGAGCTAATTAGAAAGGGTCGAGCTGAACTGAGAGGAACAGTTCTGTAAACAGAACTGTGGATAGGTATATCTGTTGTGATAATGTGCATTAAAAAGAAGCTTGGATTCTGAAGTGTAAAAAAAAATCCCCAAATCACTTTAAAGGCTTATTAGATATTTTAAGAGATGATCTGAAAGCTTTTTTGCTTGGAAAACAAATTCAGGCTGGAAATCTCATAAGCTGTTTTTTTCCCCCACAAGATTTCCAGAACTTTCTGGTTTAGGCTGGGCTAGAAATTCAACAAAAAACAACCTCTTGCATTGTAGTTCAGTACTTCTTTTTCTGGCTCATGCCACAAACCACAACAAGGTAGAAAAACTAAAAGAAAACAACAAACAAGTGAAGTCTTTCAAAGCTCAAAGACTGTTTTGCTTTTTGTTTGAACTTATCTGTGAGCAAGCCAGTCAGTCACTGATTGGTACTTAGATACAGTACCACAGTAGAGAAGTTAGATATCACTGCAAGGAGATTTTTTTTTTTTTTAACTTGGAAGTTACCAGTAGAAGAACTGAACTAATTGTTCAGTAGCCTACTGGCATCAAGCGGAGTGGGAGGGATTAATAACATCTCTAGCTTTCATTTGTTTATTATGTGCAACTTTATTGAACAAATGATTCTGTAACTGAGAAAGGGAATTTAGCAGAATGGCCATAATAATGTAAAAACAAAGTTAAGACAGTACCAGAATTTATGTGTATGTACCTATGATAACAAAGATGTAATTACAGCTCCCTAAAAAAAAATGTATGTATACTCTGTCTGGCCAAAACGTCCCTGCTCCTTCTAGAAGACTGCATTAATAATTTGTGTCAGGATATCCCTATGCCTGAAGCTCCACTGATGTATTTCCTGGAAAGGAAAGCATTTAATCACTTCATGAGCTTATTAGATTAAAATACACTGTTTAGCAACAATTGTGCTGATACATTTTTGGCATTTTTCTTTCCCTGGTTTCATTAATAGAGGCATTTGTATGAAAAAAGCAACTTTGTTTTGGAGATCCCCATACTTTTGTTTCTTTCACCTCACTTTAAGTCATAATCATTGTAATACAACAATTAGTTGCTGTGAAGGCAAATGTAAAAATCACAAAGGATTAGGTTTCAAGTGAAGAAAAAGCAGTGGGAGCAGATGAATTCCAAAATGGCAAAGATTCTGTTTTATGTAAATATGTCTAATAACAAAAGTTGTATATAGATAATTCAACAAGCTCATTTTCCTCTATTTAAATTTTCCCCTTAAAGCAGGGGCGGGCAAACTTTTTGGCCTGAGGGCTGCATCGGGTTTCTGAAATTGTATGGAGGGCCGGGTAGGGGACATCCAACCCCCCTGTTCCCTGATGGCCCTCCGGAGACCCCTGCCCCATCCATCCCCTGCTCTCTGTCCCCTGACCGCCCCTGGACGCCCTACCCCTAACTGCCCCCCACACCCGATCCAACTCCCCTCTCCTTCCTGACTGCCCCCCCCCAGACCCCTGCCCTATTCAACCACCCCTTCTCCTTGACTGCCCCCCCCCCAGGACCCCTGCCCTATCCAACCACCACTTCTCCTTGACTGCCCCCCGCTGCCCCATCCAACCCCCCCTCCTTCCTGATGGCCCCCCCAGACCCCTGCCACATCCAACCACCCCTTCTCCCTGTCCCCTGACTGTCCCCCGCCACCCCATCCAACCCCCCCTCTCCTTCTTGACTGCCCCCCGGGACCCCTTCCCCCATTCAACCACCCTGTTCCTTGCCCTCTGACCGCCCCGACCCACACCCCTGGCCCTGACCCCCCCCCCGAACTCCCCTGCCCTCTATCCAACCACCCCCCCACCTCCTTACCGCGGTACCTGGAGCACTGGTGGCTGGCGGCACGGCTGCGCCAGGACAGACAGCCGTGCACAGAGCACCGGGTCAGGCCAGGCTCTGCAGCTGCGCTGCCCCAGGAGCTCGCTGCTCCGCCGCCCTGATCATTGCGCCAGGAGCTCAGGGGCCGTAGTTTGCCCACCTCTGCCTTAAAGGGTTGACAGCTCTAATTTACAGGCACAAATAGGGTTGAGACAAAACATAGGTGGCTGGCCCCATTTGAGGAGAAGCTTCAACAGAAGGGCCAGGAGCAGATTCTTGTCTGCTCCAAGACCCTCACAGCACCAAACCAGGCTCTGGAGTTTCTCAGAACCATGGCTCCCGCAGCACTGAGATACTCTCTTGCACCTGAGGGGACAGCTACTCCAAAGAAAACTTCAACAGAATTGAGGGCATCAAGCCCAAAAAGGAATCATCAGTGTCTGGCACTGACAACACTGCTGAATCCTCAGAGCCCCTTTATTAACACCTTTAATGGGAATCTGTTGGTAATCCAGGGAAATGGAGGATCAATCCTACAATCCAACGGGCACTTCAGAACAGAGGACAAAACCAAATGGCCTGGATCCAAGGAGGCCCTTTCTTTGTCAAAAATTGTATGTTCTGAGGAGGCAAACCACAATAAGCCCCAGCCAGTGATTTTTTCCTTCCAGCACCTTGTTACTTCTTTAGAGCCACGGAAAGTCAGAGCAGAATTTTCCAAAGCTCAAAGGGGTCTGGATCTTGGAGTCTGCAGTATCTTATGAAGTGACCTTTATAGGCCACCTTCTTTTGAGATGGACCCCTAGTCTGCCTGCAGAGACTCAGCAGGCTTTGGCACCAAGTTGGGTTTCATAGCCACACCACTCTGTGCTCAGAAACCCTTTTTTAACGAAGGCCTCTAAGACTGCACTCTTAATGAACCCCAAAGGAGAATATTTTGGACTCTTGTTTGGTGGCCCTTTTTCTCTTTCAGAAAAGGAGTTTGAGAACATGACCATCTGAGCCAGGCTTTCTGACATGGCAAGAAATGCATATCTTAAACCTTTGGTTTTTTTGTTATATCTGCCTTAATGGTTAGATTGATAAAGTTGTTCGGTTTATACAAAAAAAACTTGAAGTTACTACTAAATGAACCTACAAGAACTATACAGAAATTAGAATCAACAGCTTTCCTCACTACTGCACAACACAAGGGAGACAGAGGTACCCTGGCAGACAGAGAGGATCTGCAGGACCATTAGGATGGGCTATTTATATGCTTGAGTTCAGAGTGGGGGTAGCATGTCCTTGACCCCAAGGAAGGTAGGGCTTGAGGAACATCACATTGATCAAATGTAACTTCACAAGAGATTCTATGATTAGGCCTGCGGTATCTGCAGTTGGCCTCTGTGGAGGCAATATCAGGAAGGAGAACCTGTCATTTTCATCACATATCTGGCAGTTCTCTTCTAGCAGCAGACAAACACATCCTTTTCTCTAGATTTATGTTCCATTTTCTAATTACAGTTTATACTATGTAATATTTTTGCTCGACAAAAGAACATTTACAAAGCAAGCCTATATTTACTAAGTCTTCTCAGGCTTCTGAATATTTGTGTTCTTGGTTGTTACTGATGATGAGTTATCACATTTTTGCACTTTGACTATTTCTACTCATTCAGTTAAACAGAAGAGTAGAAAACACCGAAGTGACTACACAATGTATCTCCCTTGTCCTAATCAATACCCCAAATTTGTTTAACCTCTAGTCTTATGTTCTATTTCAAGTTGAGCTAATTAACATGCATCATAGAAACCAGAGATTGAAGAGACTTTAGTCATCTTGTCTAAAACCCGAAAAATACAAAATTGTTCCCTAAATTATATAGTTTCAAACATTAAATAAAGCTTCTTTTTCCTCCAAAAGCATCGCCATTTTCTGTTTATTGTTGACAAAAGTATGCTTCCCACACATCCAAAGCTGTCATTAAATGCTGAATCTTCTTCTTACTCAAGACACTGAAAATACAATAAACCTTCTTTCCTGTCCCAATGGCTAAGTGATTTGTCCATGCTCTGGTCAGCTCCTGAGTAGTTCAAACTATTTTTTTCAGTGTAGATTACCTGGCATTTATCAACACTGAATTTCATCTGCATCTTACAGTTCATTCATCTCACTCTGTTAGATCCCTCTGGAGAGCCTGAGTTTTCTCAGGCCATGACTAATCTAAATATTTTTGTGCAAGCTGGAATACTTTAAATAAACCATTACTTTCGTCAAAACATACTAAAACTTTCCCCGTACCAAAAGTCCCAGTTCTACATCAAGACATCAAAAGCAAAATTTTGAATAATGTATAGCTACGACAAGAAACTTCATTGTTCACCTGCCACCTAAACTCAGACTGCAATCTGCCTGTGTAAAATATGACATGTTTAACGTGTGGAAATCACGTACAGAGTAAGTGAACGATTCTGTTTCTATAGTTCATTTGTGTATCAAATCAATACCAGGAAAAAGAATAAACCTAAACCATGACCTCTGGCTGGTGGGAAGGTTGTGGGAGAAATGTTTGGTATCCGCAGAAAACAAAAATATAGAAGGGTAGGGTAAAGGAGAGGGGGAAAAATAGCTTAGATGATATCCTGAAACGCTAGCCAAAAATACTTCCAAAATGTTAATTTCAACACAGAAAACCCTCACAAGACACTGAACTTGATTGTGTCCATTTAAAAATCACAGTTAGGTCTGAACATTTAAAAAAAAATGTATTACTGTTACAAGAAGTAGAGATTAAAACTTTTTTTTTTTTTTTGCAGTTGACAGCAATTAATTTCTCTAGTTGTCTGTGGCAGTCTTTCAAAAACAGCAGGAGGTAACATTTTTTAATAGTAAACTTTTAAAATAGGAACTCAGGAGTAGCTGTATTACCCGAAACTAACTTTTAACTCTTTGTTTAAAAATTACTAAATGTCAATTTTATGGTGTCCCTTTCTTTCCCATATCCTATAAAATCAGTTTCTCTAAAAGTAATATAAAGTGTGTAATGCATATCTGCACATTTGGTAGCAAAAGCTGTTGAGTAAATGCAACCCGTTTTTTTTTCCCCCCAAGACAAGTTTTTGACAATACTTTGCCATGATTTTTGTTTCTTCTACATGAAAAAGTTCATTTTTCATAGTAGTGCAGAGCTAGTTATTCAATTAATAACAGCATTACAGGTTTATCCATTTTCTTACAAAGGTACTATACTGTCAAGCATATGATCCTATATAGCTGTAAACCAACTAAAATTAACCTATGTCTGATAAGGATAATCAAATAGACACCCGTGGCTAAAACAAACATGTCAAACAGTAACTACTACTTTGTTTTACATCTATTCTCTATATTTACGTATACTAAAAGCTATTTCTTACTTCAAAAAATGGACTGCACTGCATTACTCAACCAATCCAGGAATTCATATTGACCGGACTTCTAAATCAGAATACAACTTTCTTTTCACAGTCATAAGTAGAGCTGCACAGAGAACGGCAATTCCGCTTCACAGAATCTTTTGAGATTTAGAAATTTGGTTTGTTCTGATTTGGAATGAAACTAAAAAATTTCTAAATTTTCTGAAAAATGGAATGACTGTTCTCTGCCTCTTTTCCTGGGAGCCAAGGACCCTGGGAGCCCAGGTTGCCAAAGAGCTGGGAGCCCAAGCTCCCTGGCAACCCACCAAGCAGACTGCCAAGGAGCCAGGTGGGTAAACTAGCAGGAAACCAGGCAGGTGTCACTCGGAAATTTGTCTGGCAGGCAGCTTTCCATCAGAAATCTATCTGGTTTCGGTGAATTTAGCTGAAATCAACATGGTCCTGCAGGACAATTAGATTTTGATGAATCAACAAATTCAGACAAAAATACATTTCAATTGAATGTTTCTATTTTAATCATAAGGATTCAATATGAGGGCCTGAACAATTGTATCTGGAGTGGCTAAAATTATTTCCTAATTTGGACCCAGCAAGGCGGCCTCCAGAGAAGAGGGTTAACTTCAGAAAGCCTATAATTCAGAAAATAGCTATTTTTCAGTATCAGGTAATCTAGACAGATATATAAAGGATCTCTGAAAAGAAAAACGGCCTTACTGAAGGCCCTGAGTAAAACCACAGTCTTCCCATTGTTTAGGCCTCAGATACGACCTCCCAACATGGCCCTGGTGTGGGGTAATAAACTACTTAACAAATATAAGAGATTGGCAGGAGATTAACATAGCCATTGGGCAGCACTTAGATGTCTTAAATTTAAATGCAGTATTTCTTGTGGCTTCTCATAGGGAAGGAGTCAAGATAAACGAATGATAGATGAACATCCTAAAGTCAAATAACTCAATTTCTAGTCAGAAACCAACATTATCCTTTGAATCAAACAGATATTTTAGCTATTTGGAGTATTTTTCATTTACCACCACCACCACACCCTTTTTGGTGCCCTTCTCTTAGGGAAACACTCCTCTCAATGACACTTTCTGCTTAAAATCTGCTTCAACTGTCAATCACAAGTAGATGTCTAAAAGTTTTTGCTGGTTATATTTTGGAGACCACATTTTCACTGAAAAAAATCACCTTATCTTCTATTAATCTAAATTGTTAGGTTGACATTAATAAAAGCAATTAGAATTGAACAGGAAGTGAACACGTGTGAAGGATAGCAGTTATTACACTCATTGAACCCTTTCACTTTGGGACGGGGCGGGGGGAAGAGAGAAAGAGAGAGTTGAACGTATTTTAGTATATCCTCAGGCTGGGAAAAACCCAGCAGTTTCCTAATGAGTTTTCAAAGGCTAAACGTCTACATATTGTGTTCAATATTTTGACAGTTTATTCTCTCACACCCCCAAAAACAGCATTCTGTTTGAAGTATGCAACAGTAAATTCCGGAAATTGCCAACTTTATATATGATACAGAAATGGAGGCTTACAGTCCTAATAAAGATCATTGTGTATATTCTTTAGGAAGCTCACTATGTCAGGTACAGACATGCCATATCAATCAGAAAGCTAGAAGACCTTGTTGAAACCTCAACGTGAAATTATTCAGACACTTCTACAATCAGACTGGTTTAAGTCATGTCACAATCCTATTAAAATATGGCAAAGAATATTGTTTAAAAGATTCCTATGGGTCAAACACCACTATAACTGAGTTCTCTAGATTAATTCCACTCAAATGAACTTATTAAAAATACTGTGCGAAACCTTGTAACTTAAGCTATGTTGTGCATCCAGATATTATAGTGAAAGATGGCATTTAAATACTTGCAGTCAATACAAAATAATAATAAACATTCCATCACATTCCACTAAAGATGTTTTAATACAACATCACCAAAATACAATAAAGGCATAATTTAAATGACAGCAATGTGGGTCAGGGAATATGCCTTCTTTTGTATTTATACAGTGTCTAGCATGCTGTGGGTATGCCAGAAACAACCAACCAATAAAAATACCTTTAATATCAATGCTTTCAATCTTAAGAAAATTATAAATTAAATGCATATTAAAATGTGGGGATAAGGTGTTAACTGTTTGAAAGACACAATCAAAATAAACTGTTCTCCAAAATAACAAAACAGTACCACAGGACTTTTTCCATTCACCCACTATACTCAGGAATTAAACACATAGATAACATCCCAGCTCCCCCCTGCCTCTTCCACCTCAAAAAACCCCCACCACCACAAAAAAAAAAAAAAAAAAAAAAGAACGAAGCAGAAGCAGCAGCACATAAATTAGCTGAAACCTAATCCTAGATACTGAGGTAGCACAGTGGTGCTAAATGTATATTTGTTAAATGAATTCATTGGTTTGTGTCTTTATAAAGAAATAAAAATTGAGTTAAACTGATTTTTATCACTATTTTCTTTAAAACAACTAATTTAGAATACCAGCAGACTATAGCTCTCCTTCCTGTATGAAGATCTAGTTCATTCATTAACGTGATTTATTAATGTGACACCACCACTCATAATCCACTGAATTTGGAGTTAAATGTGGAGGCACCACAGAAACTTCAGTTTATGTACCATCTCCACCACAAGTGATCTGCAACTTCCATTGGCTTCCTGTTTTCTTTCCAAAGCCAATTAAAGGCACAGTTATCTGTACGACACTCAACAAGTTAAGATCCAGTTACATCAGAGACCACTCTTCCAAAGAGACAGCCATTTCGTCACAGTGGAACACAACTAGTACAGTGCTCAGGGAAAAACTTGAGAGAACCAGTAATAAAACATTTGGTCAGGGACCCTTCATGTATGGAATAACATACCAGACTAAACCCAAGACTGACCATATAGCAAAACCCACTTGTATAATCTGACCCGGCCCATTTTCACCTTTTGCAGCTGAATACCTTTAGAAAGTGGTGATGTCAGAAGTCTAATCCTCCTTGACAAGAACCTTGTTATGATCCTTGAGTTTCTGATGGCCTTGTTAAGATACTTGGGTTTCCAAAATCTGTTGTATAAACTTATTTAAACAGCTCTTTTTATATTTAAATTCTTTGTTTACAGATCAAATTCATCATGTAAAATTTAAAAATATTTCAAGATTCTTAAATTTCCAGCATCAGTAACTTCTAACTGATTCCAAATCTCTGACTCAAACTTTAATTATTTTCATGCCAGAGAAAAGAAGACTAGAGTAAAGTTTTCAAAAATATCGAAGTCCTACTGATTTTCAATAAGTCACTCAGGCATTTGAAAATTTGTCCTAGATAATTAATTCACTTAAATTACTCACAGACAAAGTTACTCATGCATATAAGTGTTTGAAGGAGCAGGGTCTATATTTGAAACTCGAATATAGAAAGTAGCATATTTGCATTTACTTACCAATACAGAAAGAGGGATTTTGTAGTTTCCTTTGTTGAACTATGTGGTCAATTTTAATTGAAATTTAATTCATATAAAAATAGCGTTATAAATTTATTTACTAACTTTTTAATGAAGTTCAGTTTCAATTTTGTTTGAATAACCAGGCCAACCAAACTGAAATTTGATTTTAAATGTATTTTTGGTTTAATTCAATATGATGCATTACATTCCTACAATATAAAATAGAATTCTTTAATATTATTAACATATTTAGTACTCCAGGTGTTTTAAGGTCTTATTGATTAAAAATTATGTTATTGTACATTGTCTTGACAATTCATGGAATGCCCTTGTAATTCTTTTCAATTGTACTCTAAAATTTCAGTAATTATATATTAAATTTATAAATCAAACAGCCCATCACACTCAAAACCTATACTTAGTTTGTCTCATTAAATTTATGGATGTGTAACCAAAAACGGTTAATTGGCTGTTTAACTTATGAGTTTTCTCTTTTTATTTTTTGCTTATTCAATTTTTTCTCTGGACTCCCAATAAATGGAGAGAGAGACTTAACACCCATCATAGGGCCCAAATACAGATTAGACTAATTACAGATCTACAAGTCTGAGTCTAGCCAACTAATTAGATTATACATGAATTATACAATTACTCAATTCAGTATCAATATTTTTACTTGAAAGACAAGGTCCATAAATATTGACTAAACAGAGGATTTTCTTAGGACCGACACACACATTTAAAAAATAGACAAGATAGCTGTACTGTCAAGAGACCAGGTGTGAATCAAGTCTTCAGATATAAAAGATCTCATGCCATACAGCCTATATCACAACCTCGAGTCATGACGACTGAAAACTGATTTAAAACCCTAGCAATTTCACAGGAAGAGATGTCATATACCCTAGAGCAGTGGTGGGCAACCTGTGAGCCGTTGGCCACATGCAGCCCGTCAGGGTAATCCGCTGGCAGGACACCAGACAGTTTGTTTACATTCGCACAGCCACCCGCATCTTCCATTGGCTGGGAACGGCGAACCGCGGCCACTGATTCTTGATTTACCAAAAATTTCCTCTGAGTTACCAGGTCCATAGATCTGTTAACCAAGACTCAGGCTACACACCACTACATGGGCAGAACCAGACATGTCAGTTACGGACAGGGAAGGACACAACCAGCCACACTCAAGAATCCATCAATTGAAGCAGCTTCTACAGCAAAGAAAAATTCTCCTGGGGACTGATGATTCTTATAAATAGTTATAAGCCGAGTTCTTACCAGAGAAAACAACAATGAATGAATTTTAAGTGTAAAAATATCTCACCAGCATATGATATACTCCAATTAGGAAGGCTCAGATCTGTAGACCCCATAACTCAGAGAACGGAAATTTTCAGTTAGGCAATATAAAATTTCCTATTCCCTTTCATTTACGAAGTCCACAGATCCAGCAACTATTGGGATTTTCATAGAAACATTCCTTCAATCAAACCAAACTATATATGGTCCTAAACTACTACTTTGCTTCTTGAAAACTACAGCATAGCCTTCCTACCTAAAGAGGCTGATAATGTCTGAATATCCAGCTTATAATATTTTAGGAAGGTATGAATGGACAAAGTGGCCACCCTTCAGATCTTCTCATATGGAACGTAAGTCCTCTTGGACAAGGAGGCTGGTGCTGCTCTGAGTGAGTAAGCTTGATGTTTGTTGTTGGAGAGGCTCCTTAACTTGTAGGCCTGATGTAGATGCATCATCTCAGTCATCTGGAAACAGCAGATTTAGATACTTTCTCTCTCTCAGATGCCAGATGGAAGAGAATGGCTAGAGTATTGGATGTAGGGTTAGCTAGGGATGTATGTAGATCTTGAATGCTCACTAATCACTCCTCTCTAATAGAACCTGAATGCTCCATATATATCCAAAGTATGTCAGAGCTTTTCTGTTGAACGAGATACATTTAGGCAAAAGGGGAACACAATCGCTTGGACTCTGTGATGACATGGGAATATTTTTATGAGGCCTCTTTGTGTCTCAGTTTCCCCTATGTGCTTCATTGTTACCCAGTGAGTGGAAGGGGACTGTTTGCTTTCAGGTCAGGTGAAGAGACATAGGTGTGGGTATCACTTAGGAGTCTGGGCCTTAGTCCATATTAATGGAGCACCTGAGAAAACCATGGTGAATCTATTCGCCAGGATGCTGGCACCAACAACCAACAACCCAGAGGGATATGGACTTCCCTAACTCTCCTTAGGGAAGCTGAACAAAAATCCCCCAGTTCGAGATCAAACGACTGGAGAGGTATGAGGTGGGGGATAAGATTTGGCTGCTGAAAGGAACCAGGGCTCGCACCTAGATTCTGACAAAGGAGGTCAGATGGATAGACACCTTGGCTGGGCTCTCAGCTAACCAGAATGGACTATATTTTATCCTTCATTTCTCTATGCTACCCTAAAGACTTCCTATACTGTGTTCCAGTTAACAAATAAACCATACTGTTCTGACAGCGCTTTGTGAGTGTTGCAGCAAATGCTTGGTGAGGTTCATTAATCCCTGAAGAGTGTACAAGTCTCCATCAGGAGTCTCAGTTGGACTCGCTGAACAGAGCTCATGGTGTGAAGCAGGAGTGTGGAAGGCCCAGAGGTCTGTTCCTCACAGAGACTGTTACAAAGTTGGGCGTGTGGAACCACTTTATCGCTGTGCAGTAATGTTCTTCAGTAGAAAAGGCCCCAAACTTGGATACCATCTGGGAGGAACAGATGATGACCAGACAGGCCAAATTAATAACAATTAAATGAATAGTTACCTTCTTGAGGGGCTCAAAGGAATGTCAGCTCAGGGCATTAAAGAACCAAGTTAAGGTCCCATGGAAAAGCTCAATGAATCTTAGAAGGATGATTTAAGGATGTAGTTCTGAGGAAATGTGTCATATCTGCATGAACAGAAATCCTCTTCCTGCCTATGGAGGTAAGGATGCTAGAGAGTGCAGACACTTGACATTTTAAGGTTGAAATAGTGATGTTCTTGTTCAAACATCCTGGAAGAACTCCAATATCTACAATATAGAAGACACAGAAAGAGACCACATTTCCTGCACCACTGCTTGAATTTCAGCCAAGTTCTAAAACAAGAGAAATTAGTGGAAGCCTTCCTAAATGTACACAAGTGGAGATGATGCCTTCAGAATAGCACTGTGTCCTTCATGTGAGACCACCCAAAAACTAGGTAATTAGCTTGACCTTGTCTTTCTTGTAAGTTTCCTCTAGAGGCAGATCTAGAATCTAAACCAGTGGTGGGCAACCTGCAGCCCATCACGATATATTTGCATGGCCACCTGCAGCTCCCAGTGGCTGTGGTTCGCCATTCCCGGCCAATTGGAGCTGCGGGAAGTGGCATGGCCTGCAGGGACGTGCTGACCGCCGCTTCCCGCAGCCTCCACTGGCCAGGAATGGCGAACTGTGGCCACTGGCAGCTGCGGACGGTCAATGTAAATAAACTGTCTTGTGGCCCACCATCGGATTACCCTGATGGGCCGCTGGCTGCCCACCACTGATCTAAATTGATCTAGAATGAAAACTGCTTTCTTAAGAAATCACAGAATTCTCACTGAAAAGGCTTTTCCACCTACCGGTTCCTGTTTAGACTGAAAATCCTCCATCTTACCAGGTCGCTACATAAGGGCTGCTGTGTTTGCAAGAACTCTTTCTTCTGTTAAACCCTCTTAGGACAATGAGTATTGATATACTCTGGAAAAAAATGCCGGTGAAGGACTCCTGTGCTAGTACTTTGATCTAGGGGAGGGCACCTTGAAGACCCCTGGCACAAGCTAATTATTCAAAGTTTCTCCTCATTCCTGTAAATGCAGAGACCATCCAGGTACTTTACCAGTGGGGTGGAGCAAGAACACATCTTTTTTTACCTTCATGTCTTTCTCCTCCTTGCTGTACTCCATAGAGGTACTTCAATGGAGTCCCCACAGTGGAGAGGAACTGGACCCTTAGAACTCCAGCAAAAGGGAGGGAGAAGTGAAGCTCAGAGGCACAACTGGGTACTACCGAATAAAAATCTCTGTGTAAGCAAGCTCTTTTTTCTTTTCTTTGGTGGGTGGGGGTGTGCGTGATGTTTTTTCTCTGCAGCAGAAGGTCTGCTTAAAGCTTTCTTGCAACTGTGGAGGCAGAATGAAAAACTGACAGGATCTTCAGTGTGGCTAGCCATGCCCTCTCTGTCAATGGCTCAATGGTCTGGTTATGCCTATGTAGGCTGCATGTTGGTTGGGGGACACTGATTAATGAAACTGTGGATCTTGTGGACAAAAGGGTCTTAAGAATAATTGAGAAAATTCCACAGAACTTCAGAAAACCTTCATTAAATCAGTCAGCAACAGCTGCACCTAAGG
Organism: Natator depressus; assembly: GCF_965152275.1. Lineage (NCBI taxonomy): Eukaryota > Metazoa > Chordata > Testudines > Cheloniidae > Natator > Natator depressus. The sequence continues at coordinate 113,408,313 of NC_134234.1, forward strand.
ACATGGGGAGAAGTGAGGAATTTCCTGCTCCCACTGTTACACCCACCAAATTGATAGGAATCTACATGGGGCCCTGGGTCCAATAGCCACCCCTCTCCAATAGCTTGACAGTGCTATCAGCTAATCTTAACCTAAATAAATTTTGACATCCTGAATAAGGAGATAAATTTATTTAATTTTAAAGTTCAAAGGCTGACCAGATCTGAGATGTACATGCACACACACTGTAATAAAATTTGAGTCTTCATGGCTACCACGGTGTAGCTCCAGAAACCGAAACAAATGCGAGGAAAAGAAAGCAATATTTCAAAAAGGAACCTTTTAAAAAGGATTCCTCTACTAAAGGTAATAAATATTTTACTAATACAAAATAAACAGAAAATTCAGTTGTTCAATGATGATTTATTGTTCTAAATTTGAAGACTAAATTCAATCATTAAATTATAAAACAAAGGGATTTTAATTCAGCTTTAAGCAAAAATCTCAAAGCAACTTTAACTATGAAGCTGTAACAGAAGTCTTCAAAAGAAATCACTAACAAACGATAAACTGGTCCATTCGCTGGCCTCGGCAAGTGTCCTTTATCCTATAAAACAGATCTACACACACTGTGTTGGTGCTTTTATTTTACATTAGATTTATTCACAGTTTATCTGAGAAAGAGGCCTTTCATCTCTGTGGTATATTTATAGCAACAAGCTGTTCCTAAAACCTGGTAGTACAAAGATATTTATATTAAATTAATAGAAGTCATGTGATTTATTTATATTATAACTCTTTGATCTGGAACTGACTTCTCATACATTGTACAGGACCTAGCTCATTTTGGTGCTACTGTAACAACAAAACCAGAATTAATTCAGTTGTGTTCTTGCTAAAAACATGGATCAAACCACTTGGACTTCTCAGTTTATTCAATTTTACAGTATTTCACTGTAATTCTAAATATTCTACAGAAGTCTTCAAAAACATATAGTAAATTATGATTTATAACTAATTGTTCTGCTCAGACTTACAGTGGCAAATCCTTTAAGTGGTAGGGTAGGAGTTAGATTTCACATATTAATAAGATATACTTCACACAAGGACTACAATACAGTACATGTAATTATAAATTGACATATGTGAGTAAATTCTGTTCCATTTGCCCCCTCGCACTGAAGTTCACTGGCATGGCGCTATACAGCAATTTTGCTTTCAGTACTGCTTTGAACATTTCATATATGATCAGATCAAGGGGCTATCATCTGCATCTGGCAAAGCAAGGTACAGGGAGGGTGTTTCTATGAAGCATTTTGAAAACCGAGATTATTTTTCTCCTCAAATTCCTGAAAGTAATTGCTAATCTGGAACCTCTTTCTCACCCTTCAACAGCACCCCTACAATGGCACTTGTGCTAGTACCCACCACAATGCTTTATTATACATTTCTCTACCTTCAAGTTTACTGCTTCAGGCAATAAATGAGTACCATGATATTTTTTTTCATTAACTTGCTCACTACAATTTCAGATTATTTTTCTTGGCTTTTTGCAGAAACTTTTCTTTAGAAATTGTAATGTCTTCATTTTCTTTGTGAGAAAATGTTCCTTAGCCCAAAGGTTTCATTTCTCAGTAACCTACTATTTTATTGAACACATTTTATTTTTATGAAAATGCAGTTAACTTTATAGGCTTGGATTAGGCCCATAATGCTAGGTTTGTGACTATTTTACAAACTCAGATATTTTATCTGATCATATATAAGGCATAAATGAAATTTATTCAATGAAAATAAAACAAGATGTATACACTGAGTTCCCTTTCAAGTTCTTTTATTTTGGATATGGGACTCAGTACCCATACTAAGTAAAAACAGTTTACCACAAAATCTTGATGACCTGCTTTACATAGTTGGAGTAACACTTCAATAGCATCAATCACTCCTCTCTAATAGAACTTGTAGAGTGGGAACAGCCAGCTGTTGTTCTTCCCCAAAATCCTTCGTCTGAGGAGTCAAACAGGGATCTATCCCATCTCTTCTCCGCTTCAGTATATGAGATCACATGGAGAGGTAACGAGACATTGTGGGCTGTCTCTCAACATTATGGGCTGTCTCTCAACATTATGTTAATGATATCCTGCTGTATTAATATTTTCTATAGATTCAGCCAATGCTAAAAAGTTGGCGAAGGTCTCCAAGAGAACAAGAATAGCTAGCTGGGAAAAAAAATCTAGGCAAGACTGGTGTGATGTTGATCATGAGGGAGAAAAGTTTCAATGACTAGTGAGGACACTTAAATCCTATCATTGAAGGAAATTGCCACTATTCAAAGTGGTACAAACCCTGGACTCATCCCTAATGCTGCATGGCTGCATTAGGGATGTAGTAATATGACAAGAAATGCCTTCTTCCATCTTTAAATTGCTAGGAGACTTCACCCCTTCTCTTTGAATTAGAATCTGACGACGATGATCTACTTTCATCACCACCAGACTGGATTATTTTAACTTTGTGTGTTTAGAGCTGAAGGTGGAAGCAACGTAGAGGTTCCAGATTTGTAGAATGTAGCAGGTTACTCGTTCTGCCGAAGAGACAACATGAGCACATTATCCTTGCTCTCCAATTCCTAAGTTGGTTCCTATCTACTTGTGTTGACACTGGAAGGTCTTGATCCTGATTTTCAAAGCCATCAATGGGGTTAACCCCTAGATACATCTGTGACTTCAACTCTACCAATGACCCACCAAGACAATCATACTTCTCTTGGATAATGCAGTTACAAAAATCAGGATTCAGAGTAACAGCAGGATGAAATGCAAGAGCCAGAGACAAAGTATTCTTTTTTTTTTTTTTTTTTTTTGGGTGGGCGGGGAGGGCACGCACAGGCCAGCGCTGCAGAATGAGCTACTAAGTAAAATTTGACTAGCCTACAGTCTGGTCAATTTTAGTGATAAAAGATGCTCGTTTTACTGTTCTCACCACAGCTGCTAGCAAAATATGATGGTAATACCTTACATATCTTGGTGGGTCAGGGATACAGACGTGGTTACTGATGTATCTGGAAGTTGACCCATTGACAGCATACACACTCTGACAAAAACAACATATACATACATACCCACCTACATAAAAATCACGCACAGTAAGCAAACTCTCCATAGAATCTGGTAAGGACAAAATCCAGAATAGCCCTGGCTTCAGTATATCCTTTACTTGACGGATTTATAGTTTACTTTACTTCCAGTTGTTAATGAGTGACGGGTTTTTGGTCCATACTATACAGGAGGTCCAAACTATATAATCATAATGGTTCAGAATGGCCTTAAAATCTACGCCAAAAATTAATAAAAAGCATAATTTCTCCTTCAGCGATGTGATCCTTGGAGGAACATTTGATCTTATTCATAGTTCATCTGAGAAAGAGGCATTTAATCTGTGTGGTAGATTTATAGCAACAAACTGAAACATGAAAAATTGTGTTCTTATGGGGCACTTCAGTTTGGGTGACATACTGGAGATCTCATGCAGCTAGTGGTAAAACATCATTAAAGTTCCTGAAAATGATGGATAATTTTCTAACACTAAAGATATTGCCCCCAACATGAGGCAACTCTATTTCCAAATTCATTATAATGGATAAAGATATAATCACTCACTGGAATGGAAGTTGTTGGTTGCCTAGTGAGCAGTGATCATGACCTAATTACATTCAATATGGGCAAACAGAAGAGAGCCAACCAGTAACTATATAGTTGGTGCTTTAAAAGGGCTAATTTCCCAAAACCAAGGAAAATTATGAGCAAAATTAATTGGGAGGAAAAATTTAGGCAGAAAAATGTGAATGAAAATTGGGAGTTCTTTAAGAGCAGTTATTAGATGGCTAAAAAGCCATGCTTCTACAATTCAGAAAGAGGACAACTCTGGCTAAAAGACCATCCTGGTTCAGTGGTAAAGTGTAGGGAGCAATTAGAAATAAAACAGTAACGTATAACATATGAAAAATATGTTAATATAAATCAGACACTATGAAGTGCAGAAAATTGATAAAGGAAGCTAAAGACATCAGGGGAACTCCATCAACAATGGAAAAGCTGAGAAATTAATAATGAAGAATTACAGGACAGAAATGTAATTAATATTAATCAACATGATTTTATGGAAAATAGGTTTTTGTCAAACAAACGTGATTTCATTCTTTGATGAGATTATAAATTTGATTGATAAAGATAACTGCATAGATGTAATATACAGTAGAACCTCACAATTACGAACACCAGAGTTATGAATTGACCAGTCAACCACACACCTCATTTGGAACTGGAAGGATACAGTCAGGCAGTAGCAGAGCAACAACAACAACAAAAAAGGCAAATACAAACGTAACTGTAAACTACTAAATGTAAACTACTAAAAAAATAAAGGGAAAGCAGCATTTTTCTTCTTCACAGAAAAGTTTCAAAGCTGTATTAAGTCAATATTCAGTTGTAAACTTTTGAAAGAACAACCATAATGTTTTGTTCAAAGTTACGGACAACCTCCATTCCCTAGGTGTTCGTAACTCTGAAGTTTTACTGTACTGAGACTTCTGTAAGGTGTTTAATTTAGTACTGCATAACATTTTGACTAAAAAGTTAGCACTACACAATATCAATAGAGCACACTTCAAATGGATTAAGAACCGGCTAACTGATGGATCTCGAAAAGTAGTCATTAATGTGGAATCTTGGGGGATTTTCTAGTGGGATTCTGCAGGGACTGGTACTAGGGCTTGACATTACTCAATATTTTAATGTATGATCTAGAACAGGGGTTCTCAAACTTTATTGCATCACGACAACAAAAAAAACTCCCCTTCTGACAACAAAAATTACTACACAACCCCAGGAGGTGAGGACAGAAGCCTGAGCCCACCCAAGCCCTGGTGTCCTGGGGAGGAGGGCAAAGCCCAAGCCCCCCTGCTCTGGGCAAGGTGGGGCCAAAGCTGAAGCCCAAGGGCTTCAGCCCCGGGCAGGGGGATTGTAACCTGAGCCCTGACACCCAGGACTGAAGCCCTCGGGCTTTGGCCCCGGGCAGTGGGGCTTGGGCTTCAGCCCCGGGCCCCAGCAAGTCTAAGCCAGCCCTGGCAACCCCATTAAAATGGGGTCGTGACCCACTCTGGGGTCCCGACCTACAGTTTGAGAACCGCGGATCTAGAAGTAAATATTAAAACACTGGTGACAAAATTTGCAGATGACACAGAGTGCTGGAATGGTAAATGATGAGGACAAGACAGTCATAAAGAGCAACCTAGATCACTGGGTAGCCTGAGCCCATTAAAACAGAATATGTTTTAATATAGCTGAAAGCAAAGCTATACATCTAGGACCAACAAGTGCAAACCATAGCTACAAAACTGAACTGTATCCTAGAAAGCAGTGACTTTGAAAAGGATTTGGGGATCATAAGAGACAAGCAATTCAACATGAGTTCCCAGCATGATGCTGTAGCAAAAGGGCTAATGTGATCCTTGCATGTATAAACGGAATTGTGAAGAGTAGGGAGATAATTTTAGCTCTTATACTGGAAAACTGTGCTCAGTTCTGGCATCCATATTTTAAAGAGGATGTTGAAAAATTGGAGAGGATGCAGAAAAGAGAAACAAAAATGTTTTGAGAGCTAGAGACAATGCTTTACAATGAAACTTAAGGAGCTCAATTTGTTTTGCTTATGAAAAAGAAGACCGAGAGGTGACTTGATCACAATGCATAAGTACCTTCACATGGAGAACATACTGGGTATTAAAGGACATTGCATATATAAGTCCCTGTGTGAGTCATGTTTAAAAAAAAACAAAAAAACACAACAGTGCCCCAGTTAAGTGTTTTAATTTCACAGATATATACAGCCGCACAGTTCCATCCTTACCCAAACCACTGAGATTTTTCCAACAGCAGGGAGGAGAAAGTGGGCATCCCTGTTGAGGCCGCAGCTGCTTTATGGGGGTTAGTGGGCTGGTCCCATCCCAGGAAGTTGAGAGGGGAGTAGTGCAGGGCCGGGACAGGGGGTCTCTTACCACATGGTGCTAGTCAGTCCAGTCCAGGCTGCCACTGCTACTTGCCTGCCCAGCTAGTGGGGACAGGAGTCCGCACTGAACACGCATGGCAATTAGGAGCCCCAGGCCTGGCCTTGCCCCCAGCAGGCCTGAGGGAGACACCACAGGAGCTTGCACCAGGATCTGCTGCTTGGAGCACAAGCAGATGTGAGAGGATGCCCTGACTCAGATTTGGATTAAACACTCCTTCATCCCTCTTCCGGAGCAGGGCTCCCTTACATACCTGGCTAATGCCCCAAGTCACAGATCCTGGTCTCAGCTCCTGCACTGTCTCCCCTGGGCTTGGAAAGGTGGGGTAAGGTGGGCCAGATCAGGGGGTTCTAATCACTGTGCTTTGTCAGTGCTGTCCACCTCTCCCTGCTGGTTGGCAGGAAGCAGAAGGAGAGCAAGCTGGGCTCTGATTCCTTCCCCAGGCCAGACTGGGCCGGACCAGACAGACAGCTGCTATATGGTGAGACACCTCCCTCCCACAAGCAGCCAAATTAGCCCAATTCCCAAGTTAGCAGCCAAATTAGCCCAATTCTCACTTCTACCTCCCCCCACTGTTGGAAAAATCACTGTATTGGGCTAAATCCACGATTTCTGTGCAGAGTGTGAAATCATGGATTTACCAGGGCCTTATGCATATACAATGACAGCTTGCAAAACTTGTAGGAAAAGCTCTGTGAGAAGAGAAGAAAACCCTGTTCTAATGCTGGGTATGGGGTGACAAAAAAACCCACAAACAGTAGCCAATTGCCCCCAAAACCTACACTCTTCAAAAAGCTGAACGGAAGAAATTGATTAGGGAAGGAATGAGCTGGGATGAAGTGGGGAGCCCACTTCACTCCAACTTAGCATGTTCTTCACTGGTGCTCTGCCTTGACTGTGCACAAATTGGCTAATAACAGCTGTTTGCCTGGTAATTGCTTGGGGAGAATGGTTTCATCTTGTTGGGTTTTCCCCTCTTCCTGAAAGTTTAAAACAACAAGTGAAATATAAAAGGTCTGCCATGGAAAATAGCAGGTTCTCCCACAAGATCTGCACCACAATGAGTGGTGGCGGAGGCGAACTAAGATGCCAAGCCATGAATCAGGAATCTCGAAACAAACTACAGAGTAAGAAGAGATTAGGAAAAGGGTAGGCTGCTGAGGAAGAGTGCACTTAGTTAGTCCCAAATAGCCTGGTAACTTTAGGGGTGGAACTACTCACAGCAATGAAGAAAAGCCTGGTCCCAGGACAGACTGGAAATCACTTTAGTCCTCTTAAGAATGCTGATGTTAGGTATGAAAGGGTAACAGAGACATAAGGAGGAGCTAGGTGAGCTGTACATAGATCCACTGAAAGTGTTTTTCAATGGAAAATTGTGTTTTCAACAAAACAAAAACGTTTTTTCAAAAGTGTCTGCTTTCTACACAGAAGATTTTTACTTTGTGTCAAAAAACCAAATAACTGAAAACAATATTTTTGCTGAAAGTAAACAAATTTTGATTTGGAAATGCTGTGTTTCCTTATGGGACTTGTAGTTCAGGTGCAGTATGCCTTCATGTTATTCTATGGGCTAGGTTCCCAAGTTGGACTGCCTCTTCCATGATGCTCTATAGCAGCTCAATAAGAGGGGAGACACTGGAGGTGCATCATGAAAGATGTAGTCTACAGAGATCCTGGCCCATAAAGGAAAAAAGGCATGAGACAGATGAACTAGAACTCCCATGAAGCACCAGGCTAGCATTTCCAAATTGAAATCTTTGGTTTGCAGTTGACAGTTTTCAGCCCCAAATATGGGGTTTTTTTCTGCTGAAAACTCAAAAACTTTACATATGAATTTCAATTAAATCATTTTTTCTCCTGTTTTTGTCAAAGTTTCCCATGCAATTATTTTCCCAACCAGCTCTAGCTTTATAATTGTTTGCACTTTAATCATTACATCCTGAAACATCACTATATTTATAACAGCAAGAATCACTGGTACCATTTGCCTACTTATCCAGCCTTTTTATCTACAGCTATAGGCACTTAACAGTTCAATTAAGGAAAAGTCATAATTACCAAACAGCAGTGAAAGACATTCCAGAAATGAGGAACTAAATTCTGAAAAAGCACAGTAAAACCCTTTCAAGATTTACAGTATTGTACTTAATCCAATTCAGAATGCTTTCTTAGTCAATCTACAAGAGTCACGTATCTGGTGTATTTTGCAAATGAAAGCAAAGAATTTAGTGATGAAAAGATTAAATATATGCACATTACCTGATTTCCAAATACACCTCCCTAAAACACAACCTAACTTCTTAAAAATATAAGCATTTATACTTTTCTTTATGTGGCTAATGCATTCTTGTGAGGAACTGATGGGCAGATATAGATAATGGCTGAAATATTCTGATATTCAATTCCATGCTTCCACTTGGACTTTCTTTGAGAATAGAAGAGTTAGAAAATGCTCTTAAGTTAATGAAAAAAATCAAGCGCTACCACTATGAACATGTGGCATCTGAATGAAAAGAAAAAAAATGTTTCTTGCTTTATTTAACCTTCACACGGATGAGAGTGAAATCCTTACTGACTACATCAAATATTTTTTTTCTGAAACATTCAACACTACCCCTCAATATGAGAACTATAAAATCCCCCAGAGCATTAATTTTTCTAAGACAAATTAGTTTTTAACACCCTAATTTAAAAGTCACTGGTTCTATCAGACCCCAGCAAAAGTACCATCAGACTTACCCAATGTGTCTTTTAGATTTTTAACCAGGGAGCCTTTCTTCAAGCTGTTCTTTCGCTCCACGTAATTTGATGGCACATATCCCGTTTTGTTGGCCGCGTTTCTTACCCTCCACCATGTTTTGGAATCATCCAGCAGCCAAAGACGCTCATTCTTCTTGATGTCAAGTTCTTGGTCCTGTTGTGCGGTGTAATCCCACTTTGCTATAACAATAACTTCTTCTGTCATCTTTCATGGAGTCCCTCTGAAACAAAACAGTGGAAAAGTTCATTAACACACTATACTTGTACCCCCCCTCCATTATTTCAACATGAAAGCATGTCATCTTACACTCTTTTGGGAAAAAACAGACATATATAGAAGAACATGAAAAAAAATCATCCCTGTTTGGTTTGCCAAACAATACAATAATCAAACTGCCCTTTCTTAAAACTAATATCTTTATTTTATTTTCTCACTAAATTAGGATATCCTGGGAATAAATTCTAGTCATTGCATGTGTTTAACTTTCTTCTTCTGCAATATTATATAATGTTATTAGACTATAAGAATAGCTACAAAAGTTTCTAAACTTAACATATATAACACATTTAGTCTCTATACACACAATTATAAAATTGTTTCTACATTCTTTAAGATCCTGTTCTTAATGAGAAAACTAGTAGTACAGTCCAAAAAAGATTTTTCCTTTCCATCCTCATTATCACACTTTCTACATTACATCATTCTATAATGACCTTCATTCTAACATGTTCCATACACACATACAAAATACTTAGGTTTAAAAAGAAGAGTGTGGGCTTTTTTTTAAAAAAAGAGGAAGATGTGACATTTTGGGTCTAATCAATTACATAATGAATTTGTACTTCAGCAGTGAAAATAGTTACGTTCTTCTAGTCTGTATCATTTTAAATACTTTACTGCTTTTTGAGCCCTTGTTCAATGACCCGGGTAAGGGATAGAATATAGCTATGCCATCTTAGAAGCCCTTCTTCCTTTTTGTTCCCTGGAGTGGCATGGCAGGAGGTGTCAGAGGAGAGAGTCAGCAAGTAGGGGGAACACACAGCCCAGGCTCATCTTGCCCCCCACCACTCTCTGTCCACTTATTCATGAGGTTTGACAAGACTGGGTGAGTAGCTCCTTCTGTCCACGTATGACTGGAGCTGTAATCTGAATAGCTGTTACTCAATTGAGCAGGGGAAGCCTTACTCCCCTTTACTCACATCATGGCTGAGTAAGGTCTAGGAACAATTTAGCCCTATAAAAAGCAAGGAGCTTTCTTTAAAAAAAATAATTAAAAAGAAGCCTGCAAAGCATACGTTTCAAGAGATAATAAGTACAGTAACATTTAAAATGACTAATAAGAGTCTGACTTATTTCATCCTCTCAACAACTCCTTGGTGATCTTTGACTGAAAAGTAACATATGAGATTTCTATATTAAACAGCATCAGCTTTTTGATCTTTCAGGGTTAGTACAGTAGCTGTTTTTGAAAGCTTAAAGTCAAATGTGCGGACATCACAAATGTGTTACAATCTGGTAGAAATAGTTTTTAAAATACATTTCAATTCTAAACTCCAAGCATATTTTCTTTATATTATTTGCCTTTAGTGCTTGTTTTTACCAGTACACTATTACAATTGTAACGTGTTACAAACTATTTTAAGAGCTCTTATGTGGCTGTAAGGTAATAAAAGCAATTATTTTGGTGTTTTCTACTCAGCAAATTAAAATATTTGAATTGAGGCTAATTTTGAAAAGTGATTGCAAAAATACTATTTTGGGGGTTTCATGTTAATGGTGATCTTCATTTCCGGATCCAACTTGTGCAGTACCTACCTACAGTACAAGCTGTGCAAACTCAGAGCTGTTGTGACAAAATGAAGGGGAAGTATGAAAAGACAAATATATCTTTAAAAATCAAATAACTTAATTAGAGACCACAAACATTAAGATGTCCTAAAGATGACTATATGATTATAGCATGATGCCATTACAGAACTGAGTTATGGTTGTCTGGGTATTGGATACTGCTGATCCATTCTTCCAACTAAAAAAAGACAAAGTAAGTGACTCTCACCTGAAAACAATGGACAGGACAAATATTTGTAGCTAACATAGAAGTCATGGCATGAATTTTTTTCTAAAATACTGAAAGAGTTCAGAGGTTTGTCTACATCCTCATTTCTCAGGACAGGAGCACAGGACACAGAATAGCATGCAGCAGCTAGAATCATAGAATATTAGGGTTGGAAGAGACCTCAGGAGGTCATCTAGTTCAATCCCCTGCTCGAAGCAGGACCAACCCCAAATAAATCATCCCAGCCAGGGCTTTGTCAAGCTGGGCCTTAAAAACCTTTAAGAATGGAGATTCCACCACCTCCCTAGGTAACCCATTCCAGTGCTTCACCACTCTCCTAGTGAAATAGTATTTCTGAATATCCAACCTAGAACTCCCCCACTGCAACTTGAGACCATTGCTTCTTGTTCTGTCATCTGCCACCACTGAGAACAGCCAAGCCCCATCCTCTTTGGAACCCCCCTTCAGGTAAGTGAAGGCTGCTATCAAATCTCCCCCACCCCACTCTTCTCTTCTGCAGACTAAATAACCCCAGTTCCCTCAGCCTCTCCTCGTAAGTCATGTGCCCCAGCCCCCTAATCATTTTTGTTGCCCTCCGCTGGACTCTCTCCAATTTGTCCACATCCCTTCTGTAGTGGGGGGACTAAAACTGGATGCTATACTCCAGGGGTGGCCTCACCAGTGCCGAATAGAGGGGAATAATCACTTCCCTCCATCTGCTGGCAATGCTCCTACTAATGCAGCCCAGTATGCCGTTAGCCTTCTCGGCAACGAGGGCAGACTGCTCACTCATATCCAGCTTCTCGTCCACTGTAATCCCCAGCTAGAGATGAGATGGTTTGAACATGAGTCTATATAGATAATTATTTTTAATGAATTTAAGAAAGGGTTTTGAAACTTTAAACAATTAGTTACAGACAATAAGTGGGGTCTTTACAATTCACAATAGCTGCAGCCTGTTGGAGGAAGAATAAGGAATAGGTGGTATTAAGATCCTTTGAAAACTGAATTTTTAAAATCATTTTACCCCTCTGATAATGACAGACATAGTACATTTTTGAGCTTTTGAACCAAGTTCCTGATAAACTGACATCTCTGCCTTCAGTTCATATAAAATGAACAAACACTTCACAGATCAATAACATGATGGAGCCATAGGGAGATTGTAGTTGATCCCATTCCAGTTGTTGGTGCTGTCAATACAATCTCTCTCCAGTTTAGATTGGTTTATTTTATTTTCAGCGATTGTGAACTGGGACAGCCAATTCTCACTACTCCAGTGGATATGCAAAACAAAGAAAGTTACTAAAACGCTACTAGTGAGGTTAATTGACGGTATGGTTGTGCAGAAGAGCAGCAATTACGAGGTTTGGTAGAGGTTAGCTTACACCTAAAGGAAGGTTAAAATCGAATTAGTCACCTACCTGAAAGATTATAAGTCTTTTACATAAACAAAAAATGTTAAGACAAAGATTCTCTTTACTGAGATCTGCCACATTTGACATCAGGTGTCAAGAACAGCAGCCTTGCGCTCTCACTGATATAGAAGAGGCAGCTGTGTGAACCTTGCTTTTTTGTGATAAGGGTTGCCTTAAGAAACAGTGGTCTACCATATTTAATGCTAGGGAGTAGATTCCTGGATCTAGGTGAGCACTGGTGAACACAGGACACAGTGTGTACGTGCACTGGGAAGCCTAGAAGAGGGCAGCTAAATTTTTTATTCCTCTCTTTGTGGGGATGACCAGAGGGCTGAACTGGCTCACTGCATAATTTAGAGCAGCCTAAGTACTGATCTAGATTCTCTTTAGCTACAAAGATTCCCTCTTGCCACCTGGCCACACCCAGGAATGCATCTTAGGTCCAGGGGAAGAGCAAATGTAAAGATGACACTGAAAACTCTAAAACATTACCAAGGGATTCCTCTAAATCAGGGAGTTCCCAGCAGCCTTGTTAGGGCAGTTTTGACCTTTTTGTGCTATCAGAACAGTGAAAGAGGAAGGGAACCATGGTCCAGGATCTGGCATTAGATGTTAAAAAAGGTAGCTGTCCTAATGTAGAACTGGCCAAAATGTCAAGTCATGTTCAGAATGAGTGTAGAGACTCGTCCGTCTTTTGACTGAAAAGGTGTGATTTATTGAAGGGAAGATCTTCAGTTGCGTTTTGAACTTCCCTGGGGAAACCTGAGGAGTGCAGCCAAGATTCCCTCCTCATGATGATTCCAGTGGCCAAAGTATGCAAGGATGTACCTGTAGCATCAACTGCTTCCTGCAGTATAGACCTTGCAAGTAATTTGCCTTCCTTTAGAGCAGCCAGATTTCAGTATGATCTTGTTCAGGCCGCTTGTCAAGGAACTTGGGCATCTGCTCATAATGTAAGAAATCATATTTGGCAATTGAGGCCAAATAGTTCAAGATCTGGAATTGCAGTCCAGCTGAAGAGAAGATTTTTTGGCCCATAAGGTCCAATCTATTACCCTCTTTATCAGGTGGGGTGGAGAGTGGATGCTGCTGTTCCCCTTGCTCCGTAGCAGCCTGAAGAACTAGGGAGTGAGGCAAGAGTAGGAGAATAGGAATTCAGACTGCTTAGTTTGGACATAATACCATTTCTCCACCCCTTTTGAGGTGGGAGCACATGTGGCAGGGGTGTGCCACACCGTTCGTGTCGGTTGGAAATGTCCTCGTTGGCTACTCTAGTTGCTACCGATGAATGTAAAATGTCTAATATGTGGCACTATTTATCCTGCACCTCCTCTAGTGGTATTTCAAGAGTGTGGGCTATTCTACGCAGCAGCTCCTGAAATTGGTGATAACTGTCTTTTAGCGAGTAGGGTGTTGACACCTTGGGCTTGTTCGGGGACAATGATCAGGATCCTTCCAGCTCTGAGGATACCAACGGGTATAGGCTGATCGGGGCATCATCCAATCCCAGTTCTGAGCGTGTTCTCGGTGAGAGGCAGAGTATCGGCACTGGGGATTCCCCCTGTACTGAACGGGATGGTACTGATGGTGAATATTGGGCACATAAGTTCCAATATGGCCAACCCTGTCTGATCCTGCTCTTGTACTTGTGGTGCCAAGGAGCCGGATACTAATGTCCTCATTTGTGAGAAGAGAGGGTATTGTCACGGTGTCGGCTGGACTTTATGATGGCTTTGCCTCCGGAGAGGGGGTAGCAGCTTAAATTGAGTGACCGGTTCCCTCTGCTTCTGAGAAGGAATCAGAGTCCAACAACTCTGGCTGTGTGGACGGAGAGGGTGGTACCATATGGACACGTCCCGCTGGCAGCAAATCCGGTGCCGGGGACTGAGATTTCAGTGTAGGATGTGGTACCTGTGCCTGTGGAGACTGTCCCAGTTGCAGCACAAACCGCTCGAGTGGTTCTGCATTAGTGCTGAGTCTACTTTGAGTCCAGGTGACTGAAATTGCAGCTGGTGCTGCAGTCAGTAAAGTCACTTGCATCGGTACCCACAGTGCCCCAGACACCAACTGTGTTGGCTGCAAGCGTTGTGGGTCTGAACTGTGGACCAATGCATCTGGCAAACATCGAGATTTCTTATCGCTTTTGTGAGCCCTTGAAATGCCCTTCTTGGTTAGTAGTCCTCTCTTGGGCATGGAGCAAGATGTATTGCCATACTTCCATGCATGTTTCTGTGGCTCATGGCTAGGCCCCAATGTGGGATCCGTAGCACTGGTACCAGGGGAGCTGGACTGTGTCTCCACAGTAGGAGGTGCACTCTTGGATTATTCTGGTTGGTGTACGGGGGGATCCCCCAGCCAGAGTCCAACTGTGGCCCCTCAGTGACCTCCAGGAAGTGCTTTTTTAAACGGAAGACTCTGCCTTCCCATGTATGGGCTGGGAAGGAGAGGCAGAATGTGCACCTGGAAGTAGGGTAGGCTTCCCCCAAACAGAAGAGACAGCATTGGGGCTCGTCACTGAGGAAGAACAAGCAAGGACAGGAAGAGCAGACCTTGAATTCTGGCCTCTTCTACATACTCCACTACCCAGACCAGGGTTCTGTGGCGAGGGAGAGAAGAAAAACGCCAAAGTGGCATCTGTTTGCAAATTTAAAAACAAAAAACAAGAAAGTGTTTAAAATAAAACAAGAAAGTGCTTAGTAGAAGGGGAACTATAGGAGCAATGTCCCCAGTCCAGAGAACCTGTAGAACTTTCAGAAACAAGAAATCCCACAAATTCTTTCAGAAACAGCATAAGACTTAAAAATACTGAGCTAAGTGAGAAATACAATGATTTTCAGCAAAATATGTCACCAAGGACGAAAAGATAGCTGGAGCTCCAACTCGGACTATGCATGCGGTGAGAAGGAACTGTAGACGTGATCGGTCCGCCCTGCCCTTTATCACCTCAGGCGAAACCATGAGGTAGTGCAAGGGCGCCTGCGCAGACTGATGGACACTACTTCTTTCAAAAGCTCCGGCTTTGAGCAGATGCACATTACCCTCAGTGGAATACAACAGGGACCATCACTCGAAGAAGGAGGTAATTCTATTAATGTATGTGAGGTATTCACATATTATACTGAGAGGTGCTATATAACAGACTATAAATGAAAGAAATAAGTTGGAGAGGTTGCACCTGGGGGAGAACCCAACCAGCAAAGTTTCAAGGGAATTAAACATCCATCCAAAGCATCAGTGTCCTTTGAAAATCTGCTATGTATATTATATATTTTTAAACAATCCAGTCAAGTGCAAAAGAGTCCAACAGCAATGTTAATGAGACTCCCTCACACCAGAAAAATCTTTGGCTGGGACCTAAGTTCCCTGTAAGCTGCATGGCCACGCTCAGGGAGCCCAACTGGCCAGGGGAGGGGCCCCAATCCTGCAGGCCCAGTCCCGGAACTGCCACAGTGTCACACATCACCGTCATATTGGTGCACATAAAATTCATTCCGCACATGTGTGGGAAAAATTAGAGGGAACACTGGCTGGGACAACTGCTTTCTGGCCTCTCTATACTGCCAAAGCAACACAAAGGGGCCGGATCAAAGTAAAGAATCTGGCCCCTGATCACCTTATGGCTGGTTGATGTACCGGGGCTGGGGGTGTCAAATGAACTCACTTTCTAGAAGACTTCAATGAAGCACATGTTTGGAAATGCTTATTTAACTAAAAAAATAATTGCAAACACAGCTGTCAATTTATGCACGGAATTTAGCCATTTCTCACCATGTGAATATTAAGGATGCTTTACTTTGCAATATGGGTTCAGCTTTGTTTTTAGCTTTATTAGTGCAACAGATGGGTGGTTATTTGTTTTTCTTACATATGTTACTCCAACTAGAGTTTCCATAAAATATTCCTTATGTTCACAGACATTCCACATACTAGCTATGACAGAGATCAGGCTGCCCCAGTCTCCACTCCCTCCCCCCAGCCGGCTGGCTTTCCCTAGAATGCTATATTCTAAGCTAATTTTTATTGTATTTGCCACAGCTTTATAACTTGCTATTACACTTCATTAAGCCATAGACTACTTGTAGTCTACGAAGTACGTATTTAAAAAAAAAAACCTTGCTCACCAGGGAGGGATTTTTGGAACTCATTCGTCTCTAGTTATAGCTTTTGTAAATAAGTTAAACATTTTAGCAGTTTTAAAAATAAAGCATTTTAATGGCTCTGCTAAGCCTCACCTATGACCATATTGGAGATATGTTTACCATACTCCTACATTTCAATCAAACTGGAAGTTCGAAGATAGAATCCTTGCAACTGGGTTAAAGACCTGAGTTCGAGTCAGTTATTGAACACAGTCAGATTCTAACTATCATACAATTTTTAGCAGAGTTTTAATGGGGTCCTGACTCAGTTATAATAGCAGTGTAGACAGAACCTTAGAATCAGTGTTGTAAAGGAAAGATAGGTTACTTGCTGGGAATGGAGGTTATTCAAATATATTTCCTCCACAAAGCATTACTATTTGACATGCAATGTGTGTTTCTGGATATTAACCAGCAGCTGAAGTAGAAATGAATGAAACACAGTTCGAGAGAATGAGGACTGCCTGACTAAAGAAAGACTAATCTCATTATCAAACTGAGATGGTAATACTGAAAAGTTGCTCCAAATTGCCACTTTGCAAATTTCACCAATGGAATTATTGAGACAAGGTGTGAAAACTTTCAACTCTCTGGTCTTGGGAGAAAGACTGAAGTTGACTAGGCTAAAGAGGGTAGTAAAAACATGGAGTAGGGGTGATCTTTGGAAACCTGCTGAGAAAAAAGTAAGCTTAATTTTTTTCTTTTCACAATCATAAAACTAGGGATGCGTCCTCATTTGGTAAGAATTGACTGAAAAATGGTTTACATTACTGTTTGAAGTTTTGTTCATCTTCTTGGGACACATAAAAGAAACTATTAGTAAAAAGTGAAGGATTCAACTAGCAAAAAACATTGTCTGTTTTGTAAACTGGATAAATTTCAAGACACCTTGGTCTTAATTTCCCAACTAACACCATAGGTACAGTAATTAACTGATATGGAGGCTCTTATGTGTTACAAAAATATACATATACATTCAGTGAATGTGTTACTGCAGTTATTTATAGTTATGCTTGGAAAATAAAATCTGACATTTGAGAGCAATTAGGACTATGCTGATTAGGGCAGCATTTCTCAAACAATCTGAGCACGCCACTCCAGAAAACTGAAACCAATCATGCCCCCTAATACTCCACCATGTGTTGTTAAAGGCCTACTTATCTCAATATATACATGTCCGGTGCCCACTCAGTTACTCCTTCATGACCCACAGCAGGTGGGTGAAACTTCATGCCTTGGGCGAAACTTCATGCCTTGGGCAAATGCTAGATGGCAAAATCATTCTCTCCACAACACTCTGTCATATTAAGCAGCTGTGCTCATGGTGCAGTCTTATTCCCATTAGGAAGAGTATCTAAAGAGCTGATTTATTACCTGAATCTAACTCTCTCAAGTATTGAACCACACACAAAGAGAAATTCAGCCAGTGTATATTTACAGTTTTTGACATAAAATAAGGAAAAAATTGGTGTACCTCTTCAGATGATTCTGAGTTTGTCTCAGTTTTAGGGTTCACTTGAATACAAAACGCAAAGGGTGAAACCCCACGTGAACAGAAACTTGAAGAATTCATACAAAAACTTATTAAAAAAATACAGTATTTCATGCAGCTCTAGTTATTTAAAAAAAAAAAAAACAGTGTCAGAGGTTCTTGTCAAATACCTCCGGTTACCAATAAAAAAAAAAAAATGACAAAAGAAAAAAGCAGATCTAAAGTCTTCATTTCACAGAACAAAACCAGTTTTAATCAGTGAGGCCCAAACAAACAAAAAAGGATACTTCTATAGAAACTTCAACAAAAAGATCTCAAAGTACTTTATTATCCAACACTCATCTGCAAATTTAGCAACTAAGTTTTACAGACGTGGAAGCCGAGGTTCAGAGATCTTAAGTGACCTGCCTAAGGGAACAATGACTCTGTGACAGAGCCCAGACTATCGACTCTTTGTCCTGTGCTTTAAAACTAGACCACTAGTTCCCAGCCCTTGCTAGTGCTCAACAGATAGATGACAGGTTCCATGATAACCCTCTTTTCTGGCTGCTTCTAAAGGTTTTAAGACTCTTCATTACAAGGCACAACCTGTACAAGCACATTTATCAATAGTCTGAAAAAGTAGGTGAACAATTTTCAAACAATACAACAAAATTTGCAGATGTCACAAAAATTTAGATTAGTTAAGATGAGAAACTTCTGAAAGGGACAATTGTGGGACCTGACAAAATTTGATGATTATATAGCATAAAGAGAGACGAAATTTAGTGAAGACAAGTGCAAGATAATACACACTGGCAAGAAAGCTCTAAAACGACTCCTGCACATTGAGTTCTACATTAACTGTAACTATTCAGCAAAAGACCCAGATATTACTGTGGTCAACCTAACATCTTCTAAATGGCAAACTGGTCTCCCCTCCCCCACATCTGCCCCCCTCCCCCCCCAAAGCACAAAAAAGTTAAGATGTGTAAAAACAGGATCAAAGCTATTGATAAAAATAGCTATTTTATACTGATAAAACATAAAAAATTGGTCATTATACAAGAAGGATGGTATGTCCTGAACTTGAACATTGTGTACAGTCCTAGTCACCCCATCTCAAAACTGATACAGCAAAAATAGAAAGAGAGCACTAGCAATGAAAATTATTAGAAGCATGGGGGGGAGGGGAATTCCATATGAAGAGATATTGAAAAGATATCAGGATTATTTACTTTAGAGGGCAGACTAATAAAAAAGGATTTTTTAGAATATGCAAACCAATTGTGAAGGCAAATCAAGCAGTCCTATTTACCTTTTCTCATATTACAAGAACACTTCTGTGGATAATGGACTCAAACCTGCAAGGTGCTAGACACTGTGACCTTGATTCAGTGAAACACTTCAACAGTTTATGCAATGTGTATGTAGTCTCTTTGACGTCAATGGGACTACTCATGGCCTTAGAGTTAAGAGTGTATTAAAGTACGCTGATGAACTGTGGTTGGAGTCCTCATCACATTGCAAGATGAAGCCCAACAGAGTTATAGTGAATAGGTTAAAAATGTATAATTGATATAAATGTTCATGCTCCAGGATATAAACCAACTACTTACAGTCTAGAATTAGGAAGAAGTTTCCCTACTAGCAGGGAATTATGTAATTGTCTCTTACGGAGGTTTTATATCTTTCTCTGAAGTATACAGTACTAGTTATTGTTGAGTGGTTGGACTGGCCTGATTCAGTAGGGCAATTTCTATGTTCCCATATTCCTACCATGCAATTGTAATGAATTACTGTAGTGGCAGCAGAGATATGTAATTACAAGTGAAAGCACAGGTGGTCCATAAGAGAGTCTCCATGAGTCTACACTATTAATAAGTTTGAGAATTTCTGCAATAAAACAATGCCCTAAACCAGGGTGTATTCAATTCTACTGGGTACAGTATGTTCTCTAATAAAACGGGCAGAACACTAGCTTACCAAACTAATTAATTGGGAATCAAGATTCTGACACGATGAATAATGATTACTTAGGATAAATATCCAAGTAAGATTATAGACAATACAGTACATTTTTTCCATTTTCCACTTACAATTAAGGAACTTTTGTCCTTCAGATATTAATTCTTGATGTAACAAAGATATCTTTAAGGGATAAATAAGTAAGTAAAACAAATAATGTACTAAAACAACAATCATATGAGAGCATCAAATTCAGAGCTTTTGTGAATGGAGTACTTAAGACTTGAGACTTAACTTGAGACTTAAGTTTTAAGTGAAAGAATTGAGATGTGAACATCTAACAACATATTCACATGACTGGACCATTAAAACCATGGAAATACCTATTTAGGAAAAACAGAGAGAAAAGGTTGGGCCTAGGGGTGGGACTCTACATCAAAGATGGCATTACCTGCTTTAGAATTACTGACCCTTCAGAAAGACAGGACCTGGAATGCTTATTATTGTAATAACCGACAAAATTACAAGATGGTGTGGGTCTGCTATAAACCAACAAATCATATGAGGGACCAGGATGACCAGTTCCTTAAACTTCCATCTATAATGTGAAGAAACAAAAATTGTGTTATTATGGGGGATTTCACCTAAGGGACATTTGCTGGGGGTCTCATGCTGCCACTAGCAAAAAATCCCTGGACTTCCTAAAAATGAATGATAACTTTCAAGCACAAGAAGTACTGCAACCAACTCTGTATTAGACCTTCTTAGAATCATAGAATATCAGGGTTGGAAGGGACCTCAGGAGGTCATCGCCGCTTGATGTGGCGATTACTGGATGAAGTTCCTTGGCTGTGCACTGCAGCAGGTCAGACTAAAAGATCAGAATCATAGGACTGGAAGGGACCTCGAGAGGTCATCTAGTCCAGTCCCCTGCACTCATGGCAGGACTAACTACTATCTAGACCATCCCTGACAGGTGTTTGTCCAACCTGCTCTTAAAAATCTCCAATGATGGAGATTCCACAACTTCTCTAGGCAATTTATTCCAGTGCTTAACCACCCTGACAGTTAGGAAGTTTTCCCTAATGTCCAACCTAAACCTCCCTTGCTGCAATTTAAGCCCATTGCTTTTTGGCCTATCCTCAGAGTTTAAGAACAATTTTTCTCCCTCCTCGTAACAACCTTTTATGTACTTGAAAACTGTTATGTCCTCTCTCAGTCTTCTCTTTTCCAGACTAAACAAACCCAATTTTTTCAGTCTTCCCTCACAGATCATGTTTTCTAGACCTTTAATAATTTTTGTTGCTCTTCTCTAGACTTTCTCCAATTTGTCCACATCTTTCCTGAAATGTGGGGCCCAGAACTGGACACAGTACTCCAGTTGAGGCCTACTCAGCGAGTAGGAGTAGAGCAGAAGAATTACTTCTCATGTCTTGCTTACAACACTCCTGCTAATACATCCCCGAATGATGTTCACTTTTTTTTTGCAACAGTGTTACACTGTTGACTCATATTAAGCTTGTGGTCCACTATTGGCCCCAGATCCCTTTCTGCAGTACTCCTTCCTAAGCAGTCGTTTCCCATTTTGTATGTGTGAAACTGATTGTTCCTTCCTAAGCGTAGTACTTTGCATTTGTCCTTATTGAATTTCATCCTATTTACCTCAGACCATTTCTCCAGTTTGTCCAGATCATTTTGAATTTTAATCCTATCCTCCAAAGCACTTGCAACCCCTCCCAGCTTGGTATCGTCTGCAAACTTTGTAAGTATACTCTCTATGCCATTATCTAAATCACTGATGAAGATATTGAACAGAACCAGACCCAGAACCGATCCCTGCAGGACCCCACTCATTATGCGCTTCCAACATGACTATGAACCACTGATACTCTCTGGGAACCGTTTTCCAACCAGTTATGCGCCCACTTATAGTAGCTCCATCGAGACTGCATTTCCCTAGTTTGTTTATGAGGTCATGCGAGACAGAATCAAAAGCTTTACTAAAGTCAAGATATACCACGTCTCCCGCTTTCTCCCTATCCACAAGGCTTGTTACCCTGTCAAAGAAAGCTATCAGGTTGGTTTGACAAGATTTGTTCTTGACAAATCCATGCTGACGGTTACTTATCACCTTATTATCTTCGAGATGTTTGCAAATTGATTGCTTAATTATTTGCTCCGTTATCTTTTGGGGTACAGAAGTTAAGCTGAATGGTCTGTAATTCCCCAGGTTGTCCTTATTTCCCTTTTTATAGATTGGCACTCAATTTGCCCTTTTCCAGTCTTCTGTAATCTCTCCAGTCTTCCATGACTTTTCAAAGATAATCGCTAATGGCTCAGATATCTCCTCAGCCAGCTCCTTGAGTATTCTAGGATTAATTTCATCAGGCCCTGGTGACTTGAAGACATCTAACTTGTCTAAGTAATTTTTAACTTGTTCTTTCCCTATTTTAGCCTCTGATCCTTCCTAATTTTCACTGACATTCACTATGTTAGACGTCCAATCACCACCAACGTTCTTGGTGAAAACAAAAACAAAGAAGTCATTAAACACTACTGCTATTTCCATCTCCCTCCCCATCACCACCCCATTGAGTAATGAGCCTACCCTGTTCTTGTTCTTCCTCTTGCTTCTAATGTATCTAGATCACCTTCTGGACTTAAAAATCTATTAATCTATGCATACCCAATCATTTTCTTATTCATTACAAGACAGTTTATATTACAGAAAGGTGTTTTTTTTCTTTTTTAAAACTTACTTGTACTAGCCTGTATGTTTTGAGAGATGTTCCCTCACTTTTTATGTGCTTGGCTTAACAAAAAGCATGTGAAGATAATCTTTTCTACCACATAACTGATATTAAATAATCATTGACATCTCACTTTTCTCTTCTGGATTTGTCATCACAATAACTGATCAACTGAGACTCAGGCCATTTAAAGATATTCTATTTAATGCTACCAGAAAAACTATTTCAGACATTGTTTCTTCTTTGATAATTTTCAATTGCTTTTCATAGCATTGTTGCTAGTGGTTTTGTTTTTTAAACGGATGCTTTATGACAACTGTAACCATTACCTGCTTTTCTCTCCAGCACTGCAATATATCTGATACCAAAATCTCTAGTGCAACTACAGCCTCCCTATAGTACTCGCATCCTGTGTTACAAAACAACTGCAAACAGGAAACCTCAGTTCTACTTTTGAGACAACGAATTTCTTTGTAGCTCCATTAGAGCACAGAAATTAAGTTTGTTTTGTACCCTACTAGTGGTTTAACAGTCTTTAACTGATATAAAATTGGAAAAGCAATAAAAAAAATTAGCGAACTTGGCTCTGTTCGGCTCATTTAATAAGGTTAGTTTACTTTAATGCAGACAATAGCCCTTCTGCACTGTACAATTAAAAGTTTGTGTGTGTATATATATAGTGAAACATAGACATAAGCTGTCCACGTGGACATATGCAGTACACTAGACATATACTATGCAAAAGGTACTGCAGAATTGTGCAGCACCACACCAGAAAGTACTCTCTCTCTCTCTCCTGTCCCCTGCCCAGCACACTCATTACAATACAACTTATGTTATTAAAATTTATATTAGATTTAATTCATTTACTTTCTCCACAGAGTTTCAGTGTGCCACCGATTTTTGCACCGCAATGTGTAACTGCATTGTATAAGTTGTCAGCCATGGAACTGGAGGTTTTCACAACTGAGCAGTTGGGGGTTTTTGATACCCAGAAACACCTGGACTGCATTTTGTGTGGTTGAGGTTTTTTGTTTTGTTTTGTTTTTGGCACCCAGCAGGCAGTGAAGGCTTCTATACTTGAGAGGATGTATCTCCCATTTTCCTTCCTCTTTCGGGTAGGGCTGGAGGTGACTTAATTTAAGGGGTGAATTGGGGGGTTGAATTTCTTGTTTTCCACCCACCACTGCAACTAGCTCCGCATTGTACCCACCCTAATATCTGCCATTATTTTAATAAATTAGCATATTAACTAGATGTTTATTCTAAAATGATCAGCAGTATAACAGTTAATGTTGACATTTATATAATCCTGCTGTATATAATACAATCCTGCTTGAGCTCCATCCCCTCCCCTCCCCTCGTGGAGTCTCCCCAGGCAGCTGTAGTAGACCCAAACTTGAATCCCACATGCTCTTAAGGCTGGCTGGTTCAGGACAACATCAAGTTATTTCAAGCTCTGGTCTTCTAGACACATTCTTGGGATGCAGATCCTGTATCCAGCATCCCTTCCTGAGATATATGACTCCACAATTCAACTGGCTCGGCCCTGAAAACAGTGCTAGCCCACCCCAGTAGCAACTGCATGCTTCCCAGAGTTCCACCGAAGCTAAAAACCCTATGGATTAGTGGTTCACCCTTCAGAGAATATGTAAAAAATCAAGGGGGACACAGACTTTGCAAAGAAATTTCTAAATACTTTACTCACCGGACAAAACACAAAAGATATAGAACATATCTACAGAAAAACAACAAAACCCCTGCACACAAAACCCTTTCTCCAGTGTCCTCAGCGCTCTATGAATCCTCTGGATTCTGATCAACCCTTTCAGGGTTCCAAGACATTTCCCTCTCCTCCTGCCTTGGTATCTTCTTCAAATGGCCAGTGAGACGACTTCCATTTTTATAAAGTTTCAAGCCCTTCTCTCATGTGAAAGTAGCTTCAGTGGCTTCAGGTGATTTGCTGTTTGATTAAAGCCCACTTACAGACCAGACTAGTTAAACTGGTTTTCCTGCCCAGCAGCAGCTTGTTGTTCTGGGGTGCTTCCATCTGGATGCAAGAGCATCCAAGTTAACGACTCGATTGCTCTCCATTGTTAGCTCTTTACCAGTGGACACAGTCACTGCTGACACCACCTTGATAGCTCAGATCAATATGAAGATTAAAAAGCAAAGGGAAGGCACAGAACATGTTACAATCAAAATGGCATTTCCAGACTGACAGACACACAGACATACACTAATGCAAAACACATACATCATTATACTTCAGAGTTAACAACTGAGATGAATGGATGTAACGCTTCTCTCAGAACTATTGTTTTAGGTTGTTACTTTTCAAAAGGTGAACTGAGTATCTTTTTCACCTTAGGGACTGGAGTTCACCCCTGCCCTCCGGTTTTAAAAACCCTGAAGTTTAGATTATGAAGAAAAGGTATGTGAGATACTTTACAAATTGGATAATGATTAGACAATTTTGGTGGTGGCATAATCACAGTATAAAGAGCCTAATATATAATTCAGCCTACGAATGTCAGAGATATACAGCTGTTCTTGGGTGCATATTTTAATTAAGGTACATAGAATGTATTGGATCTTTTTCTTGAGTTCACTAATTCCATGGTAGGCTCAGAGATTAGACAGGAGATATCAGTGGTGCTCTACCCAAGCTCTGCCCCACATCTCAGAATTTCCTGCCTCAAAGCAAAAACGTTTGCATGATTAAGGAATGTAAGCTGTTCCCTTGTCGTCTCCAAAGTCCTAGGAAATTCAAACTGCCCCATAACTACCTCAGAACAAAGCTTCAAATAATATATAAAATCAAAACATATAGAATACACTTAGAAAGGAGACTGAAAGCATACTGTCTCACATACCTCAGCCCTAACAGGCTCAACAGCATGTCTACTGGGCCACAAAGGGGGGGGGGGGGGAAAGAGGTCAGAGCTAGGACTGTGAGAGGGACAAGTTTAAAAATCTAATGTCAAGTGAAGACAGAGGGGAATATGGATACTGAGTTCCAGGTAACTACCATTCAAGTTTCACACCACGGTTCTTTAATTGACCAGTGAAAGTTGCAGGAAAAAGATAAGGCAATCTGAACAGCAACCAGAAAAGATGATGATGGCTAGTCTGAGAGCCAGAGGAATGAGGTAAGATTGTAATCCAGCAATATAACTGCTCCTAAAGCACAGAGTCACGTACCACCAAAATTCAACTCTCCAAGCCCTATGTTACTAGACTACCTATTTCCATCCTCTAAGCCAATGTTTTTCAAACTGTGGGTCGCGACCCACTACTGGGTCGTGGCATGTAAGGCGCTGGGTCACCTTGTTCTGGTCAGCACTGCCAACTGGGATGTTAAAAGTCCCGTTGGTGATGCTGTCCAGCTAAGGCAGGCTAGTGCCTATCTTTTCCGACATTGCGTTGTGCCCCGGAAGTGGCCAGCAGTGAGTCTGGGATCTAGGCAGGGGGGCCATGGGGCATTGCCCCTGGCTCCGCACTCCCATTGGCCAGCAACAAGAGGTGGTGCCTGTGCACCTCTACCTAGGAGCCAGACCTGCTGCTGGCTGCTTCTGGGGCACAGCACAGTCCGCAGTGCACCCGGGCTACACCACTGACTGGGAGCCACCGGAGGTAAGTCTGTGCCCGTGACCCAATCCCCTGCCCCAGCCCTGAGCCCCCTAAACCTGGAACCCCTTCCTGCACCCCAAACCCCTCATCCCCAGCCCCAGCCCAGAGTCCTGACCCCCTGCCTCAGCCCTGAGGCCCCCCCCAACCCGGAACCCCTTCCTGCACCCCAAAATCCTCATTCCTGGCCCAACCCCAGAGCCTGCATCCCCAGCCCAGACCCCCTCCTGCACAACAACCCCCTGCCCCAGCCCAGAGCTCCCTCCCACACCTTGAACCCCTCATTCCCAGCCCCACCCCACAGCCCTCACCCCCCGCACCCCAACTCTGAGCCCCTCACACACCCCAAACCCCTCATTCCCAGCTCCACTGGGTCGTGGGCATCAACAATTTTCTTCAACTGGGTCCCCAGAAAAAAAGTCTGAAAACCACTGCTCTAAGCAAGTTCATACTAAGACTGACTCAAAAAGATTATAAATATAGAAATGTAGAAATATAGAAAAAATGCGGCTTACTACACATACAGCCCCAAACCTAACTAAAAGTGCATATTAGTAATAGTGTCATGCACATAACTGAACAGGAATCACTACTAAAGGAAGTTGAATATTTTTAAAAGAAGCACCCCTCACTGTCTGTATATGATCCCGAACGAAGAATATAAAATGACCACACAGAGTCCGACCAATGGTCCATCTCACCCAGTAACCCATCTTCCAACAGTGGCCAATGCCAGATGCTTCAGTGGGAATGACCAGAACAAGGCACCATATCCACTCTGTCATCCAGTCCCAGATTCCAGCAGTCAGATGTTTAGGGACACCCAGAGCATGGGGTTGCATCCACAACCATCATGGCTAATAGCCACCGATGGACCTATCCTCCATGAACTTATCTAATTCTTCTTTCACCCCCATTATACTTTTGGCCTTCACAACATCCCCTGGCAACAACTTCCACAGGTTAACTGTGCACTGTGTGAAACCTAAACCTGCTACCTATTAATTTCACTTGGCAGAGACAATGTGTAACTGTTGATGGGGGGGAGGGGGGAGAAGAAGGGGCTTCATGGGCTGCAGCATGGCCACACAGTCACTGCACCTTCTTCAGTGCAATGCAGAGCAGCTTCCTAGCACCTCACAGCTCAGAGCCAGCTCCTGGCCCCCCGGCCAGCCCCACCTTTGGCCGCAGGCTCCTGGCCTTTAGCTGCAGGCTCTATTCCTGGCTCCGTGACTGATTCTGTGAGCTTGAACAAGACAGCTGGGCCCAGTTCTCAGGGCTGCAGGTGCAGCCCCTGCACACACACACACATACATGCCTGAACAGCTGCATGAGGTTAAATGCAAGGACTCCACCGCTCTATAATGGGGGATCCCCACCTCCTTCCCAGTGGTGCACTGCAGCTTGTAAAGCACTTTGAGACCCTCAGAGAAACACTGCATGAGCAGGGCAAGCTAATCACTGCTCTAGGGAGACGTGCCCTGTGAGCCAGCCTCGGAGACCATCCATGCTGCACTGAGACTGCCCAGATTTCTGTCAGCCTGGGGGTAGCTCTAAGCGCCCTTCGCTCCTCCCCAGATAGCTTGGGCTGTCCAGAGCGGGCTGACCCCTGTGCCTGTCTGTGTCCCTCAGCCCCCACAGCTAGAAGCACATGCAGGAGGCCACCCTACCTGGCTGCTGCTTTCTGTGTGGAATGGCAGGCAGCACCGCCAGCCCAGGATGGCATTGGTGCCACTGGCAGGAAAGGAGCCAGGCTGCACTGGACCTGTCACCGCACTCTCCCGGCACTGGGGTTCAATATCATCACCTCCTTCTCCTCTCTGTCAGATCCCAGCAACCTCTACAGGTTCCCCAGGGCCCTAGTGCACAATGTCTCCTTAACCCCATCCAGCCCACGCTGCAGCCAGGAGACAGGAAACAGCTGGGTTATGTTAGTGGCCAGCAGCAGCAAAGAGGCATTAGCTGCCTTTTGGCACTGTGCAGGTGGGAAGGGGAGCTGCTTCCAGCAGGGGTGGGGTTGGGGGGGTGGAGAGAGGTGGTGAGAAGAATGAGCTCTGCAAAGACACAGGCTAGAGGCAGCGCCTGGGCAAGGCAAAGGGAATAAGTGCAGCATTCCTCACTAGCTGGTTCTGATGTTTTGGTGTAAACCCTGGCAGAAATTGTGGGGGGGACACACATGACCCCACGTCCCATCTCTGTGGAGATAGAGGTGGTTAGGGACTATTTAGAAAAGCTGGACGTGCACAAGTCCATGGGGCCGGACGAGTTGCATCCGAGAGTGCTGAAGGAATTGGCGGCTGTGATTGCAGAGCCCTTGGCCATTATCTTTGAAAACTCGTGGCGAACGGGGGAAGTCCCGGATGACTGGAAAAAGGCTAATGTAGTGCCAATCTTTAAAAAAAGGGAAGGAGGAGGATCCTGGGAACTACAGGCCGGTCAGCCTCACCTCAGTCCCTGGAAAAATCATGGAGCAGGTCCTCAAAGAATCAATCCTGAAGCACTTACATGAGAGGAAAGTGATCAGGAACAGTCAGCATGGATTCACCAAGGGAAGGTCATGCCTGACTAATCTAATCGCCTTTTATGATGAGATTACTGGTTCTGTGGATGAAGGGAAAGCAGTGGATGTATTGTTTCTTGACTTTAGCAAAGCTTTTGACACGGTCTCCCGCAGTATTCTTGTCAGCAAGTTAAGGAAGTATGGGCTGGGTGAATGCACTATAAGGTGGGTAGAAAGCTGGCTAGATTGTCGGGCTCAACGGGTAGTGATCAATGGCTCCATGTCTAGTTGGCAGCCGGTGTCAAGTGGAGTGCCCCAGGGGTCAGTCCTGGGGCCGGTTTTGTTCAATATCTTCATAAATGATCTGGAGGATGGTGTGGATTGCACTCTCAGCAAATTTGCGGATGATACTAAACTGGGAGGAGTGGTAGATACGCTGGAGGGTAGGGATAGGATACAGAAGGACCTAGACAAATTGGAGGATTGGGCCAAAAGAAATCTGATGAGGTTCAATAAGGACAAGTGCAGGGTCCTATACTTAGGATGGAAGAATCCAATGCACCGCTACAGACTAGGGACCGAATCGCTAGGCAGCAGTTCTGCGGAAAAGGACCTAGGGGTGACAGTGGACGAGAAGCTGGATATGAGTCGGCAGTTTGCCCTTGTTGCCAAGAAGGCCAATGGCATTTTGGGATGTATAAGTAGGGGCATAGCGAGCAGATCGAGGGACGTGATCGTTCCCCTCTATTTGACACTGGTGAGGCCTCATCTGGAGTACTGTGTCCAGTTTTGGGCCCCACACTACAAGAAGGATGTGGATAAATTGGAGAGAGTCCAGCGAAGGGCAACAAAAATGATTAGGGGTCTAGAGCACATGACTTATGAGGAGAGGCTGAGGGAGCTGGGATTGTTTAGTCTGCAGAAGAGAAGAATGAGGGGGGACTTGATAGCTGCTTTCAACTACCTGAAAGGGGGTTCCAAAGAGGATGGCTCTAGACTGTTCTCAATGGTAGCAGATGACAGAACGAGGAGTAATGGTCTCAAGTTGCAATGGGGGAGGTTTAGATTGGATATTAGGAAAAACTTTTTCACTAAGAGGGTGGTGAAACACTGGAATGCGTTACCTAGGGAGGTGGTAGAATCTCCTTCCTTAGAGGTTTTTAAGGTCAGGCTTGACAAAGCCCTGGCTGGGATGATTTAACTGGGAATTGGTCCTGCTTCGAGCAGGGGGTTGGACTAGATGACCTTCTGGGGTCCCTTCCAACCCTGATATTCTATGATTCTATGATCTCCCCATGTTGCCTCTGTCATTCGGTGACCCCTGATTTGTGTGTTACGTGAAGGGGTAAATAACACTTCCTTATTTACTTTCTTCACACCATTCATGATTTTACAGACCTCTATCATCTCCCTCCCCCATCTTCTCTGTTCCAAGCTGAACAGTCCCAGTTTTTTAATCTCTCCTCCTATGGAAGCTGTTCCATACCCTTAATCAATTTGTTTCTCTTCTCTGTACTTTTCCCAATTCTAATGTTTCTTTTTTGGGACAGGGTAACCAAAACTACATGCAGTGTCCAAGGTGGGATGTACAATGGATTTATATAATGGCATTAGGATATTTTCTGTCCTTTTATCTATCCCTTTTCTAATGGGCCTTAACATTGTGTTAGTTTTTTTGACTGCTATTGCACATTAAGAAGATGTTTTTAGAGAACTCGTCAAGAGGACTCCAAGTTCTTTTTCTTGAGTGGTAACAGCTAATTTAGACTCCATCATTTTGTATATATAGGTGGGAGCATGTTTTCCAATGTGCATTACTTTGCATTTATCAACAATGAATTTCATCTGCCTTCACCCAGTTTTGTGAGATCCCTTTGTAACTCTTCAGTCTCCTTTATACAAAATTCCTCAACATAGTTAAGTCCAGTTTTCAAAATTTACCCCTTCTTCCAAATCAATTAGGAATATGTTGAACAGCACAGATACCTGTGAGATCCCACTATTTACCTCTCTCCACTGTGAAAACTAACCTAGCCTTTGTTTTCTGTCTTTTAACCAGTTAATGATCCATGAGAGGACCTTCTCTCTTATCCCATGAATCTTTACTCTGCTAAAGAGCCTTTGGTGAGGGACCTAGTCAAAGTCTTTCTGAATGTCCATGTACACTATAACAAGTGGATCACTCTTATCCACATGCTTGTTGACACTCTCAAAGAATTCTAATAAA
The DNA here is from genome assembly GCF_965152275.1 of Natator depressus. Lineage (NCBI taxonomy): Eukaryota > Metazoa > Chordata > Testudines > Cheloniidae > Natator > Natator depressus. Next base: position 113,439,276 of record NC_134234.1, read on the forward strand.
TTGGCGAGGCACGATTTCCCTTACAAAATGGACTCTTCCCCAACACACTGTGTTCATCTATTTGTCTGATAATTCTGTTCTTTGCCATAGCTTCAACCAATTTGCCTGTCACTGAAGTTAGGCTTACCAGTCTGTAATTGCCAGAATCACCGCTAGAGCCCTTTAAAAAAAAAAAATCAGCATCAGATTAGCTATATGCCAGTCATCTGGTACAGAGGCTGATTCAAACGATAGGTTATGTACCACACACAGTAGTTCTGCAATTTCATATTTTAGTTCATTCTGAAATCTTAGGTGAATACCATCTGGTCCTGGTGATTCATTACTGGTTAATTTACCAATCTATTTCAAAACTTTCTCTACCGACACCTCAGTTTGGGACAGTTCCTCACATATGTTATCCAAAAAGAATGGCTCAGGTCGTGGGAATATCCCTCACATCCTATGCAGTGAAGACCAATGCAAATAATTTATTTAGCTTCTCCACAACACTCTTGTCTTCCCTGAGCACTTCTTTAGCACCTTGGTCATCCAGTGGCCTCACTAGTTGTTTGGCAGGCTTCCTGCATCTGAGGTACTTAAAGTTTTGGTGTTAGTTTTTCAGTTTTTCTTTCTAGTTGCTCTTCAAATTCTCTTTTGGCCTGCCTAATTGTATTTTTACACTTGAAATCAGTCTTGAGAATTCAGCGTACTTTAAAGAACACATCTTTTTCCCACCTAGAGATGACTTAGGTAAAATTAAACGTATCTGGAAAACTGACAGAAAATTATCTGACTTCTGTGAACTGCTCAGTAAACGCAGAATGTTAACTGCACTGCTAAAGGAGATCCAGAACATTCTACAGCTTAACCAGATAATGGACAAAATGCACGGCTCTCTCTTGAAATGTTTTCTCGTTACAATGCCACAAACTTTGAACAGTGAGAGGACTAGTATCCTGCACAGATTACTGCTTCCAGTACTTATTTATGGGCATTGTTTATTTACCATATTTATGGACTCTGTTTATAAAATCTGAATTTAGAAATCTCTGAACTATTTTTTATCCAGATTTTTGTTTATTTTTACTTCAAATGTGATTACAGTTGGAAAAGCAACAATATAAAAATAGCACTGTTACTCAACAGATCTGGTTCTGTGTGTATTTTACAGATATATCTGCTGACTTCAGTGACAAAAATTACTACTGCTAATAGTACAGAGTTAATCCAGCTAGGTGAGAGTGAGACAGTTTCTATTCCAGCTTGGACATCATCATCTATATGAAGCATGGGTGGATGGGGTGGAATTGTGACATGCCATGGTCTAAAATGCCAGTGTATGCAGACAAAATCCAGTTCCACATTTCACTTACATCTGTTATCTTCGTCGATCTTAATGTATGGCTGAGATCAGCAACTGAATGAAAAACAGCTGACTAAAGCTGAACACAGGCAAGACAGAGGCAAATTTAGGGTCTGTGTAGATCAGTGGTTCTCAATCCACGGCCTGCTGTGGCACATGTGACATCCTCAGGGCCACACAGATAGTGTATATATATATATTGTGTGGATGCAGTGAAGGAGGACACGATTCCGACTCACAACATGCAGGGGTAAGGAAGAACTGGAGAGGCATTGACCCACACTACCTTTTATGCCCTCAGGCGGGAACACAAGGGGAGCTAATATGCATGTGTGGGTCAACGGACACTGCTTTGAAGAATTTCCGACTCCAGTACATGGCGTGCCTGTGGACCCATGTGTGGAATACACACAGGGACCATCATCTGAAGAACAACAATACAGTAACAAGGTAACTGCCATTGGTAAAAACTTATGCCTAAAGATGACCTGAATGATTTAAAAAGGGGAGAAAATGATGTTATGGAGACTGGAGAACTACTGAAATGACATCACAAGAGTATAGAACAAACACTGAGCAATAGGTGGTTAGGAATTTTTTAAGCCATATGGTTTTATAAACACCTAATCACTCACTTAAATTAGATAACATTTCAGAAAAAAATGTCTTTGTTAAAGATTCTACACCCGACAGAGTAGTACCATCTTTCAGGCCTTCGTACATAAAATAAGAAGGAAAAAGGGCACAATCACAACTTGTAAAAAGCATCTTTTCAAGTAATCTTTAAGATTTAGAGGAACTACATGGCAATTAAAGAATTAAGTTGCAATGAAGAAAACCTCTCATAGGAGGACCAAGCCCTTGTCCCTACTTGGGAATAGCCCCAGTAGAACAATCAGTGGCAAGCAATCAATGTTGTTATGTGGATGCTTCTCCCTAATTATAAACAAGGACAAGACTTTGTTTTTGCCTGTCAAGTTTCCACTCCTCTCATCTACTTCGTTCTTCTGAGCAGGCAGCATATCGAAATTTATAAAAATAAAATAAGTAGGCAGAATGAAGGGGCAGTGCAGGGAGAGTCCACTACACAAGACAAAGGTAGAGGGTTTAATATTAGACCTACCAGCCTTCATATAACCCCTTAATGAAAAGGCCAAAGAATAAATTGGAAGGGAATGTGACAATAGAAAAAAAATTATATACATTGAGTCATGCAAAAGGAAACAAAAATTGAGAAGGAAAATTTAAACTGTTTATCTGTATGTTATACTGATGTGACATGCTCTGTGGAAGATAAATCCCAACAGATTTATTGCTGTTCATAGACTGATGCCACCTACAGTGATTCTGTCAGTCTTTAAATAAAAAAGGTAAAATAATGAGAAACTACTGCCTAGGCTGGCAACATTGAAGACAACATATGGTAAATTTTATGAAATGGTAAAGAACCCTTCCCTGCCTGGTTAAGATTTCACTAAATCTTTAGCAATCTCAACATTTGAAATAGTTAAAATGACCTGGTCCTAATTAGTTCTCTCTCATGTTTCACTTTGCCATACCAATAGTACATTCACTGGTTTTAGAAACAAAGAACACAGTTCTCAAATGTATGAATTTAACCTTGAGCTTACATGAAAGGACACAGCTCAGAACCATCATACCCTGCTACATTTTATTGCTAATCCCTTGGAACACTATTAGCCACTTTTCAAGGGATTTCACTTTATACTGTCTATAAAATGCTGAAAATAAAACTGAACTGCTGACCTTCTGTTCCCCAATAAAAAAAAAAATCATATACTGTATTCACTTTTTGTGTTCTAAGTAGAAAAGATGCAGGTATTTTAGAGTTTGATCAGAAGGGTAAAGTGAGCATCTCTGAAAAGAAAAAAAATATTCTGCCCTCTTCTTTTTCTTCAAAGAAACCAACTGGATTAGTGGGATTAAGTGATCTTTATCAATCTTACTGTGCTAGGTATATAAATATTCCATAAAATTTAACGAATTCTAGAACGCTATAGCAGCATTACAGACAACCTGTGGAAATTTGCTTTCACACAAATTTTACCTTTTTTGGTTCACAGATGTATTATTCATTGTTTTAAATCGAGAATGTTTGTCTCAATTTGTTACATTTTTCAACTACTGTTACTTCAAATATTCAGAATATTTCTGTTCCTTTAGAATTTGCAGTAAGTCACTCAGAGCTGAATTCTATACCCTTTTTTTGAAGAGGGGTGGGCACAAATTCTGCCCAGTTTGTTCATTAAGTTTCAAAGCAAAACTGCACCTCTGACTTATGCCTCATTTATACCTGAACTTCACATAGCTGCTTGGCAAATCTCTGAGACTGGGACACCCCATAGAGAGGCATCAGAGGCTAGCTGAGGTCTAGTGGAATTTGTGCTAATCCAGGTAGGCGGATCTAAGTGGGCCACCACGTGACTAATCTTAATAAAGTCTGAGACAGTATTTAGGCAGACTGAGAGAAGATAGGTTGCCCTTTCATTCTGCTGGCAAACACTAGGAACAGTCTAGGAGAATTCTTAAATAGGTTCATTCTGTCCAGGTAGTATGAGAGACAGCTAAGAGTGTCCATGGTATGAAGTTCTGGCTCTCCCATAGCAGTGAGAGGTTTGGACAAGATGACAGGTAGGTGAATCAACTGATTAAGATTAACACCAGAAACCATTTTAGGCAGTATCCTCTGGTGAGGTCTCAGTCACTTTGTCCTAAAATAATGATTCCTGTTTTTACATAGTGTTTTCCATAAGTAGATCTCTGAGAGCTTCTCAGTCTTTCAGTGTATTTATCCTCACAACACACTTAAAACACACAATTGCTACCCCAATTTTACAGATTGAAACTGAGGCACAGAGAGGCTAAGAAACTAGCTCAGGTCACACAGAAAGTCCACGGTGGACCAAGGAACTGAACCCAGATCTCCCACATCCTAAGTCAATGCCTTAACCACTGGAACATCTGCCCTTTTCTTTGAAATCAGAACCTTCAGCTTCCTGGGAAAAGATCTTACCTCTACATCAGCCATCTACCTCTTACAGCAGGGATAGCCAAACTTACCTGACCCTCTAAGCTACATATGACAATCTTCAGAAGTTCGAGAGCCGGGGAACACCTGCTGGGAGCCACGGGTTGGAGCTTCACACCCACTCCTGCTGAACCCTGAGCCCTGGCAGGTGCACCCCACAAGGCCGAATCCCCAAGACCCCCCCCCCATCCCTGCTGGGAAGAGGCCCCTATCACACCACCCTGCTGCAAGACAGAGGTCCTGAGATCTCCTCCTCCCCCTAAGTCGGGTAGGTGGAGAATGGGGGCGGGGGCCCTGAAGGGGACTCTACAAGCCGCACTTTAATCGTAAAAGAGCCACATAGTTTGGCCACCCCGTTTTATAGAGTACTGTGTAGGAAAGTTCTGTCATAATGGCTTGAATCTCTTTCATTCTTCTGGCAGAGGTAATGGCCGCTACAAAGGTGTTTTTCATAGACAAGTGAAAAGAACAGGATGCCAATGGTTCAAAGAGAACCATCAAATCTGTTAAAACAATGTTGAGATCCCAGGAGGATGGGATGGCTGACTGGCAAAAAAGTATGAATAAGCCCCTTGAGAAACCTGGCCATGGACGGATGGGCGAAGACAGTGTGACCTTCTACTGGAGGGTGATGAGTGGAGATGGCTACCAGGTATACTCTAATGGAACTACCAGAGAGCCCTAAGTGCTTTAAGGAAATCAGGTAGTCGAGGATGGCAGCAAGTAGAGCTTCCTTGATTTTCCACACACCAGGGAACTTCTTACATTTAGCAGCACAGGAGAAGCTTGTGTAATCCTTCCTGCTGCAAGCTAGAATGTTTTGAACTGCCAAGAAGCAGGACCTATCAGCAGATGTCAGCCAGACAGCATCCAAGCATGAGACAGAGAGAAGTAGATTCCAGATGCAGGAACTGTATTTCCTATTGCGTGATCGTGTCGGAAATATTGGGAGCGTGATCGGAGACCATACTGACAAGTTCATGAGGCCGGAGTACCAGAACTGCCCTGTTTCTTGATGTGGTACATCACTATGGTGTTGTCAGCGAGTATTGGTACTGTGGTAGACTTGCAGCACCAGCAGCCACAGGTGGTAAGAAGGAACTGGAGAGTGGTTGTGGCTGTCCTACCCTTTATGTCCTTGGCACGTAGGGTGTAGGTACAGCACCAACAGATGCTTCTATTCAGAAAGATTCCAGTCTCACACATATGGGCAGGGGTGCTGGAACAATTTGTATAGTGCAGGTGCTGAGAGCCATTGAACAAACTGTAAAGCCTGCATATGATGGAAACTGCTTCAAGCCAAGGGGTGTGGTAGCATCCCTAGTTCCAGCAAATATGCTTATGGGGACATGAACACCAGATGTGGAATGTACATGGGCAACTGCTCGAAGAACCAATCCTTTTTCTTTTACTCTAAATATACTATTGTCTTTAGTTACTTTCATTTAAATTAAATTATATATTAAGCACAGTACATCTTCTCAGCTGGATAGTTTCTTATTGCATAAAATTTGTATTACTCACAGGAGAGTAAATTATAAATTACTACAGGAGAGTAAATTATAAGTTACTACAGGAACTTAAAACAATTATTTCTTTTTTATTGATATCTTTAAGACAGTAGATTCTGAACTATTGAATCCATCATAAATAAAATGACACCAGTAAATATTTAAAATAAGCTAACTCATCACCTTAGGAATGTATATTAATTTTATTTATTTTGCTATAAGATATGTAGTGAACAAAAACATATTTTAACTCCCTAGCCAGCAAGTAGGGGAATTTGTATGGATTATAGTTAGGCATAATATTTTCAGCATACATTTGATGGTGTTGGATCATTTCAATCCATGAATTGTCTGACTTAAACAAGTTTGATGTCATTGTACAGACATAATACATATACAACTAACCACTCTGCTCAGTTTTATATAAAATAAAAATGTGTAGTACTGAACAGAGAAAATACTTCAATTTTTTTAGATAGATTATGTTATAGCAAGTAGCCAAACTACTTTAAACAAAATAAAGCTACATGCACAAAAGCAAATAGAATGGTCTGCCATTAAAAAGCCAACATTTACAGTTACCATATCAAAGCACCTGAGATACTTCAGTACTTCCCTAAGCTTAGAATAAGAAATGGCTGCAGTATGTCTACTATTGTGCGGTAGCAACTTGGCTTTTTAATGGTGACCAGGCTAAGCTGGACAACAAAAGGATTTTGAACAGTCACTAGGAAAGTGGAATAGGGGAAAAAAACCCTACAAACAGTGCATAGTATATGAAATTATACTAATGGCAGTTAAGCTAAGCTAAGCCTTATGCTTAAAGCATTAACACACAATGGGAAAATAACTATTCTGTAGTAGTTCATTGCTAGTGTACTAGCAAAGTGGACAAAAGTCAAGTGTTAATTAAAACTCACTCAGGGATGTCCCACTGAAATAAACCTTGTAAATATTTTCTAAATATATTTAGTCTGATGAGCACTGAATTAATGTACACTCTATTACAGCCAATGCTTACCATTTTTATTTGCCAGTCAAATCAATTTATCCTGCCTATTTTGAGGTATGGCAATTTGAAGAGAAGTGCTCACACCACAATCTGCACTAATTTGCATCCTTGTTAATTGCCTCTGAAGGGAGTCCAAGGACCAAATGCCCATAGAATCCAAATGACCTTCTCTCCCAAGAGATGCTCCCTGATGGGGATGGTCAAAGTACATTGGCAGGGCAGCGTGAAAAATTTGGGGCTGTCAGTTCTATACTTATGCAGATAATAAATGTAAGTGTGGACACTATCTATGCTGATGGGAGAGTTCTCCCGCAGGCATAGGTAATCCACCTCCCAGAGAGGCAAGTAGCTAGGCAGACAGAAGAATTCTTTCATCGACCTAGTGCTGTCTACATGGGGATTTAGGTCAGATTAACCGTGTCACTATGGGGTGTGGATGTTTCATACCCCTGGCAAACACAGTTTAACTAACCTAATTTTCTAGTGTAGACCAAGCCCAAGATCTTAGTATCTAGAACTGTCATTTCAGCACCTTTCATGTATATTCTCACACTCAAATTAAAAACACAGAGAGCAAAGATAACAGACTATGACACTGCTCCTAGGCCTGTCCCACAGGATGCTTAATCTGTTAGAGGATCAAAAAATCCTTAGGGTTTTTCCAGGTAGAATTTTATAGTTCTACTAACATTCAGGATACACCAGAGGCCTGAAAGGGAAGAAAAAGCTAGACAGACCCCATCTTCTGATTAAAGTAGAACAGAAGCTATTACACAGTTCTGTTGTTTTGGAGAACACACGGAAAGCGTGTGCATGCATGCATGTGCACAGACATGAGAGAGACACAAATGGTGTGAACAAGACAGCCATAGGCTCAGTAACCACGTGTAATATTATGGCTTCAAGGCAAAGGTACTTTAATGACACCTAACTCACAGACAGAACCTAAACCGAAACATTAGCTATGTGGAAATACTATGCTTTAACTGCAGACTTAAAGATGTATGCTGCCCAAAAGAAGTGGAAAGAAAAATTTGCAAATCAACCAGATGTCTTGAATCTCTCTCCTGGGTAGGACTAAGTGTGTAGTCTTAAGCTCAGCAGTAAAAATGACGATGCCTTTGTCAACACATTATTGTTGTTGCATTCTTGATTTTCTAAGGGAACAGGAAATGGCCTTGCACACCACTGAAAGGACGCCTTTTTACATATTCTGCAACAGTGTTACCTTATCATCTGGCTAGTAGAACAGCCCTCAAACTGAGATGTAGAATAATATTTTGGGAAAGACAATTTGGTACACAAAGCATTTTTAGCTAGCTCTACAAACAGGACGCATATGGGCCAGAAATGGATGAAATTTATCATCAGAAAATGTGTCTACCTAGATATTGCAAACAAACTTATAAGGCAGAACGTCCAAAGAATATATGGAATAGTGATTATGATTCTACAGGTCACCTGAAGGTCATTGGTTGCACTACTGAAGCTGTCTGGCTTTTAAGGAAGACAAGAACTGATTTAAGCAGGGCATCACTTTGTGGAAACCATGATCCCCAAACACTGAGGGAAGGTGGTTCAGACTTCCCACTAGGTGATTTGATTTCCTGCAATATAATTTGCCGTTGGAGTCAGGAGATTTTTTTTCCACATAAGAATATTCCACTTCTCTCCATCTTTGCATGTCCACATAAATAAAACCTACTACACAGTCTTTCCTACCTGACAAACTTTTGTTTTTAAAGGATTCTTAAAAATTCAGAGCGCTTTCCTCATGGCTCTTGGTTCTAGCATAGTGGCATTTATTTTTTTCTCTTAATAGCATCATCTCTTCCTACATTCCAAATGAGCTCCTCAGCCAAGTAGGCAAGCATTTGTGGATACTATGCACCAATTTGGTTAAAACAGAGATCCTTTTTAACTCTCCACTAAACACCACTAACACAGAGAGGCTTTCATGAGGTGATATGAAAAGTCATCTAGATAATTTGCCCTAGCTACCTAAAAAATTCCCTTTTCCTCCACAACCATGATCTTCCATGATGTTCAGTTGGAACAATAAAATTGTTGACCAAATGGTAGAAAGTTTATGCATGTAGAAGACAGAACTTCTGCTGGAGCAGGAACTGAAATATCAAATTTTCTTGGTATTAACCAAAAATTTATTGAGGTTAAAAATTGAGTCAGTTTCTATTAAAGAAACATAATATCAATTAAAAGACAATTATTGCTCATATAACCTCTGGATGTCTCAACCAGATCATGTGACCTCAAATAGGTGGGAAGTGAACTCCTCCCGACAAGCACTTTTTAATACATGTACCTAATCAACACTGACCTTAACCAGTACAGGACAGTCTTTCACAGGAAACTCTCCACAGCATTCTTTTCTGAATGTTGATCCTTACAATTTGGCAGTGACATGTAGCTTCAGTCCTAATCTGGCTATTTGGCATTGGCTGCTGCTTACTTCAACTCCCTTCCACCCAAAAATTATTATATTTCCTCTTTCTCTTAGTCACTGAAGAGATAGCACATTCTCACTGTTGCACACATACAAGAAGTGTGAATACACTTAAGGTTTTAATTACCACCTGTTCGGAGGGAAGAAAATTGTTCAGATACTATGGTGTCTAGCATCAATATTAGAATCCTGATAACAAAATGTGAGTAATAATTCAAAGGGCAACCGACATGTTCTCAATCCTTCCAGCTATGAAAAATCCATGTTCCTACTGATAGCATTCCCAGCAGTGAATCAGTACAAATGGCAACCTCATTGTTCAAATCCGACTTAAACTGAGAATCATGTAAAATAGCTATCCTCTGACAGCTGTTTTGAGGCTTCAATACTGCTCCTAATAGACAAGTTACATATATATTTGAGGTTCTATTTTGAGTCTCCTGGTTTTGGAAAGTGTGTGTATGTAAACACACACACACACACACACCACATCACATCTACCTTTTGTACCACTGCTGGCTTACATGAAACGAGTGAGATGATGATAGCTTCACTTCTTTTGCCCCACCCATTACATAGTCAAATTATGCAAGGTTATTAAAAAAAATGTAGACTGCATGTCAAAGCACTACTGAAAATGTGTATGTTTATATTTAATTGCATTTTCAGTTTAAACCCCAGGTCCCCAGAGTGACTAAAACCTTTAACTTAGAAACCAATTAATTCTCCCAAAATCCCCAATCACAAAGTTGTGAGCCCAATTCTTACAATCTGGAATCATAGAATATCAGGGTTGGAAGGGACCTCAGGAGGTCATCTAGTCCAAACCCCTGCACAAAGCAGGAGCAATCCCCAACTAAATCATCCCAGCCAGGGCTTTGTCAAGCCTGACCTTAAAAACTTCGAAGGAAGGAAATTCCACCACCTCCCTAGGTAACGCATTCCAGTGCTTCACCACCCTCCTAGTGAAAAAGTTTTTCCTAATATCCAACCTCAACCTCCCCCACTGCAACTTGAGACCATTACTCCTCGTTCTGTCATCTGCTACCACTGAGAACAGTCTAGATCCATCCTCTTTGGAACCCCCTTTCAGGTAGTTGAAAGCAGCTATCAAATCCCCCCTCATTCTTCTCTTCCGTAGACTAAACATCCCCAGGTCCCTCAGCCTCTCCTCATAAGTCATGTGTTCCAGACCCCTAATCATTTTTGTTGCCCTCCGCTGGACTCTTTCCAATTTTTCCACATCCTTCTTGTAGTGTGGGGCCCAAAACTGGACACAGTACTCCAGATGAGGCCTCACCAATGTCGAATAGAGGGGAACGATCACGTCCCTCGATCTGCTGGCAATGCCACTACTTATACATCCCAAAATGCCATTGGCCTTCTTGGCAACAACGGCACACTGTTGACTCATATCCAGCTTCTCGTCCACTGTAACCCCTAGGTCCTTTTCTGTAGAACTGCTGCTGAGCCATTCGGTCCCTAGTCTGTAGCAGTGCATGGGATTCTTCCGTCCTAAGTGCAGGACTCTGCACCTATCTTTGTTGAACCTCATCAGATTTCTTTTGGCCCAATCCTCTAATTTGTTTAGGGCCCTCTGTATCCTATCCCTACCCTCCAGCGTATCTACCTCTCCTCCCAGTTTAGCGTCATCTGCAAACTTGCTGAGGGTGCAATCCACACCATCCTTCAGATCATTAATGAAGATATTGAACAAAACCGGCCTGAGGACCGACCCTTGGGGCACTCCACTTGATACCGGCTGCCAACTAGACATGGAGCCATTGATCACTTCCCGTTGAGCCTGACAATCTAGCCAGCTTTCTATCCACCTTATCGTCCATTCATCCAGCCCATACTACTTTAACTTACTGGCAAGAATACTGTGGGAGACCATGTCAAAAGCTTTGCTAAAGTCAAGGAAAAACATGTCCACTGCTTTCCCCTCATCCACAGAGCCAGTTATCGCGTCATAGAAGGCAATTAGATTAGTCAGGCATGACTTGCCCTTGGTGAATCCATGCTGACTGTTCCTGATCACTTTCCTCTCGTCTAAGTGCTTCAGAATTGATTCCTTGAGTACCTGCTCCATGATTTTTCCAGGGACTGAGGTGAGGCTGACTGGCCTGTAGTTCCCAGAACTCTCCTTCCCTTTTTTAAAGATGGGCACTACATTAGCCTTTTTCCAGTCATCCGGGACTTCCCCCGATCGCCGTGAGTTTTCAAAGATAATGGCCAATGGCTCTGCAATCACATCAGCCAACTCCTTCAGCGCTCTTGGATGCAGTGCATCCGGCCCCATGGACTTGTGCTTGTCCAGCTTTTCTAAATAGTCCCGAACCACTTCTTTCTTCACAGAGGGCTGGTCACCACCTCCCCATGCTGTGCTGTCCAGTGCAGCAGTCTGGGAGCTGACCTTATTCGTGAAGACAGAGGCAAAAAAAGTATTGAGTACATTAGATTTTTCCACCATCTCTGTCACTAGGTTGCCTCCCTCATTCAGTAAGGGGCACACACTTTCCTTGACTTTCTTCTTGTTGCTAACATACCTGAAGAAACCCTTCTTGTTACTCTTAACATCTCTTGCAAGCTGCAACTCCAGGTGTGATTTGGCCTTCCTGATTTCACTCCTGCATGCCCGAGCAATATTTTTATACTCTTCCGTGGTCATTTGTCCAATCTTCCACTTCTTGTAAGCTTCTCTTTTGTGTTTAAGATCAGCAAGGATTTCACTGTTAAGCCAAGCTGGTCGCCTGCCATATTTACTATTCTTTCTACACATCGGGATAGTTTGTCCCTGTAACCTCAATAAGGATTCTTTAAAATACAGCCAGCTCTCCTGGACTCCTTTCCCCCTTATGTTATTCTCTCAGGGGATCCTGACCATCAGTTCCCTGAGGTTGTCAAAATCTGCTTTTCTGAAGTCCAGGGTCCGTATTCTGCTGCTCTTCTTTCTTCCCTGTGTCAGGATCCTGAACTCGACCATCTCATGGTCACTGCCTCCCAGGTTCCCATCCACTTTTACTTCTCCTACTAATTCTTCAGCTGGTGTAAACAGTCACGCTTCCTTTGGATAAAGTAAAGATATAAACTATTTACCAGCCCAATCATAATGCTTTCAGCATTCTGGGACACTCCTCTTCTGATGTTACTTAACTGTGTCAGATATCTAGCAGTGATGCAGCATTTAGAGATATCCATCACATTCTAAGCCATCCCATGATATAAGTGTATCTATAATCAACTCACAAAACCTGACACAGTTACATGCTTTAAATGGGATTACTTTAATTCTGGGTTGTTTCTACTTATAGTATCACCTTAGAAAAATTAGAACAAAATCCCAATCGATTTGGTGCATTAGGTTAAGTCTAAATCATGATTTTAGATCCAGATCCAACTTCTGCAACTGGCTCTGTGTGGGACCTTGGTCAAATCACTTAAGATTTGATTCTTTAAGGTGCTAAACACTCTGACCCCCATCCAGGAAAGTATTTTAAGCACATGCTTAATTTTTAAGCACATGAATAAAGTTAAGTATATGCTTCAATCTTTGCTGGGTTGGCCAGAGTACTCAGCACTTTACAGGCATAAACCCTTAATTTCTCTGTGTCTCAGAACTAGGAAATATGATAAATCAAATTAGGAGGTACAGAGTCCACAAAGGCAACTTTGGCTAGTAAGCTACACAACAAGAAAAAATTGTTATTTCCCTTTTACTTTTTTTAAATGAACTGAATTCTTGACAATTAATTTCAATTGCGTGGCGGTTTTTTGATGATGATGATGAGGAGGAGGAGGAGGAGGAGGAATCTAATAAATTAGAAACTAGACTGAAATCACAACAGCGTATCACAGAAACCACTTTAGAGCCATCAGAGGGTACTATATGTCACAACAGATCGGGGCTGCATTTGATGCTGATACTTAGAGTGGAAAGGCTCCATATCAAATTATAACTATAAGTTCTAGATTTGGTTCTGACAATGACAGAAAATGTTATAGTTCTACAAATGCAATGAGGATTGGCCAAATGTATAAACACTGAATGTACAAACAAGTGTTCTTGAATGATCCATTTCCGATACTAGTTAAAAACAAACATGGTTTTGATTTCCAAATGAGGACTTCTCTAATTATTACACTCACACACAAAAATCTGTTTAAACTGGCTAACTGTTTTGATCAAGAGAAAATTAAATAATTTATGTAATGTATAACACACAGTCAACTCTTTTCTCAAGTGTATTTATAGCTTGTTAATAAATTTTCATTGCCTAAAACAATGGTTTAAAAATACTGTGTCACTGCAAGAGGGTTAGTGCAGTATTCTGTAACTTCAATCAATAAAAGAAACTAAATTTCAATAAATCTTTTCCATATAAACCTAGAGCTGCATTTAAGGATTAGATTTACACCAGGTACACCAGTACTGCTTGACATAATTGACTGAAGTTATGTCTACATTTAAACTGCTACAGCGGCACAGCTGCGGTGCTTCAAATCTACCTCCCTGAGAGGCAGTGGCAGAATTTTTCTGCCAGCCTAGCACTGTCTACACCAGGGAGTTAGGTTGGCTTAACTATACTGCTCAGAGGTGTGGATTTTTTACACCCCGAGCAACATATTTGGGTAACATAGTTTTTAGTCTAGACCTGATCTGAATCTTTGTTTTTTGACATGGCACCAAGTACCTATTTAGTTTGTACTCTTTATCCTTTTAGCAATTTGTATTATACCAAAATGTGTATAGCATCAAGCTGGAAGAGTGCATAATATTTTCTTGAAAGTTTTAACTTAATATAAATCCTGAAGCAGTCTCACCCACATTAATGCTCAAACATAGTAAGCTCCAGTAAGCGTTCCAGAATCCATCGCCATCAGCTAGCTTTATTAAATGTTCTTATTTATGGTTGTTCTCCTTTAATGATGAACTACAGAGTTGACATTTAAGATACTATAATAATTAAGTGCCCGATCCCACAAGGTGTTGGAGTACCCTCTACTTAGAGTTACTTCAACACTTTACTCACTGGTCCTACACATAAGCACTGCAGAAATACTTACTGAGGATGTTTGTCACTCAACAGGCTTATCAAAATGAGGTCACAGTGGATTGTGATCAATTTTCATTTGTACCTGTTTACATCTAATCTTGTCCAATTTAGGTTAAGTCTACACTAAAGAGTTTACAGCAGCACAGCTTTACCAACGCAGCCGTGCCACTGTAAGGATTTCTTGTGTAGCTGCTCTAATGCTGACAGGAGAGAGCTCTCCCATTGACATAATTAAATCACCCACAATGAGTGGTGGTAGCTATATCGGTGGAAGAAACTCTCCCATCAACATACCGTTGTGCACATGACTACTTATGCTGATGAAAATTACGTCACTCAGGAGTGTGTCTTTTCACACCCTTGAGCAACAAACGTTTTGCTGACATAAGTACTAGTGTAGACGTGGCCTTAAACACTCTTCTTCATACGTGTATCATTAAATGACCTAATGAGCATATGCTGTAAGGGTTATGAAGAAAGATGCTCTTAAAAAAAAAAAAGACTTTGATACCTATAAAATATACCTCCATATATCCATTTTCTAAGTGTCTATAACCAAATTAATCCTTGCCAGTAAACATACGATTATCCAAAATATTTTAGCAAATATCTTGTATTGTAAAACTGTAAAATGTAACCCATTTTCTTTGACTGAAAGAAATTAGTAACAAGTCTCCCCAGTTTAAAACTGCAGCGTAATAGTCTTGGCAATATTACATTCTAAAACAGACTATATTTACACCCTCATGCTGGGATAACAAATTATTGCAAATCAGTCTCTCTGAAAAATCTTAGATTAGAATTTAGTGATGTTCTCATCACAAGATGTTCTTTAATGTGGCATTTAAGAATTACTCTAAGACAGAAATAATTCTACAAGTGAAAAATGAAGACTATTCTACTTCTGCACTTCAAATTATATTAATATCTTAGACAAACAAGTATCTGTATACAATAAAATTTACTGAAAACCATTACACATTGAAGCACACAAAGTTTAATGTAACAGACTATTTTGACTTACACTAAGTGTCCTAGTTTTAAATGTATTAAATACGAAAGTAGATATTCTCAGAACGTGCAGTCACTACATTACTTATGAAAAGCATAAAAACCACATGTGGCTACAAAAAATAAACCATGTTTATCACAAAATAAATTTTTTACTATGTAAACCCACATTTGAATTAAGTACATACTTTGGGCCTGATTCAGCAAAGCACTTAAGCATGTCCTTAACTTAAATTGTGTAAATTATCCCATAAATGGCAACTGTACTAGTCACAGGTTAAGATTAAACATGAATCAGTGCCTTGTGTACAAAAAGCTTCTACTGTTGTCTTCTACCAAACTAGTTCAAGTACTTCTACCTCTACTATAAGAAGAAAGTCGAGAGGTATGCAAAAAAAAAAAAAGTACAGTATGTATGTGTGCACATACACATACCTCTTCTTAATTTCACAAGGATTGTTGTGTTTATTCTTATTTTAAGTGGTTCACCTAACATCGACTCACAAGGTCTATCAGGAAATGGCAAAACTCTGAGCTAAGTGGTGTGTAAATCCTTGACTATTATGTAACAGTATACTACTACAAATAGTGGCATTTCATCTTTCATATGAAAAATAGCAAGTATTGTTAAAAAAGGTTTGGTAAAGTCAGTGGTATTTTTTTGTTTTTGTTTTCCCTTTTGTTAAGATACATCTTTGCCAATTCACATACAATAAAATGTCACTACATTTATGCTAAAAACTCATTACAAATTACTATGTTTAAGTTAGCCACTACAAACAAGCAAAGATAAAAAAGTAAAAATAATGCATTACTAAGTACACATGTATTTATTTAACAAGTGATGTTTAGTTTCTATCATTATACAGGTTCTTAACAGAACTCAAAACAAATTAAAAGCACATTCAGTACTTTCATATTACCTTCCATCTAAACATTTCAAATACTTTATACATTTTCAAGAACTCAGTCTCACACAACATCCTTTTTCCTTTTATAGATGAAGAAACTAAGGAGCAGAGAGATTAGATGATTTCGTCTCAATAAATTTAAGAAATATATGGCAGAGCCATGAACAGAACATTGCTCTCATGGCTCCCAACTCTATACAGCAGCCACAAAACTATTCAGTGTTCTGTTGTATTTTTTTTTGTAAACTGGGGTCTTAGTAAGATGAAGCCTCTTCACACAGCATTCTGGTAATAAATTTCTGCTAAATCCTGGTGACAGAGAACAGTTGCTATGTGCAAATGGTGTGGTGTGTGGATTAGGAAAATAGGAATTAACAAAATTCTTCTGTAAAATGAATCTTGTATAAAAACACAATTTAATCAGGC
Organism: Natator depressus; assembly: GCF_965152275.1. NCBI lineage: Eukaryota > Metazoa > Chordata > Testudines > Cheloniidae > Natator > Natator depressus. Next base: position 113,456,062 of record NC_134234.1, read on the forward strand.
AACCTCATGTCTTTGGAGACTGCCCAAAAAATATCCTTAGAATGTACCAACTGCAGTTCTGCTGCTCCTTTATAAGAAAGCCATATACATTAAGCAAGTGATAAACAAAATTCTATTTGTCTTTAAACATTGTATGCAATAGTATTTATTTTACGGAGCTAGTTTTTAGGAAACCATGAGGAATCAATGCTGAGCCTGTTAATAAAGCAAAGCTAACAAATTATGGCTGAGGACTGTAAAAAAAAAAATCTTGAAGCAAGATAACAGACAATATAGGGTAAGAGCCAAATACAGCTCTCAGCAATATCTAATTATTAAATCTGACCCTCTTCACTTATGAAAGAGAGCTAAAATTTACTTGGCTCAAATTAGTGGAGGAAAAAGCTTTAACACTTTTTTTGGTAGCCTAACAATTTATAATCACTGAAGTACATTAAACAACCAGAGTAACAAATAATTCATCCAATTAGCTTTGTATCATCTTAAATTATGAGAAGGAGGCAGGAGTCATCTCACCTTTGGCACACTGTTAAAGGATCCAGACAGCGAAAGCCAGGATTTTCCAATAAAATTATGTTCACAAGAAGTCACTGAAACAGCAAAGATGCAGACATTTCAATTCTAGCAATAAATTTACCTCAGGATTTTTATCTATGCAATTTGGATTAAGTTGTACAAAATTTTCAAAAGTAAATCTGTACAGCAGGGCAAGTATAGTGTGGCAGAATTTATTTAAGTTAATTTATTTGTTAGACTTCATTTGGTATGATCCGATACACCAAAAAATTATTCTTTATTTTCAACAAGAACTATATATAGAAGGATTGTAAAGAATTGTAGTCCATCCAAATAATAAAAACAGCATGCTGTGAGAGGCACTGTGTATAAACTGAAGTAAAAATACAGTAAGTTAAAATGACCACATTTGTCAAAGCAATTAACTTCTGCCCTTTCCTTTTTACAACAGTATATTAATTTGCCACCATGTTTTAAAATGCCATATAATAAACAGTGTTAATTTATATCCAAGTAAATATTTTTAGTCATAGAATAATATTTTAGAAGGGACTAAATGACTAGAGTCATTGCCATTTTTAATTACATTTCAAACCCTGTAGAATGTCTGACAGCTCACATATTGCAAATCCATTAATTCATCATTGGTAGTACTGTGCTCCCAAAATGCTAAGACGTACTCACAAAAATAGCTAGCCCAGTTTTAATCAAACAAACAAAACAAATCCAATTCAAACAAGGAACAAAAATGACCGTTTTGTTGCGTTTCATTTTGTGGTATAATTTTTAGCTAATGAAAATTACTTCTCTGGCAGAGTGTCCTTGTTTGGTGGATGTATAGATTGCATCATGGAACGGGCCACCCAAATACCACAAGAGAACCTACTTCAATACAGAAATAAAACCCCCTCTGACCGAACACACTTAGTTGTCACCTACTACTCCACACTGGAACTCATAAGTGGTAACATCAAACTACAACCCATACTCAAGGGGGACCCATCCTGAAAAAAATATTTTCTGAACCGCCTTTTCTGGCCTTCATACAAGCCCCAATTCTCTCCAACCTCCATCATCAGAAGCAAGCTCCCCACAGAACAGGCCACACCAACTCAAAGGGGCACCAGATCCTGCCAGTACAACAGACGCAAAACCTGCATACATATCTCCATTCCTACAATGATCAGCACCCCCCGCCCCCAACACTCCTTTCAAGATCTCTGGGTCCTACACATGCTTATCACACCATATGGTGTACCCCATCCAGTGCACTAAATGCCCTGATAACAACTATGTGGGTGAAGCCAGACAATCACCACACTCTCTAATGAACTGACAGAGGAAAATGACAAGACAAAAAAACCATGCCACCTGTGAGTGAACACTTTTCACAAAGTGATTCCACTATATCTGACCTATCAGTGCTCATCCTCAAAGGAAACCTGCACAACCCTTTCAAAAGACAAGCCTGAGAGCTTAAATTCATTACTTTGCTAGACACCGTTCCCACAGAGTAGTTATCAGCGGTTCACAGTCGTGCTGGAAGGGCATAACAAGTGGGGTCCCGCAGAGATCAGTTCTGGGTCTCATTCTGTTCTATATCTTCATCACTGATTTAGATAATGGCATAGAGAGTACACTTACAAAGTTTGCAGACGATACCAAGCTGGGAGGGGTTGCAAGTGCTTTGGAGGATAGGATTAAAATTCAAAATGATCTGGATAAACTGGAGAAATGGTCTGCACTAAATAGGATGAAATTCAATGAGGACAAATGCAAAGTACTCCATTTAGGAAGGAATAATCAGTTGTACACATACAAAGTGGAAAATGACTGCCTAGGAAGGAGTACTGCAGAAAGGGATCTGGGGCCAATAGTGGACCACAAGCTTAATATGGGTTAACAGTGTAACACTGTTGCAAAAAAAAGCAAACAACATTCTGGGATCTATTAGCAGGTGTGTTGTAAGCAAGACACAAGAAGTCATTCTGCTCCACTCCACGCTGATTAGGTCTCAACTGGAGTACCATGTCCAGTTCTGGGTGCCACATTTCAGGAAAGATGTGAACAAATTGGAAAAAGTCCAGAGAAGAGCAACAAAAATGATTAAAGGTTTAAAAAACATGACCTATGAGGGAAGATTGAAAAAATTGGGTTTGTTTCGTCTGGAAAAGAGAAGACAGAGGCGACACGATAACAGTTTTCAAGTACATAAAAGGTTGTTACGAGGAGGGAGAAAAATTGTTCTTTACTTCTGAGGATAGGACAAGAAGCAATGGGCTTAAATTGTAGCAAAGGAGGTTTAGGTTGGACCTTAGGAAAAACTTGTCAGGGTGGTTATGCACTGGAATAAATTGCCTATGGAGGTTGTGGAATCTCCACCACTGGAGGTTTTTAAGAACGGGTTAGACAAACACCTCTCAGGAATGATCCAAATAGTACTTAATCCTGCCATGAGTGCAGGGGACTGGACTAGATGACCTCTCGAGGTCCCTTCCAGTCCTGTGATTCTATGGTGTTAATATACACACCAGATTTATGGCGTACTACAACAATCTGTGACACACTAACTCCTCTTTTTGTCTTATGAATACAGGGGTGCTAACAGGCCACTTCACCTGCAATGGTCCCTTAGAATATGCTCACTACTTATGCTAAACTATCTCTTTGATCTTGTATTTAGCTGTAACACTCTGAATATCTTTCCCAGACCTGAGGAAGAGCTCTGTGTAGATCAAAAGCAGGTCTCTCTCACCAACAGAAGTTGGTCCAATACTACCTCACCCACCCACCTTGTCGCTCTGAAATTCAGTGGACAAAGGGGACAAGCAGAGGATTCTTGTGCCCTATTTTGGATTGACTGTAATTCTCACTGGAAATTAGCACTCTCTATTTGCAATTATAAGATTAAGAGCGATCCTGAAGAGAGGAAATAAATGAAGCAATATTAATTCGTGCCTTGGAGGGGGCAGAAATACTCCCCCCACCCCTCCACTTACTGGCTAAAAATTCTGTAACATCCTGTTAGGTCTGTACCAGAAGAACACCCTGGATAACATGGAAAAAATATGTTTATTTTTACTCACAAAGTCTCCCTCTAATCCTAGCCCTTTTTTTCCAGTCCTCCACATACTTTAAAACTAAGTAGCTATTAGATAATTAACATGTCTCTACAAAATATTGTCCCCATTTGGTACCAACTTTGGTTTCTTTTGCCAGTTATTGTATTCCAGTTCATTGATAAATCTGTTAGATATAATTGTGTGTGTGAGAAATTTTGCTTCAAAAACAGTATTATTATTTTATTCATCCCCAGGCTTTTTTTGTTTGTTTCTCACTTTTGATTGCAAAGGAAGTAGTTTTGAACAGAGAGGGGACTTGGATTGCCAATTCTGGTTGGACGTATTCCTGAAAGCTTCTTCGCATGACAATCTTTAATTAAAGATTAATCTTTAATTCCTGGAGACTCAAGGCCAACCCTAGAGGGTTAGCAACTCTAGAGGGGACTGGGTTAATTTTTTCCAAATATCTAAAGGGAAAATAATCCAGCATTTTTAACTGACACCCGTCGTTCCATTTTCGACACCTCAGTCAACCTTCATAAAAACAGCTCAAAATAATAAGACCACCTGACAGTGTACAAATTTCAAAGGAAAAACAATACAACACCAAAACCTCTTTGATATTACTGATTCGATACTAAGGTCTGGTCTACACTACTGTAAGTCGACCTAGGTTGATAGGAGATGCTCTCCCACAAATTTACCTTCCGCCTCTCAGGGAGGTGGAGTACAGACATTGACGGGAGAGTGCTCTGCCATCGACTTAGCTTGTCTTCACCAGACCCACTAAATTGACACCGCTGTATCGATTGCAGCAGTGCCGATTTAGCCAGAAGTATACACAAGTCCCTAACACTGACACAAAACACAACAGAGGGAGAGGCACACAAGCACAAGATGGAGGCTGGTCACCATGTTCTCTTGGCTCCATTCTGGTTTTGGTATCCTATGAAAATCTTTAGCTTGCTGGACATGGGAAGCTACCCTGCTACATAGTAAACTGAGAACCACCTCCTTCAAACGACCAATTTTCACCCCCAACCAAAATGTTCACAGGTTACGATGGGAAATGTGGGAGCTGCAAAACTACTGGCAATTTAAGGATGGGAATTTGGATCTCAAAAAAAGCTGAATAAAGAAACACAGAACTTACTAATAAAATACTCATTACAAGAATATTTCAATGACTAGAAAAAAATTATTCCACAGAATATAGAAACAAAGTTTTGGACTGGAGAATAGCATCCTGATACAAGGTTTAATAACACTTACAGAACTCTAAAATATTAATTGTAAATGGGATAAAAAGCCATAAGACAGGAGCAGCTGGACTTTGAAAACTCAGGATGACCTGGAAAACCTTTTCTCCTCATGAATAAAATGAACTCCTGTTTTAAGAAAATTATATGGGATAAGTTGTGTTCTCATCTGTGAAAAGGATTAGTCCTAATATTTCAAGTAGTATTTGGGGATAAGGAGAAAAAGTCTTAAAAATAGTGCAGAATTTCTGGGACTTTAAATATCACAATTAATAGTCCATCCTTTGGCTCTGGATAAAAAAAAGTATGAAAATCCAGAGAGGATATTACTTATTCTTTCTTAAATCTTGCACTGTTAGGATACGTTTTGCCAGCCTAACACTTATTGTCCACACAGAAGTAAAGCAGGAGATGCTGACAATGGAAAGCAAGAAAATCTTTATATGGATCTGACTTAAAACTTTAATGTTTCCATTTTATTCTCCTGTTCTGGATATAAGCCACATGCAAAATAAGAAAAGGAATACCTGTGGCACCTTAGAGACTAAAATTTATTTGAGCATACGCTTTTGTGAGCTACAGCTCACTTCATCGGATGTATTCAGTGGAAAATACAGTGGGGAGATTTATACACAGAGAGTGATCAAGTAAGGTGAGCTATTACCAGCAAAAGGGGGGGGGGGGGAGGAAATCTTTTGTAGTGATAGTCAACCTTGCAAATAGCTCACCTTACCCGATCACTCTCCTTACAGTGTGTGTGGTAACACCCATTGTTTCATGTTCTCTGTGTATATAAATCTCCCCACTGTATTTTCCACTGAATGCATCCAATGAAGTGAGCTGTAGCTCACGAAAGCTTATGCTCAAATAGCTTATGCGCAAATAAATTTGTTAGTCTCTAAGGTGCCACAAGTCCTCCTTTTCTTTTTGCAGATACAGACTAACTCTGCTGCTACTCTGAAACCATGAAAATAATGCATTTTGAAAACAAAACCCCAACTATCATACAAATGATGGGGTCTAAATTAGCAGTTATCACTCAAGAAAGATCTTGGAGTCATTATGGACAGCTCTCTTAAAAACACCCACTCGGTATGCAGCAGCAGTCAAAAAAAGCTAACTAAATGTTAGGAACCATTAGGAAAGGGATAGATAATAAGACAGAAAATATCACAATCATGTAAAACTGTGGTACGCCCATACCTTAAATACTGCATGCAGTTCTGGTCACCTCATCACAAAAAAGTTATATTAGAAATGGAAAAGGTATAGAAAGGGTAACAAAAATAGTTAAGGGTATACGACTGGTTCTGTAGGCCTGAGACCTGATCAAACCTCCCCCCATACTAAACCAGCCTTGGGAGTTCACCATTAAAATTGAAATTAAAAGAAAAAAAGGAACAACAGCTGCTGCTAAAGCACCCCCACCTCAGGAATGTCCCTAAGGAGAGTTATAACCACTAAGGTTGTAAAGGCACTGGGAAATTAGGGAGAATACAGAAAAAGACTCAACAAATGGTAAGATAAGCTATGACCAGCATTTTATGCTGACCATCTGCACAAACAGAGAAGGTCACAACTAAGTTACAATTTGGGCATGAAAGACAAAATGTAAAGAACTTGGGTAGGAAGGAGGACATATTGGTGCCAGTGTATAATTGGTTAAAATTTTTGTTATTTAGGAGTGTGGGATAATGTGATAGGTTTAGTAAATTTGAAGGAGATAGCTAGTTTTACCTACACAACGTAAATCAAAAATAATGTTCTTTGGGAACCATTTCCAGACTGCAGTTCAACATCAAGCTGCTGGAATTCTGACCCCTCTGCATGACCGTGATGTGCAGAGGCATCGGCAGGAACCCCCAGATGAGTCTATCCTGACTGGCCATCGAGTGAAATTTGTCTGTATATTGGGAGTGGTGAGCATAAGAGATTTGCTTGGTATCCGTATTCTGTGTGTGTTGCTGATAAATAGATGTTTAGAGCACAGCTGTTTACAGCTCTTTCACTGGGAAAAGATTTCACAGACCTGTAGAGCCCTGAGCCCCCATGAGAGAAAGGACGGGTACTTAAATTGACCAGATTTCTTCCTGAGCCCTGGGGGGCAGGCAAGGATAGGTGCCTTATGCCCTAAGCCCTAGGAAAGGGAAAGAGTGGGAGTGCCTAAATTGACTGGGTCACGCCTTGACCCCTTAGTAGGGTATAGGCGGGGTGCCCTAGATTTTTGCAGGTAACAATTCCTTATGAGGAGAGATTTAAAAGCCTGGGACTGTTCAGCTTAGAAAAGAGACGACTAAGGGGGGATACAATAGAGGTCTTTAAATCATGAATGGTGTGGATAAAGTGAACAGGGAAGTGTTATTTACCCTGTCACATAACACAAAAACCAGCGGACACCCAATAAAATCAATAGGTTTACAACAACTCATAGGAAGTACTTCTTCACACGACGCACAGTCAGCCTGGGGAACTCATTGCCTGGGGATGTTGTGAAGGCCAAAAGTATAACTGGGTTGAAAAAAGAATTAAATAAATTCATGAAGGACAGATCCTTCAATGTGGCACCTTAGAGACTAACCAATTTATTTGAGCATGAGCTTTCGTGAGCTACAGCTCACTTCATCGGTATGCATCCAATGAAGTGAGCTGTAGCTCACGAAAGCTCATGCTCAAATAAATTGGTTAGTCTCTAAGGTGCCACAAGTACTCCTTTTCTTTTTGCGAATACAGACTAACACGGCTGTTACTCTGAAACAGATCCTTCAATGGCTATTAGCCAAGATGGTCAGAGATCCAACCTCATGCTCTGGGTGTCCCTTGGCCTCTGACTGCTAGATGCTCAGAATGGACAACAGGGAATAGATTACTTGATAATTGCCCTGTTCTGTTCACTTCCTTTGATGCCTCTGGCATTGACCACTGTCAGAGGACAGGATACTGGGCTAGATGGACCATTAGTCTGACCCAGTATGGCCACTCTTTTGTTCACATTACACATTTAATTTTCTAAACTGTTTCTAAGTTTCCTGAACAGTATTATTCAAAAGGTGGTAAGGATTCTGTGAATTGTATTTCTATTGACTCGTATGAGAGATTAAACAGTTCCCTTGCAACACTGCAAAACTTACCTGCTTCTCAAAGGATGCCAAGAGCAGAATCAAATGCATACCACTAGCATTATTCTAAAACAAAGATTAGGAAATGAGCAAAATCTAGCACAGGAAGATACAGAAGACAACATGTTGAGGTGCCTCACAAATTAAGATAATGGGACTCAAATAAAATTGCTTTTATTTACTGTGAAGGCTTGGGGATACAAATAAGAGAACAAGTTGAGAAGCATACACATAGAGGAGGGCATCAGAGGGAAGTGAAGGTACAAACATGGAAGAAGGAGGAAGGGCAGATGTAATATATATTTTAAAACACAATCTCACACTGTCTCGTTTCTCTTTCAAACGAATATTCAGGACAAAGACTATCATTTGTATCTTTTACAGTGCTGAGCACTCAGTTTGCAACATCTTGCAAAGCCAGGATAAAGAGTTTAAACTTTATTTTGTCGAAACAGGGTTTAATAAACTGTCTTAAGGCAAGGATCACAGTCAAAGAGACAGGAATAGTTTTTGATACAATATCAGCTAACAGCATCAGACATAAAATGACTGTTGTACTCCAAGCATCAAGAAATAAATATTCAATAATAAACTTTTAGCTAATGTACACAGTTCATAATGATTTTAGGAGGTACAGTATAAGATTGAATTAATGCTTTTGTAATTATACTTTACTAAGTACATGAAAAAAAAAGAGTGAAAAAGGAGATAGATTAACAGATCTAAAATCTGCCCCTTCTTTAGCCCCACTGCTAAAAAAAACAAAAAAACAAAAAAAAAACACCTTAGGTTCCGTCTTGTAAGGATTGTTTTAAATGACATCCTTTCAGGCCTTCACAATTTTTGATTCTCCCCTGTTCAACCTCTCTGACATGAACTAAAATAAGCTCTTTGTGGTGTATTAAGTATCAATAGCCTACCCATAAACCTATGTTGTGTAGCCTAGGGATTTCAATTCAAAGGATAATTAGTTCAAGTGACTCTGATAATTGTTGTAAAATTCAGTGCTTGACATATAACCAGTAGCCTTCTGGGGAGCAACTGTAAAGCAACACTTTACCATGCACTCTTCCTGCAAGGAAGATCATGTGGGCAGTTTGCCAGTTCACTGCACCACTAAAGCCAATTATCTCTATTAAACATTACCTTCTTTCAGAGTAGCAGCCCTATTAGTCTGTATTAGCAAAAAGAAAAGGAGTACTTGTGGCACCTTAGAGACTAACAAATTTATCTGAGCTCACGAAAGCTTATGCTCAAATAAATTTGTTAGTCTCTAAGATGCCACAAGTCCTCCTTTTCATTACCTTCTTTGTAACTGACTGAAATATACTACATCAACTACAATTCTAGCCTAGGGCTATTACAAATGTTCCAATAAAACCTCCCTGCTAGACAGGCATTTCAAATCAGGATACTATTTTAGCATACAATATATCTGAATATGGGAGCTATCCATACATTTGTGGCAAACATAACTAGTGTCTGTAAAACAGTACCTAGATAAACACTTGTCAGTCAAAAGGTGACTGAAAGTTTGGAACCCAACAGTTGGAAAGAAAAAATTATTTAAATATAAGTTTACTCAAGACATGATATATATTGAATATTTTCCCTTTAGAATGAAGAATGTCTATGGAACTATACCATGTTTCTTTGCCGATCCTTTATGAAAACGAGCCGGGGGAAGGGGGGGGGGAGAGAAAGAGATGCAAGTATCTGCTAACTATACTATTTTTAAAAGTTGGGCAAAGAACATACAACTTAAGGCAACAAGAGACAAAAACTTCGATTTACATAATATTTTTGCCTCTTATTTTACATAAAAAAAGTCAGAAATGACATTAATTGCCATGTTGCTATATGTCCTCTGATATAATCGGAAGAAACAAATTTGGAAGTCCATCCATGTACTGTACAGTCTACAAAAGTCAGTTTAATTTTTCTTCTTTTAAAACATTCATACTATGTAAACAGGAAAAAACAAAAGAGGGGATGTGAACTGCAGCACAAAAAAGCCTTCACTGCTGAGCAAACAGACAGTTGCTGGCTCCTTAGATTACTGAAAAAAGTGAAAAATGTGAATGCTGGCCTAATTAGGAGAGAGAAAAAGTGCACTTGGCCTGTACTCCCATTTTACTCCTGCATGTGAACTCATGCTCTCTTCAAACTCTGGCCTGTGCATGATTCCATGCACTTAGAAAAAAATAGTAGTTGTTTTTAAATCCATTTCACAATATGCCCCCCCACCATCCATTACTAAAATATAAGTAGTAACTTCATCTGAATGGGGGGACCCACAGGCAGGGTAGGTCAGCTGCCAACCAGGTTTGCCTTGTCCAGAGGTGCTGCTGGGAAGTGAGTCCACGGCACGGATGGAGCTACCAGGGACAGGGCTCAGCGGGGCTGTGACCCCAGACCCAGCCAGTGAGAGGTAAGACTGGGTAGCTGAGTCTGTTAATCTCTGGAGAATGCAGGGGATGGCAGGTCTACTCTCATCTCTAGACACTTTGGATATGACTGGTAGTCTCTCAGTGAATATAACATCTAGTTCCTTGTGGAAGCAGAGGTTGGTAATGGAAGGACAACAGAACTTTGAGAGTACAGCTTGTAAAAGTGAACCGGAGAAGGGTAACTGCGATTTGCTGGAAGTAGCTCAGTATAGTGAGAAGAGCAGCAGTTTATCTGTTGGGAGTGGCAAGGCGCTTGGTAAGGAAAGTTTATATATGGTACAAGTAACTTTTTAAATAATGACGGTCTGAAAGAGTTGTTTTAAGTTCATTAAAAACATGACTTCCTTTACCTTCAAAGGAAACTGACAATTCACTATACTGACAAGCGGAATCAGTGAGATGAGGCACCCTATATTATGGGTGCTCTTTGGAGTGTTGTTATAAAACTATCTGGAGTTGGAAAAAAGGACTAGGCATAAAGAAACCTAAATGAATCCCTTTCTAAATTGTACTGATACGGACTATAATTAAATGTTAACATTTCCACTATAAATTTTGTTTTGTAATTTGCATCAAACTGAAACTTGTCAAAACAACTTAATCCAGACAGAACGTATTTTTTAAAACAAATTTATTTAAATTGGTTTAGGCATTTTTATATGGAGAAATGGCAACACTCTAAGGTGTCAGAGTGTCACCGTCTAACAAAAGATAGACAGAAATAGCCAAGTTCTTTTAGTACTTAAAGGGGGAGGTTACTTACTTTTGGCCTTGTCTACACTACAGAGTTTTGTCGACAAAAGGCAGCTTTTCTCAATGAAACAGTGGAAATGTACACATTGCAATGCGACTTTTGGCAAAAAAAAGCTCTCCTGCTTTGGCGACACAATAAAACCACCTTCACAAGAGACATAAAACTTTGCAGCAAAAAGTCCTATCGACAAAGTGTCAGTGTAGACACCGCGCTTGGCTTTGTTGCCATAAATAGCCTCCAGGAGGTATCCCACAATATCCATCTAGACCGCTCTGGTCAGCACTTCAAGTTCACCTCCTTGTCCAAGACTTCAGACAATGGGGAGCCCACAGCAGGGCCTCCGGTGTGGCGAGTCAGGAACTCTTCGCCACTCGGAAGGTGTTCGGCCAGTCCCAGCATTCCCTCTTCAGCAAGCAAGAAGCAGGAGAGGAGACCCCTGGTAAAGCAATTTACTTGTGTTGATGCTGTTTGGTTATATGACGTACAGCTGTTCTTTGCTTTGTATGCTGTAGGACTCGGTGAAGGGATAGAAATGTGGAAGACTAGCTGGGTTTGAGTGTGGTCCAAATCGCCCTGTGAAGCTAAGCTGTGTGGTGCAAAAAGTGTGTTGATGCACAAAAGAGATTTCACGAGAATCCTCCAGAGAGATCTCTAGGAAGCTTTCCTGGAGGTACTTGCCAATCCTCTACCAAAGGTTCCTTGGCAGACCTCCACCCACTGTAGGAAACTTTCCTGCGCCACTCTGCAATCACTTATGCAGGGACCAAAGTGGCACACAGGGGAGTAGCATAGGAACTAGCTCTGAAGCCGCACATATGAAGTAGATGCACCCTTGCATACCCTCAGGAGTGAGAAATCTGCTTCAATGAACCATGGAAAATGGTGGCAGAATTTACAATATTGTCCCTAGGTGCCTGCACCGCTACCCTTGAATCACCAAAGTCTCTCTTTACCCAGCTTCAACAACCCCCACCCACCCGGGCAGAACTCACCATTTTTAGGGTGTTAGCTGAGACGTGTGCTTTCCAAGGGTCAGTGAGAAAGTGCTTGGTATGTTACAAAGAGATGTATTTTTTACAACAACAATTCAACGCTAGGCATGCACTAACAATCATGCTTCTGTGTACTGTTTCTTGTGCTTCTGCAGAATTGGCCTTCAGGGGAAGCCCCTACACACCAGTGGAGTGCCTCCACCCGATAAGGAAGCGACCAAGGAGGAGCAAGGAGGACATGTTCCAGAAGGTGCTGCAATTCTCTGAGGCAGAAAAAAGGGAAAGCAGGGAGTGGAAAGAAATGGAAAGATGGGAAAAGAAAAAATCAGGAGATCGTTCAAAAGGCCACTGAGTGGATGATAAAAGTAATGGAGAAGCAAACAGCGATGCTGAAGTCCCTAGTCATGTTACAGTCAGAACAGATGCATGCTTGCCCCCACCTCGCCTCCCACAGCCCACATAGAAATGTTTTCCATGCCCTCCCCAAACTCCTCCCACACATTCCTTCAACTTTCTGGAACTTCTCGGTTTCCTGTTCACTCCATCCCTTTGAACAGCTTCCAAAATGATATCTGGACTTAAGCACAGCTATGAGAACCTTCCCTGCACTGGTACCTCCCTTCAACCAAGACTGTGTGTGTGTTAATTGGTGTTTAATAAAAACAAAACCTCTGAAATATAACAAATATAACAAGTGTCCTACAAACTGCGATAGCAGCTGATAGTAAAACATATACATGCAGTTTAATCATCTGCTTACTGAAAACCCCGGTCAGGAATCACCACAAGTGTTTACAAACAAAAATTGATCTAATGAAGCACAGCAGAGTCCTGCACAGAAATACACTTCGCTGGTTCTCATTCTCAAAATGTCGCCTCAGAGCCTTCCTGATTTGAATTGCCTCCCGTTATGCACCTCTAAAAGCCCTGGAATCAGGCTGCTCAAAATCCGCAGCCAGGCAATCGGCCTCGGCACTCCCCCCCCCGTGCAAACTTTTCGCTCTTAGCTTCACAAAGATTATGCAGTGTATAGCAGGCAGCTATGACCATTGGAATGTTTTCCTTACTGAGAGCAAACCTGCCATAAAGGCATCTCCAGCGTGCTTTTGATCTGCAAAATGCACATTCCACAGTCATTCTGCACCTACTCAACCTATTGTTGAAGCAGTCCTTTCTGCTGTCCAGGTTTCTCATGTAAGGCTTCAGGGGCCATGGGAGTAAGGGGTACACTGGGTCTCCCAGGATCACTATGGGCATTTCAACATCCCCCACTGGAATCTTCTGGTCTGGTGAAAAAGTCCCTGCTTGTAGCTTTCTGTACAGGCTGGTGTTCCTGAAGATGCTTGTGTCATGCACCTTCCAGGACCACTCCGCATTGATGTCAGTGAAACGCCTGCAGCGATCCACAAGCACCTGTAATACCATGGAGAAGTACCCCTTTCTATTGATGTACTCTGTTGCAAGATGGTCCAGGGCCAAAATTGGAATATGCGTTCCATCTGTGGCCCCTTGACAATTAGGGAAGCCCATTTCCACAATGCCATCCACTATTTCAAGCACACTGCCAGGAGTCACAGTCCTTCAGAGAAGGATGCCGTTAATGGTCCTGCTCGCTTACATTAAAGCTACCCCAATGGTCAACTTACTGACTCCAAACTGATTTGCGACCAATCGGTAGCGGTCTGGAGTCATCAGTTTCTGCACAGCAATTGCCATGTGCTCCTACACCGGGAGGGCTGCTCTCATTTTGGTGTCAAGTATCAGGGGGTAGCCGTGTTAGTCTGTATCCACAAAAACAGCAAGGAGTCAGGTGGCACCCTAAAGACTAACAGATTTATTTGTTGCATCTGAAGAAGTGGTTTTTTACCCATGAAAACTTATGTCCAAATAAATCTGTTAGTCTTTAAGGTGCCACTGGACTCCTCCTTACTTTGGCGTCCTTGTGCCTCAGGGCTGGGGAAAGCTTCGCACACAGTTTCAGGAAGGTGGCTTTCCGCATCCAAAAGTTCTGTAGCCACTGCTCATCAGCCCAGACCTGCATAACAATGCGATCCCACCACTCAGAGCTTGTTCCCCGAGCCCAAAAGCAGCAGTCCACCGTCTCCAGCTACTCCATGAATGCCCAACGTAATCTAGTGGTGTTTCTTTCTATGGCATGCAACAGGTCAGGCAACTCAGATTCCTGTTCAGATAGCAAGCTCATGATATACTGCATGACCATCCATAAAGTGTTAATGACAGTTACCACAACAGTAGAGAGCAGTGCCGGATCTATCCTTTCACACAGAGATGGTGGGCACACAGTAAACAGGGGCCATTGAAAAAAATGCCGTGAAATGCAGTCGGAAGCCCATAGAATGCTGGGACGGAAAACAATGCATCATGGGACATTTTTGTTGAGCTAATATTTGCTCATCAATTTCTTCTATAGTGATTTTATAATGAATTTTTCATGAACTGGTGATAATGTCTTTCTAGGACCTTTCACATAGATGAGATCATGCCAGCTTCCTCAAATATAGTCTTTCGCATCTGGATTTCTTACGGGGGGGGGGGAGGGAAGAGGGGTGTCACATATCAACAGTCTCTGTGATACAAAATAGAATGTTAGTGAGCCTCAGCTAAAAATAAATAAATAAATAAGTGACCTAATTCAAACTTGACTGGACTAAGCTGCATGGCTCCAAGATGCTCCTCGCATCTGATTTATCTGAGCATTTTGGAAGGAGGTACTACAAAGCGGAGCAAGCAAAACATGTAAGACATAAGCATCAAGGGCAAGGCTAAGAAGCCTCTTTTCAATTCAACAAGCCACATAAGGGAAGACTGGCATTCCAGACTCCCCAAGACTGATCACTTTGGAGAGAGGAGGTCATGAAAACAACTAACAGGCCACTCGGCCTTTGACCAGCCTCTCCCTACACCTGAATGAGGCCCACTAACAAGAATCACTGTGCCGGCTGATCGTCACAGTCTGGCTCTTTGTTTGCAGTTCCACCTCCTACTCTAGGACTTCAAATGACTGAGAGCTGAAGAAGTTGTGAAATGAAGGCTGGTTACTTGTAACCGAGGTTCTTCGAGATGTACTTTTGGGATATGCAATGACTGGTACCGCTGAATGGTGGAACCTTCTGTAAGTAGTGTCTGTTAGAATGTAAGTGCTGACATGCGCATGTGTCGCTTCAGCATTCTAGAGTGTTCTGAGGGGTGTGGCTATAAAAAGGGCATGGCAGTGGCTGCCACCTCAATTCCTTCCATCACTAATGCAAAGTATAGAATAATTAGGACTCCGCAGCAAAGGGGAAGGAGGATGGTGGGGTCTGTGAATATGCAGAGTCCATTTCAAAGAACCTCAAGAAACATTCACTTCTTCTAGTGACCTCTGCATAAACTTTTGGGTCAATTTGGTCAGCAGTGCATATTATGGTGGGATAAGGTGTCCTAATTAAACAGATTACAGAACAGTCTTGTCAAATTGAGCATGAGACCTAGCAGCTATGCCTTATGCATAATAAAATGTATTATGTAAAATGTATTATGTAAAAATGTATTGAGCTCTGTGTAGCTGCTTTACATATTTAAATTACTGGAACATGTCTAAAAGTATGCTGCTGAAGTAGCAACTACACTAGTAAAATGTGTTTTAATAGCAGTAAGCAGAGAATGTGAAACATTCTTGTAACTCACTTCCAGGCCTTGTCTGGCCCATCTAGTTAAAGTTTGAGCAGAAACAGCTTTTCCCTTACAGTTATCTGCATAGGAAATGAACAGTTTAATGTGAGGTTCTGAACTCTTTAATTCTATCTAAATAGTAAGATAAAACACTTAGCATCCAAGCAACGTAACTTTGATTCACTTTTATGAGTGTGAGGTTTTGGAAAGAACACTGGCAGGTTAACATATTAACATGAAAATCAAAAGTTACTTGAAGTAAAAACTTGGAGGCAGCAAGTGCACTACTTTATCTTTATAAAAAAAACTGGTTTCAGAGTAACAGCCGTGTTAGTCTGTATTTGCAAAAAGAAAAGGAGTACTTGTGGCACCTCAGAGACTAACCAATTTATTTGAGCATAAGCTTTCGTGAGCTACAGCTCACTTCATCGGATGCATACTGTGGAAACTGCAGAAGACATTATAAAAAAAACTGTAAATGAAAGGTCTGCCATCAGGACCTGCTATTAACTAATTTTTCTACCCAATGTAACTGCTATAATAAAGCCTGTTTTAATGGAGAGATGAAATAGAAAGCAAGGTCTGTTAAAACTAAGTTTAAGTCTCGTGGAGAAACAGTGTCTATTACTGGCAGGTAGAGTCAACAGACCCTTTGAAAACCTTTTACAATATAATGAAAAAACTGAGTTTCCATCCATAGGATTATGAAAAGTTGCTACTGCAGCTAAAGGCACTGTAAGGGATGCAATGGATAATCCCTTATTCTTTAGGACACGCAAGTACTCTAAAATACACTGACTACGAGCAAATACTGGATTAAAACCCTTATCTGATACCCACAGGAGAAATCTCCTTATTTTAGATCAGTGGTTCTCAAACTTTTGTACTGGTAACCCCTTTCACATAGCAAGCCTCTGAGTGCAAACCCCCCCCCCTTATAAATCAAAAGCACTTTTTTATATATTTAACACCATTATAAACGCTGGAGCCAAAGCCGGGTTTGGGATGGAGGCTGACAGCTTGTGACCCCCCATGTAATAACCTCAGGACCCCCTGAGGGGTCCCGACCCCCAGTCTGAAAACCCCTGTTTTAGATCATACCATTGTATAGCTGGGTTTTTTTTTAAATTATGTAGTACATGTTCAAGAGAAAGAGTTCTCAAAAGTTGTCAGAGTCCTGTCGCCCATGCCGTGAGATGTAGCGCTTCAGGTTCTGGATGGTACTCTTTCCCCTTGTTTTGACAGGAGATCTGGTGATACCGGTAAGCATTTGAATTTCCCTTTGGAGAGGAGAAACAAGTCTGTGTACTATTGCTGTCTTAGACATATTGGAGCAACGAGTATCATTTTGGCTGAGTCCTGTCTGTTCTTTTTTTACCACCGTCAATTTTTTTTTTTTAAATTAACAAAGCAGGAACGCATACATCCCCCAACTGATGAAAAAAGCATCCATCAACAAATGAATGTCTGCCCCTGCTCTGAAACATAAGCATGGGGATATAGTGTTGAGGCAAAGAGGTCTGTTTGGAAATCCTCAGAGAAGGAACACATCCTGAACCACTGATTCCTTCAGAGGCCATTCATGAACAACCTGAGAGGAGTCTCTCCTCAGTTGATCTGCCAGTTGGTTGTCAGATCCTGTTACATGCAATGCAATCAGGTAAATTTTGTGATGTATGCACCACCATCTCATACAGTTTTATTGCTTCTTGGGCAACGTTATGATGAACAGACATCTCCTTATTTATTTACATAATATACTGTTAACATATTGTCTACTGTGACTTGAACGACAGAGCTTTGAATTTGAAGAAGGAGAGATTTCAGTGCTAAATTGATAGCCCTTAATTCCAAAACACTGATGTGAAGTTGCGATTTTTGCAGATTCTAGGGACTTCTTGTTAATTTGTTGAGATGCACCTCCTAGTCCGTCTTGGAAGAGTCTGTTGTCATTATTACTGAAGGAGGTGAGGCACTGAACATCACTCCTTTCAGTGTATTCTCAGTGTTCATACATCACAGATCAGGATTCCAAACTTTCCTTGGAACTATAGTGGGCCTGAAATTTCTTGAAACCCACTGTTGAAAAGATCTCATTCTGAGCCTTGCATAAGGTGTATGTCATACTTTTTTTATGTCACAAGACCCAGAAAGATGAGGAAAACCAGTACTTCCTGGAGTAAGCATTGTATGCTGGATTTCAGTTTTTTGGAATTTTTCCTCTTGACTCCAGAGTATTGAGAACTCCTCCTATGAAGGTAATTGTCTGTGCTGGGCACAATATAGATTTTTTTCTTGTTTATCAGAAAACCTAATTTTGAAATACAGAATATGTCAAGAGAATGTCATTCTTCAACTTGTCTTTGGAGTGAGACAGAAGTCAGTGGTCAAGATATGGGAACATGAAAATTCCTTGTCTTCTCAGGAAGGCTGCTATTACAGAAAGGCATTTTATAAGAATCCGAGGTGCTGCAGAAAGGTCAAATCTTGTATTGGAAATGGTTCTGTCCTAGGACAAAAAGGTAATTTCCATGAGATGGTTGAATGGAAATATGGAAGTAAGCGTCTTTGAGATTGAGAGCAGTGTACCAATCTAGAGAGGAAAGAGAATGGATGACTGAACTGAGAGTTGGCATCCTGAAGTTAAACTTACTGATGTATTTGTTTAGTTTTCTCAGACCTAGGATTGGTTGGAAGCCTCCTTCCTTTTTTGGAACTAGAAAATGAGAGTAAAAACCTTGACTCCTGAGATCTTCCAGAACCTCCTTTATCTCTCCCTGTAATAGCTTTCAGAAAACTGCTATGAGCGGGGTCTCTGAAAAGCGAAGGGAAGAGATGGTGGGGAGGAGTGGTCTTGACCTGGAACTGTGTAACCCTCTTTTATAACATCCAATACCTCTCTGTCCATATTGATGTTTTGCCATTTGTTGCTTTAAAACAAACCCGACTCTCTCCAAAGGGTAGAAAATAAAAGTCTAAACTCTGTTTGCTGCTCTCAACTCCAACGTCAAATTTGAGGTCTAAAATTAGGCAAAGAAGGAGTCACATAAGAATTCTTTGGACTCACCTTGGGTTTGGAGGATCTTTTCATATATAGACACTCATAAACGAGGAGGATGCTGCTGTTGATACTGAGGTCTTCTTTGAGAATAGCAAGATGATAAAAATGGTGAGTAATATTGCCTCTAATATCTGAATGAGGATGCAGGAGTATCCTGGACTGCAATACGTCTTAATTTGAGGCAACAGAGAGGCTTCTCAGACAGCTTTAAAAGGTTATTAAGGCTACATTTTAGTCACAGGTATTTTTAGTAAAAGTCATGGACAAGTCATGGGTGTAAACAAAAATTCACAGAACCATGATCTGTCCATGACTTACGAAAAATACCTGCAGTCACTAAAAGTTGGGCAGGGGGTTGGGAGTGCTTGGGGGGTGGTCCCGGGGCACTGCGGGTGCTGGGGGTGACCCAGGACACCTGCTGGTGCTGAGAGAGGAAGGGACCGGGCTGTGGCATGCCACCCGGGACCCCTGCTGGTTCTGGAGGGGGAGGGTGGGGTGGGGCTTCCTACCAGCTCTGTCCCCGCAGCTCCTAGGCAGCGGAGGCAGGGGCCAGGGCAGGGACTCCTCCTCTGCTCCTGCCACAAGTGTCAGCTGCTGCAGCTCCCATTGGCTGGGAACCGCAGCCAATGAGAGCAGAAGGGGGGGGCCTCCCACCCCAAGTATATGCCCCCCCACTCCCACACACCCAAACTGCTGCAGCTGTCTGCTAGAGAAGTCACGGAATCCGTGACTTCCATGACAGACTTGCAGCCTTAGTTATTGTACCAGTGCCTTGACCATGCTGGAAAGATGACCTTTGTCCTGTCCCAGCATGTATTCTGAACCCACCCAACAAATGAAGAGGATGGAAGAAAATGCATACAGCAGATCCTTGTTCAACACTAGGAGGACTGCATCTGTCAAAGAACACTTGGTCCTTACTGGTTCACAACCAGTAGACGGGACACCTGGCATTCTCTGGAGGCAAAGGGATCTGGTTTCCCATCTGCTGAAAAAGCAGTTTACCAATGAGAGCTGCAGAGACTAATTATTCTGGTCTTGAGCCTTTCTGAATTACACAAGTTACAGCCGCCAACGTTTATGGCTCAGGCACATGCATACTTGTCTGCTTGTGTCAGTGCTGTGCATACTCATCAGGAGTGCTTGTGTCAATGTAAACTGCAGTGCACCACGGGTATACATCCAAGTGTACCACATGCACCATCTGGCTCAATGTCTTTTCAGACATTTTAGCAACATTTTGTGGGATAACAACTTGCCCAAGGGTCAAAATCCTGGCCATCGACGTTCTTCATCCCATAATACCATCCCCATCCCATAATTTTCATGCCTTTTTAAAAATATTCCACAAATCTGCATGACACTTTTCAGTGTCTGCCATTTCTGACAAAAGCATGGAGCCCACAGATATATGCGCTAGTCTCATAAACAGTGCAAATACGTCACATCATTCTCCTGTATTCCACAAAGGAAGTACTGCAAGAACCAGGGACAGGAGGATGTCCTCGAAGATGGTTTGCAGAGGGACACAGTGCAAAACAATTCAAGGTTGTTGGTAGTATTCACGGAGCAGCTGCAGACAGCAGAGCACCACTTCTGAGTAGGGGGATCACACTGTAATGCAGTTTTGGCACAATGAGGGACGGCAGAACTTTTGGATGTGAAAGCCTGCATTCCTGGATCTGTGTGCTGAGCTTGCCTCGGTCCTCCAGTGCAAGGACACCAGAACAAGAGCTACATTGACGGTGGAGAAGAGAGTGGAGATCATCCTCTGAAAGCTTGCAGTGCTAAATTGCTACCAGTCACTGGGCTAGCCTTTTGGAGTTGGAGAATCCACAGTGGGAACTGTTGTCATTCAAGTGTGTAGGCCACTAATCATCTCCAGCTGCTTAGGACAGTGACTGTCAGCAACATACAGCAAATGGTGCAGCACTGGGGTTCCCAAACTGTGGCGGAGCAACAGACATCACACACATCTTTATTTTGGCCCATGCCAACATTGCCACAGCATACATCCACAGAAAGGGCTACTTTTCTATGGTTATGCAAGCATGATTTATCACAGGGGATGTTTCATTGATTCGGGTTGGTCAGAGAAAGTAGATAATGCTTGCATCTTTAAGAACACAGGACTGTTCAAAAAGCTGCAAGCAAGGACATTCCTTCCCAACCAGCAGATTACCATCAGCAATATGGAAATGCCACTAGTGATTCTGAGCCTATCCCTTGCTCACGAAGCTGTACCAGTGGCCACTTCAAAAGCACCAATGAAAGATTCAGCTGGGCTCAGCAAGAGCAGAATGATTGCTGAATGTGCTTTTGGTTGACTGAAGAGATGCTGATGGTGCTTACTCACTAGATTCAATCTCTATAAGAAAAATATCCCAATGGTTATAACTGCCTGTTATATACTGCACAGTATCTGTGAGGCAAAGGGGTAAAAGCTACCACAAGGGTGAAGCAACTGTCAACTTTGAACAGCCAGACACGAGGGCTATTACAAGAATTATGCAGTTGAGGGAGGACTTGAAAGTGCACAACTTTAACTGTCAGTCACAGATGTGTTTTCTGCTGGAGCGTTCTCTGGGCCGGAAGCTTTAGGTGCTACTAAGAAATGTGTAGTGCTTGCTATACATTTATAAATATGACGGGATGTTTTCCTGAAGCTATGAATCCTTTGTCCTGTATTTGGTGTGCATTTACAAGTACTATTTACTTTGACTATCACTATGCACTCTGCAATAGCAGATTCTCCAGAAACTGAACTTTATTGAGGGGGTGGGAGGGAAACAGTGCAGAAAATCAATGTGCAAAATCCAGCATAGTCAGTCAATGTTATACAAATGTTTGACATAACAGAGTGAAAATTTAAAATTAGAAAGGTAGAAACATTTATGTCCATTTGAGGACACAAATGCAGTTGGTTGTGGCTACATATACACCAACCACGTTCCTCAGAGGTCAGTAAAGCTTGTCCCCTGGCATGGAGTGGTAGGGTAATTATGTCCCACATTGCTGTGTCGTATGTTGGAGGGTGGGTGTATGTGGCAGAGACCATGGAGTTCTCTAAGGACTGCGAAGGGTGAGAAGTCTGGGATCTTTGGATTTTTCAGTCCATACCAGGGTATGCATCATTTGGATTTGCTGCCTGAGAAGACCCATTATGTCCTGATGCATTCCAGCTTCCTGTCCTGCTGGGACTGCTGGACTTTTTTTCTGTCCACTCTATCTTTATGCTGTCAGTCATGTTGACCCTCTAAGCCCTTTGTTCATAGTCCAATGCAGCACTGGCTTGCAGGATCTCACAGTACACGTCCTCCCTTGTCCTCTTATTTCTTCCCCCATCAGGGTCAGGTGTTTCTGCAGGCAAAGAGGGGGCACCAGAAGCTGCTGCTGATAAAATACGTACCACTAGATTTAGAGATACAAGGGGAAGATGAAGATATGTTTCAAAACTCCCTTCCCTTATTCCCACGAACACTTTTAGTAAGAAATCCTTATTGACACTTCAGCTTTGGCCATGGAGAGTGTGGACTTCTGGGGGAGGGGGAGGGGGGGCAGGGGGGAAGGATTTTGTTTTGCTTGAAGCTATAAAATTTTGGTCCCTATTTCATGGGTACAAGAATGGGCAATGGCACTCAACAATGGCACTATTTTCCACAGGTGGTGGTGATTTTAGCTAATATCTCTCTCCTGAGGATCACAAAGGCACAGAGAACACAGCTGCTACTGGTATCCCAAAGCCACCCCAGCTTGTACGCTGCTAGCTTGATTATTGTCATGGTGCCAGCCAAACTCATTCCAGAGTAGTGTGGGAAAATGTCCTACAGCAGAGAAAGAAATAAGGCAGCCACTCATAGAAATCTTTGGGAGAGGACTGTAGAGTGAATGTTTCATTGAGATGTCTCAGGAGGATAAAAAGGACATCCCTATGCATGTAAACAAAGTGCTCTGCATATACCCAGCTCCCCATGCCTAGCCCAACAGGGAATAAAAAGCAGATGCTAACTCTACCTCTGTTTATTCTACCTCTACCTTTCTCATATGAGTAGAATAATGAAAAGGCAATACTTTTATCTTGTTAATTTGCGGATCGGCCACATGCTCTCTTTAAATTTGAACATTTTAAAGAAAAATGCATCCACGTACCTACCCGAGTTCCCTTCCCCTTCACCAGGCTCATCCATCCTCACCTGATAGGACTACAGGAGGTCCCCGGTACAAATCTCCCCCTTAAACGTTGTTTCGGATATCCGTCACTCATCAATAGGGGAATGTGTTCTGATTTACATTGATATG
This sequence comes from Natator depressus, assembly GCF_965152275.1. Taxonomy (NCBI): domain Eukaryota; kingdom Metazoa; phylum Chordata; order Testudines; family Cheloniidae; genus Natator; species Natator depressus. The sequence goes on from NC_134234.1 coordinate 113,479,243, forward strand.
CAGATCAGGACCAGTCATTTGCACAGATCAGGACCGATGTGAATTGGAACACGTTCCCCTATTGTACAGTACAGGACTGTACTTGCATCTGCCGGTCACGTTCAAGGCTTATTACCTATGGAGCACGTTCTCCATGCTGATTAAGGAGATGGCAGGTGAAGGAAACCCAGTGTAAAGGAGTTTTGGAAGTCCTACAACATCTTGAACAGTGTGGAAAACATTGATGTGTCATGGAAGAATGCATTTTGCAATGTATGAAGGGCATCTGGCGCCATGCATGGCCAGATGCTGTCCACAGCTTGGTGGAATTTGATGCTGTTCCTGCTCTCGAGCAAGAAATTGTCAAGTTGGAGAAGGATGTCGGCTTCAAGGAGGTGGAGGAGGAGGAGGATGATGTACAGGAGTTGTTGGAGTCTCACGCTGACCATCTGACAAATGAGGAACTGATTGAGCTGGACCAACAATAAATATCTGAAGAAAGCAAGGATGAGGATGATGACATAAGGCAGGAAGCCAGGAGTCTGATGACAAAGAATCTCTCCCATTTCTTTGGATTGCTGGATGAGATAACGGAAATCATACAGAGCAATGATCCTTTTCGCAATGGTCTCCCAAAGTCTCCAGGGCTCTCAGTGATGCAGTGGCTTGCTACAGGGAGATCTATTGTTCAAAGGTTCATTCAGGAGAGCAGACGTTGATAAAATCCTTTTTTAAGGCATCCGCAGCCAAAAAGCCAGCCACGGAAAAGTAAGCCGCCACCCCTACCTAAGTTTAGCATAATTGACCCTGTTGTCCTGTAATACTGTACTGTATTTACTGTATTAAAATGTTCTATGTGTTAGTAGGGTTCTACATTATTTTATTCAGTGTTTTGTGTGTAAAATGTGTACTGTAGAACCTGTCATTGTAAAAAGGTACACTGTTTAGGCAAAAAGAGCATTGTCATAGGCAAGTATAGTGAAGTTGCAAACGCATCCGCCACTTATTCCATTATTTCTTATGGGGAAAAATTCCCCGGTATACATTGTTTCAGTATCCATCTCCCTTTTCAAGAACGCAACCCCAGTGTACACAGGGGACCCCCTCTAGCTAGACTCTAACAAAATCTCAAACAGGTCGTGCCTCGTAGCATGGCTGGAGTCCCTACCGCATCTCCCACCTCCTCCTCGCTGTTCACAGCAAGGGTCTGTCTCATGCTCCTTTGAGGTATCCACAGTGGTCTATGAGCTGCTGGTGGGGTCTCCATCAGGTATTGTATGCTGTTCCTTGTAGAAGCTGCAGGTCTTTGGCACAGCACCATATATACTGTCGTGCTCCCTAGCTTTATGATATACCTGGCAAAGTTCCCTCGCTTTGCTACATTTCCATCAGCATGCTACACTGCTGATGATCCCTGTTGTACCCTTTGCCTTAATATCCCATGCAATCTGCTCACAGACATCACATTTCTATGGCTGGTCCACAGCTGTGCTTGCACAGACTCTTTTCCCCACAGTCTCAAGAGATCCAATACTTCCTGATTACTCCTGACAAGAGCATCTGTAGTAGATCCCTGAGCACATAAAGCCAGCATGGTCAGCTGGGTAGTTGCACAAAAAAAGGGTGAGCCACTAGGGGTGGTCACCAAGGTCAGCAATCAGGAAGAAAAATTTCAAAAACACACAGGATATTATTGGCTGGGGAGGGGGAGGGAGCAGTGTGACCCCTGAGCAGTGGGAGTTTAAAATTATGACCAGAACAGTCACCATCACAGGGAATGGGGCATTGTGGGACAGCTGGTGGAGGACTGTTAAGGTTGACACATGTCATGCAGTGTCTACACTCTCTCAGTGTCAACCTCAATAGGCTGACTATGGCTCCGTCCCATTGTAATAGGGTGCTTATTTTGGCCAGAAACAAATCTGAGTATTAGACCCATGCATAAATAGGTCGACGCAAGGTGACCTATGTCAATCTAACTTTGTAGTGTAGACCAGGCAATGGTCAATACTGCCCCATATCAAGTACTCAACCTCTTGAATGTAACGCTTCTTGAACTCAAACACAATGCCATACATAGACCTAACCAGGAAATCAGTGCATTCAAATCTCAGTCTCACCAACATTTGGGAAAAGTAATGTTATCAAAGCTCCATTGCTGATTACCAAGATATAAGCATATACATACAGAAGTTTTTTTTGTTTTATAACCAACTACAGTAGAGTCACATCATACGTGCATTTAACTTACGCGAATTCAACTATATGCGCTCGGCAAAAAAAAAAAAGAAAAACAACAACTCGCGGCGGTGGAGTACTGTACAGGAGTCGACGGGAAAGCGCTCTGGAATCGATTTATCGCATCTAGACTAGACACGATAATTGACCACCGCTGGATCGATCATTGCTCGCCGATCCAGTGAGCATCTCACTGCACTGAGTGTGATTCTAGTGTTTAAAGACATGTATTTTTCCTACAACATAGCCCCTAAACGCAAGCCAACTACTTCAGAAGAAACAGCGATCTGTTCCAACGCTGGAGGAAAAACTGGCTGTGTTGGACTTATTGAGAGACGGTATGTTGGTCTCCAACGTGGCGCGTAAATATGGCCGCAACGAATCTAGCATCCATGCCATTAAGATTTGAGAGAGAGACATTCGTCAAGCCATGGCATCAAGTGCTCCAATAACTGCTAAGGTGACAAGCCAGGTGCGTGATAAGACTTTAGTGAAGACTGAAAAGGCATTAAACTTATGGCTGGGAGACATGAAAAGTAAACGTGTGCCTATCGATGGCAACACGTTGCGAGAAAAGGCTCTTAGCCTCTATGCGCTGTTCAAACCTCCTGCCAAATAGGGACAGCCTTCTGATGAGAAGGAATTCAAAGCCAGCCAAGGTTGGCTTAACAGTTTTAGGAACCGCTTCAACCTCAAAAACGTGCAGTCTACCGGTGAAGCTGCATCTGCCAATGAAGAGGCAGCACAAGCCCACCCCAAACAATTAAAGAAAATCATAGAAGAAAAGGGCTATCTTCCAGAACAAGTTTTTAATGCTGACGAGGCTGGGCTCTTCTGGAAAAAAATGCCCAACTGCACTTACACTTCGAAATCAGAAAGAGAAGCCCCTGGCTTCAAAGCAGCTAAAGACGGTGTGACTGTGTTGTTTTGTGGCAATAAGCCGGGTTTGCTCTACAGGGCTGCAAATACCCGTGCCTTAAAGGCAAGAACAAAATCTCCTGCCTGTGTTCTGGCAATCAAATAAAAAGGCTTGGGTGACGGCAGCATTATTTCTGGATTGGTTCCACAAGTGTTTCATTACGGAGGTCAAGCGGTACCGCGAAGAGATAGGACTTGGCTTTAAAGTGTTGCTGATCGTAGACAATGCTCGTGGCCACCCTGAGGCACTCCGGCTTGCATACAACAACGTTGAAGTCGTCTTTCTCCCTTTTTTATTCTTTCATTCTTCCGTCTCTCTCTCTTTTTGACTATACGTGATTTTCACCTTACATGCTGACTTTAGAACCTAACCCCCCTCGTAAGATGCGACTCCACTGTACAGTCTCCTGCCGAATCAATCAGTGATAATACAATCAACTGATTGATGTCACAAATTCTTACATGCTGATAATTACAAAATAAGAGCAAATTATTATTTGACCAAAATTTTCACAGCTGGATTCCTAAAGTTACTCTCTATAATCCATATTTAGGTACCTAAATAAAAATGTAAACTCAATTTCAGAAGTGTCAAACATCCACAAACCTCACTGAAGTCATTGGGAGCTGCAATCTTCAGTGCCTTTGATATCTGGTTGCTAAGGTGTTCAGCCCAAGGAGTGAAAATCCTGAACAACCAACATCTTTTCAGAGAAACGGGACTTCAAACCATGGTGAAGGCCCAACATTAACTGGATAAATAGTGCAAAGTTGTGTGATACTCAATATAGTATTTACAGCAACACAAAGGACAAAGGTGTGATGAGTTACCAAATTCCAGTTCTGCCTCCTTATGAGCTCCAATGAGCTACCTTTCATTGTCATTAACACATTAACGTAAGATCTCCATTCTGCAAATTAACAGAGTATAATTACAAATCCAAATAATATACTAACAGATCCAAATAAGCATTCAAGGGCTAAATTCAATACAGCTGGCACAATAAGGTGCAAATTTATTCTGCTTGAACAAGAAAAGCTTTTTGGCACCTCAGGGGAGGGAGAATCACCTCAACAGAGGACAAGTACTGTTTCTTCATCTGCCCTTTGAGAGTATTCTGCCGAGGGATATTTTATTCACATAGTGGGAGGATTTTCTGGAAAGCTGTTGAAATAGCACAATCCTTGGTCAGCATCAAAGTATGCAATGTGAGTGTTTTAAAGTATCTGAATATGTACTTACATGACTCGACTGTTATGAGCTACAGTAATTGTTAGTTTATTATGCCAAATTATAAAGTAAATCATACACATTTTGTAAGTACACACATGTATTGAAGGAGCAGATTGTCTTGTGCTTATTAGTCTCATACTTCAAAGACTGCCTGCATGCACATTTATATAAAACAACTTCTTTGAAGTGACTACAGAGAGGGCAAAATCCTGACCTACTAAAGTCAATGGCGAAACTTTCACACCAACACTTTAAAGACCCTCTCTCACTTACGATAAGTTCCTGAACAAGTGTCATTGGCTTCTACTGAATAACCTTTCATTACCAAAAAAAAAAAAAAAAAGGCTTAAAATCCTTATGGGTGCAAGAAAACCTTCTAAACTAAGCGTAACCCAATACAGTATCTGAAGACAGACAGTATTAGTGCTGCTTCTGCTCCCCCAAATTTTTCCAAACTGCATCAAAAGTGAAAGCTGACCAGTTTTGTCGTATTTCACTGCTTCTATTTGTAACCCTGTGTGCAGCAGTAAAAATGACAAACAAAAACACAGTCTTTTTCACTCTGAGCAGCACTGGATCTATAAAATGGAGGAAAGATGAGAGGTAAAAGCAGAGAATACATTCTACCTTGGACTAGCAAAAAAGTTAAAAAGGTATTAAAATAGTAGAAATACACACTTCCCCATCTAGCACCTGGGAGTGGTGAAGTAATAGACGAACACAAACATCCAGAAAGCTGCAGGGTTACAGATTCATGCTAAACAGAGAGAGAGAGAGAGAGAGAGAGAGAGAAAGCGCCTTCTTCCTTCCAGAAGAACATGAGTGTGTCTCGGTGTGTAAAATGTATCAGAAAACTACAGTACTATCCAGAAGCCAACATGAAAGATGAACGCTGTTTGGGGAGAATCTAAAAACAGCACCTTAGCAGGAACTCCAGCACCTCTGGGTGAGAGACGTTGAGTTTCTCAATTGAGTATTGCTTCTAAAAGCACTTCCCCATCCTCACCTTTCATATCCGTGTTTGCTCAGAAAGCAGGTTTAGTCGTCTGGCTATTAGATACCTTGTAATATTTTCAAACCCTTTGTGCTAGAGGGAATGGTAGGTGGAGAGATGAATGTGATAACTCAAAGGAGACAGATTTTGGTAGGAGAAGTGAGAAAGGAGACACAAAACATAGGGAAAGAAGTAGCACACAATGTAGGGGAGAGATAAATAACAGGGTATATGGAGATAGAAGGGAGAGGCGAGAAAAAGGACACTGCAAAAATAGCGTGAAGAGAGACACCATAAACTTGAGCAGGAAAGAAAAAGCACTGTGCAGCCAGGGAAAGATGTATAAGAAAAGAAAGACTCAAAGTTACACTTTGTTAATTTAATTAAAGTTGATTGAAAATAAATAACCATTAAATATATTACACAAAAAATAGTCCACAAATGTTTTATTCGCCTAAATTGTAGGGGGCTATCAGCACAGGTACTTTCTATGCTGGCTAATAGACCAATGCCTCAGGATGGTAAATTTCTATTACTTTTTTCAAACCTGGATTACACTATTAAAAAAATAAACTATTTAAATGAGGTTTTACACCAAGAGTTCTAAATGAGTTTTGACCCAAAGCAGTCAGATGTTTTTAATTGACTCCATTTGTGTTTAGCAACTTTTAAAAGAAGCTCCTAAAATACCTGGACTGAAATACTTGTGAGGTACTCAGTTCAGTGAATTTAAACCATCCAACGTAATCAAAGAATGTTTTGATTACATGGTCGGAAGGTCCCACATCCATGAATTCTGAAAATGTTGGAACTAGATGTGGAGTGAGCAAGCTACTACTCAAAGTATTTATTACCCATTTATTTAAGATGATTTTCCAAAAATACTTCGGTTTGTTATTTTCTGAATTAAGGCAGATATTTGGAAGGGTAGGTATGAATGAAAATAGGGGTTGTATCAATGAGTTGGGAGGTGAGAAGGACATACAACTAGTTTGTTCCCTCAGTGGATTTACTATACAACATATTGTAACTATATGAGGTTCTCATACTGAAGGAAATATAAGACAGGATAATAAAGACATTCTTAGTCACCAACCCTTCTCTTCCTCTTATACCATATATTACTGCCTCATAGTTGTGCTATCAGAGTGACTCCATCCTGCAGTCAGCAAGTTTTCTTTAACCATCTTAAGATCTGTTTCTTTATCTGGTGGTGATGGGCACTATCAGGACAGGACAGTCTTCCTAACAGCCCAATACCACCTTATTTCAGTGAGACTGGTTTGGAATGTGAGGATGTGACCGTACACTTCCCAGCTTATGGCTGCCCCCGCTGCTTTGCCAAAGGCCTTAGCCTAAGAACAAGGCCTCAGACTATCCTAGTGAGAGAAGGCCTATACACAGGTGGACTGTGATTTTCTTTGTTTTTATATCCCTGTAACTAGCTAAGTGATAAAAATACACCTAAGTTCCTAAAGTATAAGCCTTTACAGGCAGGCCTGAATATCTATATTCTAACAGTTACCATTGTACCAAACAGTTAGTAATTTCTTAATTAATTTTATCAATAGTTTAACAATATTTGGCAAACCTTACACATGTAAAAATATTCTAAATTCCATTTTTCTTATGGTAATACATAGTTTTGCCTTTTCCTGTTCAACTTGCATCACAAGTGGCAGTTAATCAAACTGCTTATTGTTCTTGGCATTTATTTTGTATTTTTGCAAAAGCTGTAATTAGAACATGAACTTCATGGTATTCTTATTTTTTTCTCCTGGCTTTAGTCATTGCTATATCATACACCTCTATATATTATTTATTTTACTGAGTGATGTAGTGAGGTATTTTCCACCTCAACATTTCTGCACTGGGAGAGTGGGTTCAAAACAACATCTATACTGAACCATTATAATCTCACTACCTGGACCATATTTAATTTTCCTGCTGATGAAACAGCTGAGGAACATTTGACACTCAGTTGAGTTATCTGTTTATAATGCAATAAATCGCTTAGAACACTTCAGTTTAAAAAAGCCATACCCAAGCCCGATGCAGTGAAAGATGTCCCTTTAACACACTGTTTATTAACCTACTTCATTTATTTCTGCCATTCTTTTTTCCAAAATAGCTTGTTTGTATAATCTAGTTGCCACCCACTCCTCATGTCTATCAAATAGCTGGCCATCAACCACGTATACATTGTTGCTTACAATTATCAGTTTTTCCTGTTTGGAAAAAGGAGAATCATGTTATAAATTATCTTTAGTTATATAAACTAAATTGTGAGATGATTATGAATATAAAACAACTACAGCCCCAAATAGTGCAATTAGGAACCAATTTAGTAGTTGAAAGTGAACCTTCTTTCCATAAATATACTTTGCTAATCAGAATAATTGGAGTTCTGAAGTACAGAATGTGAAGGACTATGTGCTTTGTAGAAATCTTTCCTTTTCCCCCAGTCCCTATTATTCAGATATTTTCAAATATACATACATCATGTGCTTTCTGGAAATTTTCTGTCTCCAGAAAGTGCTTTACAATGGTATTAATGGACTGTAATTTGTCATTTATCGACCTGCATCATGCAGAAAATCTAAACTTTATATAAAGGATCATTTCACTTTATCATAAATCACTTGATACTAGTAAGCAACCTTTCAAAGTGAAGTAGAAATTCTAGTGGGAGGATGAAGTGGCTGCTCTCTAGCTACAGTTGCTGCTCTCTAGCTACAGTCTTCCATTAAAGTAGGACTGTAGATCAAATGACTGAGCTGAGAGAGTATAGATGATTATTTCAGCCAGCAAAAGAGCTCACTTTCTTTCAGTTTTAAATATCTGTATGCCAGTCTCCCTGTCTTTTACATATTACTCTATAACATCATGAAATTGTCTGTGCAGGGATGGTTAGAAGTAATTGCCCCTCCTAAGATTTCTCATGAAAGTAAACAAAACTGCTTTGTAGTCACTTATCTTATGTTCCAAAGACACAAAGTGCATGTAAAATGTTAACACTCTGACATGACAACAATTTCACCCATTTCACATCCACTTGGCAGAGGTGTAAATGACTTCACAAGGTGCAAAGCAGTGGCAAATAAAGCCCCTCTGACGTTAGGCCTGGCCTACACTCAAATATTGAACCAATAAAATTCTACATTTCTGCCTTGTCTCCAATAGAAGTACACCCTGAGTTACTGTGAAATAGCTATTCCCTTTTCCAAAGGATAAAAGTTTTCCTACCAGTGGAGTTCTACTGGCCCTCTGTAGTATGGACGCACCGGTACAGCTATAACAAGCTCACACACTGCACCACTCTCTTCAGCAGCAACCTACCTCCTGCCTATCTAGCCAGAGAGGGTTTACAACCCTCTCTTTCTTGCCATCACTTTGCTGCTCCATGATTTTAAATAAAACAAAACTTAGTTGAATGAAAATACTCTAACAGCCTACATGGAGGGGCTTTCTCCTAGGTGTCTCCCTCTTCAGGGTTGGAATTCGAGAGTTCACCCTCATCTGAGATGGAGGATGAAGAAAAATTTGTGACTACCAGATTTTTCTCTTTTGAGAGCGAGACATGGAAAGGGGTCGTTAAAAAAAAAACCAACACCACAAGGCTCTTTAGAGTTATTTGGCTAGCTCACTATGAAGCAAGATGCCACAGAATTAGAAACCCTGATAGATCCTGGAGCAAATCTTCCCCCCTATTCTCCTTAGGCTGCTTCTTTGGACTGAGCTGGGAACAGTCTTGGCACCCTAAGAACAGAGTCTGGAAGTGAGTGATAACTCTCCTGACAAGGACTCCTCTGGGTGAGATGCTTAGTTTTGGCATACGTTTTTGGGAAAGGCCCATCTAACGAGAGATTGAGAGAGGTGCTACTTGACAATTTGGGCCCTCAGCTTTCAAAGGAAAACTAGTCAAGGCAATGGTCTGATTCCAACTGGGCATGTTCTGCGAGGCAGCTTGTTTGAAAAGAGGTTATATCTGCATCATCTCCAAGACAGAAGGTGGCTGGGAAGCCTGAGATGGAAAGCCACATACAAATATATTGTGGTCTATTAGGGTATGTTTACGCAGCCCACGGCAGCGAGTGTCTGAACCCAGGTTGAGAAACTGGGGCTCAGGCTATCATGCTAAAAGTAGCTGTGTAGACACTTCAGCTCAGAATGGAGCTCAGACTCTGAAATCCACCCCTCACTAGGCTTCAGAGCCAAGGTTCCAGCCAGAGCTGCAATGACTACACGGTTGTTTTTAGAGCGGTAGCTCAAGTCCCTCAAGCCCAAAACTGTTGACCTGGGCTCAGAGATTCGCTGCTGCTCACTGTACTGTCATGTCCTTAGAGGTCACCATGAGCTATTGCAAGGCTTCCATGGATGGGGCTGCTAGGTGGGGAAAGGGAAGCGTACCAATGAGGAAAAGCACCTCCTCTCCAGCAGAAATGAAACATTGGTGAGTAGCTGAAGAACACTTTTGTCAGCAGCAATTGAGGTGGGTTCAAAAGGCAGCACACCAACTGATCCATTGGAGCTGCTAGGGTGCTTGTCCAGGTTCCACAAAAGGTGATACTGCCAGTGTCTACTGCAAGTGGCAGCTGGGACCCTACCAAAGCTGAGAGCCAGCCACTTAAACTGCTGAGTCCTCCAGTCAACCCACCAGAGCGAAGCTGCTGCCTGAATCTCCCTGGGTGATGCCAGAGCGTCAGCTCATTTTTGTACTGCTGTAAAAGCCACCAGTAGACAGCCAGTGCTCTTGTCCCCAGGCACGATATGCACTGTGCTACCAGTGCAGATGCTAAAATCCAGGGGAGCTGAATCTAGAAGCTGAAACAGTCAGGAAGAGACTTCCAGGAGTAAAGAATACAGAACACTCCCCTACTGATAAGGTTTGGGGAGAAGAGCAGAGCAAGTACCTTTTTCGTTCTTACTGGGCTTTTCAGGCATGCTGAGCTTGGGGATGAGGTAAGTGGGAGAGGAGGAAAGGCTACTGTACTCTGTAAAGCAAAATTCCACTGGAGTCAGAATGCAAGCTAAAACCCCTGTAAGTCTGACACATTTAAGCTTCCTAGCAAGGGGGAACAAAAGGAAGAAAATTTTGAGTCAAATTAGCAGTTTTTAAGGTTTTCTATGTACTCTAGTTTGAGAAGGATGATGTCCAGACACCACTTGTTGCTGCTGCCAGGATGCACGTGGAACTGGAGACTTTTCATATAGAGGAAGCCAAGCCTCTGTAAGTATTGGACAGGTCTAGACCTGCTCCAGAGAGGTAAAATCCATTGTAGAAATGGCAAGCCTAGATAAGACAAAGCTCTCTAATCTTGTCATGCAAGATCATTATAGTCTGCATGAAAGTAGACACTCATGAGAATCTCTTCCCTCTTTACCCACCGTTGCAGGGAGTCAGTGTTTTGGAATCTTTAATTTGTACTTCAAGGTTTATCAGCTTGAGTTAACATCTACATAAGGAAAAACCCTGTGGATATTAAACCTATGTCTACCCTTGTGTTTTTCAGGAAATCTGTCACCACTGCATTACCATTAGCACAGCTCCACTGGTAGTAGCAACTGTGGGAGCAGAAGTGTAGACAGAACACAAGTGCTTTTACTACTGTGTTATCTAACCTTGCTCACGACAAGTCTAGAAGTTACAATGGTAAAAATGCATGTGCCTTGTCTACACTAAGGCTCTCATGGATGTAATTGCATCAGGACCAGCAAAACAAACTTCCAGAGATATAAAAGAGCTTTTTTAACAAACAAAAAGAAGTTTTGAAAGGGACTTGAACAGTCACACCACAGGACATTAACCAATCTCTAGCTAATGGGAGTTAGGAACTAGCTTTCCCCGGGGGCAGATTATTTCATATATGCCTATTGCAGGATTTCTTCCACCTTTCTCTGAAGTCACTAGTGGTAGCCACTTTTAGAAACTGAATACTGGATTAGATGGACAACTGGGCTGATCTAGTGAAAGCAGGTTCTGAATGTGCTCTCCAACTGGCATCTAGTGATGAGCTGTGAACAAAAAAAACTTCAGGAACTGATCTTGTTTGCACTGACACACTTACTCTGCCTTTGTGCACAGCATGATGGAGTTGCTTTTCCCAAGTGATCACTTTTGGCTGTTGTTGGATTGCCAATCATTTTGGTGTTTGGTGCAGGGGTGATGAAAGACTGTTGCCCTTGTTGCGTGAGTGGGAGTGCTAGGGCTGTGCTTGACCTGCCCTGGTTGAGGCGGCCACCTGTTGATGTGGGCTCTACCTAAGAGTCCTAGACACCATCTTATCCTCCCCTCTGTTTAATGACAGAGCTGGTTAGACTCAATGGAGAGTCTTTTGTTTTGTTACAGATCAAAAGAGCTGAAATCACTGATAACCAGGTCTAGGTGATAAGCCTAATACCTGCTATAGGACAGTGTGTACAGTGAAAGACTACCCAGCCTGCATTAGTAGTGAGGCTGTCCCACTGAGAGCTGAAATCACTGATAGCTGTGTTAAGTGGTAAGACTTCAAGACATAGCAGAGGTTGCAATAGAGAGACCAGTGGCGGAGCGAATGACGACACAGCAGCCAGTGGCAGAACAGACGACGACACAGCAGCCAGCGGCGGCACACCGACACAGCGGCGGAATGACGGCAGGCAGCAATGCAGGTGCAGAGTGAATGGCATGGCGGCGGCAGCTGAGGCATAGAGCGATGCTTCCAGCCCTACCTATTGGAAGTGAACTCACACAAATGCACCTCTGACTCTGGGTCTTCGCTGACAAGAGACAACAACTGTGAGTAGGCTTTCATAGATACTAAGGTCAGAAGGGACCATTATGATCATCTAGTCTGACCTCCTGCACAACGCAGGCCACAGAATCTCACCCACCCACTCCTGTGAAAAACCTCTCACGTATGTCTGAGCTACTGAAGTCCTCAAATCACAGTTTAAAGACTTCAAGGAGCAGAGAATTCTCCAGCAAGTGACACGTGCCCCACCCTACAGAGGAAGGCGAAAAACCTCCAGGGCCTCTTCCAATCTGCCCTGGAGGAAAATTCCTTCCCGACCCCAAATATGGCGATCAGCTGAACCCTGAGCATATGGGCAAGATTCACCAGCCAGATACTACAGAAAATTCTTTCCTGGGTAACTCAGATCCCACCCCATCTAACATCCCATCACAGGCCACTGGGCCTATTTACCATGAATATTTAATTACCAAAACCATGTTAACCCATCATACCATATCCTCCATAAACTTATCGAGTTTAATCTTAAAGCCAAATAGATCTTTTGCCCCCACTGCTTCCCTTGGAAGGCTATTCCAGAACTTCACTCCTCTGATGGTTAGAAACCTTCGTCTAATTTCAAGTCTAAACTTCCCGATGGCCAGTTTATATCCATTTGTTCTTGTGTCCACATTGGTACTGAGCTTAAATAATTCCTTTCCCTCTCCGGTATTTATCCCTCTGATATATTTATAGAGAGCAATCATATCTCCCCATAACCTTCTTTTGGTTAGGCTAAACAAGCCAAGCTCCTTGAGTCTCCTTTCATAAGACAGGTTTTCCATTCCTCGGATCATCCTAGTAGCCCTTCTCTGTACCTGTTCCAGTTTGAATTCATCCTTCCTCAACCTGGGAGACCAGAACTGCACACAGTATTCCAGGTGAGGTCTCACCAGTGCCTTGTATAACGGTACTAAAACCTACTTATCCCTACTGGAAATACCTCTCCTGGTGCATCCCAAGACCGCATTAGCTTTTTTCACAGCCATATCACATTGGCGGCTCATAGTCATCCTATGATCAACCAATACTCCAAGGTCCTTCCCCTCCTCCATTACTTCTAATTGATGCATCCCCAGCTAATAACTAAAATTCTTGTTATTAATCCCTAAATGCATAACCTTACACGTATCACTATTAAATTTCATCCTATTACTATTACTCCGGTTTACAAGGTCATCTAGATCCTCCTGTATGATATCCCTGTCCTTCTCTAAATTGGCAATACCTCCCCCAGCTTTGGATCATCTGCAAACTTTATTAGCACACTCCCACTTTTTGTGCCGAGGTCAGTAATAAAAAGATTAAATAAGATTGGTCCCAAAACTGATCCTTGAGGAACTCCACTGGTAACCTCCCTCCAGCCTGACAGTTCACCTTTCAGTAGGACCCGTTGTAGTCTCCCTTTTAACCAATTCCTTATCCACCTTTCAATTTTCATATTGATCCTCATCTTTTCCAATTTAACTAATAATTCCCCATGTGGCATGGTATCAAACGCCTTACTGAAATCTAGGTACATTAGATCCACTGCATTTCCTTTGTCTAAAAAATCTGTTACTTTCTCAAAGAAGGAGATCAGGTTGGTTTGGCACGATCTGCCTTTTGTAAAACCATGTTGTATTTTGTCCCATTTACCATTGACCTCAATGTCCTTAACTACTTTCTCCTTCAAAAATTTTTCCAAGATCTTGCATACTACAGATGTCAAACTGACAGGCCTATAGTTACCCGGATCACTTTTTTTCCCTTTCTTAAAAATAGGAACTATGTTAGCCATTCTCCAATCATACGGTACACCCCCTGAGTTTACAGATTCATTAAAAATTCTTGCTAGTGGGCTTGCAATTTCGGGTGCTAATTCCTTTAATATTCTTCGATGAAGATTATCTGGACCCCCCGATTTAGTCCCATTAAGCTGTTTGAAAAGCTGAGCAAAAGGACACTGTCCAACATACTCTGAGTGGGTTTTTTGCTCATGATCACGTTTTCAATCATGCTTGTGGCGTTTTCCCAAATGAATGTCGGGTACCTTTCCCCTTTTTATTAAAAGTTGTCTTTTCCATACACAGACTCAGTGTTTGCAAGAAGGGAAGAAGTATTATCTCGTAGAGGTTCCCAGAGGTAGTGTGCAAGTGTCCCAGAACCGGTTCTGTATTAATAAAAGGAACCCCCCTAGATATTGAACCAGGCCCTCATTGCTGCCGACTCCACCTGGCAGAAGGGTTACACTAGGATGGAAATTCCTATACTGTTAGGATTCGTAGGAAACTGGATTCCCAGCTATAACTGCTTTTACTTTAACCAAGATTTTCTTTACTTCTCTATGGATGGGAACACTTTTCTTACTGTAGCATTAAATCCAATTCTAAGAAGAGTAGTTCAAGTGAATGTGTGCACACACGCTTGTCTTGATTCATATTTTAACTCAGTTGATAGAATGGTTGAAGAATTCCACTGGTGACTTTGAGCTGAAGCAAAACCAAAATCAGTCCCATAAATGGAGAATAATGGAAATACACTCAATCCTCAATCTAACGTCAGTTTGGTAGCAATCCTCTAATGAGAGATTCATGCTAGAGATGGATAGAGAGAAAGATAAGCAATGCTGTCTAAGCAGAAGATAAACACTGTATCCAGTGGAAAAAAATGCAGGAAAGTTCATTTAAAACCATATATTAAATTTAAAAAATTATTGTCAATGTTCTAATTAGACACAGTACACAACTATTTTATTCCTTTAAATCTCAAAATATGTGGTGGCAAAGTTATTTTGCACTCTTAATAGGTTTAGCCTCAAGCTACCACAGTGGTCCCCAAACTTTTTATGTCACGCCCCCCCTTACTTGTAATATAATCTGGCCCCACCCACCCCCCAGAGCTGCGGTCAGGAGCCAGGGCCAGGAGTAGGGCCATGATCAGGGGCAGGGATCCGGGCCACGGTCAGGGGCTGAGGCCAGAGTTGGAGCTGCAGCTGGGACTGCGAAGGGGCCTGTGCTGGAGCCGGGAGCAAAGCCAAGGCTGGGAGCCAGGGGCCTAGGCGGGGGCTGCACCTGTGGGTGGGTGCATGGCAGGGTCAGGTAGTGCTCTCTCCCCACCCTCCCTCCCCCAAACATTTCTCTGTGCCCCCCTGGGGGGGGGGGGCAAGCTCCGGAGTTTGGGTGCCACTGAGCTACCAGGTGTTGCATACAGTTTTTTCAAGTTCCTGTACATATATTTTGTATTTAAAGATAATTCTTCTCATATTCCAAGACTATTACTATTTTGTTTCGATGCTTTTTTCTTGAACATTTTCCAGATAAAGCTTTGGATTAACCTAAGCAAGGTGATCAAGAACACTAAATTTCAATAACAGAGAACAGAAAATGTGGCCTTCAGCATATTAAACTCACTACTGTGAGCTATACATGAAAATATATTACTCACCTCAGAAAACTCTCCATTGCTATAATTGTCATTTCACACACCAGTGATCAATCTTAGCTGAGCACATTCTGAGAGTCCATAAAAAATTACATACCAAAGAAAAATTAAAGCCCTTCCTTCATAAGCAAGTTTACTCACCCTGTGAGTTTATATGAAAATGACTTTTCTGCTGTTTTTTGGTACAAGGACAAACAAACTGAAGAAATGTAAATAGCTGATGGGAGGGGTCAAGACATGTAAATAGCTGATAGGAAGGGACAATGACTCAGCAATCTACATCGTTCATACTTTTAATCAGAAACACATACAAAGACAGCAAGATTACTTTAAAAACAAAATCTTTAAAGTAGATCCAATCTGTAATCTTAATAACCATTCACACACACACACACACACACACACACACGGTTATGGAGTACAAAGTATATACCCCGTCTCTCCTTCCTAAGAGGTGCTAGATCAGGATTCTTGATCTCCAACTTGCTCTGCTTTTTCCACTCAGCCAACTGCAGTTTGAAACCTCCAATCTTACACATAAGCCTCCCAATCAGAAGCTGTAGCTAAAGATGCTGAAGAACATCTGGGAGGTAAAAATTCCAGGCTACATTTAGGTGACTAACAAAAGATAGTTCTTAATAATAGGAAGAAGGGTTTGGGTGAGGAAAATAAACTAAAGAGTGACACTAAACTGAGACGGAAGTAGATAGAAGATCACAAATAGAACTGGTCAGGTATTTACTGTCAACGTGATTTTGATATAAAAATGGAATTTCTGAAAAATATAAATTTTCAATGGGAAAATTTTGATTTTGCTGAAATTATTTGTTTAGATTTACTTGATGGATTTTCTTGGTTCAACCCAAATCAAGAACAATTTGGCTTTTTTGAATTGAACCAATGCATTTTGTTTGGTTTCAGTCTGACGTTAACTACATTTGTAGTTCAGTGATTCATGCCACCATTCTACCCTCTGGGCAGGGCTCCCTGGCCAGCCTATATCTCCCAAGGTAGACTGAAGTTTCCCTTACTAACAATGCTGTGCCCCATGGTATATGCTGTCAGGCCAGGTAGTCAAGCCATAGGCAACAGTGACAGCATCAGGCAACAGAACAACACCACACGAGGCACAGCAGCACCATTAGTAGATGCAATTTAACATCAAGCTAACATAAAACAAAACATCTAACATCTGTTAAACATACCACAACATTTTAGGAAAGTCAAAACATTTTGTTCTGGTAATATATATATAAAAATTAATTTTGACATTTCCCAATCAAAATTTTACAGAACCTGTCATTCAGCAAAAGAAATGCGACATTTTGATTTTTTGCCCTGATTCAGAAGAAAAACAAATGTGAAAAAACAACCAGTTAACAACCTTTCCATACCTGTTGTTCTTCAAGACGTGTTGTGCATGTCTAGTCAACTGTAGGTGTTTGTGCACTCCAGTGCATTGTAGTCACAGAGTTTCTCTCTTGGTGGTACCTGTCAGGGCAGTGCTAGTGCCTTCTGCTCCTTCATGCACTACGCACGGGCATAAAGGGCCAAGCCACCTGTCATCCGCCTGCCCTCCCAGTTCCTTCTTACTGGAAAAACTCCAAGAGAGAGGGTAAGGAGGATGGGTCATGAAATGGACATGTGCAACACATCTTCAAGAACAATAGCTATAGAAAGGTTAGTAATCATTTTTGATTCTTCAAACAATTGTACATCCATTCCACTGTAAGAGACTCACAAGCAGTATCAAATGGAGCTCGCTTTGGAACAGGGACTTGAGGACCACTCCTTCAAATTTAGCATCATCTCTAAATTGTTGAGAGACTGTGCAGTGAGAGGCAAACGTATGACATAATAACCCAGCTGCAGCATTGCAAATGTCTAATATTGGCATGTTAGCCAGAAATTCTGCAGAAGTCGCTTGGAATCTAGCCAAATACTCTATCTGGTGGCTTCACGCTAGCCAACTGGTAACACAGATATTCAAGATGAAATCCTTTGCATGGAAACAGGACTGCCCTTCATTTTGTCCACAAAAGCAATGAACAATTGAGACACGCCTGAAAAATGTAGTCATTCCAGGTAAAACTGCTAACGCTCTTCTAACGTCTAGAGTGTGCATTCTCTCCTCCTGCTTACTACCATGAGGCTTTGGGGAGAAAGTCGGTAAGAAAATTGCTTGGTTGAGATGAAAAGTGGAGACCGTTTTCATAAGAAAGCTTGGAAGGGAAGAAGGTGGCAGACTTTATCTGCGTAAAAAATCTGTATGTGGAGGATCTGATACTAGCATCCTCAACTCCACCACTCTTCTGCCTGATGTAATGGCTACTAAAAGCTCTACCTTCACTGAAAGATGCAACAGAGCAGGTCACCAGAGGCTTGAGACGGGGAACTAATCAGCTTTGTTAAGACTAGATTCAGGCTTCATGGTGCAACAGAATTCTGTACATGTGGAAACAGTCTGTCCAATCCCTTACATTGAGATTGGGTTGGAAAAAAGGGAACAGTTATCCACAGAAGGGTGGAATGCTGACACAGCTGCTATGAGTACCCTTATGGGGCTAACTGGGCGATCAGTATAAGACATAAGTATAAGTCCTGTATAACCTTGCACAGAACTTTGGGTAGAAACATACAGCAGACCAGTAGCAAAGCCTCTGTCAATGAACCCAGGCTGTGTCCCACTCTGGAAAAGAACTGGTAATATTTTACATTGTCCTTTGTTGCCAACAAACAGCTTTCCCCACAGCTGGAAAATAGATTTTGCTATGTCTCACCAAGGGACCACACATGGTGATTGATAGATCGCCTGAGAAAGATGTTTGACAGCATATTTCTGAACCCCCAAGTAGTAGGCCACTTTCAGAAATAGAGTTGCCATTGCAGAAGTCCCAGAATAGTACTGCTTCCTTACAAAGTAGAGCAGACCTGTCTCCCCACTGCTTGTTTATATAAAACACAGCAGTCATATTGTTGGTCAGCACCAATACACCCTCCTCCTGATGCAAGGAACACTATTCAAGCTAACTGGATAGCCCACAACTTCCTGATGTTTGTGTGTAGACTGAGATCTTGGGGAGACCAGGCACCTTGCGTCTGTAGAGGCCCAAATTGAGCCCCCCCAACCCAGGCATCCATAACTAAGGTAAGAGATTGTTGAGGGCGAAAGGAACTCCCTGGCAGATGTTGGTTGGGTCTATCCACCAATCTATAGAAGATAGGATGTAACTTGGTACGTACACTAATGTATCTATGTGGTGCCTTTTTGGAGAATTCACATCTGCCAACCAGCCTTGACACACAATCTGGTGTACTGGACCATGTAAGTGCATGCTGCCATGCGCTGGAGCAGCCTTAAACAGTTTCTCACTGGGAAGACAGTCTGTAGAACCATGGCACAAGAAGATGCTGACAAAGGTGCTTTAGGAGCCAATCTTGACAGGCCTGTAGTGGGCTGAAGAATCAACGAACTCCCCTATTTAGAGGTGTATTCTGGAGAGTGCTTCCCCCTTTAAAGATTCGGGAATGCATTTGAGAGGTCAATCTCTTCACGTCTTTTGATAAGTCTGGCACCAAATCCTATTTCTGATGCCTCTTCCTTGGTATTAGCAATGCCAAGCTGCGTCTTGGTACCAGCAACCGCTGGCGAGGTGCTCAGTACCCTGACCAAGGTAGACGACTCAGATGGAGGACACAGTGTTGATTTGAGCAGCAGGTGTTTTAGTCTGGCTGCCCTATCTTTTTTAGAATGGGGCTTAAAGCCCTTTAAAATGGCACAACTGTCACTCAGGCTATGTCTACACTACTGCGGTAAGTCGACCTACGCTACGCAACTCCAGCTATGTGAATAATGTAGCTGGACTCAACATACCTTAGGTCAAGTTACCGCAGTGTCTACACCACTGGGGGTCGACGGGAGAAAATATCCTGTTGACTTACCTTACTCTTCTCGTCAGGGGTAGAGCATAGGAGTCGACTGGAAAGCGATCTGCAGTTGATTTGGCGGGTCTTTACTTGACCCACTAAATTGACCACCGGTGGATCGATCTCAGAGCGTCTATCCCAGCTGTAGTGTAGACCTGCCCTCAGTGAGCCTTTCCCCAAGCACTTAAAGCAGCTGGGGAGAGGGTCACTATTAGGCATTGCCTTACCACAAGGGTGGCAGGGCTTGAAATCCAGAGAGCGCAGAACATTTCCAGTACCAAGGCCGTTACCCAGACCAGGTGTCAGAACCACACAAAACAACAATTATTTTACGAACAACTAACTAACTAACTGCACAACATGTACTATTTACAGGACTTGCCTAAAGACTTGCAGAAGCAAGGACAGGGAGCTCTAACAACTGTCATTGGCAATAGGAAGGAACTACGAGGGGTCAGGGAAAGGTCTTCCCTTTCCCTGCATGCGCAAGGCAGCAGAGGACACTCGGGCCGCTCCTATGGGTATCACTTGGGGGGGGGGGGGGGGACTCTCCAACAACTGTGCACTGGAGCACACAAACACCTATAAAGGAATGGACATGTGCAATCACTTGAAGAAGAATACTGAAATTTCCAGTGAAATGGAAAGTTAAATTTTGTCTTAGCTCTAAGAAACCAACAAGTCTTCTGAAGGGAAGAAAGGAGGTACCACCACAGAAAGCTGCTGCTCACCATCTCTCCTGCTCTTTGTAAGTGAAATTCACCCCAGGGCAGAGAGCCAGCACCAGACTTATACATCACATAAGTGGTTCATAGGTCCGATGCTAGTCCTCTGAACAGGGTAAATTTCATGCAATGGCAACTTCTATCCTTGCGTTTACTGATGTCTCCCCTCCCACAGAAACAAACTCCTCGTTATCCCTATTTATTCACCATGCAGTTCTTTCTGTGTAGTGGTCTAATTCAGGCTCCTATCCTGCAAACTATTCCACATAAGCAAATCTGCACCAATGTGGAGTTCAACTGATATAAGGTCCATTTCAGATGCAAGGCTCCACTCAGAGTACAGATTGCAAGATGAAGCCCATAAAATGTAATTGCTAAAGAACAAAGGCCTTTGCTCTATTGGCTTCAGCGCACCATGAGCACCCATAGCTTAAATTAATAAAGCAAGCAATCATCTAAAGATCACTAGAGCACTATCCCACATAGAAAAATGAGAAACTAAAACCAGGGTAAAAAATATATCATCATCATAATATTCTGTGCCATTCACAGTTATTTTGATGGAATGGCTCTTTCCAGATTAAGGATCCACGTAGAACAGCCGCTTCAGTCGTCACCCTACAATTCAAATTTTTAACAGGGTACTCCATAGCAGCACCAGGTAGGATTTACTCAACTGCCTATCGACCTCAACATAACTTCAGAAGGGGCTTAATGAGAGCACATGTATTCTAAGGCAATTTACAGTGGCAACCTAATACTGGTCACCACTGTCAGGCAGAAGGGAGGTTACTTGGGGATGAGAAAATGAAAGAGGAAACCAAGCTTCAAAAGAGGTTTGTATAACAGGCTGTACAGTATAATTAGTAAAGGAGAAAGGACAAAATGTGAGAACAATGGTATTAGAGAATAAAAATTAGTTGTGGGAGCAGAGAGAACTCTCCACAGGAATGTTATAAAACATGGCATTCATTTTAGATTTCTCTAAAGTTAGATGTTTTAAAACCACTTGCAGTAAACCCAAAATGTACTACTTAATATAGAATAGTATAAAACATTTATGATTTTTCTAAATGTGAAAATGTTACTATATGTAATGGAAAATATTTTGGTAAGGTTTAATAGCTGGAAATATTTGGGAAACTAGTCTCTAGCTGAGCCCTACCTAACACCTTGATGCCAGAATACGTGTTAATGGAAAAAGAAAACAAGTTTTACACCTGTATAATTGTTTTTGTACCTCTGGTTCATAGAGGGGCTAAATGTATCATCATCTCAAATACTCTCAGACACCTCTGAGCATTCTGACCATTTAAGTGTATAGAAAGTACACTTAGTGAGCATTCATCTGTAGGGTCAAATCATGCTCACGTTATCCTCATTTAAGTCAATGGAACTAACTTCTCAAATAAGATAAATAGGTTTGGTGCCAAAGTTTACAATCTAATTTTTTCTTCTTTTAAACTGGTGAAGTAGTCCTCCCTACCTTGTATGTCAGTGGAGTTAGAGGTGATCCCAAAATATGTCATTCAGAGTCAAGGCATTCAGAAGTCTTCACCAGACTGACACTATTCCTAGTTATATCTATGCAAAAAATGCTGCAGAAGGAAAACGGTGATGGGAAAACACTGACCATTCACAGAATCTAAGGACAAGCAGTGGTTTTTCAATTTTCTCTGAATAAATAAGTGACATGCCTACTAAAATTCTACCATAAATAAAACCAAATTCTTCTAGAATCAGTTACAGAATATTTATAATATTGGCACTAGTCAGTATTTATGAAGTGTTTTTATTTATGTAGACATGCTGTAGTTATCAATAAGATATAACCTGAGCCAATCTCCACATTTCAAAGATTAAACTGCTAAGGAAACTGACCCATTCTCTACTACAAGAATTCCATGTAGAAGGATAGTGAGGAAACAATAACAGAGGTACAGAGAGAGAAGAAAAAGGGATCTGTATTACCAGTAGTTATGGAGTTGGCGGTAGAATCTCCTTCTCCACCCCACTAATCATTTAAGTGATTATTTACAGCAGATCCACCTCCAAAAGAATTCTTAATTTATTTAACTGGGTTTGCAATGGCTGAAAGTTTAGGTTTAGAGCACAATTTTTCAGTGCTGTTAAAACAAAATGTTATTTGCCAAAACAACTCTAAGGGTGCATCTACATGAGAGAAAATGTGCCTTAAGACAGGTGTCTGCTAGGGTTCCCGGTGTCAGTTTTCGCTGCCTTTTTTTTTTTTTTTTTTTTAAACAATGTAAGGGTGGACTAGACAAACAATGTAAGGGTGGACTGGACTATAAACCTGTTACAGAACAGTATTATACAACCATATCGCTCCCAATATATGTCAGCAATTAAAAAACCCTGTTAGTTTAGGGCATCCATGCTCTGTCACAGACACACACACACACACACTACAGAACAGTAATATCTGTAGGGCAGAAAATTCCTAGAAGTGGCACTGTGGGATTCTATATTTATCCACTCGCAACAGCTTACTTGTCAAACTCACTCCAACTGCCAGAACTGTAAAATCCACTTGGCATCTGAGATATCAAGCTGTGTTCTTGGTATCTTATATATTCAAAAGCAAGAAAGATTTTACAATCAGATATTAGTTGACAATTGTGCTGATGTAAGAAGCAAAAATTTTTTTAGTTGACACCACACCCACCACACACCATCCCTCATGTCAAGCTTTCATTTGTTTCCACCTCTGGGGGGGAAAAAAAAAGTCAGCCTTTTGACAAATATTTACCTTTACACAAAATTTCTGTATGCTATTGTTTCTTTTACATTTACTACAAAAAAACCCTCTAATATAAAGTTTATAAGAATCCTCAGAATCATACAAAAATCACCTCAATCTTTGTGTGTATATAGCTATATAAAGAATAGTTTTGGCATCTGGAAAAGTTATGAAATATCCTTCAATTTGAGTAAGATATCAAATCTAGTTTCACTATGTAACCTGAAGCAATATCCCAAAATGGTTTATTCTAATATCAGTTCTGTAATAATTTAAAAAACTCTCAACCCACTGTGGAAAATAGTGTGTGTATATAGATCATGTGATTTGCCAATTGTTTCTCCCAAACTGTAAGCAATCTACAAGTAGTATGAATTACCCAAGTCTTATAATTTTAGAGTTAATAGCCTCCCAAAAAAGCAACATTTGAAAATGGATACGTAAACCTGCACTTTCTTTCCTCCAAAATATCTTACTTAAGCTGCTATGTAGGGGAGCGACAGATTTTACGGTTAAGACTATAAACTAAATCTCTCCGCCTGTGACAGCATATTGAGAGCTCCCCCATCTTCTCGCAGATAAGTTTCAAACCACAATTTGTAAGGCACAGCCATAGCCACATTACAAGAAACACTGACAGCTTGAAAAATCATACTGCAACCTGAAAAATTTGTACCAATAGCAGATTAATACTTAACACTGCTGAAACTGAAAGATTGGAGGGAGAAAAAATTATTTTTCCAGTTTGTTTACTTTGGTATTTGATAGCACTCTATAAAATCAGTTTCACTATTTTGTTGATGGGCAAGTACACTTCCCATGTCATGCACTAAAATGACACTATCACTCTCATGCATTGCTCTGAAACAGCTCATATGGATACTCTCCCCCCAAAGCCCTTCAATAAAGGAACAATGCACTGATGAAACTAAAAATGCAGCAGACAGGTGTATGCACAAAGAGAAGAGCTGGGCGTGAGAAGGTCTGAACTTAATTATATAAAGGCTCTTTGTAAATATCAGGGAAGCAGAAAAACCCTATTTAAAAAAAAAGTTTCAAGCTCTAATTTCAGAACAAACTCTGTAAAAAAGTGCTCTACCAGAAAAAGTGTTTTTTGAATGAATCAGTTTTTAAAAATGCATAGTTGTCAGTGTCCCTTTAGTTCATATGATGAATGTATTGAAACATATGTATATTCAATGATTGCTCAATTTCAGTTCGGGGGAGTGGGGTTGAAGATTCGGAAGCAAACAGGGCATGGTCCCTGAGGAGGAAAGGGAGGAATAAAACAGTATCTTTCTTCCGAGTGGCTCTCCGCTTCTTCCATACCATTAACCCCATTTTATAAAACCAAAAAGTTTTGGAGAGTCTTTTCCCATCTAGTAATACAGAAAGAGAAGGTGGTCATGACACCCCTAGATTTTAGGCTGAAAAGCAATCTTACGTGAAAGTAAAAATAAAAAACAGGGTCCAGGAAACTGGCTTAACACTGCCATTAAGACTTTTGCGATCCTCTCTGTAATATAATTCAAACAATTGTAACACAAACCTGAGCGCCTTACATTTAAAATCATTATCTATGACCAATGGAACAGTTCAGATAATATACTAGTAGAATAAATGGAAACTGGCTCAAATAATGTACTCCTCCCACATCCAGGTCGAATGTGCATAAACAGAATGCATAAAAGGTACTAAACTGCAAAAATATGATTCTGCAACAAAGAAAGAGAACCCCCATACCTAGATGTTTTTCCATAAGCTACTTCCTCATATGGGAAACTATACTAAACTGAGGCTTGGCTGTAGTCATACTTTTCTAGACCTAGATAATTTCAAGTGAAGGCATACCAGATTTTATTCTTACTTGGCAACAACAATATAGCCTATTGAATTCTAGGCTGCTTCTAATGTTATCTGTTAAGCATATTAATGATTGAATGCAATTCAGCAAAAGTGATCTCTATTACATTAAAGGTAAAATTATATGATACATATAAAAATTAGACTATATCAATTTTAATTAATCCTTCCCAGCCATGACACTATAAGCTACAACCATTTTTCATCATCAGCTTTACATAGTGCTACAACAGACTTGTTTGGTTTTTTTCTTAAACCAAAGCAAATTTCAAGAGAATCAAAATTTCCAAGTATCAGAACCCTATTTCAGTAGTCAAAAAAAGGAAATCAAAGAACAAAAATAAATCATGACCAGACCCATTCTGAAAGGCAAATTAAAGGAATCTGACAATTGTTGGAGATAGGAAAGAAGTCTTTGTACCCTACTTAAAATATCTATTGTGATTTTTTAAAAATATATTCCATTTAGACAATAAAAAGATTTGCGTATCCTTTGGAAGGTCAGCGTTGAAGACCATAAAACTTCTTCAGCCCTGATCCCGCTAAGATTTACATACTTACATCTTTAAACTGTATGTACATTGTGAACAATCCCATTGATTTAAGTGGGTCACTGATGGGTCAATTTAAATGGGTTTTTATTTTATTCTAACCCATGCCCTATTTCTATTTTTCAATTTTTAAAACCCAATACCTATTTTCAAATTAATTTTTCTGCTTTTTAATCTATTGCCTATTTTTTGCCTTTGCCTAGTTTTCCCTTTTTTTTTTTTTAATCATCCATATAGTACAGAAAACATGTTAAAAGAAAAGGAGTACTTGTGGCACCTTAGAGACTAACCAATTTATTTAAGCATGAGCTTTCGTGAGCTAAGGTGCCACAAGTACTCCTTTTCTTTTTGCGAATACAGACTAACACGGCTGTTACTCTGAAACCTGTCAGAAAATATGTTTTTCCTATTTTTCCCCAAATTATCAATCCTTTCCTTTCTCTGTTGACTTCATCGGATTAAGTCCTCTTTGATCCATTCTTGTTCTTTAACGGATTCTGAAAGTACTTAATGAGTAAGGCTATTCTCACTCCACAAGCAGTCCCATTAAATCAATCGCAAGGTACTACGCAGGGATACAGAATCTGGCTGTAAATATAAGTTGACTATTTAAACTGCATGGCTACCAAAAGTTCATCATACAATTTAGCATATGCACTTTGACAAATTAAAGACTGCGTGACTGGAGAACATATCATGTACGATGCAACTTAGGCCCTGATCCTGCAAAGACTTACAAATGTTCTTAACCTTTCACACTATAAGTAGGCCCACTGACTTCAATAGGACTACTCACTGGGCATAAGGTACCTAAGTTTTCGCAGGATCAGCGTCACAATGTGATAGGTAGGATGCAAATGATAAAGAAAAATTAAGAATGTTTTTGACACTGCTTTTAAATCACAGTAAGACTATCTTTCAGACACCCCAATTCTGTGAGGGGAAAGAAAAAAAGTTTAAAAATTGAGCAAAATAACTTTAAAAGAGAAAAAGAGTAAAAGGTTATAAAATGGCTGTGAACAACGATATTACAAGACAGTAAAGGTAAAAAATGCACATCGGCCATGCAAACAACTTTACTCATTACGGCTTAATGGACAAGCGAGTGTTCTTTTAAAGTAAGACTATATAACCTCGAAAAGAAAAGGAGTACTTGTGGCACCTTAGAGACTAACCAATTTATTTGAGCATAAGCTTTTGTGAGCTACAGCTCACTTCATCGGATGCTGTAGCTCACGAAAGCTTATGCTCAAATAAATTGGTTAGTCTCTAAGGTGCCACAAGTACTCCTTTTCTTTTTGCGAATACAGACTAACACGGCTGCTACTCTGAAACCTATATAACTGCAGATCATTAAGATTCCACATGCAACCTTTAATAGCCTGAGTGCTTATTAAGATGGGTCATCTTCTGATACTTGTGCTAAACACAAGCTTGATTACAACCCAATTTTAAAACAAATACAAATTCCATAACCCTTAAACAGATATCTGATTAAACTCCTAATATTCTCAAATTAGGTCATTCAGAATCCTCAATATTATAAAACGAAGTGTTTTGATGTAAGAAAATGTTAATCATTCAGTATCAAGTGGAGGGTAGATTCCTTATTATAATGTTTATTATTTGAGATAGTAGTGTTAATTTTCCTCTTTACAGATGTTAAATAGAATTCAAAATTTAATGTAAAAGTAAGTCCACAATAGAAATATTTTGTACAATCGCAGCACTGTTAACAGAGTCAGACTGACTACAAAACCCGACAGAACAAAGCAGTGACAAGTCATCTAAAAATTAAAAACAGGAAAAAAGGGAGCACTTGGTAAATTTAGAATCTTAATTATTTACATTCCTTTTAAAGAAAATATTTAACATTAAGCGCCTACTTAAATATTTTTGTACTCAACCTTTATGCTTGAAACTCTCACTGTTTCCCTTTAGTAGCCATAATATTGTATCCATTTTGTCATTATTTTTAATTTAAAAACATAAGCCTGTTGAAGAGAGACAAGAAAAAATAATCGACTTCAACATATTTTATTTGACAAATTTGTAAATTTGACAAAGTAAGTCTTAATCAGGATTATGAGGGAATCTGTGTAAGGCTGACTAACAAAGGATACGGTATCATAAAACAGAACAAATGGAAAGAGGGTAACAACTAGCTGCCACCAATTTCTAATTCTTTAATGCTACAGAAGGCGCATAGACCAATGGTTCTCAAACTAGGGCTGCCGCTTGTTCAGGGAAAGCCCCTGGCGGGCCAGGCCGGTTTGTCTACCTGCCGCGTCCACAGGTTCGGCCAATCGCGGCTCTCACTGGCTGCGGTTCGCCGCTCCAGGCCAACGGGGGTTGTGGGAAACAGCGTGGGCCAAGGGATGTGCTGGCCACTCTTCCTGCAGCGGCGAACCGTAGCCAGTGGGAGCTGTGATCCGCCGAACCTGCGGACGCGGAAGGTAAACAAACTGGCCTGGCCCACCAGGGACTTTCCCTAAACAAGCGGTGGCCCTAGTTTGAGAACCACTGGCATAGACAACACTTTTCACTGATAAGAGAATACACAACTGTACCATTAAACCTGTATACTACCGTCAATTTCATCTTATTTAAACTGAGTTGCCATGCAATACTACACACTGAAGTACTATGTCCTCAAGTTACACTGTCATTATGTATAGATTCTTTTCTAGGTTTACAAAACTTCTGAGTTTTGGTCTAAGCCAAAAGAGCTGCCAAAATGAAGCTGCAAGTTTACTGATAAATGTTAGTCAAAACTAAACAACAAAAATAGGGACTTTTGTATCACTGCTGGGTTTCTTCCTATGACCTCCACGTGTCAGCTTCTTGCTCCTCCCTCAATTGCAAAACTGAAGAGTGGTGTTGATACGTTAACTAGTTTTTGCCAATGCTTCAAAAATTGTAAATAAAATAAATAAATAGTTTTCTTCTGACACAATATGCTCAAATTTTTGCTGCGTCATACTTTTTCTAAAAGGGAGTTAAGTAATATTGTACACATTTGCAATAGCTTATAAACTGATTAAAAGGGAGTCTTAAAATGAAACAAAATGTGGTTTTAATTGGCAAAAGTAAATGCTCAATGCCAATTTTATTGAATTTAGCATTTTTTCCAGCCAATCCAATTTTATAAGTTAGTTGTTGGACAAATGCGAACTTTAAATTACAATGGGATCTTGTATTTCTGCTCCACTGAAGAGATAGCAAAATTTATTGTAGAATTATTTTAAGTTGTGGGGCAACATTAACTTGTAGCTGTCTGTATTTCCACTCCATAGAATCCAAAATCCTTGCCACTTCATCATGCAATAGTTGTGAAATTTAATAACCCTTTTAGTATGTTTGGAAGTACAGCATACGTCCAGGAAAATGAACATGTGGTTTGTCATTATGACAGATTAACAAAGTGCAACCCCAAAATGTTCCCTACAGACACATGCACTGCAAGGTTGAAAAATCCTTCCCTGGTCATTATACAAAATGGCACCAGCTTTTCAACTAAGCACTGAATTTCTTTCGAACTGCATTCATTTACTTTGACACGGATGCCATCCAAGACGTATACTGAAGATGAGAAATAGAAAACACCAAATAAAAACATGCTGCAATTAGAAGAAAGGAAGGGGAAGACCCTACGTCTATACTACATTGGGTTGTCATGTGACCAGAACTAAAGCTAAGAAGGACATTCTGCTCTGTACTCAGTTTTCCTCTAAGTAGTGGTGCTATTGATTCAGCAACGTGGCAGTCTTATTTCATTAATGTCTCTAAGATACTCTGATAGTCTTAGAAAGAAGTTCAAAGTAAATTATTATTAATATGGTAAGTTAAACTCTGCCTTCCTAAATTACTCCTGTAATGTTAACTGGATTTAGCGGTTTTCATTTTCTGCCCTACACTCCTAGTGTAGTGTAGCTGAGGGCTGTTGAACGGATATATTTTGCCACAGAGGTGGCTAAAACGTCAGATGACTGAAGTAATTGTTGTATAGTTTTTAAAATACTTTGGGAATCATATGACATGAAAGGCTTTAAAACATCTGAACAGAAAAGAAATACCATCTTTATAACAATACATTTAATTTAATATATCATTTTAAAAAAATGTTTTCTTCTCAAAATTATCTAAGCCAATAATGAACAGCCAGCTGCTCTTCAACATTTAATGACCTCTTTTAAAAATAAATACAGGACACTATAGCTGATAAATGCAATCATTCCAAAAACAAACTCAGTCCTTTTCTATGAGGATCAGCTTTGGTAACTTTCACCACTAAGCACTAACAACCCCCAGTGCTAGTAGAATCTAGCTTCCTGCCGCAGCATAAGCAGCAGTACACTTCCCTTTACCAGTCCGCCCCATCCATCTTCCCATTGATGGCTCCAAATTGGACTGAATACTCATATTTGTGTCAGCCTGACCCACAGCTACTGTAAGAAGAGACTGCTGCCATTACTAAGGAAAGCAGCCAACTCCTGCGTAGAGCAGAAGCTGCTAGCAGCTGAGCAAATGAAAAGCACCTACCCACGTACTATAAAAAAGGATGGAATTTAGTACACATGCTTTACTGAACGCAGTCCTCAATCTCTGTCCCTTCAAAAAGCTTCCAAATCCATCTGTATCCCTTTTTCTATTAAAATAAAAATCAGCCACAAATAATCTGGACCTTCCAGCATCCGCAAAATATTAACCCACATCAGGAAAAATGTTATCATTCTCCCTTCTTAAAAAAAGACAATAAAATAAATTTGTAAAACAGAACTTCCCTTTAGGTCTGCCAGTGCATTTTCTTTTATTGTTGATCAGTTCAAACTAAGATATTTGGGATAGGGACCAAGTCTTGTACAGCATCCAACACATTAAAAAATAATCCAAGTAGAATCCTTAGACAAGGTGGCAAAAAGGAGAAGATGTGCTGCCCATCACAGTCTCCTAGCTGTTTGCTAGGAGACTAACTGCGCTACTGATTGATTATGGACCATATCCTGGCTCCCAACCTGCCTTTCAATCAGGAGTAAAGACATTTATTTAAAAATAAAAGCATTCACTTCACAGAGCCCTCCCCGATTTGAAAAGCAAACCTATATTATGTTTCCTATAGCAATGGATCTTGATCACGCTCCACACACTGTATACCTCAATATCTACGTTACACTACATAAACAGTTACCTAAAATACTTCATAGGTGCATCATGGCTGAGGTTAAAGTTGCTGAAGAAACCACTTTTCTGATTTCTATGTATTTAAATTTTCCAACTCAGACACTACATTAATGTAATGTATATTTATATCTACATTCCTTAGAAGACTTTGAAAGTTGTCCTTTCTAGACCATTGCATGGTCATCTTGAGTTTTACCTACATCACAGTATAAATACATACAAGTTGCATATCACCACATTGAAACCTATGTCAGTTTTGACGCTGACCTCATCTACCAGGCAGGAAAGAAAATCGCATTGCCATATAAAGCTTATTTCTGACATTCACAAAACATTCTGTTATAGCCCAGCAAATACAGTGGACACTTAGGTAACTAACCAAGCGTTTTTCATAACATTCAGTATTTTTCAAATTCAACACTTTACTGAAAGTGGCTGGTACACTCTGCTTGTTTCTATGCATATTTAGAACAGTTTTAAATTAATAATGCTGATAATTGCTAATCAAGATTCTTTTCTGCACACTTGAACTTATACACTTAATAAAGCCTACTAAATCTTAAAAATACCTCTGTTAAACCAACTCGCTATACAAGAAGTGTTTTTTCTCATGGGTTCAAAATTTAGGATCCATTCTTTTGTTAACAAAATGGAAACAAATTCATCTACTATGTAGAAGATGTATACTTTACACAGATCTGTTCTTGTAATTCAACTTTCAATTCCATTTCATGTTTTCATGCACTGTAAATGAATTATTTTCATTTGTATTAATTAAAAATAACAAATCATACATTTATGTAGCCCCTTCAGCATGAAAAATTTCAAATAACTTTAAAAAAAACTAAACACCATAAAGAACTGCTTCACCCACTATTAAAGTGAACTATATCATCAGTTTAACCATACAGACCACCGCTACAGAATAATTTATGATAAACTGGCTAATGTATCTAATAGCAACTGCAGGGAGATTTCGCTTGATAAAATGGAATTATCTAAAATGGAAATTGGCTTGGAACATTTGGGTCAACACTCAGTCTTGCAAAAAGTGCTATGGGTTGTTTAATGACCACAAGTCATCAGGACCTTGTTTAATATCTCTTCCAGAAGATGGTACCTCATAACTGTGCCGTACCAGCACGGGAAGTTGGTTTTGCTGACTGGCTTTTCTACACATCAAGTTACCGCACAGCAAGCCAGGTTGTGAATGTATGGCGCATCAACTTCCCACGCAGTAACATCCTGTGTGGACACTGCTACAGTGCACTGAAAGTTCTGGAGTGCAACTTGGCTTGAAAGCATAGTTAGCCAAGCAAAAATCCTGAAGTGTTAGACTTGGCTAACTATAGTTTCAAGCCAAGCTGAACTCCAGGACTTTCTCTGTGCTGCAATAATGTCCACACAGGACACATTACTGAACAGCAAGCTGGTGTGCTATAGTCACTCTCTGTGTAGGTGAGCACTTAGAGGAAATAATGTTACCTACTAAATGACCAAGATTGGCTGAGTTTTCCAAGGAGATATTCCATCCAAATATTGATAGAGGTACCACCCTACTTAACTTGTGAGTGTTTACAAGATCTCACCCTATGGCAACTGAAGGCATTGTGGTATTTATGTATACCTTAAATATGATAAAAAGAAAATGCACTTTCTTTAGATATTTTCCTTTACAGGAAGTGAAAAAGCAGGTCTCCTTCACAGCAACTTCGCCCATCCCCAGAGGCTATCCCTCCAAAACCAGGATGAGCTATTTTGATGGAGCACCATCCAATGACGCTTATCCAGCATCATGAACCACTACTAAATTCATTTTGAACTAAAAACACTAGAGAAACTAAATTTATAGCAAACCACTGGGAAATTACTTCAAAACTTTTGACTAGTTCCACAAATAAAATTTCTAACATAGAAAATGTAATGATTACAGCCATGCCTTGAAAAAATCCATTTATCAGATTAAATGAAAAGTTTTCCCTGATAAATGGGCCTAAACTATAAGTTTTTGTAGAATTTGATCTTTTATTTCAGAAACAAAAAATTCTAGACCACGTTGTTATGTTAAAGACAGCCTTTCAACCCTGAGCCAAATGTAATAATAAAGTATTGTCTCCATGAGTCTGTAGGCAGTTCTGATGCTGCTGGCAGCTCATAACTTGCCAAGCAGCAGCACCCTGAGTAACTCCACCAAGAAGCAGCAGTGTTAAGAAATAGACGACTCTGGTCAGTTTCATTACTGCTTATCAGAACTGTAGCCAAAAATGAAGCTGCTGGAATCTCAAATTTTAGGCTGCTGCTGAGGAAAGCCATGGGCATCAGCAAAGGAATACACAACAGTTACCAACAGTGGAAGAGAACACAATAAGAATAAATTATAGGTAAGAAAAGAATAGCAGACCTTTGTCCTGCTCTCTCCCCTTGCAGCAGCCAGGAGATGCTGGGAGAGGTGTAGACTGGTGCAGACCTTTCCTCACCCAACTACACAGAGCTATCAGGAAGCTTTCAAGGGAAATGAAGAGGGGGAAAGAAGAAGAGATAGTAAGTGCCCTCTGTTACAGCAGCCAGTGAGATGCTGGAGTTTCAAATTTATCAGACACCTACTACCCAGAGATCAATATAAGGAACCATACAGAGGATAGATGACTAATTACTACCTTTGTGTTTCTTTTGCAGGAGAGCAAGGGGAAGAAGATTTGGAAGATTATTATATGGCTCAAGAAGCTGGAATATGCCTTTCACCTCTGGGTAATAATCCAAATACAGTTGACACAGGCAGTGTCAAAAAGTTTACCATCTTAACGCTGTTCACTGGCCTATAAAAAGTTATTTGCAAATTTTAGTCATGATGTTAGTAGGCAAGAGTGCCTCCAATCTCCACCCCTACTGCACAACTGGCCTCCTTGTTGGAAGTCTCAGAAAAGAAAACAAGGAATAGTTATGAAGACTGAAACGCTGTCCGTTGGGACATACTGGTGGGATAGCAAAACTTGAAATATAAACAGAAAAAACTTGACTGCTTGGGTCAGACAGAAGATTTCAGTTTTCAGAGTTGTAAAGACAATATCTTTTAGAAGCACTAAAATCACTAAGCTACCTAAATCTTGTTTTGTAGTTACAGTTATGTCTACAATCAAGATATAAGATGTACTGGCATCATAGTTCCTAAGCAGTGATGACAGGCTAAAATTGCTTAAGAACAGTTGCAGCAGACAGCAGGGTAATGACACTTCTAGAGGAAATATTGTTAAGCTAAAAAGGGACCCTTTCTAAGAAGCTCTCTTCTGGTAAGTACTTAAAAACCTCGACTTCTCCTCCATTCTAAGCTACTGGCCCAAGTTCTGGAGAACAGAAGCCAAAAATGGCAGAGCTAACCTGTATATATATATATGGCATTAGGACAACACTACTGTGCCATCACTGAAAAGAAGCCTGATTTCCTATTGTTCATTAAGCTGCTACAGCAATAGCATGGCCTTCAGAGACAACTACCAAATAAGAAGGTAGAAACAAAAATGGAATCCAGATACACAAAGGGCAAAATTAAATAAAAAATGTAGATGGCACTCGAATTTTTAAACCAACACAGGAAAAAAAAAACAATTTTAAGTGAAATTCAATATTTAGTTCACAACTTGATTTCAATATACACAGCTATTTACAGTGCAATGGTCGTCTAACAGGAGACATAAAATACCTTACAAACTACATTATATGTGCCAAGAAGATTAATCAAAGTTGCAATTCTAACCTGAATTACTAACCTATTCTGCCCACACAGAGTCTATCTGTAGGTTTGTTTTGGGGTTGTTTTTTATTAACTTAAAAGTCATATCTTTAATTTAGGTATTATTTTGGTCCCCCGTCCCCAGTACCTGTAGACTGCTCAATATTACTGATAATTAGTCTGGCTACCATGACACAAACATAAATGACAAGTATCAGCTTGCCACAATGTACTGACTTTAATGGCATTAAATGTAACACAGTTTCTACAAAAGTGAAAATACAGTTTTAGATATATATGCAAAGTTAAAACTCACCAAATACAAACATACAGCATCTGAAGGTTGTTTCGGCTTCGTTAGTTTGTTTTAAGTGTCAGGTGCTGGGTTTGACTTATTAAATAGGTACAAAGGGTCTAATATTCTCTAAACATGTTTTATAAACATGTATTACCATATATAAAAACTGAGTTCCACTCCTAGTAAACAAATCACAGGTGTTAATTTTTGAATACTAATGCTTGTCAATGTTTCAAATACCACATTAAACTCTTCTGAAAACTTTATACAATACCAACTTTCCATTAGAATGTAAACTTTAACATTTAAGATGAAATAAGTACTAGATGCTACCTAACCTAAGCTAAATATTCCTAGTAAGTTGCAGGGGATGAAATCATTAAAAACAGAAATGCAAATAATCAGTTTTGCCTTTGCCAATTTGCCTTTATTATACTCACACAATATTTATTCAGGATTTATTGTCACATAAGGAACTGGACATATTAAGGCTGGTTATTTTATTGACGGGGTTATCATTTGAGTCCTAGCTGAGCACTGTTTTCTGCCCCTTTGCTAGTCGAGCTCTGAGCTACACAGAGAGACCTGAGCTGCACTTAATTTAAGCCATGTTAGAAGTAGCTCGCCTCCGGTGTCAGCCTGCAGAGCAGGGTGAGTGGCGAGCCCGGCAGAGTCCCAGACCCCGGCTCGAGACGCCGCCGCGCGGCTCTGCCCTGCCCCTTCCCCAGCACGGACCCTGCTACAAAGCAGCAGCTGTCAGACACACACACACACACACAAAAAAAACTCCGCGAGGACAAGGCGCTTGTGCGGCTCCATCGCCCGGACCGGCCTCCCCGCAGACACAGCGACCGAACGTGGCAGCGACCTCCCCCTCCCGCCGGCCGCTTCCTGCGGCCGCGGCCCCGCCAAGCCCGAGTCCCACCCACCCCGCCCCCTGGGGCTGCCCCCGACGCGGGGCTCCAGGCCCGGCGGGGGAGCGGCCCTAGGCCCGGCAGCGCCCCCCGGGGCCACCCAACTCCCCGGCAGCGGCCGCCACAAGTTTGCGGCGGCTGCCGTCCCCGCTCTCACCTCGGGCCGGGCAGCGCTGGCTCGCGGCGGGGCGGGGGCCCGGCGCTCTCCGGCCGAGGGGCGGGAGCGGAGCAGTAATGGCAGCGGCGGCAGCGGAGAGAGGGGAGGGGGGGGTCTCCCAGGCGGGCTCCGCTCTTTGTCTCGGCGGCGGCGGCGGTTGGCTCCCCCGCGCGCGCTCTGCCCCCTCCCCGGCGGCTGCGTCCTCGTGAGGGGCCGAGTCCCCCCTTCCTCTTCCTCACCCCCCTCCCCCGGGCCGGCCGGACGTGCCCAAGGCCCCGGCGCTGCTGCCTCTCCTCAGCCCGGCGGCGGCGGCGGCAGCAGCAGCAACAGCCCCTCCCCCCGCTACACACCCCTCCCCTTCCCTTCCCTTCCTGCCGCGGCCGGGATCGGCCGGGAGGGGCGGGCCCCTGGGCTCCCCCTTGCTCGAGATGGGCTGGGCTGGCTCGGGCAGCTGCAGGGGGGCGGCTCCTTCCCTCCCTCCGCCCCCCAACACTTGAAGTTTTTATGGGGGAGGGGGGTGTCCAGGCCCGCTCCTAAGGGCGGAGTCGCTCAGGCTGCAGGACGGCCAGGATCGGGCCCACGGCTGGGCCCGGGCCCGCCGGCGCACACCTGGGCGCTGTGAGCCGGGGCGGGCTCAGGAGGAGCTGGGTGGCCGGGGCTGCGCGGCCCGGGGCGCGTGGGCCGAGCCCAGGCTGCGTATGCCGGGCGGAGGGGAGCCAAAGCAGGTCGCTCTGACTGTAAACTGAGCAAAACTGACCTGGAGAGAGAGAGAGAGAGACGGTGTGAGAGAGAAAAGATGGAGCCGCACAAAGCCGTTCCCCCACCCACCCTCTTTTTGACTCTAGCCGCGCCACAGAGTTTGCAGCGCGATGTGTGCCGAGGGCGTCCTTCGCAAGGGACACTCCGCCTAACACATCCTTTGTCAGGGATTCACTCGACAGGATTTCAGTCATTTCTCCTGCTGAGCTGCAAATGTTTCCCTCTCCTTCCCGAGGAGTTGAATTGGGGTTAGCTGGCAGGGCTGGGGACAAAGCGCTTGGCCTGCCCACTAAAAATAGAAAGCATTCAATCTTATTCCCCGAAGTGCCACCCTAGGGAAGGGAACTTTCAGGAATAGCATCACAGCGTCTAATCGAGCGGATTGGCCAAGTCTGTGAGGTCGCTTGCAGAAGCTCTGCCTCCTGGAGGCAGGACTGGAGCGGAGGGAAGACACCAGCTCAGAGAGCTCCCTAGTAAAAAGGGCTCTGCTGCCTGTGTGCAAAAAATTAAATGCAAAATATGGTTACTGCAATAGCACAGTTGTGACTTTAAGAGCACAAAAATAGGAAATGCCTAAGTTAAATCCTCATAACTTTAATGTAGCCATATTACACATCTAGTTTTTTGGATTAAGTTGGGATGGTACAGTAAAGTAATAATACTTTAAAGCATGTGTAGTATGAGAAAATTAGTGTTGCTGCTTCCCATGAGAATCCTGAATTTTGCATTCCCTGGCTTTTTTCCCATTGTAAACATTCAACTTTTATATTTTGTTAACAGATTTTTGTATCTAATTTTCCTAGGTTCTCCTCTGCTCTTCTCCGCTCCAGAACAAAAAACTGTGTGCAAGACAGGAAAATTTATGAAATCACTGAGACATTTTCCACCAAAGACATACCACTACAAAAGTATGCAACACACCAGTCCTGTTATGTCTGCATCTCTACCCCAGTAAAGTGTGCCAGGTAGAAATGCTCACGCAAGATACACCTTAAATGAGTCAAGCAACCACTTTGTCAATGCATGCACTGACTGTAGGTTGAGTGACATGCTCTAACTCAGCCCCATTGAAGTCAGCAGTAAAGGCATTGGCAGGATTTAGCTCCTAATTGTTTGACACTAACAATTATATATATATATTGTAATAAAACAAATCTTTGCCCACATCATTAACACTACCATATCAGTTTCAATTTGCTTTAAAGTCATTTTCACTTTAATGTTCTTAGTAAATCAATGGTGGGGTTTCAGATATGTTTGTTTGGAGAATGTTTTTAAACAATGTTATAGACACTTTTAAATGGAAAAAAAGGTCTGTTGGTCTTATATTTTATAAATGTTTAAAATAATTGAAAATTTAGGCCAAATCTTAAATGCATGCTGCAACATATCATAAAAATGTCTACTTCCCGTGCTCAGTTCAGCATTTTTTTAATGTTAGTAACTATGGACGAATCCTCCTTCAATAGAAGTCAATGGGTGTTTTGCTACTAACACCAGAGAGGGCAGAACTGAACTCATTGTTACAGATGAGAGGCAGCATAGTCTAATACAGTGGTCTTCAATCTTTTGGGGTCTGCAGTTCTCAAAATACCAGCAAATCATCAATGACCTGCCCTATGCGGAAATAACAAGGGGCTATTTTGTGGGGGTAGGTGATAATGGGGTAGGAGCTGCTGGTTGGAGACTTGTAGGGGAGGCTGGCTCTACTGGAAGATGGGCGGGGGTTGATAATGTCTGGGTGCTGTGGGTTGAGGCCGCTAATGCGGCTGGGTAGGGGACTTGTGGGGTAGGTAAGAGGGACTGGTGCTGTTGTGTTCTCCCCTCATATCGCCTCATTTTCAATGAACATCACTCATTTTTGTCCAAAAGTTATTTAAATTGCACACACATTTGGTGTCCCCTCAATTTTACTGCTAAAAATTATTTGAATCAAAATTAAAGAATTCTGAGACTGAAGTTATAGAAAGGTTATTTACACTAAAGGAAGGAATCCCACAGTGTTTGGACATTGGGAAGTTGAAAGGTATGAATGTGCCTTCTCCCCATTAAATTGCACTCAGGTTCCAGGGCAGCACTGCTCTGGCTGCACACACACTGTTAATTCAGCTCCTTTTCTCTGCCTTAGAGCTGTGCGTTGTGGGGTGGGAGGGAGACAGAAATATTCCAGTGTTAGTTTTAGAGGTTAGCCAGCAAGAGATGGGAGGGAAATAAAGGAACTGTACCTTTCTTTAACCTCCTCAAACTATGCCTAAGTCCTAGTACCCAAGAATTTTTTGGCCTTATCTGGTTAGGTAGGCACCACTTCCTGGTGGTGGTGCCCAAGGGGTTGGCAGGACTCACAGTATTGCCAACCCCAAATGTTCAAAAATAATGAGATTGGCTTTAAAATCATGAGATTATGTAAAAACAATAGATTTGGTGTTCTTTATATTTGCCTTCTGCTTTTTGAGCCTGTAGAGTGCACTGGGGTCACATTTTGAAGCTATCTCCACAGCCACGAGGGCTAGAAACTTACTTTTTCTTTAAGAATGAAGGCTCAATTCATCACATATCCACTTGACTCCAAGAGCTGGGGCTTTAAGAAAAACAATAATTATCATGAGACTCATGACAAAATCACGAGAGGTGGCAACACTGCATCTATACAGTGATTATATAGGATTAGAAGCTGGGAACCCCTGAGTTCTAATCTTAGGCACTGATCACTCCTGGGCTATGGGTAGGGCTTTACCAAATTCATAGCCCTGAAAAACACATCATGGACCGTGAAATCTAATCCCCCCCATGAAATCTGGTGTCCAGCTGGGGGCTCCTGCCTTGTGTAGGGCTGCTAGTCCCAGCCAGGGATAGGGAGGGACAAGACTTCCTCTTCCCCTGCAGGGGCCACTCCTGGGGCGGGTCAGACCGACCTCCGGGATCTCCCCTGGCTCCAGTTGTCAGCCCCCAGCCTGGGGAGGCCACAGCTTCAGCTATTAGCCCCCCGGCACGGGGATGGCATGGCTCCAGCTATCAGCTCCCACCCAATCAGTGCGGAAGGCCATGGCTCAACCTCCCCATCCTGTGACACACACCCCCAACCTGACTGCCTTTTGGATTGGGACCCCCACAGTTAAAACACTGTGAACTTTCAGATAAAAACATCTGAAAATGTGAAACTGACTAATTTTAAAACCCTGGCTATGAAATTGACCAAAATGGACTGTGAATTTGGTAGGGCCCTAGCTACGAGCAAGACACAATCTTTTTGTGTCTCAATGTTGTCATCTGAAAAATGGTGATGATACAACCTTATTCATTAGGGGACTGTGGTGACTAGTTAGTTAATATTTATGCAGTAAGAAGTAGAGAACCATGTAAGTGATAGATGCTACTATTAATTTTAAAATGAAAGTTTGTAAACTTAGCCAAACCTGCATTCCTCAGTAATGACTACTTACACATAAGCTGGAAGTTTAAAAGAAAAGTTCTGTCATTTTCTGCATTACAACCTGTATTAAGGTACGGATGCATTCATAACAAGTAGCACGTGGGTATTTTGCATACATATGCAATGGCACATTTTTGTAAACAAATGTATCAGGATAATTTTTTTTAAGCTTTGATAACTCAGAAATGGCTAAAGGAATTTTCCACAAACTAAAAATAAAATAAAATGAAAAAAAAACCCACCATATTTGGGCAGAAGAGAAAATTTCAGCCTAGAAGATTTGTTTTAAAAAGGTATTATTTGGGACCAGATCCTGGAGCTGTTTCTGTGGGGGCAGACCCCTCTGCCTGTTTTGTAAGTCATTGGGGATCTACGCAGTGAAAGGGTCTGGCTTTGTGGAGTAACTTGCAGGGCTGGGTGCTTAGCAAGTAAAAACCAAGTTATAATAAAAGTCATTTTGCAACTATGCAATAGTACTCCTATGAATGCTACAATAACTTAATAAGTACACAATTTTAACTAAATTTACATTTTGCTATGAGAAACGAGGGCTTGCACTTACCAACACTGGCTCAGTCTCTCTCTCACCAGTTCATTTTTCTTGGCTCTTGAGACAATAATACATAAACCTGTCACAAGCAGCTCCAAACTAAATTCATGGGATAATGAAAAACCTCCACGGATTCTTCCCTAATCAGGAAAAAACAGTAGAGGGAACTTAGTACTTATCCACCATATAGGGGCTTTCAGCTTTTGAAACAGGCCAATTTTCCAAAATTATTACTTTTCCTGGGATCTTTCTGCTTCACTAAACTAAATCTTTTTTCTCTTTAAACTAGGTGTCTTATAATTATTCCTAAAATATGTGGATAATTCCATTTTACATCTGTTAGTTTCTTCCCTTATCCGACTCATTTCTACTTTTAATTAACTTTCTGAATACTTTAGATCTAATTCCTCCCTGAGGTGACTCCATAGAAGTCAACTGGAAGAGGTATTTGGTTCCTTGTTACTTTCAACTATAGCTCTGTCTACACGAACCAGGAAGCAGCAAAAAGACCTTTTCTTACCTGACTGGACTCTCTACCCTTACATTGGAATTTGATAGCCCAGCTGCCTGCCTTCTAAGTATCAGTCCTTGTGCAGCTCCCTAGCCTGAGACAATGCTTAAGGTTCCAGGAAATGGAAAAGAATAATGAGTATTTACCCTTTAGACAATGACGACCTTGGACAGCATTCCTTCTTAGGGACTTATCTTGCACACCCTTACTATTGCAATGGAATTCGTTGTGCAAGGGCTTTTGTTTTATCAGTACAAAATATACTCCAGGTCTAATTACGGAGAGATGGATAATTTCTGCTGTAGTTAAGGTTGAAGCTAAGCTGCCAATTATAAACTCAATTTTGACCCTTCCCACCGCACCCAATCCTTCACATTATTATTTTTGAGTGCTGCAGTGTTAGGTGCTGTACAGTGGAATACAATACCTGCACCAAGGAATTTACAATCTAAATTAAACAGACTATACAGTTCAGATATACAGTACACCAAATGATGGTTCAAAGTGAAATAGATATCTTTATTTAAAAATACAGTTTTAAAAGCACATTTAATTTTGGTGAATTAATGATTTGTAGAAGAAAAGTATTTTAAGGAGGGACTGAAATGAATATATTGTCCTAATGCAAAGGACAAAATTAAGGATTCTGAAGCTTACAATTCTTTAATATATTTAATTCTATTAAGAAATGATTCTTTAAAGTAGGTTTTCCAAACTGTGGGTTATTAT
Source organism: Natator depressus (assembly GCF_965152275.1). NCBI lineage: Eukaryota > Metazoa > Chordata > Testudines > Cheloniidae > Natator > Natator depressus. The sequence goes on from NC_134234.1 coordinate 113,520,885, forward strand.
GACCGACAAAAGGGTCATGGAAGAGGTGTGGGATAAGTAAAAATGTAAAATTTAGTTTAAAAATAAATCAATAAATGTAAAATGATTTTCTTTGGCTGTCTCTGAAGGAGAGGTACCCAGCTGTAGTTGCAGAAGTTTGAAAGTTCTCATCCCATTTCATCCTGATATCTCTACAAATCAAGTTTCCCTTTTGATGGGAGCAATAACGATGAAGTATTTCAATTGCCTGTCTACTGAAAATATCTCCAATCCTGTGGTCCATGTTCCATTAGCAAGACAGGCTAAACCACCCTGTTTAATTGTATTTAAAATGTTTCATCTTCTTGAAAACTGAAGTTCACTTTCTGAAACATTATAATTAGCTGTTATTTCTGAAATGGCTATTGTTAAAAATTTTGCCTGCTCACTGTTAAAATTAGAATTTTGTGTAGAAGGCAGTCAACAGCTCAGAAAGTTTGAGAAACCCTGCTTAAGAGTAAAAATAATTCTCACCATAGTGAACACATATTATTGTGTACAAAAAAGTAAAAATGCAAAAAAAAATCTTTGCACATGTATAAGAATGGTGTAATCATTATGAAATAATATATACAAAAGAGAAAAGTATAAATATTACCCGTAGCGTCTGGTTATAACTGTATAGTAACAATAAAAGAGAAAACCCAGTAGGCATTAGAAAGCTCTATCTTCAACTTTGTTAAAAAAATGAACTACTGGACATGGCTCCTTCCAAAGAGGCTGAGGTTGCAAAAATATATGGACATCTTCCTGGACTACATGAAAACAGTAAACCCATTTTGAAATTTGTGAGTTACACAATACAGTTATTTTTAATTTTTGTCATATTTTTCTCCTTTCACTTTTTTCTCCCTCCTTTATAGATGTTTCTTTCTTTTAACTGCTTTCTATTTCATAGATAATGTTACTTATTGCTCTTTATTGTTCTGTGCTAGTTGTTTCACAGAAAACAGCATAGATGTGGTCCCTGCCATGTAGAGATTCTAATTTAACATCTAAGATATATTAATTTATTCATATTTGATAATGGATAAGACATGGCTACCACCTCAGAGATCAGGATCTTTTCCAAGCTCTGCCACTAATTGCCAGTTTTACCTTTGTTGAGTCACTTACACCATCCCATCTGGAAAATGACCTAGTGCATGCTCCCCATAGGCCAACAGGAGGTTTTGCTGTGGAATTCAGGAAGAAGTCATTTTACCAGATTCCAAACTTTCTTTTCAATTTTGAAAAGCATCCTGGTGCAATTCACAGATGGACAACAAAAATATTCTGTCTGGTTTTTAGTCTATTGGCATCACTGACCCAAAAAAAAAAAAAAAAATCATATATAGGTTTCAAATAATGGCAGCCTCCTAAACAATTCACTATTCCTGTCCTTCAGAACTGCCCCTTATACGAGCCAATGTTATACATTGATCCACCTTTAAACTGTTACGGTATAATTTCATTGACCCGAGAGAGGGACACAAAGAAACACCAGACACTTTGAATACATTTCAAAGGAGTAAATTTTAATTTGCCGAATCTAAAAAAGAAACTCATTTTCAGAAATCATAACTGTCAAAGAAATGAACTAAAACTTTGAAAGCATTTTCTTTTTTCTCCAAAGAAAAATCTGGACCTTAGATGAAATATCTTATACATGTGCAAAAATTAATTGCAGTGGTACATAATTCCTGCTTAATACATATGCTTAACTCCCACTAACACTACAGAGAATTAAGTGGGCACTACATGGGTAAAACATATCAATACTCAATTAGTTACTGCTGAGTCACTTAAGTATACTTGTACAATGATTCTAATTCAGCCTGACAGTAACAGAGCTGATTTTCTCACTTGCCGCATGACTGTTGTGTCTTCAGTGACATTTACAAAAACCATGGAGCAGGAAATATTTCCAAATTTTTATATTCAGTTTACCAAACAACCCAAAGATGCTATAATTCTGTGAGTTAAATCTATCAGCAAATGATATTTTATTATGATAATTTATATCACTATCTTTTTCAGACAGGTGCTAAAATTCAATGTGTTTCTGTAAGCAAAACATCCTTGTCTTTTGGGCTTTAGAAATGTCAAGGCCCTTGACTCATTCATTTATCTGAAGGTGACAGCCCCACGAAGTATGCCTTTTGAACCTTGTTCAAAGCTCATAACTAATCTTTCCCATTGTTTTGGAATTCAAGATACTAGTGTATTGCTAAATGACATGACTCAGACTGGTATAATAATATAGTATGATCTTACACTTACAGCACCTTTCTGCCAAGCACATTAGGATCCTTCTGGTTAACTCAGTGACACTCAGAGCTCAGTGGTTCAGGAGCCAAATTAGTGATCAACATTACCCAAAAGAGCCACAATAATGTGAATTCATTGTTTCATTTACTATTTTTATATATAATTCTCACAGCAAAATGACTGACCAAGTATTATTATTTTATCAACTACAATTAGTAAATAACATAGTAAAAGCATCCTGACTGGTTATTAATTTAAATTGATTAATAATTAAATTACACTGTTTTAATATCATGTGCTGCACTAAGGTACAGGAGACACATTAAAAAGCCACCTGTGGCTCTTGAGGCTCTGCCTGAGTATCAGTGGGTTAATTATAAAGATTCAAGAATCACAGCTCCCAACACAGAAGTGCAGCCACCTCCTAGATGGAACACTATAATTGTCTAGCACACAGCAACACTACACAAGAGTTTAGTACAAGAAGTGAAGAACATAGAATCCAACTGAAACTGCAAAAGGAAATGTAGGTAGGCAGAATATGTAATGTTACTGATTGTTCTTTATTGATCTCTCTGTTCCTCACAGAACACAGCATATATATGGGCCTTGCCACAAAGAGATTATACATTAATATTTCTTAGATCTTAAGTTATTTATACTTTCTGATGGATAAGATGCACCTCTGAGATCAGGATCTTTTCCAAGCTAGGTAGGCAAAATTGGAATTTGCTCAGGACTCCAAGCTAACATCCCTACTAGGAGAAAAACAGTTCTATGAGATCTTTACCCATGACAGCAGAATACAACAGGTCTCGTAAAGTAATTTAAAGAGGTCAATAACATTTTGTTTGACTACATAGAGTTAGTGCCCTCAGCTGAGTTACAGATCACATATGCTCATGAAAATAAGGGGCCAGCTACATTTCACTCAGGAATAAAGCTGTATCTCTTCTTAAGCCATGATACAGGCTTTATGGGGGAATTACTGGCAGAGCAGCTGCACAAGGGCACCTATCCAGCCCCTGCATGCCACTGAAAGGATTTCTGCTCTGGCCTGTGACAGGTTGGTGTAGAAAGCCATAATGAGAGTGGGACTGGAGAGGAACCACAGATCCACATTGACATGGATATGGCATAGAAGCGCCACTATTCCAGTCTATATGTTTGCGTAGCAGCTCAATATGGCGACAGAGGGTTACACAGCAGCCCTGCACAATGACCTAGGGTTGGATTTCATCTCCCCAACTGTTCTGCATGAACTATATTTTAAAAAGACACCAATAATCAACTTTGTGCATTTGGGGTGGACTTCAGCCTGAGTAACTCTAGTCAATATTAATGGGAAATACACAGATTTAGAGGGGAACATATACTCCTAAACTTCAATCTGCATCCTACATGGATCACATCCACATCTGTTTTGTCCAGCACAGGGGACAGACTATGAAAACATAGCCTGTATTTCACATTTCAAGGGGGAACATTTTTAAAAAAAAATAATGAAAGGCAGCTATGTTCAAAATCTAAACAGGAGGAGGAATCAAAGAAGTCAGATTTTTTTCCTACCTTTCTTCATCTGGCAAACAATGCTATAGCGAAATTATCAGAATCAAACCTGCCATGTACTCATGATAAAGAATCCAATTTCAAGAAATTTCACTAGGCCACACAGTTTTTAATTTTTTTAACCTTACACAATTTTGTGATGGGGTGTCACCACTCCTGTCCTCTTAGCTCCACACAGACTGCTCAGAGACCTTCCCTTTTGTAGATACCACTGGGCAGTTTATTTATAGTGTTTCACTTCACCACCTCTACAGAGTAGTGAAGTCACAGTATTCACAAGTTATCTAGCTTCACTAGACCTTCTTCTAAAAGGGTGGGTTGGTTAAACACGTCTCCTCTCTTTTTGTCACTAGGGTTGCTAACCCTCCCAATTTGGTTGGGAGTCTCCCAGAATCAGGCTCGATCTCCCGGAGGCTACTGAAGCCAATCCAGGAGATTTTAAGCTGCTAAAAGTCCTGTGGCAGAGTGGAGCTAAGGCAGGTTCCCTACCTGCTCTGGCTCCATGCTGTTCCCGGAAGCAGCGACATATCCAGCAGTGGCTCCTAGGAGGAGATGTTGCCAGGGGGTCTGTGCACGCTGCACCCACCCCAAGCGTCGACTCCACAGCTCCCATTGGCCGGGAACAGGGAACCGCGGCCAATGGGAGCTGCAGGGTCAGTGCTTGCAGACAAGGGCAGCACGCAGAGCCTCCTGGCTGCCGTGAGCCACTGCCAGACATGCCGCCGCTTCCAGGAGCTGCCTGAGGTAAGCACCACATGGTTGAAGCCCGCACTCTGAACCCCCTCCCGCACCCAACCCCCTACCCCAGCCCCCTCCCGCACCCAAACTCCCCCCCAGACCCTGCCCCCCATGCCACACCCCAACCCCCTGCTCTGGCCCTGAGCCCCCTCCCACAACCCAACTCCCTCCCAGAGCCCACACCCTGAGCCCCCTGCCCCAGGTCAGAACCCCCTCCCGCACTAAACTCCTTCCTGGAGCCCACACCCCCTCCTGCACATGAACCCGCTGCCCCAAGCTCAGCCCAGAGCTCCCTCCCACACTCCAAACTCCTCGGCCCCACCCCCCAGCCAAGAGCCCACACCCCAACACCCTGCCCCTGGTGAAAGTGAGTGAGGAAGAACAAGTGACTGAGGTAGAGGGGCTGGAGTGACTGGGGGCAGGGCCTCGGAGAAGGGGTGGGGCAGGGGCATGGACTGGAGGAAGGGGTAGGGCAAGGATGTTTGGGTTTGTGCGATTAGACAGTTGGCAGGCAACCCTATGTCAGGCCCTGCTCTCCTTCCTTTCTTTGGGCCCTGCTTCCTCCCTGTGCTGTTTTTTCCAGTCTCCTTGTTAAGGGGGCAATTAGCTCATTAGCTTCCCAGCCCCAATTTGATCTGGTAATCAGGGACTCCTCTCCTTAACCAGGCCCTCCCTGTGGTCTAGCTAGTTAAACAGTGACCACCCTGCTCATGCACTTCCAGAATCCCAGCACTCTGTCACAAAAACAAAACTCCACTCTTTGTACATTAAACTTTTTTTTTTTGGTAGCGCTGGGTAAAGGGACATACTTTATAAAGTAATGTATGAAAAACTCTCCTTTGGGATTCTTTTTAAACAAGTTTTGTTACATAGGCAAACCGTTCAGCGTAAATTAACTTCATTTAAAAATAAAATGTAAAGACATCCAATCACGTGTACAGTGTGATGGAGCCAGCACATAATTACTGCAAAATATTGTGCACTATGGTATTTTGCTGTCACTCAAAAAATAACGTTGGTCACCACTGTGGAATTAATTAAATAGTGCATCCATACAATCAATTACAGCTGTAACTAATTAACAGTGGAATTAACTGAAAGAAAAAAATAGTCAAGAAATAATGTATGATTGAAATTGAGATTGTCCTGTAACTCTACCAATTATCATTCAAATCGCTAAACTACTATCTATAATAGAAAATCAAAGTAACAAGAGTTCTATAAAATCATTGGGTCAAATATAAATATTATTGAAAAGATAGTGGAAATACTGATTGTAAAGGCTGATGCTAGGAATCTGCCTCCTGTGTAAAAATATGAAAAGATTTAATGTAAGTCATTAAATGAAATTAAGTAAGATTTCTTTTATTTTAAAAGTTAATAGCTTTATAAGTGAAACTGATAACCAGTAGAGTCCATCAATTATTATTTTAAGTACATTAATATAAATTTAATTGTAGCTGTCACACAAAAGAGCCGACTAAAACAATCAGGTTGTACAATATGGTTACAGAATTGATTTTTAGAGTTTTACACTGATCTCTTTCAAAAGAGCTGATGCAAATCGAGCTGCTCTACTACAGCAAATGTGAGAGCATATCTAATGTCAGCGCTGCTCCACTACCCACACCCATCTTTTACGTGCTCTTTCTTTCAGGCAGGTATTACCTAGTGGTTGGAGAAGAGACCAAGGAATCAGGACTGCTGTGTGCGGGTTTTCTGGCTCTGTCACTGGATTCCTAGCCTTGGCTAAGCCATTTAAGCTTAGTGTTCCTATCTTGTTATATGTTTATAATAATACTTACTTCATAAGGCTGTTGTGGGGCAAATTGGTGGTTGTAAAGCATTGAGGTCCTCAGATGAAAGATATTATATATGTGTGATATATTATAATTTTATAACTCCTAGTAGTCAAATCAGTTCTGATTCAGTTGCGAAACAGACATATGTGAACTGCTATTTGTTTCTTAAGTTTTTTGGTGGACTTGTTGAATGTATAGGTTTTACATTAATTAGGCCTGATTCTTATCTTACATCAATGTAAATCAAGAAGAGCTCCAATGATGTCAAGGGACTTACCCCAGAGTAAGGGCTTGTCTACACTTGCATTTTATAGTGCTCTAACTTGCTGGCTCAGGGGTGTGAAAAATCAATCCCCTGAGCACAGCAAGTTTGAGCGCTTTAAAGTGCTAGTGTAGACAGGTTCCGAGCACTGGGAGCCGCACTCCCAGTGCTCGGAGCTAATCCCCTCGTGGAGGTGGATTACTAGGAGTGCTGGTAGAGCTCTCTCCCAGCGCTCGCACGTGACTACACTTGCACTTCAAAGCGCTGCCATGGGAGCACTCCCGCAACGGCGCTTTGAAGTCTCCAGTGTAGCCATGCCCTAAGAGAGAAAATCAGGGCTTATACCTGATTCAGTCCCTGTGACGGTGCCCCCCCTAAGGCTTTATGGAAATATACTTATGAACGTATATATGACATAACTAGAATGTGTTTTATGCTACATATGCCATGTAACATATCTCTGTAAAGGTTAAGATCTATTGAATCTATTAATCGTATTGTATGTATGTATCATTTTTGTATTCGAAGTTATGAATATTGGCTGCATACTTGTTTGATTCTGAGTAGGTTTTAGTGAAGGAATTGGTCAGCTTCCTGAGAAAAAGACTATTCTCAGTACGTGCGCAATCAAGAAGCCCTTAAGCCAACAATGAACTTGGAAATGCCAATCCACATCTGGGCTTTCCCAGGAATGTGGCTTGGCTGCTAAGGAACTTAGTCATTCATGAACATGTGACTTGCCCAGGTGACCCCAAAACTCCATTTTGTAGCTGGACTTTGCATAGGAGAGAGGAGGGGGTCTCCACCCACAAGAGAAAGTCTATTTAAATCCCTGGGAGACCCATCCATTTTGTCTTCAGCTGGCTAAAGAGAGAGCCTCTCCACCCCCAAAGATACCTGAAAGAAACTGGAACAAAGGACAGTAACTGCAGTGGGTGTGAGTGATTGTTGGACCCAGACTAGAAGGAGACTAGTCTGTAAAAGGAAGCTTACTGGAACTGGTGAGGTTTTTATCTGTATTCAGTTTTATTACTGTACTAGACTTAGACTCGCATGTTTTGTTTTGTTTTGCTTGGTAATTCACTTTGTTCTGTCTGTTACTACTTGGAACCACTTAAATCCTACTTTCTGTATTTAATAAAATCACTTTTTACTTACTCATTAACTCAGAGTATGTATTAATACTTGGGGGGGGGGCAAACAGCTGTGCATCTCTCTCTATCAGTGTTATAGAGGGCGAACAATTTATGAGTTTACCCTGTAGGGTAAAACGGATTTATTTAGGGTTTGAACCCCATTGGGAGTTAGGCATCTGAATGTTAAAGGCAGGAACACTTCTTAATTTCCTTTCAGTTAAGTCTGCAGCTTTGGGGTACGTGGTTCAGACTCTGAGTCTGCGTTGGAGCAGACTGGCGTGTCTGGCTCAGCAAGACAGGGTGCTGGAGTCCTAAGCTGACAGGGTAGGAAAGCAGAGGCAGAAATAGTCTTGGCACGTCAGTTGACAACCCCCAGGAGGTTTCTGTGATCCAACCCGTCACAGTCCCATACTGCAAATGAAGATGAAATATACTATTCCATACAATGATACACATAGTTCTACAAATTCCTGATTTGAAATATCATGGTTTTTCCAATGCCAAACCTCTCTTGAACAGAGATTCCTTAATAGTACCAAAGTGTGAGAATTTCAGGATGTAGACAACAGGGGCTAGGTAGAGACAACCATACTCATTTCAGCTGTGACATAAAAAAGAATGGAAATGAGTCTAGCCATCTATTGCATGGATAGACCTGACTCAGTACTAACAATAAGTTATATTCCTGATTTTAACTTTCACAATACTGTTATGTATGCATTAACATTTAACTACACACAAGTAGATTAGCTTGTTACATTTTTGCACACTGTGATTTTTTTTCTATTTATTTATTTTAGAGTTTTCTACGGTGGCCATCACCAGAGCATCTAAGTTCTTCTTGGGTAAATTCAGTATGCATGGTGAATGGCCATAGTAGCCCTCAAGAACTGCATAATCAACTAATTATTCCAGTGCACTAACTGCATCTCATTTACTTTATATTAATATTGGTTTTCTTGATAGTTCTCTCTGAGATCATTCTATCAGGGGAAAGAGGGGGATTTGCCCTTCTCCTCAGCAGGTTTGGCTACCATAAGTCATAGGTTCTTTGAGAAAAATGTGGATCAGAGGGAATTTGCTGGGAGTCCAGGCAGCCAGTGTAAAGGTCCTATGTCTCTGCAGTTCTCCATCAGTCTCCTATCAGGACAGGACCAAGACTCTGATCCACAAAGATACAGAGGCACCTAACCCCCCAGATTTAGGTGCCACTGCAATCCACAAAACTCCTACTCAAAGGGAGTGGTAACCACCTTATAACTTTCTTCCCATTAGTCAGAGGACTCACCTGGAACATGGGGAATGCAGGTTTAATTCCACCTCTGCCTGAGGGGGAGCAAAGATCTGAACAGGATTTTCCCACCTCTGCGGAGAGTGAGTTATGATGGGCTATTTTAATGTGGTTCTCAAATTCTCTTGTGGAAGCTGTTCCACTTTGTATAAATCTGTAAAGAGTCACTGGGCCAGAGAAAAAGAAAAAGTGAGAATGACACAGAGCCAGGTGGTTTGGGCACCCACCTGGGAGGTAGGATACCCAGGACCCCTTCTCCAATCATTCTTTCATTATTTATACACAGTGGAACAGCTTCACCAGGAGAGACAGAGGAAGCCCCACGTCACTGAGAGGTCAAAGACCCCTACTGAAATTTTCTCTCCCACTCAGGGATTGGGGGGAATTGAATCTGAGTCTCCCACTTCTCGGGTGAGTGCTCTAACCGTTGGGTTAAAAGTTATAAGATCACCATTTTATATGGAGTAAGGTAGGCCCCTAACTCTTTCTTACTAGAAATGATGGAGGCGCCTAAATCGTCTGACTCCAGGAGAGGGGTTCCCGTTCATGTATCGCTAGCAGAGATAGGCGTCTATCTCTGTGAGAGGGGTGGGGCTTAGGACACACCCCTTCTGTTGACATCTCCCATTGGCTAGCTTAGGCAGTTCCCCACCTTGCATGCCGGCTTTCATGGAACCCATTCTAATGTACCTATCTCTCCCCATGCATTGTAGGGAGAGCCTCGGTGCCAAGCTCAGGCTTCGTAGATCTGTGTTCCTGTGATTTCCTAGGTGCCTAAGTCGCAAAGGCTAAGTCCCTTTTTGGATCTGGGCCCAAGCTGAAAGGGCTTCCCTTGACAGCTGCTGACACTGGAACTCTTTCTAAACCAGAGGGACGTGGAGAGGTTCCACTCCATGAAGGGGCACTCTTGGTGGGAAGGGCAGGGGGAAGAATGATAATGGAAGTGGTTGCATTCTCCCTATTCTTTTCCTCAATTCTGCAGTCCATGGGCACCTCATCCACAGGAATACTCCTGGAAGAAGTATCCATAAGGGAAGTGACCGGCATGATGCTGTATATTTAGATTCACCTGACAGCCAGAGGTGTGATCTGTTCTTATTTCACTGATTTGCTCCATGTGATGCCGAGCACTAATCTTGGATAAATAACCTGGGATACTTAAGCCTAATTTTCAAAAGAACTGGACATTCACAGCACTCAGTGGCTTCAACTGGAATTGTAGGTGTTCAGTGTTAACAACTCTCTCCATTTTATTGTGTCTTGCAATACTGTGGGGGGGGCTTTTTTTTAATCCCCAACAGCTAGAATCAGGCTATTACGCAACAATGTCAATTTTCATTAAAGAAATCAAGTTTCATTAAAGAAATCAAGCACTCAAGGCTGTGGAGAAAAGTTTTAAAATGTGAACCTTAAACCTTCCAATACTAGAAAGCAAATAAAAATAACCTAACATTTGTTATTATTTAAATCTGATGGTATTTGGGGATGTGATTTAGGATATTTGAATGCCTCGGGTTGAAAATCCCAAATGTCTCAATTTGGGGATCCAAAATTTGAGTTACCCAGAATCAGTGGGCACTTCTGAAAATGTGAGCCTTAATCGTTGTGCCTCAGTTTACCAACTTGGAAAATGGATATTATAATAATATCTACCTCATAAGGGTATTGTGAGACTTAATTAATGTTTGTAAAGCACTTTAAGGTCCTTAGATGGAAAGTACTATAGACGTGCAAAATATTATTCCCATAGTTGTAGCTAATTATTCTGGGGTGTTCCAGGTGCTTCTAGAGAGCATACATTTGCTTCTCAGCTGTATTCAAAGTTTAATTTTTTAACCAGTGTTGAACTAAATTGCTCTGGGTGTGAATCTTTACAACAGTTATCACATGATCACGAATAACAACAGAGCAGTGTCTGTTTATTCTCCAGCCTCAAAACTCACACAATCCTTTCAGAGGCTATTGGTGAACAGAATACACACCACATGGTGCCAGAAAGGACTCCTGTGGGAACCTTTGAGAACATAACTGTCTGATTACCTTCCATCCCATAGTTTCACACTCTGCCTCTAACATGTTGCACAGAAATAAAGGCAATGTATCTCACTAGCCCACCAAAGTTGAACCTACTGAGAGCATGAAGTGAAAAGCCTTAAACTGAGTTTGCAGTGAGAGAGCTCTTTCACTCCCCTATCCCCTGCCCCCCATTTGCTGATGCCAGGAAGTCAAAAAACTATGAGACAGCCCTGTCTGGATGGAGATGCTTATGAAAAACAAAATTAGCACTGGTTTTAAGGATAAAATTTACACAAAGGTGTATTGGCCAGGTTAACTGAATAGTAAGTATTTTCCCCCCAGTTCAGTGAATAGAAGTATAATTATAGAAGAGTACTTTATCAAAATTATTACCTTTGCAGTTGTAAACAAGAAAGCCGTGCCAATTTTCCACTCAATGGAAAATTTCTGTGTGCTTTGATAGCAATATACCAGAAACTGCACATAATGGAAATGCTATTATGGTTAGTGCCATCACAAGAGGAGGGGAAAAGGTAGTAGAATTAACTCTTGTCAGGACCTTTTCTCTTTTAACATTACATCTTTATTTCAAGAGAAAAAGATTTATATCTACAAGAGGTCCATATGTCTTTTAAATTGTAATTTAAGATTATATCTACAAGAGGCCCATCTGCCCTCAGCTGTAATTTCAAAGTTATTTCCTACTTATGTCTTTTACTGGTGCTAGCTGAATAATGAAAGGGCAGGCTGAGGGGCACTCAGATATCATGGTGTGGAGTGTGGCATAAAAAACCTTAACAGAAGAGAACAAAGCAGATTAGTGAATATATTCAAAGAAATTATTCACATTTGATAACTGCTGCTATTTGCAGAAATATGTATCTATGGGCCAGACGAGAGCTGCTTTATGTGCCCTCCCTAGGCGCCCTCAATAACATGGGACACTGCATAACTGGGGGAGAGATCTCCATGGGCTGCTGCTTGCCCTCCTGAGCTTTTCCCCCCAAATGTGCCAGCAAACTCAGCTGAACCAACATGGAGGAGGAAATAATCTGTGCCAGGGATAGGGAGTAAGGAGAACACTCTGAGTCATATGCCGGTCCCTGGTCTTCTCCTAGGGCAGTGCAACTCTATGGTTTTGCCCATGCGAAAAAGCCCTACTCTGAAGGTGAGTTCGTATAACATGCCTCACTGATGTGATTAGAGTCTGGGGTCCTTTTTTAACTCACGTTAATTGATTGCCAACTATGTCAATTCACATGCCTGTAAGTGCTAGTCTAGACATTTGCGGTTTACCCTAGGACTTGGCCTCGGGTAAATCACAAATGTTTGTGCCCTGGGACAACAGTTAACTCAAGTTAAAAGAGCACTTCACACTCTAGTGTAGACAAATCCTCACTCAGAGCTTGTGGAAAAGCCACAGTCTAGGCCTGTATGTGAATATTGAACAACTGCCTGTACTCAGGAAAATATTTGTGAATCCTAAAATGTGGGCCAGAGAAAGAGGGAGGAATGACTCTGTAGTCCAGTGGTTAAGACACCCACCTGGGAGGTTGGAGACGTACCGTCCAGTCCCAAAGCTCCAATCACTCTTTCATTATTTATCCATAGTGGAACCACTGCAAAGGGAGAGATTAAGGGAGCCCCACATCACGCTATATCCCTCCACTCGGTGGCTAGAGCTCTCTCCTGAGGGGCGTCGTTCAAACTCTCTCTCTCCTTCTGCCAAAGAGGGGAGAATTGAACTTGTGTCTTCCACATCCCAGGCGAGTGCTTTAATCATTGAGCTAAAAGTTATAAGGTAGGTACCACCTCTTGATCCTCCTCAATTTTGAATGGGACTCTATACAGTAGGCATACTCAGAGGCCACTTACTGGATTGGACTCTGCACACAATTTAGGTAGCCAAATGCTTGTCTTCCCCCTGGTTTGTGGATTGCTCTGCCGCTTAGGTAGGAAATAGGCACCTAGACATAGAGGAAGGCAGCGTGCTCGTGCTCAAAGGCAAAAACCTACGCACTGAAAGAACTTGTACTCTGGAAACTTAGATACTGATACTTAGATACTCAGTTTAGGCACTTATAGGGTTTGGCAGGAGTTTTGCGAATCACAGTGGAGCCAAATCTGGGATTTAAGTGCCTGAGTCTGGGATTTAGATACTTAAGTATCTTTTGTGGATCCCACATTAAGTGCTTAAATCAGGGGTGGCCAACTGGCCGCTCCGGAGCCACATGTGGCTCTTCAGAAGTTAATATGTGTCTCCTTGCATAGGCGCCAACTTTCCAATGTGCCGGGGGCGTGCTCAACCTGCAGCTCTGTCCCAAGCCCTGCCCCCACTCCACCCCTTCCCCCAAGGAGTGGGGGGCAGGGCCTGGGGCAGAGCAGGGGGTTGAGCAGCCCCCCTGGCACCCGGTGCCTGTGTCTCCTTGAATCTTTGCACAAGCACACAGTGACTAGCTTGCATAGCCATTACGTTATGTTACACCTGTGACGTTCTGCAACGGCTCGCGGCAAGCACACTGTTGAAAGTAATGGTAAGGCTATGTGTCTTCTTTGCTAGATGTGTCTTCTTCTCAGTTCAAATCTTCATTTCGCTTCGAGCCGTGCACATATGGATCAAGAATTCCCACAAGGTTCTGAAGTCCGCACTTTAAAACTGAAAACTTTGAAAACACAAATGGATGTAGAAGTCCAGTTCTTCAGCAGATTTGCCAACAGATCGCAAACTGTAACGTTAGTCTCCTATCATGCGGCTTGGCACCTAGCCCATGCGAAAAAGCCCTACTCTGAAGGCAAGTTCGTATAACATGCCTCACTGATGTGATTTCAATCCTGTCACCAGAGAACAAGAATCCACAGAAGAAAATTTCTGGCCTACAGCTTTCACCCCACACAATAGAATGCAGAATCTCTGACCTGAACAGTGACATCGAATCGCAACTGCACTCGCAACTTCAGGAGCGTGAGTATATGAGCATCGGTTTAGATGAGTCGTGCGATGCACAGGATAAACCTCAATTATCAGTATTTTTGTCTGCACTGTGTCTGGCGACTGTGTTGTAAGGGAAGAACGCCTTGATATTGTGTCACAAAGGGACAGAACTGGTGGATGAGATCTAAAGGAGGCATTGATGTTTGTAGTTGCGAAAAACCACTTGCCTTTACAGAAGCTCAATGTCATTGCAACGGATGGGGCTCCGTCCATGTGGGGATCTGTGAATGGATTAGTTGGGCTTTGTAAGTCTGATGAAAGCTTTCCCAAATTTTGGACATTTCACTGTATTATTCATCAGGAGCAACTGGTATCTAAGAATCTCAAATTTGATCATGTCGTGAAACCTGTCTTGCACATTGTGAATTTCACTTGCTCAAATGCACTCACAGACAATTTCAAAATCTAACTGAAGAACTGGATAAAGATGACTCCCTTGCCGATTTGCCATTTCACTGCACAGTTCGATGGCTCTCGAGAGGTCAAGTTATTTCCTGTTTTTTTGAGCTCCTGGAACCAGTAAAATTGTTTATGGAGGAGAAGCACAGAATACACCCCAAGCTTACAGATCCTGGGAGGGTTCTAGTCTGCAAGAAATACCAAATCGTGCTGCTGCATTTGGATAAACTAAATGTGGACTTACAAGGAAAATTTGGTTTGCTGTCTGATCGAGTGCAAAGCATATTTGCGTTCATGAACAAACTGCAGTTGTTTCCCAGACAAATGGTTGAAGGAGAGCTGACACACTTTCCCTCAATATCACAACTTCAAGCCAGATCAAAAGAGAATGCAGCTGAACCCCTAAAACGGAGCACAACTAAATATGCGAGCATGATTAAAGATCTGAAGGACAGTTTTGAGGAAAGATTCCAAGATTTGCAGCAGAAAAGACCTCATATCAGATTTCTGACTGACCCTTTTAGTGCTGAAGCCGACTGTCTGAAGCCTCCTTTAATCACTGAAGAAGCAACATCCCAGATGGAAATAATAGCACTTTTGGAAGATGACAGATTGAAATCTGTTCAGAAGACAGAGGGGACCCTTACTTTTGGGAAATCTGTACCAAAGGGTAAAACATCAGAGGTGCAGCCCTAAATTAACCTCCATGTTTGCCTCAACCTGTCTTTTTGAATCTGTTTTGTCAACACTCAAACATGTGAAATCCAAGCACCGATCCATTTTGACAGACAGCCACTTAAGAGAATTGCTGCATGTGAGCACAACTGAACAAAAACCAAATTTCAAGGGAATTGTTGAAAGCCGGGATTGCCAGAAGTCCCACTAAGTAAAATGGTATTTTTTTATTATTGTTAACGATTCATTATACATGTATAAATTATACATTACCAAATTATATAATTATATAATTATGTGTGTGCATATATAGACACATATACATATATAGGTTTCAGAGTAGCAGCCGCGTTAGTCTGTATTCGCAAAAAGAAAAGGAGTACTTGTGGCACCTTAGAGACTAACCAATTTATTTGAGCATAAGCTTGCGTGAGCTACAGCTTACTTCATCGGATGTAGCTCACGAAAGCTTATGCTCAAATAAACTGGTTAGTCTCTAAGGTGCCACAAGTACTCGTTTCTTTTTGCATATACATATATAATCATTATATATTACTGTGGCTCTTTGGCAATGTACATTTGTAAATTCTGGCTCCTTCTCAGGCTCAGGTTGGCCACCCCTGGCTTAAATTGTTATTCACTAAATTTCAGCCATACTATCAGGGAGCAGAATCAATATCATGTGACTAATCCCACATCACAGACTGCAAATATTGACTAGCTGTAGGGACCATTTGATGGGCCACCCAGAATAGTATAAAAATGATTCAGACAAACTATTGGGTGAATACTTGAGAATAAGGGATACATTTGTACAAGTTATGAATGGCTCACAAGTGATTTATGAACGAAAACAAAAAAAAAGGCTTACATTTCTGGACTATTTGGTTCACTGAATACTATTTGACCAGCTCTGACTTTTATTTACTTCAATCTAAAATTGGCAACTATTTTTAGAAAAAAATGATCTACAATGACAGCGGTTTGTCAGATTCCTAAATTGGGAGAGAGTGTATCTTGTGGGGAAGCAAAGATCTAAAATCTGCAGCCTTAGGCAATCAGTATTTTTTGATACTTAAAAATTAGAATACTAGCTATAGAGGAGGGGGAAATTCCTGGCAGCAAAGTTATTAAAAGTTTACAGTCAGAGAACAGTTTATGAGGGTTGAGAGGAATTGAATTTCTCTAGCTCCTCTCCTTCAAATAAATCAGTAGAACACAGCTGACCATAATACTGAGAAAGAAAGGAAGCACTCAGCACACCCACAGCTTGCTTCAACTCAATAATTGCATTGACCCAGAGATCTGAAATCCGTGACTTGTTCTGACCTGCAGGCCTTTGCTTGTTCAGACAGCTCTTGAATAACTTGGATAGTGTCCTATCTTTAAAGATTTAACTTTTTTTACATGACAGCTTATGCATTTCTTCCTATTCTTGCTAAGCTGCTCTTCGTAGCATTCATTTTTTCAGATAACTGGATGTATTCAAATACCAGTGCTCAGATATAACAAATGATTTTAATAAAACTCCCATTCATTTACTACTTGTGAGAATTCCTCCTTACTGATTAGATTATTCATTTTGCATGTCCAATAAGGGAAATGTTCAAGAGAGATTTTCACACTAGGACAAACTTAGAAGAAAAAGCATTTATACAAGAAGCA
This sequence comes from Natator depressus, assembly GCF_965152275.1. Lineage (NCBI taxonomy): Eukaryota > Metazoa > Chordata > Testudines > Cheloniidae > Natator > Natator depressus. The sequence continues at coordinate 113,537,698 of NC_134234.1, forward strand.
ATTTACCTTGCTAGGTTTTTTTTTTATATTTCACCTTCCATTGTGAATGACTCAGTGCTGCCTCTTAAAGTGTAAATGATCAATAAAAGACAGACTACCAATCACCGAATTCAGAGAAACAAAATACATTTGGTATTAAATGGAACCAGGAGCCAGGGCTGGAAATTTGAGGAAAGAAAGTAAGAAGACATCTATACATATAATGAAGTTCTTAGAGGAGATATTAACAGTGACTATTTGGCCTGAGTTTCAATTAAGAGTAATATCTAGATTTATCTGGAAAGCAACATATGTATCAGGGGCTAGATCCAAATTTGTCTTATTCATGCAAATGCAGGATTTGGCTCAGACTTGATGGCCAAATACTCAGATATAATGGTGATGACTAATGAGTATGGTATGAAAACCCTGACATATTAGTATAGACAAAGATCTCTTAATAACCTAGGCCACTGGTTCCCAAACTTGTTCCGCTGCTTGTGCAGGGAAAGCCCCTGGCGGGCCGGTCCGGGCCGGTTTGTTTACCTGCCGCATCCACAGGTTCGGCCAATCGTGGCTCCCACTGGCCGCGGTTCGCTGCTCCAGGCCAATGGGAGCTGCTGGAAGCAGCAGCCAGTATGTCCCTTGGTCCGCGCCGCTTCCAGCAGGTCCCATTGGCCTGGAGCAGTGAACCGCGGCCACTGGGAGCTGCGATCGGCCGAACCTGCGACGCGGCAGGTAAACAAACCGGCCTGGCCCGGCAGAGGCTTTCCCTGCACAAGCAGTGGAACAAGTTTGAGAACCACTGACCTAGGCACATGGTAAAAACCACAGGCCAGCTCCTCAGTTGGAGTAAATTAGTGTAATTCCACGTGGGTCCAACATGGAGTCCTGTTTTCACAACTCCATGGGGCACCAAGACACTCCTGACAAGCTGCTCTGCCTCCAGTCCCTCTACACAGCACCTATTTTGGGCTGAAGTATTGTGTAGATCTTGTGTTGGCCCTCTGCACCCTGGATGAACTTCACTCTGTATGAACAGTACTATTACTCCAGTACACAATGAATTTAATGTACACCTCCTAGCATAAAGCAAGAATAAACAGGGAACGCCTGCGACCTACGCATAAGTTATGGAATGGAATCTGCCCCTCAAGCTCACACATGCAGAATGCTACTTTGCTGTCTGTGCTCTCTATGTACAAGTTCCTACTCCCTTCCCCCATCTCAATCCCTAGCATTTCCCTCTGCTCCAGATTTTTCAGGGCTGTTACAGAACTCATTTCTGCAGCATATAAAAAGGGGAGACAGGTGCTTCTGCTGAGTTACTCCATGGCACCTCCACCCCTGTGCAGAACTACAGTGCCCATATTAATGAGCACAAAAAAAACACAAATACAAAGAGCAAAATAAACAATCTATAACAGTGGTTCTCAAACAGTGGGTCACGACCCCATTTAAATGGAGTTGCCAGGGCTGGCTTAGACTTGCTGGGGCCCTGGGCCAAATCCCAAACCTGAGGGCTTCAGCCCTGGGCGGCAGGACTCAGATTACAGGCCCCCTGCCTGGTACTGAAGCCATTGGGCTTAGGTTTTGGCTCCCCGGCCTGGGGAGGTGGGGCTTGGGCTTTGGCCCTGTTCCCCCACACTTGGGGTGGTGGGGCTTGGGCGGGTTCAGGCTTCGGTCCCCCATCCTGGGGTCCTGTAGTAATTTTTATTGTCAGAAGGAGGTCACAGTGCAATGAAGTTTGAGAACCCCTGATCTATAATATGACACTGTCATGCAGTTTAACACTTTGGGTTATCCTACAGCACTCCAGCCAAACCACAACATTTTGAGAGAGAGAGAGAGAGAGAGAGAGAGAGAGAGGACTTAAGTGCTCATGTTCTTACAGCCAGCACAATGGTAGAAGAACAAAATCAAATAAAAGCAGTGCACTCTGTGCAGCAGGCATGGTTGTAATGGACAAACATTCCATCCTGGAATCATTTCCCAAGCCAACTTTAAATGCAATACATTTTTCTGTTTATGCTTTGGACTCCTGAAGAAAGGGTAGACCTTGTGGGATGAGATGGTAACAGAGGAAATGAGATAGAATTTCCCCACAAAGTAAGCTATGTAAACTTTCCTTACTTAAACAAATATTCTAAGGCACAAAGGCGTTTACATTCTCAGTGAAACGCTCACAGTAACCTTTGCCTATGTTGTGACAGTCCAAGAACCTTAGCAAATAACCAGCACATTTACATCTTGCCTATTATCTTGAATTATACAAGGGTTGGGAGCTACAAAACCATGCCAGACATTCCCAAAATGTTGGGGTGTTTAAAATGATCCTATGACTCACGGCAAATAAACTTAAATAAGCATACAGAATAAAAGCAGGAGGGAATCTAAGCAGGAAAGATTTTAAACCATACATTTCTTCCATAGACACCCCTCTCTCTCCTCTCTTTCTCATTGGCTGTGCTTAATCACTTCTGTGTGTAATAATAAAGTCACCCATATGCAGAAAAAATAACACGTAGGAAAGTTTTAAGTGCTGAGCACCTCGGAATATAAACAAATAAAATCAGTTAAATAATACATGCAATAATATAATACTCTGAATTTCTATAGTTCCCTTCATTCTCACAATATCCCAAGAGGCAGGTAGGCATTATTTATCCCTGTTTTACAGATAGAGAAACTATGGCACAAAGAGGTTAGGTGACTTGCCCATGGCAAAAAGCAAGTCATTGGGCAGAGCTAGGAACAGAGTTCAGACCTCCTGACTCCTAGTGCCAAGCACTAACTAGCAGACAATATTTTCTCTTATATGGTTCATCTCTCTGACTCATATTCTGTCTCTATGTTCCCATCCAGTGTCTCAGTATTTATTTAAATATCATATTCTCTATTTACATTTATTAATGCTTGTTTAAAAGTACTTTGCTCAAGGTACCTTTGACAATATTTTAAGAAGAAAAATCAATACAAAACAACAAATCCAGCACCTAACTTCCTCCGCTAGCCAAGGTTAACCAACCAAAATTTCTTAAAAATCTGTAATATCTCCCCTCCCCAAATACCAATCTTCATGTCCATCTCCTCCATAGTGGCATAGCTACTAAGAGCATCAGCCATCCGTGAATAAATAGTGGGTAGGAAAAATATCTTACTTTCTTCTTTCCCGAGAACCAGTCTTTGGGGGCTCTGTGTTTTTAATTTCATATTTCTCTTTATTAAAAGCACACCTCAAATCAGGCAGGTTGCTTCAAATAAATTAATTTAGTTTTTCTCCACTGAGTCTGTTTTGTCGAGATGTACTTTGGAAAAACAATCAACAGTATGAACTCCTATGTCACATGGGCTACTATAAAAGCTTTACTGAATCCAACACTTTATGTTTGCAGGATTCAAACTTTAACAACATTCTGGCTACAGCATCTCAAAATCTGATCTTTGCTACTGAGAACTGAATCATGACCTCTCTCTTAGGCAAGGAAAAGGCAATGAATCATGACTTGTTTACAAAAGGGCTTTCCTGCACTGTAGGTGTCAGGGCAATAACCCAATCGGAACTCCACATGACCTCCTCTCATTCAAATTTAATTAGAAATTGTCCTTCTCATCGTGTGATTAATGTACCCAATGAAATGACAATCTGAGACACTTAAAATAGTATCTAGAGTTTACCACTGTCCTTTAATGGAACAAAGGAAATTTCTTAAATGAAAACATACACAAAACAGAAAGATACAAAAAGGCAATAAATTGTAGTGTCATTTCTCTATACTTCTCAACTGTCCTACATTTTGGGGGATTTTGCTCATTTTTAGCCAGAAAGTTCAGTACAGTCAATAGAGATTTGGCATCCCTCACTTTTATTGTTGAAATTTTTTTACATCAGAAACAAAGAATTATGAAACTTAGGTTTACTGAAAGAATTATTTAACCTAAAGGAACAAAACACAGCATTTTAAATTTCCCACACGAATAATTTTTATGTCCCTCATTTTGAGTCTTCACTACACATTCTGCCCTATATTTGAGCCTTGGCAGGTTGATATGTAAGTATACCTTAATCTTACTGTGATCTAAAAGTGTTTCTGTAAGGAAAGGGAATTATATATCAAGGGGCAAATTCAATGGAACATGCACACATGTAACTGAAAGGAGAATCTGGCCTGGTAACTTCAAAATTAATACAAAATTATGTGAGGACTATATTATTGATGCTGACTGCATCCATATTTCTGTGGTCTTCATTAACAGGAAATCATCTTCACAGCTTGGAGTAGCATCAGATAAATTATAAAATTAGAAGTGGTACATACAGCAATAACAAAAGGCAGACTAGATGTTAAATTCAGATAAGAAGAAAGGTTTTATAAGAAAGCTTTTGGTAGTCCATTTTAAATAAGGGTGTTTCCTTTATTTCAAACAATTAAGCAGAGTGTGCAAGAAAAACGTGTGTGCACCATCCACACCCTATTTTCCTAAAATCTTCCTTTATAAAACATTCTACAGAAAGAGAAGAAAAAAACCATGGGATAATATTTATTGTAAAATTGTATAAATAAGGGTAATTTTTGAATAATTTGGTTATTTGGGATAGATCCCTGTATCCCTTCTTCCATGTTATTGAAAAGTTTAATATCCAGAGGAAGCAGCACTGACACAGCTTTAATTTAAATCAGAACGCTATGCCAACAATTTCCTAGTTTCCTCAGTACATTTGGTGTCCATGAGGCCTGGAGTGAAGTTAAAGGGGTTAAAATAGATGTAGAGAGTCAGAAGAGCATTTGGCGTTTTTAGAAAAGTCACTAGATGTTAAGGCAAGGTTACTACATCAAAATGTAATTTTCCGAAAGAATGGAAAAAAGAGGGACAGATCCTATGAGATTTGGACATGGGCAAGAAATGTGGAAAGTAGGAAGAGTATTTTTCACTTACTGTGTTACTATTCTAAAATGCAGAAGTACTGTACTGGAAAGGAATTAGAAGAATAGATCTGTTTTTAAATAGTTAAATCCTTAGAGAGCCATGGTTCTCCATGTTGCAAGTTTTGGAGGCTGTACTTAGGGGGCTGAGTAAATCTCAGAAGTAATTCTTGTTGAAGGTATCTGTAACTGTCAAAAGAATTAAGACCAAGTCTTCAAATATAGCCTAGAAATGTCCATCATGTTTTGAAAAATCTGTATTTCTGCATAAAGTCTCTAAGAATTTGTTTTCCTAAAGTATAAGGGCAATAATGTGTGACTAGATGGACAATGAATGAAACATATGCTGGATTGGGTGGAAACAGTGAGTCACTGTCCTGACTAAAGGCAGTTAATTTATTTACTTATAAATTCTTTGTAATCTCATTTTCCCTCACAATCAATGAGTCACTGTTTGTTTACCAATGGAAGAAGAACACACACAATAATATTGGCCCAGATCATCCTACTGAGATTTGTAAATGGAGGGGATCTTCTGAGCATGGATCTCATTCCTCCCACACAGAATGGGGGCTCAAACTCAAACAGCGCTACCAACCACTTCTGTGCTCCATAGAGGGTGTTCAGTAGATCCAAGATCTATGCTGGGGGGCAAAGGGTGGACAATGGGTATCCAGAGGCAAACTGAGGTGGGACATAAATCAGACCCTTCATCCCCACAGGGAATACCTACAAAAGATAACACAGTCTAGGATTACAGTATTTTTCTGTGGCAGGTGGGGCTGCTCTATAGCACACCCTGTAGGGCCAAGCATGGGGGTACTTCAGGGGCTCCCTGCCTCAGTCCACTGGATATGGCCATAAGCTTGACATCAGTCTATGCCAAGCTCAATAACAAACTCAAACTTTGGCAGTCTATGCCTTTAACTACACAAAATACCAAGGCAAACACCCAACTGCAGTGCTTGAGGACAAGGCCCTGGCCTAGCCATCACTGAGCAGCTCCCCCTTTGCCCCAGTCTCACCCTACTGCACTGCCTGAAAAGAAACAGGCAAGCCTTCTTAACTAGTCTTCTGGCTCTTGTTTGGTCACTATTTCCTCCTGGCCCTTCTAGGCCTCTGGAAGACTGTCTTGTTGGTAACCTTTTGATTGTGGGCCCGGCACCATGGTGAACCCGGTACTGAGTAACAGAGTAGACTACAACATGAAAGCTTTAAAGGAATGGAATATAATTCACCTGAGAAATCCTAGTAAAACTTTTAAAGGCCAGGCTATGCCACCTGTCTGCAGCTAGAAAAGAAAAGAAAAGAAAAGATTGGAAGTCACCATAATTCGCAAGACAGAGCACTAGACTGGGAGTCAGGACTCATGGGTCCACACCTGAGCCACTGACCCATTGTGTGACCTCTGACAGTTCATTTAATTACTCTGTGCCTCAGTTTCCCACCTGTAATATGGGGGCAAATATACTTATAAGTACTAAGTATTATTTGTATTATTATTAGCCTTTGAGATAAAGGAATAGTTTTACTACCTCAGTAATTTTAGTACCTCAGCATGGTATATTTTGAGGTAATCACATTTAATATTGACTGATTACAGATGCTAATAGTTATCTTGCTGGATTATTCTTCATATTTCATGGAAATGAATAATTTCCAAGACTGATCTCTAAGATCTGTCTAGTGTTTAAAAGTTTAAGGGCAGGAAAAAACACTTCAGATGAAATATAATGGGTGAAACAAACTTTCAAAATGAGAATATTTTAAACCCTCATTGCCTAGTAGAAGCAGAATTGAAATATATTATGCATATTCATTTTGGAACTGTCGTCTAAATAAAGATTCAAAAGGGACAAACAACCTAGCTGTAAATAACTTAAAATACTCCAGAGTCATTGTTCATCTTGTAAAACAGACACACACACACACCAATTTTAAAAACTAGGTTTGTGTAGTTGTACATCTAATTTGTTTGTACAACCACTGTGACTGAGTGCTCAGTTCTAGTAATTGATAATTCCAATACACCAAATTAATGTCTAATCAAGCTCGCTATGTTCTATATTTTTGTCAAAACAAATGAAAAATTGAAAGCACGTCTTCACAAATCAACAAAAATGATACAAATATATACATTGCACTGCAGAGGTCTTTGCAAAGAAAATGTGCACAAGAAGAAAAATTCCAGTTACAACACTACTAAGTGCATTAGGTCCAAAATAAGAAGCTCTAAAAATACGTGTGCTGCAGCTGTAAGTGGGAGCTATCCATAGCTGATGGTCACATTCTTAACACTAGTCTATGCTGGTTAGAACTACAGGCACTCCCAACTGTTATTTTAAAAAGTATTACCCTGTATTGCAAGAACACTTGAAAATAAAGTTGTGCTTACTCTAAAGTGGCAGTCATGCATTTGATTTACAGGATGAAGCACAGAATTAGATTGATGCTCTCCTCAAGCTCTATTTAAGTCTGAACTTTACAGCAATTTCACTAATGTCTAATGTCACTCCTAAGGCACTAACATCCATTGAGTGCAGATTTAAACCTGTATTAAAGGAACATGAACAAACCAGGTCACAAGCAGAGGATTTCTATAAAGAGGTAACTGACAGATATTGCAACTAAATACCATATTTTGAGGAACCATACTGTATTAATTGTATGAATGGTTTATGTATCACTGTGGGCCAGGGACTGTATGCAACTCCAGGGTAGGAGGCATTGTCACAGCTTCTCCAGAAACTAAGGACAGTGGTGAGTATTAAGGTAAAACACTCTGGTTTTAAATACCTCCAGAGAGGTACCACCCCATGGGGAGCTTTGCATATGCTGTGTTTTCTAGAGACTAGTAAACAAAGAAAGGGGTTTTGGTATAAACGGAACTGACTCATGGCCTTCATTCTGATTCATCAAACAGACAGCACTTTCTAAGGGAAGACCCAATCCTTGAAGAAGGGTTGGAAAGATTTTGGCCTACTAGGGGCCCGTAAGACTGATGGTAAGCTTTTAGCATGTGTGTAGGAACTTTTATGGTCTTTAATATGTTTTCCTCTATAATGCTTTTCCCTTGAGAATAAATGTGCTTGCTGAGAAGGAGCTTGTGGTAGCCTGTAACTGCTGGCAATGCACTGTTCATAGCCATTGAATAGGAAGCAATGCCCAGATACTGGCATTAAGGCAGACTGGCTTGCTGGAGATATCAGTGTGCGGCCTGAAAATCCCTGGTCAAGAGAGAGAAAGATGAAGGTCTCCACCAAAGAGAGGTGACAAGTAGGAGCCGGAAACCTTAAGTGAGTGCCCTCGAGGGACCATGGAGGTGGAAATACAGGTGCAATTACTCTTAAACTATGACGGCAACTATCTGATCTGTGCAAAAATTTATGCTATATATATGTATCTTTGTCCATGAGTGTTCTATCCCATATAAGACCATATGGAGAATACCAAGTCATTGAAACAAAGAAATTACCTAATAGAAGCCACTTACCAAACAGGAATAGCTATACGAGTATAAAGTGCCTTCATGCTGACATAACTCTGTCGAACTAGGGAGGTTATAAACCAAATTAACATCCTCTAGTCTAGATAATAAGAATCACTTGGCTGACTCATTTCCTGTGACTGTCGCAGCAGGAGTAAATCTTAATGAGAGATCTGAGTGATGGGAGAGTTGTACCAATTCAGGGAGGGGAACAATTAGACCACTGCATTGCAAGTCAAGATTCCTGGGTTGGGTGCTGTTCCTGACTCGGAAACTGACTTTCCAATTTATAGAGATAGGTAATCATTGGTCTGATCCAATATGGCAGTTCTTATCTTTCTAAATTTTGCTTAGCTATGTCATATTTATTTAGCCCTTCCAGTACTTCTCCATAAGAAATACTCCCCAACCCCTTAATGCCTTTAACACTCTGGGAAGTATATCACCAGGGCCTGTTGATTTACATACACTCAGGTTTTCCAAGTATTTTATGTGCTTATTCTCAACAGCTACAATATTACCATTCTCCTAATTTCCCTTTTCCTCATTTTTCTTGCTAAAACCCCATTAAAAAAAACAATTCAGTATCTCCGCCATTTTATAATCATTAACTTTATCTCCTTCCTCTTTAAATTATGGGTCAACTTTCTCTAGCACTGTATTTCTTATTCTTCTTAGCCCCTTTGATGAGCATTAACTCATTATGCTGTTTTGCTGTCCTGATCTTTTTTCCCCGTGGGCCTTGACTGAGTCTGACAAGCAGTCTTTGTGAAGCCATATTGGCCATTTCCTTCGCTATGTAATTTTCTCTCACAGGAGAACTGTATAGTTAGGTATGCTTAACTGTGGTTTCTTTCAATATGCTCCAGCCTTCTTCCAAACTCATGGATTTTAAAAAAAATATTTCTTTCCATGGCATCACAATCACTACTTTTCTTAACACATGCCACATTTTACTTTATATCAACTCACTTTTTAAAATATGGGCCTGATCCAAAGCTCAGTGCAGTTAATTGGAATCTTTCCATTTACTTTACCAGGGTTTGGATCAGGCTCTTTGTTCCCATAACTTACTTTGTTTAATTCAAGCAGCTGTGGTCACTCGAATCAAGCTTTCCTATTACAGTACTCTCACATATCTGTTTTCCCCTTGTTGGGAAGTAGTAGGTATAGGATGACATCTTCTCTGACTGAATCCCTGTAGTGCCAAACCAAAGCATTCAAAAATCATGAATCAGGCCCCCCAAAACATGAGATTTTAATAAAATAATGAATTATAGGTTCTTTTTATTTGCCTTCTGACTTTTGATCCTGTTGTTTCAAGCTCAAAGGGTATGTCTACACATGGAGTGTATACAGAGCATGGATCCTGTATGGCCAGCTAGGGCAGGTATAAATGGCAGTATAGACAGGGAGGCATGGTTTAGGCCAGGTCTACACTTATCGGGGATCGACGCTGCTGCGATTGATGCAGCGGGGGTAGACCCACTAAATTGACTGCAGAGCGCTCTCCGGTTGACTCTGGTATTCCACCAGGAATGAGAGGAGTACAGTAAGTCGATGGGAGAACATCTCTCGTCTATGCAGCGCGGTGTAGACACCGCAGTAAGTTGATCTAAGCTACGTCAACATTATTCACGAAGCTGGAGTAGTGTAACTTAGGTTGACTTTCCATGGTAGTGTAGACAAGGCCTTAGATGAGTAGAGTAGAGTACCCTGCATGCCTGAACCCACAGGATATATTCCCTATATAGGCTCCCTACACGCCCAAGCAGTGCCTCCCATGTCCTGCTTCCTGGAATCCAATAAGGCTAGAGCCTTTCTCTGCCACAGTGAAAGGCTCCAGCAGTGGGGGAAGCAGCAGGGAAAGTCAGTCCAGGAATTCTTCAGATTCACTCTCTGCCAGTCTTTTGTCTCTGTAACAAATGCCCGTGGCAGTTTCTCCTTTGTCTATCATAGATAAAATGTCCTTACACCACGTATTTGGGTGCTAGTCTTTTCATTATCCAATTGCATCTCATTGGTTTTGTACACAGTGGTTTTTTCCCATCCTATACCTACCAAAGTTAACATTGTCTTTGCGCCAGAAGCACTGGAAGATTATATGCAATCAAAGCTTCTAATAACCAAAAATTATACATGTAGCGCCCCCTCTCCACCTGGTTACTTCCTTTAATGCCGAGCCGCTTATAGGCCTAGGTTCTTTTGGATCCCGCCACCCACTCAGCGGTGTGTATCTTCTTTCTTTTTTCCTATGAAATTATTTGGCGGTGCCTCTGCCCCCCTCGCTCCTTCCTGGCAGGGTCACCAGGGCAGCTTGGGCAGAAAACACTATCTGCAGGGTAATCGCCACTTACTTGCCAGACAGTTGGAGACTTCCAAGAAATAACACAAACACATACAATATATTCAACACAATAATTATATTAAACAGGAGACAAATACCACAGAATAGGGTAAAACACTATTCTTAGGGTCACCGGTGCCCACACTGAAAATACCTGTGACTTGATGTAGCAAATGTAAAATTAGTGTCCCTTTGGTACGCTTACTTTGCTGGGGCCCTTGATGACCTATAACCACAAAATTCTTCTCTGCAGTGGTTTAGCAGTGTGGCTGACTGGGTTCAGGACAGCCCAAAGGACTCACAAGTGGAAGAAGGTGGTAAATCCCGCCACAGATGTAATATGCAGCAGGTTATAAAATCCTCAAACTCTTACTCCCTGGCTTGAGGACACAGTTCAGGGAGTAGGGGATCCCCAAAACAAATTCCCTAACTAAAAGGTGGTGCACTCACAAACTCCATGAATGATCCCCAGGTTCAAAGATGACTCTGGACTCCCCAGTCACTGCAGAGGGGCTGATCTCTGCTGGCAGGGATCCTCCTCAGGCAGGGATCCTCCTCAGGCAGGGATCAGGCTGCATCAGTCCCAGGATTTCCCCTCACCACAAAGGGGTGCAGGGCTCAAGGTGTAGGTTACACAACTACACTAACATCCAAACTGTAGCCTCCTAGCCCAGCCTCCAGACACACACTCAGCAGGCAGCTTCCCTGGACTAGCAGCCAGAGCAGAGCTGACCATGTGGTGACTGGTCTCACCTAGGAAGCTGGAGGGCAAACTCAGTCTGGCTGGGGAAGTTTCCCAGCAAACTCTACAAATTGGGAATCCTCAGTGGGGAAGGAAAAACCCAGCTGAGGGATCTGCTGTCAGGTCCCTAGAGGCCTGTTCTTAGGGGGAACCCTACATGCAGGCCTGAGACTCACCAGCTCCCCACACAGCCAGTCCTGCACTTTTCCTGGCTGACTCCAGACTGACTCCAAAAGGGCTTCTCCCCTTTTCTCAACTCCCTGGGAGGGCCTCTCACTCCCTATTGGTTGCTGGGCTGACTCTCAGTCTGCCTTGGCTCCCCCTCTTTACCAGGGACAGTGTGCCTCTCCCTGAGCTGCCAGCAGACTGGGTCCCAGGAATCTATGTAATCTCCTTGGGGGTTACATACAAAATCACGATTTTCCCCAGTAAATCAAAACTGCCCTTTAATATTTCTGAAATTGTCACAAAAGGCAGGGCCCAAATCACCAACAAGAACTGGCATCTCTACTGTTCCCTCTTAAAAATTGTACTTTTTAACTGTCATCAGTGCTACAGAGCTCAATAATCTCATCTGTGAGGAGAGATACTGGAGCTCTCTGTAGCCCCTAATAGGATGGCCAGAGCATAACCCCCCAATACTGTGGTATTTATTATATTGTTCAACTTGATTAGATAACTCTTTGGGCATGACCCAAAGCAAAATGATTACACTTCCCATATGTTGTGCAGACTGGAGGTAGGGAGATGAATAATCACAGTTCACTCTACCTAATTATTCAGCTATGATAAAAGCTTGATGAAGCAACATTTGGACTAATGGAAACTTTTAAAAATAGATTAGATAATAACCTCCCTATTTTCAGTTTCAGTCTATATGCACATTATCCACCCACATACACACCGTACATGTACACACACAGAGATGTATAGAATGTGTTTGTGTAGTTATATATACACACACAAAAGTGAGGGGGAGGGGGCGTCTGTGGCTGTCCAAGCTGATTCTGTGTCATTTGGGAGAGTCCCAAGTGCTTCAAATTCAGTATGCCCTGTGACAGAGTACAGCAACTGCTGAATTTTCACAGATGCATTATAAATGTGTATTTGTATAGATGTATATATACATTATAAATATATATTAATATTTAGGTGGGTGTGCGTACAGTGTATCTATAAGTGACTTATCACATAGAGAGAGGTGATAGCCATGTGGTAAACTGCAGAGTCATTTCATTAAAACAGTATGAAAAATTCACTTTAAAATATCTGTACTGCTATTGAAAGATACAATCCCCAGGTTCAAAGATAAATGTGTTACAAACAACAGTTCAAAAGGTTTTTGTCTCCATGAATAAGCCGAAATAATACAGCAAAAAGGTTTTGTCTTTTTTTTTTAACAGTCATTTTTTCTCTACTTATTATTCCAATAAATTTGGAGAGAATGGAAAGAAATGAGAGCGAGGAGGAAGAAAAGCAAATAAAATAAAAAACAGGGAGAAAGGGGAGAGTGAGAAGCTTCACCATTTTTATCTTAGGCTCTCTCTGCAACACAGATTGCAATTTACATCATTTTTTTGCCAAAGTCATCTGCAATATATACATATAAAGACACATGCTCAAATTTCTCTCTATCTAAATACATTCATACAAAATACAAAGCCACCTCAAAGAATTGGTTTGCAGGGAGGGAAGAATATTTAATCAGGTTCCTTCCAATCTTAGAAAAACTGGGCATTTGGCTCACTTAACCTGTAACTCCATACAACCTTAAGTATAAAAGACTGAGCTCTGATTTACATGTAGTCTTTAAAAGCAGTGTCTTACAGGCAGATCTGCAACAAACAACAACAACAAATGAGTGGGTGTAAAGTCACTGAAATGCTGACACAACTCTTCAGCTAGAAAAAAGCTCCACTGAGGCTCCCAAAAAGATCAGCCAATTTCTTTCCTCACCATGTCCTAAAACATATTGCTGTCATACCCTGGAAGAAATTCAGGGTTTTCTACTGCAGGAAATAACAAAAAGGAGGATAAATTTCTACATCTCTGGCAAAAGTAGGGTGGACTTTCTATAATATTGCCAAAGCTGCTGCAAGCAGTGGGTTTCTTCATATGTATTCAAGCAATTATTTCACTCTGAAATGAGGAACAGAAATATTTCCACTGCTGATTCTTGAACTCCTTCAGAGACCTTTGTCGGGAATGAACTTTCCAGAATTTGCAATCCCTTTTGATATGTTGCTTTTAGGGGTACTTTCCTGACCAGGGTGTTGCGCCTTGGTTCGTTTTTGTGTACAGTTTCCTTTCTCTCCATGAAAATGCAGCAATTATCCCTCATCTAGATTCAAGATTTCAAATAGCTGGAAACTACAATACAAACACCTACCGTTCTGGTTGCAAATGTAGCTAAGTCACCTCTCTCTCTGCTGGACTCAAAAGATTTGCCAGTTTCCTAAACCAATAATTTAAGTGTTCTCTCAAAGCATAAACATGTAGACAGAGTGTCTGTATTAGAGCTCTTTTTCCCTGATATCTATACCCTTTACAAACTCCAATTCTGTAGCATGATGATAAAATAATTTGGAATGCTAGATCTGACAAGCATTGACTCCTAGTCCTGCCATGCTAATTAATATTGGTTACTAATATTTTATCTGACAAATAAAAACATTTATTTTTATAAATAAAAAATTCCTGCCCCCAAGAAGTTGTGGAGGCTAAAAAAAGCTTTTCCCAGTTCCTCCTTGCAAAGCACAGCAAAAAACTCAGGATAGGCACATCAACACTTTTTGGTTTGTTCCTAGCCAGAGATGAAACATGTACACTGCTCAGAAATAGACAATATTTTAGAGCAGCTGGGTTAATGGCACTGTTGTGTGTTCATGTAAATAACAAACTGACAGAGGAAAGTACTGGATGTTAAGCTTCCTGTCTTTCAACCACAAAGGATTATCAAACAGAAACTGTAAATTAAAGATACAGTTCAAAATCACTGCCATCTAGTGGCCAAAATATTAATGTTGGCTATTTCTGAACAATATGTTATGCATACAAATGAGATAAATTCCATGAAATTATTTGTATGTCAATGCCCAGAATGCTCTTCTAGTTCTCTCTTAATTTCTGGAAGTTCTCATGAGTGTGAACCAAGATGTGAAAATGAGGTGTAGACATTTTAGTAGCCCGTATTTATAATAACTCCTTTTATTATTTAGGTGCTTTGGGGTAGCACCTATGGTCCCCAATCATGGATCAATCACAATCACTTTGTGCTGGGCACTGTACAAACACATCACCCAAAGAACTTACACACGTGTAAAGGTTTGATAGAGTCCATATATTCTGTATTTCCTATTGTCTTGTTTCAACCTCGTTCATTTTTTTAAGAATTCGTTTTTTCTTCTTCTATACATAATAATTAACAACAATGCTTTGTACTTCAGTGAAAAGTCTTTCTAAGACAAATGTTGTAATCAATGGTCAAGAGTATTCCTTTCTATGAATTATGGTAATTTCATTAAAGGAAGAGATCAGACAATTGAACTTTTGCACCAAACTGATTTATAATCAGCACATATAGTACTGTACTTGCTTTCTATAGTATTTGATCACATTTATTATTCAGAGAATTTTAAATTAACTGTAGCACACCAGGTTTATATATTAATTTCTAAATCCTTGATTATTCCAGTGAATGAATCATAATGTTGTAAATATGAAAAACAAAACTGGACAAATGAACTTTAAGCATTGAATTGATTATTTTTATTGGAATAAGTATTCATCTGATTCTATGCCGATCAGTTGGAAATAAAATTAATTGTGAGGGTCACAGATTAAACTTCTCAGTCTTTAGGTTGTCAGAATATTGATGATCTTCACCGGAGCTTTCTCATGAATTCCTAGCTCTGAAGAAGGGGGATAAGTTTTAATTCTCACCATGTCCTTCTGTAATGGCTGAATTTCAAGATGTATTTTTAACTACACTACAAAATTCTTAATACCAAATTATTTTTCAGTTTAGTAATTGGCTTCATAGTATATTGTAGGGGAACAGGATGTAACTCACTGTTTTATTAACAATTTCTTTACTGAGGAGAAACCTACCTATAATCATAGACATGATACTTGGTGATCTGTGCTAAGTTACAGGGTTAGCTATATGACATCAGGTATTTGTGCATACAATAATCCTGCTAGTACTTACACAGCACTTTACATTTTCCAAGTGCAGTACATACATTAACTAATTAAGCCCACCACTAAATAAGTGGTTCTTTCTAGGATTTCTTGGGCATAGAACGGTGAAGAAGCTGTAAAGCTGCCCTAATTTGTGCAACTTCTCTGCTCCTTTATTTGTAAAATGGGTGAATGATCTTTTCCTGTTTGTATAAAGTATGTTCAATGAAGTACTTACATAATTTTTCTAAGTATTAAATGAGATGCTGAGTGAGAAACTTTCCACTGACGAGGACAAGAACAAAAAATACAGAAGAGAAGACTCAATTGGAGATAAGATTTTGTCTGAAGATGACAACAAAAACAATACCTGGTAAGAAGCCATGAATTGTAAATCAAGCAAGACTAACTTTATAACATATGTAATGGAAAATAGCACATTGATTCATATATTGGAGAAATACTACAAGAATGTTTTCCTTTTCTTTTACTTTCATTCCTATTATATTTTGTAAGGCATTCTGAAAAACTGAAAATTATTTTAAAAAAATCTTCTGAGATGTCAACAACAGTTTAAAAATTCAAACTGCCAAGCTGGGTGTTGGGGCAGACAGGAAGGCCAGAAACATGCTGTCGGGCTTAAGGAGAAAAGCTATAGGTATAGGCCTGATATTTAGATTGGAGAAGAGAGTGAGCACAGGACAACTGGCTTGGATAGAGGGAGAAGTTTTGGAAACCATGTATAATACTGAATGTGTTCCCATACAGACTTTAGAGCTACAATTATATCTTAGGTCTCTGATGATATGAACAAATCAGTTACACTTCTCTCTCAGCTGATGTCAACAGAACCCCTTGATGAAATTACATCTTTTTCTTTTTTAAACAGTTTGGGGTATATTCTCCTTACATTTCATGGTCAGGAATCTATTGATCTTTCATCACAAAAGGAATCATTTCATTTCAATGCATTAATGGTATGCAATTCCATCTCAGTGTACAAACTGAAAACACATATGCACAGCTGCTCTTTCAAGTCAGAGTAAGCCAGGCAGCAGTTATGCACCACTGAGAACACCATGGACTATTCACTTTTGCAGAAATTAACTGAATAGCACAAGTCACAGAGTGTGTAATATATAGAGAGAAAAGTCTGCAAGTTTGGAAACAAAGCACTGAAATCTCTGCAGAAAATACAGCTCATACAATTTATAAAAAGGGAGCAGAGAAAGGTTTGTGTGGCTCTTGCTTACAATAGTGTTCCACTCACATTTGCAGATGTGCTCTCACCTTTGTTTAAGGTTAACCTTCTAGTGCTTGATTTTGCTGCTTCCTGATCCACAGTGAGGCCCAAAATGACCTGAATCCCAAAGGGGACCGTCAAGCAGTACTTCCCTGCTTAACTGATTAAGACCCGTTGTCACTTTTTCCCTGGCAATTGATAGATCTAGTAGTCTGAAATACACCCACACGATGGATCAGTTGACAAGAAAACTATTTAATGACAAAGCTTCTAAATGGATCTAAGTTCTTCTCTGCATGTTAATGCCGGAGACAACTTATTCAGTGGGATGAATGTCGTGCACAGTTGAACTGTAGCAGCTTCTCCGTAGAGACTGCATCGGGGCATATGGTAAACAGAATTTTTCTGACAAATGGTAACATGACAGGATTCAGTGCTTGAGAGCTATGTGTTTGGGGCGAAAACAGGATTTTGTAGGTATTTTAACATGATTTAGTTGATCTCCGATTGCTATCATCTAATCATTTTCTATTTGTTTCATCCCTAAAGGGAAGGATTCAAACATCAGACTGGTGTTGAGGTGCAGGTTATTATTTCATGCCTGTAATAACCATTTATGTGCTTCTCTGCCTTTTATTGGCTTTAAGCACAAAGCTTTGCTTCAGAGCTACTGAAGAACTTTCTAGAACCAGAGGAGTTTGGTCACATTTTTGTAGGCCATGCTTTCTTTCTAGGTTTGTGTTTTTTCCCCTAGGTTTATCAACTCAAACCTCGCTGGATTACACCCTCAATCAGTAATTTAATTTATCTCTATGTCATTGATATTAGACAATTGTGAATCAAAGTTGGATATAAAATGCTCTTAATATCATGAGGGCTCAGAAGTAGCACTCTAGGACAGTGGTTCTCAAAGCCGGTCCGCCTCTTGTTCAGGGAAAGCCCCTGGCGCGCCGGACCGGTTTGTTTACCTGCCGCGTCCGCAGGTTTGGCCGATCGCGGCTCCCACTGGCCACGGTTCGCTGCTCCAGGCCAATGGGGGCTGCGGAAAGCAGCGCGGGCCAAGGGATGTGCTGGCTGCCCTTCCTGCAGCCCCCATTGGCCTGGAGCAGCGAATCGTGGCCAGTGGGAGCCGCGATCGGCCAAACCTGCGGACGCGGCAGGTAAACAAACCGGTCCGGCGCGCCAGGGGCTTTCCCTGAACAAGAGGCGGACCAGCTTTGAGAACCACTGCTCTAGGAGATATTACATTATAAATAATGGCAAATTTTCACCCTGGGACAAATTTCTTTATATTAATAATCCTGCTCAGGTTGGAATTTCAGTAATTTCACTACTACAGAAATTCTAGTTGTCTATCAAGTTTTCAAGCATTCACTAAACGCAGTGTAAATAGGGATTCTGCTGCCCTTACTCACATTGAGTAGCCCCTCTGACTCCACGAGGAGTCCCTTTGACTTCAATAGGATGCCTCATTGAGTAAGTCACTACTCATTGTGAGAAAAGATGGCAGAATCTGGCTCACATTCAAACATTCCCAAAAAGAATAAGAAGCAAAGGTATTTTGGGATAAGGCAGCTACTCACTGTGGGCCAGATTCTGACACCCTTGCTCAGGCGGAATAGCCCCTTACTCCAAAAGTAGTTCAATTCGAGTCAATGGGGCCACTCACAAAGCTATTCAGCACAAATACATTGGCAGAACATGGCCCTGTGTGAGTTTGCTTACGTTGCTTGATTCAAGTCAGTAAAAGCAGAACCACACTAAAATATGCATGCTGGCTGTATCTGAGAAGTGTCAGAATAAAAGCAACCCAAGAGCAAGAATCTGACTCGCTCTCAGCATTTTGCCTTTTTTATCATACTTTTTTTTCCCTGAAGGCAGACCATGTCTGTTAGTCATTAATGCTTCCATTGTTCCGTCTGAGAAGGAAAGAAGCAAAATGTATAATCTATTCCAATGTTATGAACTGTCAAAGAGTAAAATCTAGTCCCCTGGGATGGAAACATAGAATTCTGTTTTGCTTTTATCCAGTTCAATCGCTCTTTCTATACATATTCTCCTTCCCATCCATGTTTGCTAAGGGAGTTTGTCTTTTTAAGCAGTGACGTAAAGTTTATTTGCTTGAAAGACAGGATGAGATTAGGTCATGTTTTATATTATATTCTTTCCTAAAAATCATCCTTATTTAGTGCATATAATTAAAAATGACCTCATGATTTCATTTCCAGTTTATCATAGCAGGATAGTCTGACCGTTCCCTTTGTGATTCCCCATTTACGCTACTAGCTCGATGCAAGGAAAAAAACAATAAACCTCAAAAATGCTCTTCCATTGCCCCGTCCATGTTATTGTCCTAAAGTGGGGTCCATTACTGCTAGGTTTCAACCACTACCAAAGCTAGAGCTGCTAATCCTACTATCACTACTGCTAAGTGCTCCTGACTGCATCCCCACCCCACAACAAAATTTTGGCAGTCTTATAGATACCTGTAAAACTGCACTTACTACAGTGTTCACTTACAAGTGAATTCTATAGGTAAGGCTGCAAAAGAGTTTCCATTCTAATCTTCATTTTCACATGCACACATTCACCTTTTGGGCCTGAAATTTAGCCTAAAGATGAATTTTGATTTCTAAAATCTGAACAAAAACTGTTCCACTATTTCTGAGTTATGATGAGGTGAAAACAAACCAAAACCAAAACAAACCACTTTCCCAGCAATACAAAAATATGTGTTCATATTTTTGGGTGGTGTGATGGGGTGTCCACCACACACAAGGCTCGAGTGGGTTGATGTGGGCTAAGAGGAGCCAATTAACCTTACATGCTGCACCTGCAGGGGAACAAAGGATAGATAAGGCCTAATGATGGCTGAAGCCCTAATGGGGGAGAAGCTGGGATAGCAGAAGTGAGAGCAGGAAGGGGGCTGCAGAGATGAGGCTGGCAGTCACTTCCTAAAGGGAAAGGGAGTTGGCTAGGGACAAGGAGGAGATCCCTGGCAAGAGAAAACCCTGAGATCCTGCCCTGGACTAGGGAGTCTTATAAGAGGCCTAGAGGTGTGAAGTGGCCTCAGGAAGTGAAGGATGCTCTGCTGGTAAACCCAGAGATAAGAAAGGAGATAAAGAAGAGAGGTAGGAAGCAGCCCAGAAAAAGAGCAACAGGGTTTGAGACTGAGCAGACTTAGGCTGCTAGTCATAGGGTCCCTGGGCTGGTATCGAATTAGTGAGTGGGCCTGCATTCCCCTGCCAGACCGCAGGAAAGTGGCACAGGACCTGGAGTCAGAACAGAAGACTGCCTGAAATGGCAGACAGGCAGCTTGTCTGATTGGATTTTGTTATCCCAGAAGGGGAAAACTGAAAGGTGACCTGGTTGAAAGGTTGAGCCATGAAGAGAGAGCACCCCGAGTCACAGAGAGAGAGAGGGGTCAGAGAGTGAGTAACTGAAGGAAGGGGGCGCAGGACTGGGTAAGAGATAATTCTCAGACCTAGCCACAGGTAGGCATACCTGTGGTGAATGGAACCCCTTCACAGAGGGAGAAGGGGCAGGTGGGAATGCACTAGGGGCAGCTAGCCCAAGCAACCACCCATGCCACCACAGACACACAGCTATTTTTAGGTGCTGGGTACACCAATCTGAGCTGGGAATCACACCTCCCAGCCCCACTGTAGACAAACCCAGTGTTATAGCTCTAATGTTAGTCATGTGCATATAACTAGTTCTTCTGTATCGTGATCTAAACCAGCTAAAGTCCTGATAACAGAGACAATTATTAGTTTAAGCTAAACCATCAGCAGCTGTTGCTGTTCCAAAGATGTACGAAAGTCTAGTATTGGCTTAATATCTGGGTTAGGCACCAGGAGGTCCTGAGTTTTGTCCCACCTAATGACACTAGCTGGACTTAAAAATTATTTGCACTTATACAGTACTTCACAAAAAAATATTTTGTTAGACGTGACTTTGGAACAGGCAAATTTTATTAATTCTAGTTTGCAGATGGGTAACTGAGGTTCACTGAGTGAAGGCTAGGTTCTGCCTTTATGAACAGTCTTGAGTAAGATGTGATGCATATGATACACCACTGCAGGAGTAGCCCCAGGAGGCAATGTGCCCTGGAGACATCTTTTAGAGACACAATGCTTCCAATATTCTCCTGTTGTGCTAGAGCGGCATTAGATTCCTACATTCCTTTTACAGGGTGAAGCATACTTTCCCCACTGCCCCCTTACATCCAACCACCTCTGCTATGTGCCTATGGGTAGGTGGGTGAAACATGCCCCCTACTGCTCATTCCTACAGCCATGGTCCAACATGACCAGAGAGAGAGAAGTGGGTGGGAGGGCCGGAAGTGTTTGTGTGTGTTCCTTCTTTCCCTCATCCTTCCTGCACAGTCCCATTGCTGTCAGGACACAATCTAACCCTAAGTCCAACTTCACACAGTAAGTAGATTCAGGAGCAGTAGTCTAGAGGGTCACAAAACTGGTAATGCCCACACGTTACCCACTCAACCCCATCACTCCACAGGCATATCACTGAGCACCCACAAATTACACTGAAGTCAACAGGAGCTGAAGCAACTCGACACCTTTGAAAATCAGGTAATGAAATAAAGCCTGTCTGTGCTTTGTTACTTGGTGGTCTGCAAACTGAGCCTAGTAATGCTGATTCAGTTTTCTAAAGCACTTTTTACTGATGGGTGACCTGAGATAAAGACAAATTAAGTAACATGTATGGGAGACACTGGCCTTATTTTCACTAGGAAATTAAAATGTGTTCTTAACTTGAGGGAAAATCCTAGTGAAGACAAGGCAATCTGTAGTTTTTCACATGAGTTAGCAGATTAAGTTAAAGACTTGAGGGGGGGGGCTGGGGTGCATCTAAAGGCCCACATCTAAAGGCCCTTCCCCCAGCTTAAGGGAAGGAGCCACTGAGCCCAGGACTCAAGTAAAGTCGTGGGACAACAAATGATAAAACGAGGATGGGAGTGAGGGTTACAGGGTCAAAAGCAGGGATCTAGAGGGAGACACTGAGCAGAGAACCCCAGACAGTGCCCAATGCTCCTTGAAGGTGCCAGGGAGCCAGTGGACATGGCTCAGAGGCACAGAGCCACTGCAGTTGAGTAGGTTTACCATTCTACTTAGTACTCAGGAGACCTGGGTTTTTATCATAGAATCATAGAATATTAGGGTTGGAAGAGACCTCAGGAGGTCATCTAGTCCAATCCCCTGCTCAAAACAGGACCAACACCTACTAAATCATCCCAACCAGGGCTTTGTCAAGCCGGGCCTTAAACACCTCTAAGGACAGAGATTCCACCACCTCCCTAGATAACCCATTCCAGTGCTTCACCACCCTCCTAGTGAAATACTGTTTCCTAATATCCAACCCTAGACCTTCCCCACTGCAACTTGAGACCATTGCTTCTTGTTCTGTCATCTGCCACCACTGAGAACAGCCTAGCTCCATCCTCTTTGGGAGCCCCCTTCAGGTAATTGAAGGCTGTTATCAAATCCCCCCTCACTCTTCTTTTCTGCAGACTAAATAACCCCAGTTCCTTCAGTCTCTCCTTGTAAGTCATGTCCCCAGCCCCCTAATCATTTTTGTTGCCCTCCGCTAGACTCTCTTCAATTTGTCCACATCCCTTCTGTAGTGGGGGCACCAAAACTGGATGCAATACTCCAGGTGTGGCCTCACCAGTGCCGAATAGAGGGGCATAATCACTTCCCTGCTCCTACTAATACAGCCCAATATGCGATTGTCCTTCTTAGCAACAAGGGCACACTGCTGACTCATATCCAGCTTCTCATCCACTGTAATCCCTAGATCCTTTTCTGCAGAACTGCTGCCTAGCCATTCGGTCCCTAGTTTGTAGCAGTGCATGGGATTCTTCCGTCCTAAGTGCAGGACTCTGCACTTGTCCTTGTTGAACCTCATCAGATTTCTTTTGGCCCAATCCTCCAATTTGTCTAGGTCACTCTGGATCCTATCCCTACGCTCCAGTGTATCTCCCTCTCCCCCCAGCTTAGTGTCATTTGCAAACTTGTTGAGGGTGCAATTAATCTCATCATCCCAGATCATTAATAAAGATGTTGAACAAAACCAGCCCCAGGACTGACCCCTGGGGCACTCCACTTGATACCAGCTGCCAACTAGACTTCGAGCAGTTGATCACTACCCGTTGAGCCCGACAATCTAGCCAGCTTTCTATCCACCTTATAGTCCATTCATCCAATCCATACTTTTTTAACTTGCTGGCAAGAATACTGTGGGAGACCATATCAAAAGCTTTGCTAAAGTCAAGATATATCACATCCACCGCTTTCCCCGTATCCACAGAGCCAGTTATCTCGTCATAGAAGGCAATCAGCTTGGTCAGGCATGACTTTCCCTTGGTGAATCCATGTTGACTGTTCCTGATCACTTACCTCTCCTCCAAGTGCTTCAAAATGGATTCCTTGAGGACCTGATCCACGATTTTGCCAGCAACTGAAGTGAGGCTGACCGGTCTGTAGTTCCCCAGGTTCTCTTCCATTTTTTAAATATGGGCACTATATTTGCCTTTTTCCAATCATCTGGGACCTCCCCTGATTGCCACAAATTTTCAAAGATAATAGCCAATGGCTCTGCAATCACGTCAGCCAACTCCTTCAGCACCCTTGGATGCATTAGATCTGGACCCATGGACTTGTGCATGTCCAGCTTTTCTAAATGGTCCTTAAGCTGTTCTTTCACCACTGAGGGCTGCTTATCTGGCTATTGATCATAATCTGCTGCGTGATCTTGGGCAAGTCATTTAAATGGCTGGTGCCTCAATTACTCCTAATATGTAACAGGGATGTTGTGTCTTTTGCTCTTTACAGAACAAACACAACATGAATGAATCGCATGGGGAGAATCCAAATAACTATGTTACTAAACATATAGAACACACCAGGCTACTTTCATATATACATATCTCAAAGACTGTGAGGCCCACTAGAGAGCTTGCAAACTATGTAAAGGGATACTACCCAGTTCCTATACACTACAGGAGATGAAAATACTCATTTTTACCTGCTCTGTGTGGGGGAGGGGCACTTTGAAGATTAATTAGTTCATATTTACAAAGCGCTTTGAAAATTGAAAATCACTAGGTAAGCAGCACTATGCAGGGGAGAACAAACGTCTATGGCTGTAACCTAGCTCTGCCATGTTACACAAAGCCTGTGAAAGGGGGGAGATTCTCAAGGTTTATAGGAGCAATAGGAGTTTTGGATCAGCAGATGCTTGGCAGAAGTATTTTCTGCAATTAAAAGAAAAGAAGAAGAGGGAAGATACAGAGTAGAAAGGATTTTCTTGTGGTTAAGCCCATGAACTGGGAATAAGATGATCTGGTTTTACTTCCTGGCTCTGCCGCAAACTTCTGATGTAATTGTGAGCAAAGTCATTTACTCTCTGAGTGTCAGAGTTCCTTGTCTATAAAATAGGATTGATCATATTTTCCTTCATTCTATCCATTGCCTATCTTGTCTACTTAGACCACAAACTCTTCAAGGCACAGACTGTGTCTTATATGTTTGTACCATCTCAGTCAGGGCCTATAAATGCTACCACAATACAAATAAACAACAACAGAACAGCAACTGAGCTGGTAGGATCTTCTGGTGGGGATGGTTTAGTGGGCTGAACAGCAATTCTGAATATTTTGTTTCCCTTGAGCATGGTGGGCTCTTCCCTTTATCCTAAAGGGAGGTTACTATGTGGCTTTTGTAGACAATATTTGTAATACTGTATCTCCATTTGCTTCATTTGGATGTTTTGAATGTAGTCCTCTGAGCAATAATTTTAATTTCTGCTATAGCAGTCTCAATTTGGCTAGCAATAAGTAAACTTAATTCTGGTGCAAGCATTAATCACTGACATATGGCTGTTTTCTCCATGAGTTGGTCTCAGATTATCTCATTAGTGATATTCCTGTACTGGCAATTAGCAAGTTTCCGTGAAGTAACAACAGATCAGTCAGTAGATTTGCCCACTTTCTGGGCACACTGGTGATAGTGATCTAAAGAGATCACTACCATTCATTTTAGCAATGACCAGAAATTAAAGCTGAAATTACTGTAGCATATTGGTCATCCAGGAAAAAAAATATTAAAATACACTGCTTTTTTTTAGTATCCAGGTAGTGTACTAGAAAAGTTTGCTTCCTAGTATCTGAGAGCTGATCCAAATTAATAATATAATAAATATTTTTAAATGCTCATCAAGGCAAGAGAGAAATGTGAAGTGTAAAGGGGAAGAGTAGCTATACCTGTTGCATAATTATATGCTATTATTAGGGAACGCACTAGCACCTTACATGCAATAATTTCTTTGTTTCAAGAAATTCTAACCAATTGCAAGAAGTGTAATCAGAAGAGTCACATCTGCATAGCAATTTAGAGGTATGCCACAGCTGACCAGGTAACTCACAGTCACAGACAATTTTCCCCAGGACTCCTCCAAATATAGACCCAGTGAGGATAAGTCTACACTGCAACGGAAGCCCAGGGTTGGTAAAACTCAAGTTAGCAGACCCTAGATTTGTTAACCTAGGGCTTGAGCATCTACTGTCATTTGTAACCCCTGGTTAGGAATTGTTGAACACAGGGTTCCAACCAGAGGCTCCAGCACCTACACTGCATTATGCAGGCCTGAGTCCAACTATCTATATCCCAGACTTGCCAGGGCTCTCCCCAAACATGGCTGCTCTACCCCTTTGTTCGTGGTGCAGTGTGGGAAAATGTGATTGTCTAGAGGACAAAGAATGTCAGCCCGTGGGATACTTTTGACAGACACCCGAAGTCCAGTGAGGCTGCATCTTCACTGCAAAACAATAGGGCTTGAACCCTGGCTCCTGGCTTGATTCAAGCTTGGACTCTCCACCCTCATGGGGTCTTGGGACCCTGGGTCAGCGCGATCTATGTGTAGATGGAAGGCGGATTAGGCTTGAGCCTGACTTCAAAGCCTGGGTTTACACTACAGTCTAAACCTACCCTTAGTGGCCCTCTTTAGAAGTAGCATTGAATTAAGCAAATGTTGGACTCTAGATATAATTCAAATGGTGCCCTCATGGCTACACCTGCACATCATGGTCCTGCCTTGTGTAGTTGCTCCACCCTGTAGGCACGGTAGCTAATTTAATTTAAAAGGAGTGGGGAAGTTCACACCTTCTGGAGCTATTGTTTCAGGCTGACTACAGACTCACACAGGCACCAGTTACATGTGGGTCATATTTTCTAAAGTTTCAGATATTTTACATCCAGGAGAACTAGAAACCTTTCTTTTTTAAATGAAAGCTGAAATTTAGATTTCACGTGACTCCTAGCATGCGCCTATAATTCCTATACCTTAATCTGGTCCCATTTAGAAACTTTCCCACTTTCCTTGGGTCTTTGAGGGGATGGTGGGGAAATCTATAGAAAAGTTCTACATCTGTGATTTCTCTGTATTTCCACCTGCTCATTTTTAGGACAATTTCAGGGAAAGTAGTACACAGACCCAGAGCGTAAGATAGGGTCCCTGAAGCTTGGGAGATGGAACAGTACCTATGTGTGAATGCCTCTGGCTTCCTATGGATCTCATCATCAAGATCTCTGGGGACCAAACTCTTTGCTTATTCTGCAGAGGCTGGGGGCCAGCAAAGCCCTTAATGGAATGATCTGAGGGAAATGCCACAATTGACAGATTTTTCTGACCACGACTTCCCCCCCCCCCCACAAACGCACATTGGAGGGGAGATTATGACTCACTAAATTGTAATGTTTTAATATTTTGTCAAGTGCAATGATCTGGTTGGTGTCGAGAACTTTATAGATCTGATACAGTCATTTATTGGGGGATAATTGCACTATTTCTAAACTGCTTTCAACCAATCACATTGGAGCCTTCATCCAAGCCATTCTGTAGTATTTGTTGTTAGTTTTGAAAACCTTATATTAATATTTAAAACTATTCCTTTTATGTGTTTTATTTATCTGTAGATCCAAGATAAGTATTCATCTCAAATCTCATGTGGCTCAGATTCTCTGTCCCAAAACACAAACATGTGAGAATTTAGTAATCACTAACATTAGAGACTCATTGCCAGACTCCTCATTAAATATAGATATACAGCAGATGAAAGCAGGCAGTACTGCTGAGTCAGTTTGCTACCATGGCATTGAGAAATGAGAAGCAGCTAGTGCAAAGACAACTATAAGAAGGAGTTAGTGAAGCTCATTTGCAAGGGAAATGCAACACCAACACAGAACTGACTATATTCCCTTAAATGCAAAAGCATGTTAAATCTGAGAGCCTTCTGTCTTTCAAAAGTGTGGGCTTCTTCTGTCATTACTATTGACTCTTCAGTGGCGGAAGGAAAGAATGTGCACAGGTAAGAGTGAGAGCTGGAAGAGCTAGCAAAGACGTTACACTCAACTTGATGGTATTTCTATGTCTGTCTGTAAGGTGATAACTTTGAAATGCCATATCTGACAAATTCCAGAATTTTAGGGACTGTTGTATGCATCGATGGACAGAACCCTACCGATTTTGGGCAAAATTAGAAATCCAAAACAGGGGCGGATGGGGCCTACATGGAGCTTCTGTCAGCTCTTTATCACAGCCACAGCCTCAAGCACCTCTGCAATTGTCTATAGATCAAACACATGGTTGCTGGCTCCTGTTCAAGCCTTCCAGCATAAGAATACCCCTAACTCATCTCTGCATCTTCTCCTAGTAGAGTTTAATATGTTGACACCCTGCACGACTTATTCTTCTTTCTGTCTGGGAGGTAAAAGGTGAGGGAGAAGAAAGGAGTGGGGGGATACACACAGGCCTTGGCATGGGGGCTCAGATAGGGTACACAGAACCCCTGGCAGGGGGAAGATTGGAGGGAGTTTCAGGAGATCCCTGAAAAAGAGAAGAATGAAATGGTGGCACAGAGAGCTTGTGGGGGGAATGGAGGAATGCAAGGACCTGGGTGGGTGCAGTAAACTCTGCCTACACAAGCTATGAAATGTGAAAAGCTCTAGTTTATGCAGCTACTAGGAGAAGGTAAAGGGAAATAGAATTTAACACCTATATATCTTTAATATCCCTTTATATAGCCCTTTATATCCTTAAAGCACTTCACATATACACTCAGGCTATGACACAGTAGACAGCTTACAACAGCACAGCTGTAAACTCTCTAATGTAGGCGCTCTAAGCCGACAAGAGAGAGTTCTCCCGTCGGCTTAATTTATCCACCCCCAGTGAGTGGTGGTAGCTATGTCGGCAGGAGAAGCTCTCCCGCTGACATACCGCTGTCCACACCGGCACTTAGGTCAGTGTAACTTAAGTCGCTCAGAGGGGGGGCTTATTCGCACCTCTGAGACCTGGTCTACACTACGGGGTTAGGTCGAATTTAGCGCGTTAGATCAATTTAAAAATGACTGCGTCCACACAGCCAACCCCGTTCCGTCGACCTAAAGGGCTCTTAAAATCGACTTCGTACTCCTCCCCAATGAGGGGAGTAGTGCTAAAATCAACCTTGCTGGGTCGAATTTGGGGTAGTGCAGATGCAAATCGACAGTATTGGCTTCCGAGAGCTATCCTAGAGTGCTTCAATGTGACCGCTCTGGACAGCACTTTCAACTCCGATGCACTAGCCACGTACACAGGAAAAGCCCGGGAACTTTTGAATTTCATTTCCTGTTTGGTCAGCGTAGCAAGCTCAGCAACGCTCAGCAGCACAGGTGACCATGCAGTCCCAGAATCACAAACGAGCTCCAGCATGGAGCGAAAGGGAGAGGCTGGATCTGATTGCTGTATAGGGAGAAGAATCTGTGCAGGCAGAACTCTGATCCAAAAGAAGAAATGCAAATATATTTGCCAAAATCTCACAGGGCATGTTGGACAGAGGCTGCAACAGGGACACACAGCAGTGCCACGTGAAAGTCAAGGAGCTCAGACAAGCCTACCAAAAGACAAAGGAGGCAAACGGTTGCTCCGGGTCTGAGCCTCATACATGCCACTTCTATGATCAGCTGCATGCCATTCTAGGGGGGGACCCTACCATATCCCACCACTGTCCATGGACACCTGCAAGGGGGGAGTCTCACGCAGCATGGAGGAGGATTTTGTGGCTGAGGAAGAGGAGGAGGAGGAGAATGCACAGCAGCCAAGCAGTGAATCCGTTCTCCCCGGCAGCCAGGACCTTTTCATCACCCTGGAGCTAATACTCTCCCAAGCCGGGATCCCCGACCCTGAAGCCGGAGAGGGCACCTCTGGTGAGTGCACATTTGTAACTACAGTACAGGGTTTAAAAGCGATAGTGTTCATGGTCACCTGGTTGAAACAGGGGAATTTTTGTAAGGGAACAGTAAAAGGACCCCGTTCACGCTGGGCTGTTTGCGCTTGGCTAAAAAGGATCATCCCAGAGCATAGCAAGGTGGCGGGGGGGGGGGGGGGGGAGGGGTGAAGGGATCATCCCGGAGAATAGCCACGCGGTGGGGTGGGGGTAGGTGTGTGCCGCACATCTACCCAAATACTGCAGCCCCTCCTTTTAAATGTAAAACCCAACCCACTGCTTGCACTGGGAAAGGGGGGTGCTGCAGTTTGAAAACATTCCCACATGTTATGAAGGCATAAGAAGCCAACCCAGTTTTACTCTCCCTTTTTATCTCCCCCCAGGTGCAAATGTTTCTACGCTCCCCCTATCATCTCTGTCCCTGAGGTTATCGCAGATTAGAAGGTGAAAAAAATGCACTTGTGATGACATGTTTTCTGAGCTCATGCAGTCCTCCTGCACTGATAGGACACAGCTGAATGCATGGAGGCATTCAGTGGCAGAGGCCAGGAAAGAATTAAGTGAGCGCAAAGAGCGGAGGCAGGATGCGATGCTGAGGCTAATGGGGGAGCAAACGGACATGATGAAGTGTCTGTTGGAGCTGCAGGAAAGCCAACAAGAGCACAGACCCCCGCTGCATCCACTGTATAACTGCCTTCCCTCCTCCCCATGTTCCATAGCTTCCTCACCCAGACGCCCAAGAACGCAGATTCGGGGGGGAGGCTCCGGGCACCCAGCCACTCCACTCCAGAGGATGGCCCAAGCAACAGAAGGCTGTCATTCAAACAGTTTGATTTTTAATGTGGCTACAATAAACAATGTGGCCTTGTCCTTCCCTCTTCCCCCACCCCACCTGGGCTACCTTGTCCAGTATCTCATTATTATTTGTAATTAATAAAGAAAGAATGCATGGTTTCAAAACAATAGTTACTTTATTTCAAGGGGGGGTGGTTGGCTTACAGGGAATTAAAATCAACAAAGGGGGCAGGTTTGCGTCAAGGAGAAATACACACAACTGTCACACTGAAGCCTGGCCAGTCATGAAACTGGTGTTCAAAGCCTCTCTGATGCTCAGAGTGCCTTGCTGTGCTCTTCTAATCGCCCTGGTGTCTGGCTGCTCAAAATCAGAAACCAGGCGATTTGCCTCAACCTCCTATCCCGCCATAAACGTGTCCCCTTTACTCTCACAGATATTATGGAGCACACAGCAAGCAGCAATAATAATGGGAATGTTGGCTGCGCTGAGGTCTGACCTAGTCAGCAAACAGTGCCAGCGATCTTTTAAATGTCCGAAGGCACATTCTACCACCATTCTGCACTTGCTCAGCCTATAGTTGAACTGCCTCTTACTACTGTCCAGGCTGCCTGTGTAAGGCTTCATGAGCCATGGTAACAAAGAGTAGGCTGGGTCCCCAAGGATAACTATTGGCATTTCAACATCCCCAACGGTAATTTTCTGGTCTGGGAAGTAAGTCCCTTCTTGCAGCTGCTCAAATAGCCCGGAGTTCCTAAATATGCAAGTGTCATGCATCTTTCCCGAGATCCTAAATATGCGAGCGTCATGCACCATGTTGATGTTGGTGAAACGTCCCTCTTGATCCATCAGTTCTTGCAGCACCATTGAGAATAACCCCTTGCATTTTATGGTCCGGTGCCAAGATGTGGATATGTGTTCCGTCTATCGCCCCACCACAGTTAGGGAACCCCATTGCAGCAAAGCCAGCCAGTATGACCTGCACATTTCCCAGAGTCACTACCCTTGATAACAGAACGTCAATGATTGCGCTGGCTACTTGGATCACAGCAGCCCCCACAGTAGACTTGCCTACTCCAAATTGATTCCTGACTGACCGGTAGCAGTCAGGCATTGCAAGCTTCCACAGGGCTATTGCCACTCGCTTCTCAACTGTCAGGGCAGCTCTCATCTTGGTATTTCTGCATTTCAGGGCGGGGGAAAGCAACTCACAGAGTTCCAGGAAAGTGGCCTTACACATGCAAAAGTTTCGCAGCCACTGGGAATCATCCCATACCTGCAACACTATGCGGTCCCACCAGTCTGTGCTTGTTTGCTGGGCCCAGAATCGGCGTTCCACTGTATCAACCAGCCCCACTGCCGCCATGATGTCCCAATTGTCACAGCCAGTGCTTTCAGGAACGTCTATGTCCATGTCCTCATCAAAATCCTCTTTGTGCTGGCGTCTCTTAGACCAGTTCTGCATATACTCCAGGACAATGCGCGAGGTGTTTACAATGCTCACACCTGCAGCGGTGACGGTGAGCTGAATGGGCTCCATGCTTGCCGTGGTATGGAGTCTGCACGGAAAAAAGGCGCGAAACGATTGTCTGCCATTGCTTTCATGGAGGGAGGGGCGACTGACAACATGTACCCAAAACCACCCGCGACAATGTTTTTGCCCCATCAGGCATTGGGAGTTTAACCCAGAATTCCAATGGGCGGCAGAGACTGTGGGAACTGTGGGATCGTTACCCACGGTGCACTGCTTCGTTAGTCGATGCTAGCCACAGTAGTGAGGATTCACTCCGCTGACTTAATGCGCTTAGTGTGGACGTACTCAATCGACGGTATAAAATCGATTTCTAAAAATCGACTTCTATAAGATGGACCTAATTTCATAGTGTAGACATACCCTGAGCAACATAAGTTATACTGAAATAAGTGGTAGTGTAGATGTAACCTCACTGACTCTCACAGCCACATTCTCTTGAGAGGTAAGAACATATTATCCCAATTTTTAAGAAAGGGTGAGGGTCTGGGGCCCAATCCAGCAAATTTGTTCAGTCACTGAAGTCAAAGGGACTTAAAAATTAAGCATATGCTTAACTACTTTGGTGGATGGGGACCCTAGTCCTGTAAAGTGCTGAGCACCTTTCAGGATAAGCCTCTAAGGGTATGTCTTCACTGCAGAGTTAGCCCAGCCTTGTCTAGCCTGGGTGGAACATCCCCACTGCAAAGCTCTATCCGAGTCAGACCTGCATGGCTGTGTCCCTGGTGGCGCTGTACTAGCCCCTGTGCTGGACTGGAGTTCTGATGGCCTGTCCCATGGTTCTTTGCAGTACATAAACAGGCCCACTCCATGAGTTCACTTGGAGGTGCTCTCCCTCTTGCCTAGCGTGGAGCTGCTGTCTGGCAGTGACATGAGAACAATGCTGTATGGTAATAACTTCCAAGTGGCGCTCCTTCTTATTAATGCAGACAGCTCCGAAGGCAAAAGCAAACTGCATTTGACAGCAAGCACTTTTAATGAGAATTGTCATTAAGGAATTCAGTCTGCAAACCACAAAGTGATTTGTAGTGCACTAGGCTGACTTCTCTGCCTCTCCGTTTCTTTCCTGTCCACAAACCGTGAAAGTGTCATGCTGGGTACATTTCCCCAGATTATGTGTCTTACTCACATCGCACCACAGCGTTACCAGAAGGCCGGTGTTAGCTTTTGGCCAAATGGCAGCTTGGGAGGAGGATTTCTTGGACGGCATCTCTGTTCAAATGCAGTGGAAGCAGAGCAGAAATGGAACAAGCAAATGGGGTTAGACACTGAGCCAGTGTAGGTGATTTACAGCGCAGAAGAAAGGAGGAGATAGACAAGAAATATAGTTCAGGTGGAAACATGGAATAGCATTGGAGGACTAACCGCACTCAGACTTGATTAGCCTGCATTCTCACTGCAAAGTGAGTGGGGTGCCAGCCCAGGCTAACGTGAAACACAAGCTCAAACCTATACCTTCAGCTGTGCCTGCTACCCCAGGCTTAATGCACCTTCAACCCTAGGTTAGAGTTTTTTCTGTGTGGACAGAGGGAAGGCTGGGGCAACACCTGGGCCAGAGCAGCAGTGCACTCTGCAGTGAAGACATACCCCAAGGCCAGAAGGCACAAAAGGAGTTACGTGCCTAGAAAATCGCTGATTCACAAAGCCTGAGTTAGGCACCTATACAATGAATGCGGAGAGAGAGGTGCCTTAGACTGTGATTCACATGCTAGGCAGGGAGCCTCCTAAGCTAGCGAATGGGGGATGCTGACAAGAGGCGTGTGTCTGAAGATAAGTGCCAGCCTGCAGGGAGGTGTCTCCCCCGGGTTGGGATTCTCAGTTGCAAACCCCCTGTTAGAGTTAGGCGGCCTGTGCTGTTAGCAGGAAGCTGAGAGGAGGAGAAGGACCGTCTTCATAACTTTTAGCCTAGGGTTAATGTACTCACCTGGGATGTAGGAAACCCTAGATTCAAGTGTCCTGCCTGATCCAATGACTCTAAGCATATATCCTCCTCCTGGGCTGTGGGGCCCAATCCAGTAGGCACCCTCTGAGCATGCCTACCACATTGGGCCCTGCACATAACTGAGGTGGAGGAATGCCTATCTTCCCCCATGTAGCGGAGTGGACACCCACTCGGGCCCAGAGGGGTTTAAGATAGCCCTGGGAGAGGGCTGGGGCAGGGGAAGAGCTGGGCTGATTGGCAGAGCAGCCGCAACTGGGCGCCACACCCCAAACAGACCCAGCGGGCCTTATAAAAGCCAGGGAAGCCAGGAGCAGAAGAGACACTCTATCTAGTTTCTGAGAGGGTGGGACCTGGCTGCAGGGACCTAAGCAGAGTACCTAGATTGGAGCAGGGCTGGGGAAGGGCCTGAGAAGCTGGGGAGCTCCAGCCAGGAAAGCCCCAGGCTGCGGCCTAGCATTAGGCCCAATAGGTATTGGGATTGCAGGGGACAGCCCAAGGTTAGACAGAGGCAGCCGGTCCAAACCCAACCTTGCCTGTGATGAGTGGCTCATACTGCTGTCTGCCCCAGGGTGTGGGGGTTAGCTGGTGACTAGCAGGAGCCTATGACTGAGGCGAGGTAGGGATACTGGGAGGGGGGAGACCCAGAACTGTGGGGTACTGCCAGGGGGCAGCACCCAGTGAAAGGGGCACCGGGGTCCTGGGAGGGACACGGGAGCCAGCAGCAAGGTGAGACGCTAGCCTGAAGAAGGCGCTCTGGAGTCTGGAACGCTAATTCCCTGAGACGACCAGCAGGAGGCGCTGCTGGTGAGTCTGTGCCCGGTTACACCCTGATTTTTGAATCGCTCTGGGGCTTAGGTAGGATGTCTAGAGGGAGGCAGCAGTGCACATACTCAGAGGCAGAAACAGGGGCCTAGGGAACTTTTATTTCAGAAACTTAGGCACTAAGTTTAGGTGCCTATAGGGCTCAGCAGGAGTTTTGTTGCATCACCGTGGTTCTCCAGACTGGGACTTAAGTGTCAGCTACCCTGAGATAAAGGCCTTTGTAACATGTGTGAGCTATTTGGAGGTGAAATCCCCGTGAAGCCACTTTTAGTTTTACCATGAGGTAAACTCACCAAGGTCAGCCGCTGGACGGGGTGTAGAGCTGTTCCCCTCGCAGTAAAACTGAAGTGCCTGGGTTTTCACTGTATTTTTTACCTCATGCGCATTAGCTCCCTGAGGTAACAAAACACACCTTTTTTTAGCAGTAAAGACCAGGCCAAAGGGAGTAACTGGGAGAACTTGAGTTAAGAACTTGGGAGCTCTTGGCTTTCAGTTTGATACATTAGACTATAACTGTCCTTCAAAATGAACCCAATAACGTTGAGGTACTTAGCAAGGAAAAAAAAAAGCTCTCTCAGGAAATACAAGCCAATACTGGGAAGTGAAGGGAACAGGTACCTAAAGTGGTGCCCCATGTGACCTGTACATCATTGCTGAGCGTCCAAGAACAGCACTGTACTTTATCACCATATGTAGTGGCTCTGGCAGAGAACACTAGCTAGCAGTAAATTAAGTATATAAAGATCTGAGTAAAAACACCATAGAATCATAGAATATCAGGGTTGGAAGGGACCTCAGGAGGTCAACCCCCTGCTCAAAGCAGGACCAATCCCCAACTAAATCATCCCAGTCAGGGCTTTGTCAAGCCTGACCTTAAAAACTTCAAAGGAAGGAGATTCGACCACTTCCTTAGGTAACGCATTCCAGTGGTTCACCACCTTCCTAGTGAAAAAGTTTTTCCTAATATCCAACCTAAACCTCCCCCACTGCAACTTGAGACCATTACTCCTCGTTCTGTCATCTGCTACCACTGAGAACAGTCTAGATCCATCCTCTTTGGAACCCCTTTCAGGTAGTTGAAAGCAGCTATCAAATCCCCCCTCATTCTTCTCTTCCGCAGACTAAACAATCCCAGTTCCCTCAGCCTCTCCTCATAAGTCATGTGTTCCAGTCCCCTAATCATTTTTGTTGCTCTCCACTGGATGCTTTCCAATTTTTCCACATCCTTCTTGTAGTGTGGGGCCTAAAACTGGTCACAGTACTTCAGATGAGGCCTCACCAATGTCGAATAGAGGGGAACGATCACGTCCCTTGATCTGCTGGCAATGCCACTACTTATACATCCCAAAATGCCATTGGCCTTCTTGGCAACAACGGCACACTGTTGACTCATATCCAGCTTCTCGTCCACTGTAATCCCTAGATCCTTTTCTGCAGAACTGCTGCCTAGCCATTCGGTCCCTAGTTTGTAGCAGTGCATGGGATTCTTCCGTCCTAAGTGCAGGACTCTGCACTTGTCCTTGTTGAACCTCATCAGATTTCTTTTGGCCCAATCCTCTAATTTGTCTAGGTCCCTCTGTATCCTATCCCTACCCTCCAGCGTATCTACCTCTCCTCCCAGTTTAGTGTCATCTGCAAACTTGCTGAGGGTGCAATCCACGCCATCCTCCAGATCATTAATGAAGATATTGAACAAAACTGACCCGAGGACCAACCCTTGGGGCACTCCACTTGATACCGGCTGCCAGCTAGACATGGAGCCATTGATCACTACCCGTTAAGCCCGACAATCTAGCCAGCTTTCTATCCACCTTATCGTCCATTCATCCAGCCCATACTTCTTTAACTTGCTGGCAAGAATACTGTAGGAGACTGTGTCAAAAGCTTTGCTAAAGTCAATGAACAACACGTCCACTGCTTTCCCCTCATCCACAGAGCCAGTTATCACGTCATAGAAGGCAATTAGATTAGTCAGGCATGACTTGCCCTTGGTGAATCCATGCTGACTGTTCCTGATCACTTTCCTCTCCTCTAAGTGCTTCAGAATTGATTCCTTGAGGACCTGCTCCATGATTTTTCCAGGGACTGAGGTGAGGCTGACTGACCTGTAGTTCCCCGGATCCTCCTTTTTCCCTTTTTTAAAGATGGGCACTCCATTAGCCTTTTTCCAGTCGTCCAGGACCTCTCCTTATCGCCATGAGTTTTCAAAGATAATGGCCAATGGCTCTGCAATCACATCCGCCAACTCCTGTAGCAATCCCGGATGCAGCACATCTGGCCCCATGGACTTGTGCTTGTCCAGCTTTTCTAAATAGTCCCGAGCCACTTCTTTCTCCACAGAGGGCTGGTCACCTCCTCCGCATGCTGTCCTGCCCAGTGCAGTAGTCTGGGAGCTGACCTCATTCGTGAAGACCTTACCAAATTTCTATAAACAAAAGGTCCCTTTCCCCAAGATTGTTGGAATTGTTTTTCTGAATTTAGACCGGGTAACATGAGCTACCAACTGCTTTAACAATCCTCTTTTGAATAAAATTCAAATTGTACAAAGGATTTATCTGTATCAACTAGCGGGTGAATTTTGACTGACTTATTTTACATATATGCAAAAAGACTGTTCAGTGTCGGAGGGAGAAATCTACACCTGAAGCTTTAGCAAGCTGCCAAAGAGTTTAACGTCTCATTTATCAAGTGCAGTACTGACTCTGTATCAGGTTCCCAATAAGACTTACATTCAGCATTTCTCTAGTTACTTCAGTATTCCTTCTCTCCAATTTTTATCTTGATAAATAAATATCTCCAGTTTTTACATGATATTCCACTAGACTGTGATTTACTTTTTGCAAACTGAAATGTAAGCTATGTTCAGAGACTGACTATCATCACTGTGAATTGTCTTTGTGGTGGACAATATTTGGGTATAAATATTAATCAGTACCAGAATACGTTGCGTGGCACTTTCTTTTCTAAGGAAATGGCTCTTTTGTTGACATTAAAAATAAATGTTAGAGACTGGAACAGCCTAGCTATTGTAATAGTTCAAAAAATTAGGCTGCCTGGTGACTCATTGTTAGGATATTAACAGAGCAAGATAAATGTTCCTTGCTTTGCAATACATGGCTTATCTAATTGGGTTATTGATTGATTTGGAATTAATGTCAAGAAGGAGACAGGTGTTGATGGGGTGAGTGCAGTCATAGAAACTGCAGAGGGCTTGGCTCAGCAAGCAGTGGCCGGTGCTGATAAGCTACAGGGAAAGGATTTTTTTAAAAAACACAAGAGCAATGGAGCAGAGCAATTGGGCAGGGCAGCTTGTGAAAGCCCCGTACTAGTAGGTGAAGGAGGAAGACTTGGTTCTGCAACAAATGAATGAATCAGACATAGTGAATCAGAATCTACATGCAGTTCCATTCTGTTCTAATAAAAATGTGGAGATCAACAGATAGTCCTAACGTACGGAATGGTGCAGGAACAGAACTGGAGTGCAGTGGGAAGGCAATAACAGGCATCTACTTGATGATGATAGTAGCAGTAGGAGTAAAGTAATGGAAAGGTTTGTTCCATGGGGGTGTTGGTGACACACCAGAATTAATGTCAGCAGTCTTAGTGATGCTTAGATACTGTGGTGATGAGCACTGTAGGAAACACTAAAAAGATAGCTAGTACCCTTCAACATATCACTCACGATCCAATGAGGCATCAGAATGTATAGCTGATATAACAAGTCTACTCTCAGATATGGTAGTTACTGACAGACTGGTTTACCTGGCTATTTTTGGTGTCTTCAATTTTCTTTGTGCAATAAAAAATACAATAGGTAGGTATGAGGTGAAGGTAATCTTTGTTATTTAGCACATCTCCCCAGTATCATAGTTCTCCGAACTATGTAGCTCTTGTTTTTTGCAATAGTAAACTAGCTTTAATACTGGCTTGGAGTGTAGATAAATATACTGAGTATATGGATTTCGCTCTGTTCCTGTCATTCTGTATGCATCTTTGTCCTGGAGTTCTGGTTTTTCACGTGAGTAGTCTATCTCTAATATTGATTTGGAACATAAATTGATAGAAATCCATATTGTGTACTTTCAATCTCTGTACAGTCTCTGGTGGTTTGGACTGTAGAAATTCATGAGGAGGAATTTCTCATGGACTATCTTTCCGTGTGTATAGAAAGAAATTACATAGTGCATTGAAAGTGACCTATTGTAATATTTGTTTTTCAATCTCCCTATCACTATTTTAACATCTCCCCTACTTAAACTCCTCCTTCTAAGCATCACAGCTCAGTTACTAACACTCCCAGTAAATTGACATAGCAGGGCATTTTCATAACGAGACATACCATCTGTCTTCCTTTCCCACAATATTTCAAATGGGCTCTTGCTTAAATACAAGTTTCTGAATCTGCCTTTCACATAACGCTGCATGCTCATGGTAGGAGCACTGCAAAAATGTCAATCTCCCAGTTTTTCTGATGGCTAGATTGTACCTTTTTATTTTAACTCTACCTCTCAATCGGCCATGGCCCACATGTGGGATACAATATGTGACAGACCCTCAAAATGAGGGACACAAAATATTATTCATGCAGGAAACTGAAAATGTTGTGGGATCCATTCCTTTTGTCTGAATAACCCTTTTTAGAATCTGAATACCATGATTCTTTTTCTTTATTGTTGATTTTTATTAGTGAAAGTGAGGGGACACCGAACTTGTTCGGAATGTAGGGGACATCTGAGAGGCATGATTCCAACTTAGTTACTCAGGTTCAAACGTGAATTGAGCCTGGATTCATTTTTCTGCCTTTCATGACTATATGTTTTCAGATTCTATATATAAATCCCAACTTTTCTGTAGACAATAAGTTAAAGTATAATGAATTCAAATTAACATATTATATAACCTGCCACTCATCTATTGTATCGTAACCATCCTTTTCTCCTGTTCTTTCTTGTCTAATATTATAGCTGATCTCCTCCTGGCTCCATCAGCCCCCATATTCTTGTGCTGGATTCATTAGTGTTCCAAATTCCTATAACTTTACCACCCTCTCGTAATTTTTAGATGTTGTTTAGATTCCCAATAATATTCTAGGCACTTGGTCTCTTCACCCCCTCCTCCCGAAAAAAGCTTATGAGCAAGACACAAAGGATAATTACTTTATCAGGCATTTCATTTCCGCAGACTTGTGTGGGCACATGTGCAATTGTACCCATATTTTATAACTATATGGTTAATAAGCCCTTAACTTGTTTTCCAGAGTTTCAGTCTACTCAACATTTTTCCTTGCCTTTTCTGGTATTGACTGTGCTGTTTGTAATCCATCTGGTTACATTAATAGGATTTATTTTCCTAATAGGCTTCCTTTTAATTTTATTAATCACTGTTAGTTTCCTTATCAGATCATCCTTTTGCTGTTCCTTATTACTTCCTCTCCATCAGAATTAGTCTTAGTGTTTTGAATGTTCTCTTATTCTCTCCTTGGATATTCACCCCAGAGGTCACCTCCACTCCACCCTCTCACATTAGTCAGACTATTAAAATTATGCTCCTTTATAAGTAAACACCAAGATAGTATTACATTTGGTGGTTGTTCTCATGATCAACCCTCAGAATCGCCCCCTGCCTGTGCAGAACGGAAGTAGTGCCACCAACACCCCTCCCATGCTGCTCATGGATGTCCTTATGCTGGAGCTCCATGTGTATCGAGCTCTGTGGGGAATTCAGGAGCAGGATGGGGGCAAGAGGAGGTACATAAGAACATAAGAATGGCCATACTGGGTCAGACCAAAGGTCCATCCAGCCCAGTATCCTGTCTACCGACAGTGGCCAATGCCAGGTGCTCCAGAGGGAGTGAACCTAACACTTAATAATCAAGTGATCTCTCTCCTGCCATCCCTCTCCACCCTCTGACAAACAGAGGCTAGGGACACCATTCCTTACCCATCCTGGCTAATAGCCATTAATGGACTTAAACTCCATGAACTTATCTAGTTCTCTTTTAAACCCTGTTATAATCCGAAACTTCACAACCTCCTCAGGCAAGGAGTTCCACAGGTAGACTATGTGCTGTGTGAAGAAGAACTTCCTTTTGTTTTAAACCTGCTGCCCATTAATTTCATTTGGTGGCCCCTAGTTCTTATATTATGGGAACAAGTAAATAACTTTTCCTTATTCACTTTCTCCACACCACTCATGATTTTATATACCTCTATCATATCCCCCCTTAGTCTCCTCTTTCCCAAGCTGAAAAGTCCTAGCCTCTTTAATCTCTCCTCATATGAGACCTGTTCCAAACCCCTAATCGTTTTAGTTGCTCTTCTCTGAACCTTTTCTAATACCAGTATATCTTTTTTGAGATGAAAAGACCACATCTGTACGCAGTATTCAAGATGTGGGCATACTATGGATTTATATAAGGGCAATAAGATATTCTCCATCTTATTCTCTATCCCATTTTTAATGATTCCTAACATCCTGTTTGCTTTTTTGACTGCTGCTGCACACTGTGTGGATGTCTTCAGAGAACTATCCACTATGACTCCAAGACCTTTCTCCTGATTAGTTGTAGCTAAATTAGCCCCCATCATACTATATGTATAGTTGGGGTTATTTTTTCCAATGTGCATTACTTTACATTTATCCACATTAAATTTCATTTGCCATTTTGTTGCCCAATCCCTTAGTTTTGTGAGATCTTTTTGAGGTTCTTCACAGTCTGCTTTGGTCTTAACTATCTTGAGCAGTTTAGTGTCGTCTGCAAACTTTGCCACCTCACTGTTTACCCCTTTCTCCATTTAGAATATAGGAGGTGCTGTGCTCCACAGCACTATTCTATGCAGGGCTCAGGATTTCTTTGTGGAAGTGCAAGAGGCAGTTAATACAGCCTGGAGCTGTCACCTCTCTCTAGAGCCCCTCTGTGGATCCCACTGCACGCTATCAGGGGAAGATCCAAGTCCAGCCAATCTTGCTGGATCTGTTCTGCCAGATCAAGTGAGCC
This sequence comes from Natator depressus, assembly GCF_965152275.1. Taxonomy (NCBI): domain Eukaryota; kingdom Metazoa; phylum Chordata; order Testudines; family Cheloniidae; genus Natator; species Natator depressus. The sequence continues at coordinate 113,578,977 of NC_134234.1, forward strand.
AACAGCAGAGCAACTGTCCCACCAGATAGCTGTTGTCTTCTCAGGGATGGATGCTCCTTTCACTAGGAATTCCAAGGGGCTGGATCAGGGTGCAGCTGCCAAAGTTTATAGCCCTCCAACCATCTTCTAATGGAGAGAAAAGTTCCAGGAAATCTGATCATCTTCTGTCACTTTCAGCTATAATCCCTTCTAGCAGGGGCAAATAGCTGGGAAAAGGAGAGGGATTTCAATAGGCAGGGAAAAGTGGCTTTTTCTCTGACTGGTACAATACCAAACTCAGCATGTGGCTCTTGTACATCTGTTAAGACCCAGGAAGGCCTGGATAATGTAGGTGCCTGCTTATAGTTCTATCCATTCCTTTTTGGGCTGACATTTTCCATGCCCGTTGACTTCTCTCAGCCCTAAAGGTTTGTTTATGATAGTTGCAGCAAAAAAATCCCTTAAGCAAAACTCAGTTGTGGCTACACTGGCTGAACCTATTTTGTTTGGTCAGATCTCTTTGAGAGCTAAGGAACAAGACAAGTTTGAAGGAAACTGCTTCAGTAGTTTTGAATTATGAGCATTGTAAATTTGTGTGGTAAGGTTAGCTGTAGATACCAGTAATAGGTTTAACTGCTCAAACTCACCTAGCTCTGAACATTAAGCTAAAGCACTTAACAGTATTTTCAATCTTCCAAGGACTTTTGAAGTCTGATAAACCTTACAAAGGTTTCAGGAAGTTAACAGCAGATGGGGCAGAAAGAGGAGAAATCAGTGAGGATGCCTGTCTGAAAACCAAACAATACAGAGAACGGGTACAAGGTTGGAAGTGTGGCACTTCTGAGTTGTGTTCCACTTTTGCCACCGACTAGCCTTCATCATCTTTGGCATATGAAGCCATTTAGAAATATTTAATTAGACCTCATAACACATTATGAGACAAATATCTTTACCCTATTTATACAGACGTGAAAACAAAAGTACCAGAGAAGCTAAGTGAGTCAGCCAAGACCATGTTGTCAGAATTAGAATTGGCATTAGAAGACAGTACCAGTCTTACATTTACTAGACTGTAGTGTCTATAGATTCTAAAAACTATATAAGAAAGACATTTCACCTCCCAGCAGACAAGTGGGCCAGTGTCAGAACACTGACACAATATGTCTGAGTGAACCCACCTGATCTGCTTTGCCGAGGAAACTTGGTCAGAAAGAAGGGCAAACAGTGCTGCAGCAGCATCCAGCAGGATGCCTTGCAGTTTCCATACTGCTATAAGGTGATGGACAAATGGCAGACCAACTCCTCCCTCTCTTCTGGGACCAGGTTTGTTGCCTTCAGCAATGGGGACATTGTGGCACATGCAATGTAAGACTGGCATGGCAAAACAGACACAGAAATGGTATGTGACTTGCTCAGAGGGCATTTAAACATACTACATTTGTCACCGGTCTGGGAAGTAAGATCTCAGTACTAATCCTTAATCTGAAACTGACTTTCTGCGTGACCCTATTTAAAAAAAAAAAAAGTTTTCTCCAGAGGAGCACTGGAACTTGTAGGCTGTGGTGGTGAAAATTACATGGTGGTGTAAACACCAGGTTTCAAATATTTGGTCTCCCTAGAGCCAATCTAGGTAAAGTTGGCTCAGGCTTTACATAGTTTTCTGCATGGCTCCGGGATGCTTCACGGTCAGGATTCAGACCAGAGCACAGCACAACTCCAGGAGCACCAAGAGATTACCCCCTCCAGTATATGGATGGAGGTCACATCTTCATATTCATACCACTTCACCTCTCTGCAGCTTCAACAAAGCCAGCCACAAAGTGCTACTGTGACCCACTTACATGACACAGCTGGGGTAGATGGTGCAGCACTACATTAGCTTCAGTGAATTGGCTTGGACCAGACTCAGCAAGTAGTGAATGTCCCGCTTCCCAATAGCAAGCAGTTAATATTCATCACAAACCCTTTCCTCTATAGTAGATATATGAAATCACTTGGCGAGTTTGCCATTGACTCTACTGCCAACAGTATGCCGATGACACTCAGCTAGATGGCTGCATCTGTAGAAAATCAGCTAAGACCATCACAAACATGTCTTAATACTTACAGGAGATCACTGCTAGATGAAGAGCAGCTGGGGCATGCTGAATCAACATGGCCACTTGGACTGTGACTTAATTAGAACATTATCAGTGTAAATTCTCCTTAATAAGGATGAATTTAGCTTGTGCTAATGACTAAGTGGTCTTTAATGAGATGTAATAGGTTGAAACAGAGTTCATATATGGACAAACTTAGATGGCAAAATGTAACTACCAATGGAGAGAATCTCTCACAGACATGGAGTCAGTGAAAAGATGATTACTGTCTTCAGAGGAGCCCAATCCCAGAACTACTGAAGTCAATAGGATTTTTGCAATCAACTTCAATGGGAGCAGAATTGGACCCTCTATCTTTACTGAGGCAAATCACACATTGACATCCGTGGAACTGTTTCTCTGAATTGAAATAATGAATTGGGGCGCTTATTGAGATACATATGGCACTCAGTAGTTTAAGTGCTGCAGTGAACATTTCTATTGTAGTGTCAATTTTTCAGGTCAATTGGAACTTATGGCAGAGTTTGACCCAGTTACTGTCGACACCCTCTGAGGCAATGAGATATGGGATTACTGCTAGGAAAGGGCATATAGAATAAAATGGAATCGTTCTGCTAATGGCCTGTGAGCCTGCAAAAGTAATTTTTTACCTTATTAAAGAAAGCCAAGTATTATTCAGCACTTTTGGACTTCACTCAAGATCTGTCACCAAGAACAGATGCTAATTATTAAATATAGAAGCATTTCCAGAAATGCAGCAAGTACTGACGAGCTTTCTGGTTTGCATATCAATTATATTTTAGAATAACATGCACTATAACCAAAAGGAAAGAAATTATTATAGCATTTTATAAGGCCACACCTACAATACCACATCCAGTTTAAAGTACTTTATCCTTATAGGGATATACAAATTTTGGACAAAGAACCACAAGCAAGCGAACAATTCAGAGGTTTTGAGGGTCTGAGCTATGAATCATGCTTATGATTTTTTCCACTTCTCTCTGAAGCACTGAAAGGGGATCACCCATTAGGATGAAATGGGTGTAATCTCAGGCAATTCAGTTATCTTTGTTTTTTAGGGAGCAGACATTGGTATTCCTAAATTCTTCTGTCTTCACATTGAGCAGCTCTGGTTTAATTCTTCCTTCCAGAAAGGATGTGGTGATTACCTATAATGGTCTAAGAGGATATTACACAGCAGGATCAAAGGTTGGGAAGGCTTCTGTTGAGTCATCCTGGTGTCAGGTGCTTGTCTATAGGTGAAGCATAATTACTGCTGAGTCACAGTAGCAGATGCCTCTTGCTAACTCCACTGGGGAGATAAGAGGGGTTGGAGTCTCTTTCAGAGACTGAAAGAAAGTGTGTCTGGGACATAGAGGATTCCTAATAACAACCAACCTTACTAAAAGTTTAGACTGGGATTTATGTGTGGTGGTTGTTACTAGAGTTACTATTAAAGTCAACCCTCTGGATAGGGTAAGATTTTCCTATATACATTATATGTATATCCTGTTTCCTGTCAGCAAAAAAGAGCCTGTGTTTTAGTTCCTGGGCTAAACTCCTGTGACATGATTTTAAGAAACCTTGAAGACTTAGTTACCATTGGAACCTGAAAGACGACCACACACACTTAGTTTATGCAGATTGATTCCAGAAAGGTTAGAAACAATACTCTAGTCATTAGTGCAGAAAAAAAGCATTAGTTTACTTTTGATGTATCTTGAAAACTCTACACCTCCTTTGTAGTTTCAAAGTGGTTTTATCAGTGAATATTACAACATGCTGATACTTGCTTTAAAATGTCACATTAAATAAGAGGCCTTGTACCAAGTGGTGAATCACGATTGTTGGATCAGCAAAAAGCATTAAAATATCGTGAAAGGTCTGGTCTGAACTGCCAGAAACCTGTGATGAAAGATGAAAATTCTTCCCAGATCACCTTTTTATGTGAGCTGTGCTGCAGGGATAGGGAGCTAGCATTATAGTAGGTGAAATAGTCATCCTACCAACTAAGGCAAGTACCAATTATATTAGTCAGATATTTGCTGGATGTTAGCTATCTCTCAGTGCAATTTAGCACCTGTCAATATGGAGGAGAAACAAAAACACATGACTAACCAGATCTTTACAGACTACCAACAAGTGGTACACATGCCGCAATTTGAGTTGCTGATCTAATCTATATGTTTATAAATAAAAATTCAGCTCCTGTAGATCACTTAAGTTTTGTGGGAGTGGAGGGAGATCCAATAGACAAACCTATGAAAAAAACCAACACTTATGCTTCTGTGAAAAAGACCAAATTCAAGTTACCAAACTCTCAAATCTACAGAGTGAATTAGACATCACTTCCATTACATCATTTGGATTGGAGATATTCTAACATATGTGGTAAATGCAAGAGGAATTGGAAGTAGGAAACATGGACCTGTGAATTCATATATGAGCACTGGGGAAAAAATAGTCAGTGCTATAGAAGAAATATGTCTCGATTTACAACTTCCACTGGACTTGTATTAAATGGCATCAAAGACATACCTGTTACTTCCTCGGCAAACCACCTCTTGATTAAAACATCATACTAGTGCTTTATATATATATATATATATATATATATATAAAAACCCAAAAATCTAATGTCCTGTATTTTTTTTTATTTTGGTTTCATGCTCATTTATATTTTATAAATTTTGCTCACATTTTATATAGATATACTCTTATGATTTATTTGTGGTAAATGATTTGATATAGTATATTGAGATGGTATTGATATGAAAGCTACTTACCAGCTTTATGTATAAAGAAGTTAAAGTACTTTTAAAAATTGTCTCTGGGAATTGACATCTATTTACAACCAAAGTTTCATTAAAAAGTAAATTAAGTAAAGCCATACTACTGTATTAAAAAAGCCTTATTAGAACACTAACAATATTTGAAAGCCAACCAAATAAAAGTATAGATTCCACACACAGCCTTAGCTTTCACCCTCTCACACCACTATCAGAATACTCCTGTACGGCAACCCACTGTGCCACTAAAACATCACTTTCACATCACCAGTATTCATTACAAACCATCAACTTAAATAAAGATCCACAAGCTATCTCAGATGGGACCCTAACCCACACACACACATTCTGCTGCCACACACCTGCAAAGAATAATGACATCTCCTCTCTTACTCATCATATATGCTCCAGGAATAACTACTTCAGAGACATCATTTTGCAATGTGTTGTGTAGGCTAATTAACTCATCTGCAATCACTTTTCCAAATATATATTAGCTTTATACCACACCTACAGATCCCTTATTCACTTCCTGAACTAGTTTAAATAAAAACACCTAAGCGTGTGCACTCTAACATTATGCTTGGGTTACTCATTCACACAAATCAAATGCAGTATTAAATACATGCTAGGTGGGGATACAGGATGGAATTAAAGTTGTTTTTTGCAAACTGAATTTCCAGACTTCAAAACTTTTTTTAAAACCTTAACACACTGAGTATGAAAGGTGCTACATGAAAATTATTCTACCTTTTTATTTTAAAAATGGATACACATAGAAGATATACAATATATTACTTTGTAGACTTTTACTGAAGAATTTAGCAATGCAAGCAATTTAATTCTGTCAAATTAATTATGACCATATCAGAGATGAATACCATCTGATTGTGGTGATTTATTGGTGTTCATCCTTCCCAATGTGCATTGAATCCTTTTGGCAGTGACTTAAGTCTCATCTGTTTCATCCTGGTACACATCTGCTCATAAGTGTCACATGTAGGTCAGAAACAGCTAGAGCCACAAACAAATCGTATGAAGCCAGATGGTTACTGATTGCATTCTGGGAAAGATTTTGGACGAACAAACTAATCATTTGCTCTGCTCTCATCAAAAGTATTTCCCTTTTCTAGAAATTTTCACCATATTTTTTAATGGCATTCAAATTTGGACAATGTAATCTCTCTTAAATGCTGCAGCTTGCTATTGTCAATGGTCTTTGTTATTTGTCAATTTCTCTTGCATCTCATGTAATTCACTGTAATAAATTGTTTTCATTTTCATCAAATTAAAGAGGACAAAAGGTGGCCACTTTGTGACAAACCAGAACCGAACTAAATTCTTCCACACTGAACTCCAAACTAAACCTAAAACCCATCACATTCTGATTCCTAATCCATGGGTTGCTTTGTATTCCTGACCATAAAGTCAACCTGATAAATTCTTTATTTGACTTTTCCAGTGGAGCTAATGATAGCCATGTTCCAGCACTAGTGGCTACCGAAGTTCACATCTCTGTTCCTTCATAAGTTTATTATCTCTTGAAAGTATCTGTTCATAATATTATTGAATAAAATATTGTTATGCTATTGGATAGCACATTTGTTTTATAGGCAGAAAGATAATTTTGGCTGTATGGACTAATCTACAAAATACTCCATCAGTTGAATAGATGGGGCTGTTTTATTTTAATTAGGATTACCCTTTATTTTAATCAGGATTACTACTACTTGTGGTTTTGATATTTTGGATTTATTTCTCATGTCTAAATGTACACTTGACAGTACTAATTATGATCTAAGAATTATGTCAAATTATCATGTGATATAAAATGTGCCATTTCTATATACTGTAATATTCTTAATCAACTGGTAAATTCCAGTTGTGTTAATCATAATTTGCTGTGAAGTAATAAGTCATGTGCACTCAAAGACTGAAAACAATTTCAAGATGGCCATACATACAGAGTAAGATGGTAGGAAGATGATTTTTTCCCCATGAAAAATTTCACCAAAACCAATTTTTTCACAAATTTCTGTTTAGCTGAAAAGCTATTTTCCACTGAAATAATGTTTCAATGCAAAATGTATTACCAACTTTATTTTACACACATACATATACAGTGTTCATCTGCACTGTTGCAGGTAAATGTTACACGCTGTTTAATTCAGCAGGTTTTAAATCTTTTGGTTTCCTAGATATATTTAAAAAAAAACCAAACTGTTAACCATTTGTGATTATATCTACTATAATTTTAACCATCTAACACATTTTATAGAGGATGCTTTATCTAGCCCTTAAATGATACAGATCAAACTAGCAAAAGCTTGCTCATTAATTAGGTGTTTATAGCTTTTATTCAAAGTTATAGGGACACTAGCCTGAGGGACGAATGGGCAGAATTAACAGAATGTTATAGTAATGCAAACAAACAATCATATGGGTTCCTGGATCTCTGGAGTTAACAGCAGTGTACAGACAAAGGTGGATAGATATATATACAGATAATGTATGTACCACAAACAAAATACTCCAAAAGCAAATACATATGACTACATCAATACAGCTGGGTCTGCAATGAGGGTAATTGTGTTGGGGGGTGGGAGTCCCGTGCTTAGTTTGTGGCAGGGCTTAGCAGAGCTGAGCCCCAGCACCTTTAGGCTTGGCAGTTCATAGCCCTTGCACCTCTGGACTTGCTGCATCAGTTATGAATGTAAAAAAATGTCTTGAGCCCCAGCACCTAATTGCTTGAGCCCTGGCACCTTTTTCATTACAAATTAAGCACTGGGTGGGGGTCCATTGAACTCCACAGTCTCCAAACCCTCAGAGCCAGGTTTTATGGTTTCATTTACATCTACTTAGGTATTCCTAGCCACGGGAGCCACATAGGTCCCCAAACCTTCCTTTGGCTCACCACCAGTGGCCTCTCCTTGTCATCTTTTCTGGAATTATCAGGTAGTTCCCATTCAGCAATTCTCTTCTGTGAAGCCATACACGGGATATAAATGCCATGGAGGGCTTTACAATGGCCTCCACACTTGGATGTATTTCACCCTACGTGAATAATTCAAGAGAGAATCCCCACCAGTCTTTCAGTTAATGTTTCTTCCCAATTAACCCCCCCCCCCCCCCCCGCCCGCAGGGTAGATCTTCTTCTGGTAAATGCACAGGGTGGGCGGAACACAAAGTACTAAGAAAGGGAGAAAAAAATCTGGTTGAGATGAACAAATTACACTGGTTTTTAAATGCAAAACATAATTTGGGAAATTCTTAGTCATCTCTTGCACAAATGTTTGTCTTTTCAACACTGATACAGCTGTCTCTCACATTGGATTAGGGAGAGATAGAGGGCTCAGTGACATCAGGGGAAAGGAATGCAGACCTTATCTTGTGCTTACATTATCAGGCTTCAGAAGGGTGTGAAGATTGCCTTTCTACACGATGGGCCCAAACCTGCTGTGTTCATTCATCCAAAATTCCCATTGACTTCACTGGGAGTTTTTCCCAAGTCATCTGTGCAGGATCAGGCCCCCACATTATGAAACCAGCTGCTTGCTATGTGCTGCATACTAACTGTGGCTCCTGCATTGTCACTAGAGACCAGGTGAAGTGTTCATTCATTTTCAAGGTTAGAACTACCTTCCCCTATGTTCAGGACCGGATTAACTTTTTGTGGGCCTGGCACCAAACATATTTATGGGGCCACCCTGCGGAATGAAGAGGCCAGGAGCAAGAGCACAGCGGGTAGTGTGGATGTGATTTAAATCATGATTTAAATCACAAGTTAGGAAGGCTCAATTTAATCATGGGTGTCTACATAAAAGTGAAAAGAAAAGGAGTACTTTTGGCACCTTAGAGACTAACAAATTTATTTGAGCATAAGCTTTCGTGAGCTACAGCTCACTTCATTGGATGCATTCAGTGGAAAATACCATGTTACCTCTGGAGACAAATCCACAGTCTGAGAACTGCAAAACTCAGCATCTCTGATGGGTATCTTCTAGACTGAGCACTGAGTCCCATTGGATAGATAGAAAAATTAACCTAAATAATCTATACAAAAGCTCCTGGAACCCCATAAAATTGGGTCCCTAATACATGATCTATTAGAACTCATTTGCAAAACTTTTCTGAAACATTACATGAATATATTGTCTCATACTATAGAATTAGAATTTATAATCCCTATTCCATGATGAGATATAATGTATCTTAATTAAAACTATCTTTAGTTTTTTCCCTAAAAAATCAGATTTTTTTTTTAAAGTAACTGACAGCTGGGCATGGTGAGGGGGAAGGATTGGTCCCCAGGTGGAGCGAGGCAGGGGCTAGGGGCAAGATGAGCACAGTGAGGCATGGGGGGAGGATTAGTCCCTGCTGACTGGAGCAAGACACGGGCTGGGGGCAAAAACACAGCGGGGCAGGAGCTAGGGTTGGTCCTTGGAGCAAGGGAGGGGCCATGTGTAAACTGCAAGTGCAGCAGGGCTGGGGAGGGGGTAAACAGGATCCCCCCCGCCCACATAGAGCAGGTACCTACCTTCTCCCCGGTTCTAGCCCATTCTCTTTGCCTCTCTCTGCACCGAGCTGAGGGTGCAGGGTCTGGGAGGGAGTTAGGGTGCAGGAGCAGGCTGGGGGTTCGGGTGCAGGGTCTGGCCAGGAGCTAGAATGAGGGAGGGGGCTCAGGGTTGGACAGGAGGTTGGGGTGTGGAGTGCTTACCTGGGGCAGCTCCCATTCGGTGCGAGGGGTGCAGGTGAGTATATGGGGGAGAGAGTGCAGGAGCTCCAGTTTGGTGGTTGGGGTGGGGGTAGGGATGTGGGGGGGGGTGCAGAAGTCAAGGCAGAGGGCTGGGGGAATGTGAGGGGGGTGCAGGAGTCAGGGCTGGGAGTGTGTGAGGGAGGTGCAGGAGTCAGAGCAGGGGGGTGTGAGGGGTGGGCTGAGGTCATGGGGATGTTCCCAGCCCCCTGCCCTGAGCGGCTCACGGCAGGGGGCTCGAGGGGATATGCCCCGATTCCACCCCCTTCCCCAAGGCTCCGCCCCCACCTCTTCTCCGCTTCCTCCCCCTCCCTCATGCCGGCAAACAGCTGATCGGCAGCAGGGAAAGGGAGTGAGAGGGGGAGGGGGAAAAGCAGCATGCTGGGGAAGAGGCAGGGAGGGGGGAGCTTGGGTGTCGGCAGCGCCTGCCCTGCAGCAGGACAGAGACCCAGGAGCCGGCAGCACCAAGCTTCTGTCCCCACAGAAGAGAGCGGAGGCTGGAGAAGGGAGGCCGCCGGGGTGTGGGCCCGGTGCCATGGTAAATCAGCTACTGCCTATTCCGTTTTTCCATGTGTAACCCCTAGTTTATGCTCATCTGTGCAATCAGCTAGGTCACCTTCTTGCTGAAAACCTCTTGGCCAATAAAGCATCCAAAAGTGGTCAGCTCAGATTTTTACAATTTTGCCCACCTTAAGCATTTCTATAGTGTCCATTGGGCAATCCCATTGTCAATTATACATAATCAGATCAAAGGCAAAATTCTGGCAGAATAAATTCTGGGAGGTTTGTGTTTAACTCTAGATTTGGAGGCACTATCCCATGGAAATAGAACAACAAAAGAAAGTGTTCCATCTTCTCTAGCTCTTTGAAACCTGACAGATCATTTGGTATTGCCATACATTCAATTTTCAGTGCCAAATGGTTTTCACTTAGTTTAATGGTTGCAAAGACATGGCGTGCAGGCCTGGCCCCATTGAAGCCTATGGGAGTTTTGCCACTGACTTCCGTGGGACCAGGATCCCATTCATGATCATTAAGGTGTATATATAGGATGAGGAGCAACAGAGGGGGAGAGGAATTTAGATCTTATGGATCATTTTCAGAGTAAACGTATGGTTTAGAGCATGGCAAACTCTAGTGAGACACGAGAAACTTTTTTTTATTAAGAATAAAGAGAAATAGAGCAGTAATGTACAAAATATGTTAAAGGGCAAAATACATTACACACAATTGGATGGGCAAAATGACCCATCCAGCACATGTGAACATTTAGCCCAGAGGTTCTCAAACTTCATTGCACCTTGACCCTTCTGACAACAAAAATTACTACATGATCCCAGGAAGGGGGACTGAAGCCTGAGCCCAAGTAGGGGGGCCTGAAGCCAAAGCCTGAGGACTTCAGCCTCTGATGGGGTGGCTGTAACGTGAGCCTTGCCGCCCAGGGCTGAAGCCAAAGCCTGAGCCGTGCCGCCCAGGGCTGAAGCCCTCGGGCTTTGGCTTCAGTCCCAGACGGTGGGGCTTGGGATTTCAGCTTCAGCCCTGGGTACCAACAAGTCTAACGCCAGCCCTGGCAACCCCATTAAAACAGGATCCTGACTCACTTTGGGTCCCAATCCCCGGTTTGAGAACTGCTGAGCCTAATGAAGTCTAGTGTTCCAAATATACTGTACTATTAGTGGAAAAGTTTAATCTATTGTAAAGAAATTAAATATATAGGATACTTTAGACTGGAGACCTAATCTCTTTAAGCAGCTTGCCAGTGAACCAGTGTAGTGCTCAGACAGACTAACAGTGCAATCCCCATTCACTAAATTCAGACTAATTCACCAGTAAGAGTACATACTGTTCCCATTTTTCTGCAAATAAATAGATTAACAGATGATTTAGGTCATGTGTTTGATATTAGAAGTCTGAAGACACCCAAATGTGGTCAATTGGAGATGGTGTGGGAGATTCTATTCCCAGCACTGTCAAGGATTTCCGCCATGATCTTGAGCAATTCACTTAACTTTCCAGTGCCTCACTTCCTCAGACTGTGTAATAAGATTAATGATACCCACCTTTGTGAAGTGCTTTGAGATCTATAGATGAAAAGCGCTCTATATAGAGATCTAATACAAAATAAGTATGAAGTGCCAATTACTATTTACAGGTTTCAGAGTAGTAGCCGTGTTAGTCTGTATATGTAAAAAGAAAAGGAGTACTTGTGGCACCTTAGAGACGAACAAATTTATTAGAGCATACGCTTTCGTGAGCTACAGCTCACTTCATCGGATGCATACAGTGTTATCTTGTTCTGAAATTGCAACAATCAATAAAGTTTCAATCCATTCTCAAGTGTAACTGAATAAAGCAAATAAGTCTTATCCACAACTAACTTTTTATCCTCATATTTCTCAATTTGCTACTTTACCTGATGTGATCTATGAACAATTCTTACACTTCACTGATCAAATGTGTTTTCTAGCCTATCAATCCTCTTACAATATAATGAAATGTAAATATTTTCTGCATCAATCATTCATGTAAACCATAATTTGAACTTCAAAAGATGGCATGCAAGCCTCTTTCAGGATTTAATCACTTCTATGCTGACTGACAGGCTAGCTGCCTTCAGCAGACCTATTTGTCCATTGCTACTGATATACCTGATATGTCCAGAAATTTCTTTTCATCTGAATAAACATTTGTGGTTTACTAGAATTTTTCAACAAAATGTAATACGTGTTCTAGCATGACAAAGGATGGCTCTGAAATTATTATGCAATGTCTAGGCTGCTACTTATTAAAGAATACTATGAAGAGTATATGAAAGTGGCTCTATACAATACGGAATGTGAGACATAACTGGTGAATTCATTTTACTTATCTTTACTGTAAGAATGAAGTGATGGGAAATTTATTATTGCACTACCATTCTCACTAATCTAGTTAATAATCTGTGAGGATCGCCTTAATAAATCTCTTTCAGGGGTTGATTATTGTAACAATAATTCACTCCAGAATGAAACTTGCATATTCGATCATTGCCCAGAAACGTAAATGCTTTGCCAATTTTGAAAAATAAAATTATTTTTACTTTGGACTTTTATCTCTTCTTAAAGACCCATCATGCTCTTTACTCTCTGAGCAAAGGATTTCTCTACATATTATTTTAATTTCTCCCTTGTACGTCTATTGAAACTAGGTGGGTGCGCTTATGATTTTATGTAGCATCAGAAAACTGCATTGATGAGGAAGAATTCTGGTGAATTGTATGTCTAATAAAGTAAGCACTTTTTCTTTTGCAAATTATGTTTTGGAAGTAATTTGTGTGAATATATTTGAACCTATGTTTTCTTCACAAACTGGCCAGAGTATTCACACTGTCTGATTGGTCACCTAAGCCACAGGGCATTGTTTTTTTCCCCTGCTTAGATGACCCAAGCTTTATGGCCAGAAAAAATATCTTTTTATACATTTTCAAATTATTAGCAAATATTCTTTACTGTTCCATAAATTAGCTTTCAAAGAGTACAGAAGTTTTCAAAAAGACCATGAAAGCACTTGAGGTGCAAATACTTTTGTGATTATTTATTTCTGTAGTATTGACAATGCTTTTAGATTCTGCAAACATTCTTACAAAAAAAAAAGAAAAAAGAAAAAAAAAAGAATTGCTGTCTAAGTGTTCATTAATAAGTCATTAAAGAAAGGTCTCAAATACCAACAGAACTATGTGCTTTATTTATTAGAATATTATGCGTTAGTTTTTTGCTCCATTTTATAATGTGTTATCAGTACAACCAGTAAGCTTTTTTGCTCCATTTTATAATGTGTTACCAGTACAACCAGTACAACCAGTAAGCTTGGCACCTCCTCCAAAAAGTATTGGGAAACCTTTGTACCACAGCCATCATTTTACTTATGATATTGTGAATGGAACATTGTTTTCCTGTTACTTTGTTGTATCTCTCTTATGGATAAAAAGAACAGGAGGACTTGTGGCACCTTAGAGACTAACACATTTATTTGAGCATAAGCTTTCCTGAGCTACAGCTCACTTCATCGGATGCAACTGTAGCTCACGAAAGCTTATGCTCAAATAAATTGGTTAGTCTCTAAGGTGCCACTAGTACTCCTTTTCTTTTTGCGAATACAGACTAACAGGGCTGCTACTCTGAAACCTCTCTTATGGATAGTTATTTAAAGAGATCACTAAACCTATATGGAGTTATTATAGAGAAATGTTTTGCTTGTGACCTCTAGTGGCGGGAGAGGACCTGTGCATGAAGTTTACTTGAAATATATACATTTGAAAAAAGAAAGTTATAAAATCTTGCCACAACATAGTTTCAACATAGTCCAAGTTAGAATAAAGTTTAGCCATGAATGGATTTTAACCATGCATTGCATTTACCCTAAAATAGATAATTACATCAGATTAAGCCTATTAGCCATTCAAATAATGTGATAGCGAGAGACATATTTAGGGACCTGCTGTTAATTCATGCGTCACAGCAATGTGGTGATGGTGCTGCCTAAAACAGTCACACATTGGTTGGGAAAGAGCCCCTTCAACACTTGAACTTGTTTAAAAAAAATCAAAATAGGTTTGTTATTTCTACTCATACTAATAAACTAAATTCTGAGACGGACCTGATGTTTTATTCTCTGTACAAGAGAGTGTTGAGTCTCACGCCATTGCTCAGACATGACAGAATGGAGTCTGAAATGTCAGGACCCTAACCAGTTACAAGGAGCTTTCAAAGCTGTTTGTGACTGGTCCAGAGATGTTCTACAAGTCTCCTGGGCTCCCCAACTGCCAAGAGTGGCATATGTATTCTGTGGGAGAGAAGCATCCCTTCTCAAACAGCCATTCCTTTCACAGGAGTAGCCTAACATGCTCTACCCACACAGATCTGCATATGAGAAGTAGGTAGGATCACTGAAATGACATCAGGAAGCTGTATCACAAACCTGGGTGGCAGGTTTGTAGAAATTTTGGTGGTGCCCAGAACCTGCCCCCCCCCACTCCACCCCCCACCTGCCTAAGGCTCTGGGAGGGAGTTTGGGTGAGGGAGGAGGTCTGGGATGCAGGCCCTGGGCTGGGGATTAGGGTGCAGGAGGGGTGCAGGGTTCAGGCTCTGGGAGGGAGTTTGGGTGAGGGAGGGGGTCTGGGGTGCAGGCTCTGGGAGGGAGTTTGGGTGCAGGCTCTGGGCTGGGGCAGGGGGTGGGGGTGCAGGAGGGGGTGAGGGGTGCAGGCTCTGGGAAGGAGTTTGGGGGCAGGAGGGGGTGCAGGGGTGAGGGCTGTGGGGCTGAGGATGAGAGGTTTGGGGTGTGGGAGGGGGCTCAGGGCTGGGGCAGAGGATTAGGGTGCGAGGGGATGAGGGCTCTGTCTGGGGCTGGGGTTGAGGGATTTGGGGCGTTGGAGATGCTCAGAGCTAGGGCGGAAGGGCAGGGTAAGGGCAGCCTGCCCTGCCATTAGGAAATGGGGGTCACTAGGACCCTGCGGCAGCAGTTGATGCGGGGAGCCGGCAGAGCAGAGTCGGCGTGAGCTGCAGGCTCCGGGGGAGGTGAGTTGGGGCAGCAAGTGGGGGCCGGGGGACATTCTGGGGAGGTGCGGGAGGGTGGCAGGCGGGGCCTGGGGAGGGACCCGGCCCCAAGCATTGGTGGAGCTGGGCCCCTGGGTCCTGAATATTGCTGGAGCCCGGGCACCAGGAGTGTATATCAGCCACCGCTGATCACAACCACAAATGCTATAAGCACTACACCAGCACATTCCTATGACAAAAATCATCCGCTCAAGTAGGACCTCGATCCTCCAGAGCACTTAAGCGCATGCTTAACTTTAAACAGAGAAGTAATCCCATTGACTTCAGTGGAACTCTTCATGCACTTAAAGTAAAGTGTGTGTTTTAAGTGCTTTGCTAGTCCCAATCCAGACTCTAAGTATTGCAGTAATGAGGCTAGAAAGTTTTTTTTTAAAACCTTCCTATTTTGTTTATTTTCCCTATTCTAAAATAAGACAGTACTATCAATACAATGTGGCATCATGGGGCACACAAGTTTATAATGTTATATTTGTAGTAATAGGATTTTCATATATTTTTCTGGTCTGTGAATTTAGGGAATATGATATTTATTCTGAAGCTAAGTACCTAATATTCATAAAGTTTTGGGGGGGAAGACTTCTTCACAAATGGGTGGAAGTAAGGTCTGCATCACATTTAATATAATTTGTTGCAGATTGTTCACCTCTTCAATCACTTTTAGTGTTGTACTTTTATTACTGTGTAGGCCCTCCCTGAGATCAAGTGTGGTATGTTAACATAGTAAAAGACAATCAAAGAGCTTACAATCCACAGACAGGACAGAAAGGGTAGGAAAAAGGAAATAATATCCCTAATGTACAGATAGGGAACTGAAGCACAACAAAATTAAAATTATTTGCTCAAGCGCACAGAGAGCTAGGAATTGAACCTGTATCTCCTGAGGTTTGGTTTAATACCTAAAACACAAGACAATCCTTCCCTGTTCTAGCTATCCACTTCCCACACTATTTTTTAGCTACCTGTTTTCCAGTAGCTATTCCTGACACTAAGTGAGGTAAAGGAGGAAGAAAAAGGAATCAGAAGACACAAGCCTACTAGTGCACCTCCCTCCCTTACTAATGTTCTAAGAGCTTTAGGATAATTATGCAGAAAAATGACAGGTTTGGTGAGCTGTAGCTCACGAAAGCTCATGCTCAAATAAATTGGTTAGTCTCTAAGGTGCCACAAGTACTCCTTTTCTTTTTATGCAGAAAAATGTTTTCCATGGTCCCCTAGAACATGTGTCTGGTCTCTGCTTATTATTTTGCTACAGTTCTCTCTCAGATGCTTTATAAATACATGTTTGTACATTTAAATTGTCCACTGGTGCTCAGTACAGAGACATGCATTTGAAAGGCAGGTTCTTCTTCCTGTTGTTAGACAAATG
This sequence comes from Natator depressus, assembly GCF_965152275.1. Classification (NCBI taxonomy): domain Eukaryota; kingdom Metazoa; phylum Chordata; order Testudines; family Cheloniidae; genus Natator; species Natator depressus. The sequence goes on from NC_134234.1 coordinate 113,595,557, forward strand.
TCACAATGTCCAGTAAAGTGAAATAATAGAGTGTCACTTCAGGTACATTGGTAAATTGCCATGGTAACCGGTTTATGTTGCAATACCGGCAAGAACCCTTTGTGGGATCTCTGTTGAACCAAGCAACACACATTAGTGCTTGCATACACCACAGGTGATACACACAACCCAGAAATCAGAAGTCATTTTGACTTGAATATGGGGAAAATACAGGACATTTCTGAAGCTTGAAAACTGGTCCAAGGCTTAGCAATGCTGAAAGGATTGGGAAGCATCAGGCTTTGCAGACATATCAGATGACAAGAGGCCAGTTTCTAAGCTACACCAGCAGCAGTTCAGAGTAAATTCACTGACTCCTGTCCCTTCTCTAGTACTGACGTTGATATGATGCCAGGAGGCCAGACTTGCTATTCTGCGATGCCTTCTCACCGCTCTCTGCATAGCAACAGCTGCTGTGTGCATGGTAATGAGTAATGAGGACCCTGGCAGGACAGGTTCAGCGACACCAGAGGAGCTCTAAATATGCTGTTAGATCACTGCCCTGACTAAATTATACCACTACACTGCATCCTTCTTTTGGCAGCGTGTGGTGTGCACACATATATAGTCCCACTAGTAGACATTAAAACAGCCGTGTAGACAGTATGGCATGGCTTAGGTGAGGAAAGACATGTCTGAAGGGAGTGGGTACTCAAGTACATACTCTACCTGGCTGTCTCCATGCACAAGCCGTGTGTCCCCATCTCCACTGCTATTTTTAAACAGTGTAGTGTCCCACTGCCTCCCCTGCTGGAGCCCCTCCCCGCCACAGGGAAAGGCTTCAGCAGTGAGGAAAAGCTCAGCCTTTCCCTGCTGCCTCCCCGCCACCACAGTCTTTGCTTGCCGCAGTGAAAGGGTCTGTCAGCAGGGAGCTGCTGAAGCTTTTCTCTGTTGTTTCCCCTCTGCCAGAGCCTTTCACCGACATGTGTAGCTACACACCACAGTGTGGATTCAGCCTGCTTTTCACTGCAGCACATAGCTATGCATACACTGCATGCCGCCGCCATGGTGTGTAGTGTAAGAAAGGTAGCCTAACCGGGGCTGGTTGTTTGTGTTGTGTTTGGTTTTTCTTTCCTCTTGGCTTGCACGAGGAGGGGGCAACAAGCCATGAGATATACAGGACAGGTAGAGGTAGCAAAAACCTAAAGACCATTCAAATGTTAGGTGTGCAACAGACAGAAGCACGAGAAAGCCAAGACTGGACTAAAGGAGGAAAAGGTTGCCGAAACAGGAAAAAGCAGGAGAACAGGAAGAGGAGGGTGCTTCATCCAATACAAAGCTATTGCATTGTTTTGACATGTATTTTTACTATTATAATGCACAACTTACAGGTAATAAATTGTATCACTCTCTCTATTTGTTGTTTTAATTTAGATGTAATATATGGGCCCAAAGAGTCAAAAGTGTTAATGTGACCTTGTAACTATCCAACCTTAAACAGTGTTAAACATGGTTTGGGGATTGGTATACCAAGACCTCAGCCTGCTTAGGCCCTGGCAAATACCACTAAACGTCTTTTTAACCTTTTATTAAAGATAAAGGAAAAACAGTTAAAAGCATTTGAAATGTAAGCTTTACTAAGTAAGGCTTTCTTTTTAACACTTCTTCCCTTCTCCTCTAACTGGAGAGAGTTATTAAAAAAGAACCGCCCCCCCCCTTGCCTGATGGTAAGTCTTTTAGATGGTACTTGTGACACATATGGCAATTTCCCGCAATATCCATGGAAGATCTTATTGAATTAAGTTTGAGTTTCTTTGAGGTCCACTGTATTAAATGAATGGTTTACATATTATTGTGGGCCTGGGATTGAACGTAACCTCTTGAGTGGGGAGATGTGACATATGTGAGATCTCAGGGTGCAAAGGACTATAACTCAACTATATGCCAGACAAGAACAGACTTTTGGAACAAAACATGCTCAGTGGTTTTCCTGGGGAATCTCTAGAGGGAGGTGAATGCAAATTCCCCAACTCATTATGCAAAAACCAACCTGTGGAAGCTATGCCCTGATATGCCTGCCGATTACCTGTTACAAAAGGCTAATATCAAAGGCACAAATTCAAGAAAGAAATGGCTGCTCTGCCCAGCCATTGTTCTGGTTCTGAATCTGAGGATTCATGGAGGATAGGTCCATCAATGGCTATTAGTCAGGATGGGCAGGGTGGTGTCCCTAGCCTCTGTTTGCCAGAAGGGATGGATCACTTGATGGATGCCAGAAGGGATGGACGGGGGATGGTTCACTTGATGATTATCTGATCTGTTTATTCCCTCTGGGGCACCTGGCACTGGCCCCTGTCAGAAGACGGGATATGGGCTAGAATGGACCATTGGTCTGAGCCAGTATGGCCGTTCTTATGTTCTAGACGATTATGAACTTGTAACCACTTGTCTCCTTATTTTATAAGCTCCTCAGGGCAGGGAGCACATCTCCATGTGTATTTTAACAGCACCTAGCAGCTCTGTAATATAAATATTAAAAATAATTAGCAAGGAGTCTGTAAAGGGAGGAAATAACAGCAGCGAATAGATATGTTTTTGTGAGCAATGAAAAAGTAACACTGATAGCATCTGAATGTGTTATGTGCAACTGTCTCAGTATATTGGAAATCAGATGCCTTCCCTGCTCTTTTTATTTCCACCCATCTCTTCCTCTGACCTCCCTTACCCTGCAAGGCTAACTACGATGCCCCTTTATTGGAAATAAGCCCTACCCTTGTCAGTTTTGGGGAAGATCACTGTAATGTGTGCTCTAGGGGAAGAAAAGAGGAAAATCAGTGCCTGACAAGCTAGCAGAAAGTGAAACTTGAGGGTCATGGAAGCAGCGAATCTGTCAGATCCGATTAATTCAGAGTAGAGAGTACAGGTCTAAAAGTTTTTCTGTTACTGTGTGCCAATGCCAACTCTTCATATCAGCATGGAGTAAAAAGGGGCACATGAAGCCGAGTGGCACCTGGGTCCTCCAAAAGTTTGAGCTCATTTCTCAGAGCTTTAGACCCTCGTCCAGACCAAAACTACTTCCTAGGATTTTGCCCCGAACAGCCTTTTCTTATCTCATCTCATCACAGCCTTGACTCCCCCAATCCTTTACCTATGTTACACATTGTCAGCGAATACCTTTACAGAATACAAACTGCATTTTGTTACACCACCTTACATACAGTAATCTAAAATGCAGTACATACAGGCTTCGGACTTGGTGTGATTTTTTACATCTCCGAGGCAGGAGTGCTGGAACTAGAGTGCCCCTGGCTTGAAGTGGTTTCCATCGTGTACAGGGTTTATAGTTGTGTTCAATGGCTCACAGCAGCCCCACTATTAAAAACTGTTAAAGCTTGACTGCTCAGATCTACAAAGCAACCCAAATTTGAAGAAATAAGAATAACTGTGACTTATACAGTGCTTTTAACTTGAAGGAAGAATGGTCCAATGATTAGGCCCCTCGACTAGGATTTAGAAGACCCAGGTTCAATTCCCTGCTCTACCACCAACTTCCTGTGTGACCTTGGGAAAGTCACTTAGCCTTTCTGTGCCTCAGTTTCCCATCTGTAAAATTGTGACCATATTGCCTTAGCTCAGACTGGTTTTATGAGGATAAAGACAGTGAAGCACTTTGCAATCTATGCACAAAAAGCACCATGTAAGACCTTGGTATTATTATTATAATATTGTTTTCAAAGAATTTGCAAATATTAACTAATCCTCACAGTCCAACTGTAATCCCCTTTTACAGATAGGGAATAAAGCATAGAGAAGTTAAGTGACTGACCCAAGTGTCACACATGAAGTCTGTTGAAAAGCTGGGAACAGAACTCAGGATTCTTAGACTGATATCTAATTCACATAATTGTCAGGGGAACTGCTGTCTAGTGGATCTCTTGGTGTCACAGTTCTCTTGACAGCCCTACACAACATTCACCACACTGAGGCCACATATCCAAAGGAGAGAGTAGAGGAGGTCTGTTGCTCACCAGTCACCTCTCACTTTGTTCAACAGATTATGCAGCGTGTGTGATATTTTGGGAAGTAGACCTGCACAATGTTGGTACTGCTACAACACTGGCCTTCTCACCACCTTCTCTGTTCAAGTTTTCTCCTCCCAAACTGACTCAGATGATGTGCTCACACACAGGGCCAATTTTTCAGAGAGCATTCAACCCAGCCTCCATTTGGGAGCAATGTGCTATGCACACACAATGCTTTTGAGCACCATTATTTGTGCATTCCATTGTTTGCATAGCTGTGAATGCAGAAGCAGAAGGCACTTTTTGAAGATTTCACCCACAAGGGTAGTAGTACTCTGACTGCTGAATCACATCTTTCTTTTTTTTCAATGCAGTGGGGACCAATTTTCCCCACACCTTCCCAAGCATGATTGCTGGGAAATCAAATGCCAGCTTGGCATTAAACAAAAGGGTCATAGAGTGGGCCTGGCACAGTAATACAAACAATACTACTTCCTGACTTTGTTTTTTAAAAGCAACTTTATAGCTAAAGGTTTCAGAGTGGTAGCCATGTTAGTCTGTATCAGCAAAAACAACGAGGAGTCCTTGTGGCACCTTAGAGACTAACAAATTTATTTGGGCATCTTAGAGACTAACAAATTTTGTGGGCTAGAACCCACTTCATCAGATGTATGGAGTGGAAAATACAGCAGTAGGTATAAACACATGAAAAGATGGGAATTGCCTTGCCAAGTGTGAAGTCAGTCTAACTTCAGTTGACAGCAGGATACCAAGGGAGGAAAAATAACTTTTGAAGTGGTAATGAGAGTGGCCTATTTCAGACAGTTTTTTATAACTTCTTATAGCTAAAGTTAACAGTAACTTTAGAAGAAAAACAAAACAAGATTCCTAGTAACTTTATATCTTAGAAGGAACTTGAGGAAAAAGCTAAAATCTAATCCTTCCCCCCCAAAAATTGTGTCCATGAGTGGGTAAAATGGGATTCAGAATCTGAATGTAGGTTTGACTATGATTACAGATGGTCATTACCTCTATGATGGGCTGAATCAAAGCCCAGCTACAAATACTGCTTTGAAATTCAAATTTGGTGGCTTGGGCTGGCCTCTAGTGATAATATTTGCTGTATTGATTCCTCAGCATGACAGATTCATAGATTCTAAGGCAGAAGAGGCTACTGTGATCCTCAACTCTGACCTCCTGCATAACAGGCTATACAATTTCACCCAGTGACTCCTGCAGTGGAGAGAATTACAATACCTTACTGCATATGTGTCTGTGTAAAGAATACCTGCTGGGACATGTTTTTCCCGCGTAGTTTTAATTGGCATGGAATGAATGTGGCACACTGTGTCTACAAAATGTTGAGGTGAACTATCATGTCTGAGAGTTAACAACAAGAGCAACAACAATTAAACTAATAATTTAAATTTTATTCATTTATTCCTTTCCATAATTAACACTCCTGGGGTTATTTTGTTCAGTTTCCCAGTCATGTGAAAATAACTAAACTTAAGTTGAGACCCAAAGAGGGTGAGGTAATACCTTTTAGTGGACCAGCTTCTGTTGGTGAAAGAGACAAGTTTTCAAGCTTACACAGAGCTCTTTTTGAGGTCTGTGACACTAACTCAGAGTGTCACTGCTAGATACAAGGTGGAACAGATTGTTTAGCATAAGCAATTAACACGTATTTCAAGGGACTATTCGAGGTGAAGTGGCCCTTGAACGTGCCTTGAAATATGTGTTAACTGCTTATGCTAAACAATCTGTTCCACTTTGTATTTAGCAGTGACACTCTGAGTTAGGACAGGTCTACACTTAAAACACTGCCTTGCCCCAGCTGCACTGGTGCAGCTGTGTCACTGTAGTGCTTTAATGAAGACACTCTATGCTGATGGGAGAGCTCTCTCCTGTCGTCGTAGTTAATCCACCTCCCCGCAAGGTGGTAGCTTGTGTCGATGGGAGAAGCTCTCCTGCTAACATAGCACTATCTACACCAGCACTTAGGTTGGTATAATATGCTGCTCAGGTGTGTGGACTTTTCACAACCCTGAGCAACTCCGTTATACCAAAGTAATTCTGTAGAATAGACCTGCCCTTAGTTCCCCAGACCTGAAGAAGAGCTCCGTGTAAGCTCGAAAGCTTGTCTCTCTCACCAATAGAAGTTTGTCCAACAAAACTCATCCACTTTGTCTCGCTAATATCCTGGGACAAAGAGAGCTACAGCAACACTGCATAAACTTAAGTTGACTATTTGCCTCCTCTGTACATTACCCAATATTTAAGAAACAGCTTTAACACTATTAATGAAATGTAATGTGCATTAACTTTCTCTTATGAATGTAAACAATCAAAATAGTTTTGGATTTTAACTGCTAAGGCTGTCTGGGAAAAAAGAAGATACAATGCTCCATTTATGGAAACTGAAATCCTGGAGTTAATGTTACTAATTTCATCAAAATAATTAAGCAATAATGACCAAGGCACAGGTTATTTCCGGCCATTAATGATCTGCTGTAGAGTTGATGGTCTGTGATGAAGCTAAGCTGGTTCTTAACCTCTGCTGGTTCTTAATTAATCAGATATTGCCTTGTGCAGACACTATTGCAATATCTCTCCATTTCTTAAAAAAACCCCAAAACCCAGACATCGTGTGTGATGGGGTGGGGATCGCCATCCAGTGCGGGACTCCATCCCATCCCTCAAGCTGTTCTTTACCTTGATGCTAAGGACTAAAGTTGATGGGGATACCCTGTTTTGCAGGGCAGTGAGGCCGACTGGCCAGAGTCAATGGGGTTTACCCAGATGCACAGGGCAGCATGGCCTAGCAGCCAGATTCATTAGAGTTGCCCCAAGCTGCAGGGTGGGAAAGCCTCATGGCAGAAGTCAATGGGCTGCCACCTGGCCGGGAGGGGTGGCAGCCGGGGTAGGAGGACCCAGGCCCACCTTACTACACCGGGTCCCAGCCTAGGGTCCTAACAGTGGTGGAGTGTTTCACCACTGAGTCAGCGTGGCTCCAACCAAAACACACTGACTTCCCACTGGACTATAGCTAGTCCTGCCCCACCCCGGGCCACTTCCTACCATGTCTCTTGGAGCTGTAGTTGAGGCGTCATTGGGGTCTCCAGGCTTTTCAGCGTGTACAGTCCCCGATGACTCTGATCCCTCTTGGACTTCCACAGGCTCTTGGGCATTGGTCTGGGATTCTGCAGCTCCGGCCTCCATGGTCAGGAGTTCCAGCTGCTCCCGGGCTGGAGCCAGCCAGGAGCGTCCTTCCTCCCCAGCGGTCAATCCAGACTGAGCTGGCTGCTCCCTTTTATACCAGTGCTGCACCTGGAGCATACCCACTAGGGTAGTGGGGGCCTGGCTTCCTCAGCTCACAGTGAGGAGTTAACCCTTCCCCATCCAGTGTGGGATGAGTTCACCCCATCACACCATGTAATATGGCTCTCAGAAAACCAGACATTGCTAGAAAAGTAGCATATTGAATCAAAAAGTATTTGATTTTTGAGGGGCCAATTGGTCAGGTTCCAAGGGCCTCTTGTGAATTCGTTAGCATCCTGAACTCCCAGTGAGTTCAAATAATTTGCTTAAATGAACTGCAATTGATAGCTGACTGAAAATGTGGTCAAAGTTCTAAACCTAACTGATAATCTAACATTGACATGGCAGGGTGTGTTTCAGTGGTCTAGTAACAAAAATCATCTATTCCCAGAAAGCCAATCCATAACAAACACTGCATCTCAGCTTATTTCCCCTCCTTCCCTGACCAGGGGGCTTCTAAATATCTTAGCAAGCTAAAAAGCAAGCTAAAATTTTATGTATGCACACAGCATCTTGGCCTGATCTGTTTAGGTAGCTGAAGAAAGTGCAATTCCTGGCCTGGCATGACAAACCAGGCTATTTTCTACCTGGTCTCTGTTCTGGGGGAACTTCTTTTTTCTTTAAGGGTATGTCTACACTACGAAATTAGGTCGAATTTATAGAAGTCGATTTTTTAGAAAGCGGTCTTATACAGTCGATTGTGTGTGTCCCCACACTAATGCACTAAGTGCATTAAGTCGGTGGAGTGCATCCACAGTACCGAGGCTAGCGTCAACTTTTGGAGCGTTGCACTGTGGGTAGCTATCCCACAGTTCCCGTAGTCTCCGCTGCACATTGGAATTCTGGGTTACGCTCCCAATGCCTGATGGGACAAAAACATTGTCGTGGGTGGTTTTGGGTACACGTCGTCAGTCACGCCTCCCTCCATGAAAATAACGGCAGGCAATCGTTTTGCGCCTTTTTTCCGTGCCAGCGCCATATGCTTTCAGCAGCTGGTGCAGTAGGTCTGCAAACCATCATCGTCATCCACCGCTTCCGCTGCAACTCTGCTCTCCTGATGCTATGAATCCACCTTGCAGGTCCTCTATATGACCATCGTCATCCGCTGGCACTCTGCTCTTCTGGTGGTCTCACAAGGCCGCTTCCGCTGCAACTCTGCTCAGCTGCTCTTGTCTTGCCATCCATACCACGGCAAGCGTGCAGCCTGCTCAGCTGTTGTGTCCTGGCAGCAGACGGTGCAATAGGTCTGCAAACCATCGTCATTGAATGACTGCTTCCGCTGGCACTCTGCGCTCCTGGTGGTCTCGCAGGGCCGCTTCCCCTGCAACTCTGCTCAGCTGCTCTTGTCTCACCATACCATGGCAAGCGTGCAGCCCACTCAGCTGTTGTGTCCTGGCAGCAGACAGTGCAGTAGGTCTGCAAAACTGGTCATCCAACCACCGCTTCCCCTGCAACCCTGCTCTCCTGCAGACACCATACCACGGCAAGCACGGAGCCCACTCAGATCACCACAGCAGTTATGAGCATTGTAAACACCTCGTGCATTATCATGCAGTATATGCAGAACCAGAACCTGCAAAAGCAGGCAAGGAGGCGATGGCAGCGTGGTGACGAGAGTGATGAGGACATGGACACAGACTTCTCTCAAAGCACGGGTCCCGGCAATTTGGCCATCCTGGTGGCAATGGGGCAGGCTCATGCTGTGGAACGCCGATTCTGGGCCTGTGAAACAAGCACAGACTGGTGGGACCACATAGTGTTGCAGGTCTGGGATGATTCCCAGTGGCTGCGAAACTTTCGCATGCGTAAGGCCACTTTCATGGAACTTTGTGACTTGCTTTCCCCTGCCCTGAAGCACAAGAATACCAAGATGAGAGCAGCCCTCGCAGTTCACAAGTGAGTGGCGATAGCCCTCTGGAAGCTTGCAACACCAGACAGCTACCGGTCAGTCGGGAATCAATTTGGAGTGGGCAAATCTACTGTGGAGGCTGCTGTGATGCAAGTAGCCAACGCAATCACTGAGCTGCTGCTATCAAGGGTAGTGACTCTGGGAAATGTGCAGGTCATAGTGGATGGCTTTGCTGCAACGGGATTCCCTAACTGTGGTGGGGTGATAGATGGAACGCATATCCCTATCTTGGCACCGGACCACCAAGGCAGCCAGTACATAAACCAAAAGGGGTACTTTTCAATAGTGCTGCAAGGGACGTTTCACCAACATCAATGTGGGATGGCCGGGAAAGGTACATGACGCTCGCATCTTCAGGAACTCTGGTCTGTATGAACAGCTGCAACAAGGGACTTACTTTCCAGACCAGAAAATAACCGTTGGGGATGTTGAAATGTCTATAGTTATCCTTGGGGACCCAGCCTACCCCTTAATGCCAGGGCTCAGGAAGCCATACACAGGCACCCTGGACAGTAGTCAGGAGCTGTTCAACTATAGGCTGAGCAAGTGCAGAATGATGGTAGAATGTACCTTTGGACTTTTAAAAGCACGCTGACGCAGTTTATTGACTTGGTTAGAGCTCAGCGAAACCAATATTCCCACTGTTATTACTGCTTGTTGTGTGCTCCGCTATATCTGTGAGAGTAAGGGAGAGACATTTATGGCAGGGTGGGAAGTTGAAGCAAATCGCCTGGCCGCTGATTACGTGCAGCCAGGGCGGTTAGAAGAGCACAGCAGGGTGCGCTGCGCATCAGAGAAGCTTTGAAAACCAGTTTCATGGCTGACCAGGCTACGGTGTGACAGTTCTGTTTGCTTCTCCTTGATGAAAACCCACCCCCTTGGCTGACTCTACTTCCCTGTAAGCCGGCCGCCCTCCCCTCCCCCCTTCGATCACCGCTTGCACCTGCAATAAAGTCATTGTTGTTTCAAATTCATGCATTCTTTTTTAATTCATCACTCAAATAGGGGGATAACTGCCAAGGTAGCCTGGGAGGGGTGGGGGAGGAGAAAAGGACAAGGCCACACTGCACTTAAAAACTTATTGAATGGCAGCCTTCTGTTGCTTGGGCAGTCCTCTGGGGTGGAGTGGTTGGGTGCCCGGAGGGGGCCCCCCATCCAGTGTTTTGGGTGTCTGGGTGAGGAGGCTATGGAACTTGGGGAAGAGGGTGGTTGGTCACACAGGGGCTGCAGTGGCGGTCTGTGCCTTTCCTGCACCTCAACCATACGCCGGAGCATATCAGTTTGATCCTCCAGTAGCCTCAGCATTGCATCCTGCCTCCTCTCATCATGCTGCCGCCACCTCTCCTGTTGCTCCCGCAACCTGTCCCCGCGTTCATTTTGTGCTTTCCTGGACTCTGCCATTGTCTGCCTCCACGCATTCTGCTAGGCTCTTTCAGTGAGGGAGGACTGCATGAGCTCAAAGAACATTTCATCGCAAGTGCATTTTTTCTCCTTCTTATCTGTGCTAGCCTCTGGGACGGAGATGCTAATGGCAGTGTTGAAACATTTGCAGCTGTGGGAGGAAAAAAGGGAGAGTAAAACTGAAAAAGACACACTGGCCATTTAAAAGGCTGATGTTTTTGGGTTAACATGCAGCACAAACCCAACTAACCCCCACCCCAGTTCTCTGGGATGATCGCTTCACCCCTCCCCCCCACCGCGTGACTAACAGTGGGGATGATTTCTTTTCAGCCACAGGCAAACAGCCCAGCAGGAATGGCTACCTCTGAATGTCCCCTTAATAAAATTCCCCTATTTCAACCAGGTGACCATGAATGATCACTCTCCTGAGGATAATACAGAGAGATAAAGAACGGATGTTGCTTGAATGCCAGCAAACACTGGGACCACACGCTGCCATGCTTTCTTATGCAATGATTCCAGATACGTGCTACTGGCCTGCCGTGGTAAAATGTCCTACCATGGAGGACGCAATAAGGCTGCCCTCCCCAGAAACCTTTTGCAAAGGCTTTGGGAGTACCTCCAGGAGAGCTTCATTGAGATGTCCCTGGAGGATTTCCACTCCATCCCCAGACACGTTAACAGACTTTTCCAGTAGCTGTACTGACCGTGAATGCATCCTAAGTCTTCAGGGCAAATTAATCATTAAACACGCTTGCTTTTAAACCGTGTATTATATTTACAAAGGTACACTCACCAAAAGGTGCCTTCTCCGCCTTCAAGGTCCGGGAGCCCAGGCTGGGAGGGTACTGTCTCCAGGGGCATAAACAGTTCCTGGCTGTTGGGGAGAACGGTTTCTCCACTTGCCTGGTGTATGCTATCATCTTCCTCGTCCCCAAAATCCTCATCCCTGTTGCATGAGACTCCCTTGCAGGAGTCCACGTACAGGTGTGGGGTAGTTGTAGGGGCACCCCCTAGAATTGCATGCAGCTCATCATAGAACCGGCATGTCTGGGGCTCTGACCTGGAGCGAGAGTTTGCCTCTTGGGTTTTTTGGTAGGCTTGTCTGAGCTCCTTAAGTTTCACACGGCACTGCTGCGGGTCCCTGTGATAGCCTCTATCCTTCATGCCGTTGGGGATTTTTTCAAATATTTTGGCATTTCGTCTTTTGAAATGGAGTTCTGATAGCACGGATTCATCTCCCCATACAGCGATCAGATCCAGTACCTCCCGTTCGGTCCATGCTGGAGCTCTTTTGCAATTCTGGAACTCCGTAGTTACCTCTGCTGATGAGATCTGCACGGTCACCTGTGCTGATCAACTTGCCATGCTGGCCAAACAGGAAATTAAATTCAAAAGTTCTCCGAGCTTTTCCTGTCTACCTGGCCAGTGCATCCGAGTTGAGAGTGCTGTCCAGAGCGGTCACAACGGAGCACTGTGGGATAGCTCCCGGTGGCCAGTACCGTCAAATTGTGTCCACACTAACCCAAATTCGACACGGCGATGTCGGTTTCAGCTCTAATCCCCTCGTTGGGGAGAAGTACAGAAATTGCTTTTAAGAGCCCATTAAGTCAACAAAAATGGCTTTGTTGTGTATACGGGTGCAGGGTTAAATAGATCTAATGTTGCTAAATTCGACCTAAACTCATAGTGTAGACCAGGGCTAAGACTCTGATCTAGTTTGACTGATGTCCAGATGAGTTTTTTAGGGCTTTTCTTTTTTGAAGGCCTGTTTCCCGCTGCCAGGGATTTGGGAAAGAGAGGAAGTGAGAGAAACGGATTGGAGATTTTACAGGTACATGTATTGTTTTGAACCTGCAAAACAGCTGGATGAGAGGAGGATAAGGAAGCTCATAGAAAGATTGACCTTCCCACAGTTCTTTGTGGCTTAATTAAGGCTTGCAAAATGTTCATGGTTTTGTCCCTAAGCACATTCTTTACTAATAGAATGATTGTAAGGAAAAATACTGTCAATATTTTACTCACCAATCAAAAAACATGTATTTTCTCTGGGTGAGTATAATTTTGCAGGGCTGGTTATATTTTCTGTACAGGAAATATATTTTTTCCCCTTAGGTAATTTTTTTGTTATTAATTTTTGTCTTGGTCTTTGTTTTTGTCAGTTCCTCCCTCAAATGTATTAATCTAGTTCTGCTACATGTATATTTATTAATGAATACTACTTTGAACGGAAGAGCCTTTTCCCCACACTTAAACTATGACTATCATCATAAAATTTTCACCCTGCCTTTTTTTTCACCCTTGTTGCTTGTGGGAACTGGGTTAACATTCACAAATATTAATAAGTTGCATTTTGCTATGTAGAACAAATGCAATTAATTTTAGAAAAGAAATTGCAGTAGCCAGATTGTACACAAGATGGCAGATCTGTTTCTCCTTTTCTCTTCATCCTTTTATCTGTTTGATACACTGATGAGGTCTACACTGAACGATGCACCTGTGGCCTTTGGCACAGAAAACAAAAGTGTGGCAATAAACAACAGCCACCAATTTAACATCAGATAATGAACAAATGCATGAAATTGGAAGTATTAGTTCACCAGAATCAATCACCTAGCTTGTTGAATTTATGTAAATTATTTTCTGCCTATGTACATAACACCCTTCATCTTCCTAGTAGTATGCCAAGAGTTAGTTAGTTTGTTTGCAAATAACTATTGCTACTGGGGTTGTAGTCACTGAGTCTTAATTTTGTAGATGTTTGTTTAAAAAATTTAGAGACAATGCTGTCTTCTGCAAGGCTTCTTTACTGTTATTGTGTTCAGGAATAATTAAGCTTTGGTGATCTTTCGATCTGAATGTGGTTTTCAAGAGTTGCAGGGAGGGGGAGCAGGGCAATGGAAGAATGGATTAGTAACTGGAGGGAGAAGGACTACAGGTAATTTAAATCCTACTCTTTAAAAAGTTTTCTGTTTTTAAGGCCTTATCTACACTAGAAAATTGTACTGCCTTATCTATACTAGAATAGTTAAAGCAATTCAACCCCAGCAGTGTAGAATAAATGTGTCTTATACTGATATAGCTATTCCTGTATGGGAAGGAATAAATATACAAATATAAGGCACCTTTATTGATATATCTGCATCCACAGAGTTTTGTCTTGCAAATCTAAAGGTCAGAGGTGGTTCAGACCTATGTCCTGTTTATCCAGCCTCCCTTACACAAACTTGACCTCCACCCCCATGCAGTACAGGGAGCTAAGATAATGGGTACCAGATTTAGCCCATCTCTACTAATAGATACAACAAGAAGCCAAGTTTTATCTTGGTTTTGGTCACCACTCCCAAAGCCTACTTAGACGCTCACAAACAGAGGTGGGTCAACCCATGAATCTCAGATCTGAGACCAGAACCTGATCCAAGCTTTTCCCACAATGCTAGGCTGTTTAGATGCCATACAAAAGTAGGCTTAAGCCACAATGTTTATCTCTGGAACCAAATACACCCAGAATTCTGGGGAAGGATTCAACTCCATGGTTCTGATTCAAGCTCATCTCTCAAGAAAAATTTTGCTGCTTCTGGACAGGCACAGATTTGAGACAATTTTGTACTTTCAGTTGGTTTTATTACAGAATTTTGAGACATCTGATCACTCATAGAATCATAGGACTGGAAGGGACCTCGAGAAGTCATCTAGTCCAGTCCCCTGCACTCATGGCAGGACTAGGTATTACCCAGACCATCCCTGACAGGTGTTTGTCCAACCTGCTCTTAAAAATCTCCAATGATGGAGATTCCACAGCCTCCCTATGCAATTTATTCCAGTGCTTAACCACTCTGACAGTTAGGAAGTTTTTACTAATGTCCAACCTAAACCGCCCTTGCTGCAATTTAAGCCCATTGCTTCGTGTCCTATCCTCAGAGGTTAAGAAAAACAATTCTTCTTCTCCCTCCTCCTTGTAACAACCTTTTACGTACTTGAAAACTGTTATGTCCCCCCTCAGTCTTCTCTTTTCCAGATTAAACAAACCCAATTTTTTCAGTCTTCCCTCAGAGGACATGTTTTCTAGGCCTTTAATAATTTTTGATGCTCTTCTCTGGACTTTCTCCAATTTGTCCACACCCTTCCTGAAATGTGGCACCCAGAACTGGACACAATATTCCAGTTGAGGCCTAATCAGCGTGGAGTAGAGCGGAAGAATTACTTTGTGTGTCTTGCTTACAACACTCCTGCTAATACATCCAAGAAGGATAACTTTACTCGCTGGGAATGGTTTTCCAACCAGTTTTGCTTCCACCCTATAGTAGCGCCATCTAGGCTGCCTTTCCCTAGTTTGTTTATGAGAAGGTCTTGCGAGACAGTATCAAAAGCTTTACTAACGTCAAGATATACCACATCTACCGCTTTCCCCCTATCCACAAGGCTTGTTACCCTGTCAGAGAAAGCTATCAGGTTGGTTTGACATGATTTGTTCTTGACAAATCCATGCTGACGGTTACTTATCACCTTGTTATCTTCTAGATGTTTGCAAATTGATTACTTAATTATTTGCTCCGTTATCTTTCCAGGTACAGAAGTTAAGCTGACCGGTCTGTAATTCCCTGGGTTGTCCTTATTTCCCTTTTTATAGATTGGCACTCTATTTGCCCTTTTCCAGTCTTCTGGAATCTCTCCCGTCTTCCATGACTTTTCAAAGATAATTGCTAATGGCTCAGATATCTCCTCAGTCAACAGTAAACACAGTTATACGTGCAATGCCCATCTTAACTAGACTAACACACAGATGAAACAGACTGGTTTCCAGCAATGAATTTGTCAGTGCTCAACTGAAGCCTAAATCCTTGGCAAAAGCTGTCTCCTTGTATGCCAGCATCACAGCATCAACATCCTAAGAAATTAAAAAATGAAAATGGCACTTTCAGTTCTCAGTAGGATCTGACCCAGGCTACTCAGAGAGAAACTTGATTTTGAGAGAGGACTGAAGTTCAGTGATGCGCTGTGACTCCTATTTTTAAAAAGGGAAATTCATGAAAGAGAAAACTAGCTACAGTCATTAAGGATGCTGTTCTCTTTTGCCCTACACTCTCTGCAGGTTCCGTCACATCACATATACTTGATTTAGATGGGTGCAGTATTGCTGTTGGCCCAGTAATAAGGAGAACTGTCCATCAGAAGAGCACCTGCTGGAGAACATCATGGCATCAGTGGTGAAAGCCAGGCTTACAAAGAAATCTGAGCTATTTTTAAAGCCTCTTATGTGGGATGTAGTTAGTGTTTTTAATGGGACAATGCTAGAAGAATTTCTGGAAATGTCCAAAATGCTGCATTTCTGACTATTATGTGTATTTTTACTTTTCTAGTGTAATGGGATGCTAATTATCAATGAAGCTGCTTCTGTGGGCAGATTGGTTATCTATTTTCTCATGTCAATCACAATTACCAAGGTGATAATAATGCTAAGAACTTGCTAATTATACACTCAACAAGTGGTGCATGTTGTTACATGGGGTATTCACAAAATGGCAAGCACATCAAAGAAGCTTTCTCTTGCTATCTATTACATACCTGTTTGGCATTTGAATACACTGATGTTTATGGGTTTGATTATTACACAGAATAAGTTGAATTTCTTTCCCATACAAGTCACTTTTTTGAGTCACTTTGTTCTCCAAAGACACTTGCTTAACCAAATCTACTTAATAAGGGAATTTCAGTGCCTTAAAAGAATTGGCTGAGGAGATCTCTGGCCTGATGATGTTATTTTTCAATACATCCTGAAATATTGGGAAAATTCCAGGGAGAGAGTGCTATTATTCAAAAATCGCAAGTTGGGTAACTCAAGCTATTTAGCCTGACATCAATCCTGGGCAAATAAATGACAAAGCGCACATTGGATTCAATCAATAAAGAATTAAATGATAGGAATATATTTAATGCTGATCCACATGGTTTAATGGAAAATAAGTCTTGTCAAACAAGCCAGATTTCATTTTTTGATGAGATAATATCTTGGGGTGCTAAAAGTGTTAACTGCATACTTGTAATATACTTTGATTTTTGTATTGTGTTTGAGGTAGTCCTGCATGGCAATCTGATTAAAAATTAGCATTTTACAATAGCAAAGCACACGTACAATGGATTAAGAACTGATTAATTGACAGATTTCAGATAATAGTCATCAATGGGGATTAATCATGGGGGGATTCCATGGGGGTTCTAGGCAGATAATTTCTATTCAAGGGATCAGCTATTCAACATTTGTATCATGCTCTGGAAATATAAAATTACTGCTGATAAAATTTACAGATTACACAAATGGTAAGTAAGGAATGGGACAGGGAAGTCCTACAGAGTTCATAAACTGCGACCATTCAAACAAAAGTTTCAATACAGCCAAATGCAAAATTATACAACTAGGAACAAGAAATGCAGGTCATGCCTACAGAATGGGGGACTATGCTGGAAAGCAGAACTCGGAAAACAATTTAGAGATCCTAGTGGACAAGCAACTGAACATGGACTCCGAGGGCTATCGTGATCCTTGGATGTCTAAATGGGGGAGTAGTGAGTAGGAGAGGAAGAGGATTTTATCTCTATATGAAACACTGGATTGAGTCTTCTGGTATCAGTTCTGATGTCCACATTTTTAAAAGGATATTTAGAAACTGCAGAGGATGCAGAGAAGAGCCACAAAAATGATTCAAAGTCTGGACAAGATGTCCTGCAATGAGACTTCAGGAGTTCAATCTGCTTAGTTTATCAAAAAGTAGATCCAGGGGTGAGTTGATTAAGGTGTATAAGTACTTTCATTGGGAGAAAATTGTGGTATCACCCTGTCCATAAACTGCCTGCATTTGGGCCTGGCCAGCACAGGCAGAGAGCTGTGACATGCCTAATAAATTGAGTGACAAGCTGGAGTCAAACTGAGTTTTTTGGATCCCAGAGTACTGGATGAAGTGTTCTCTCAGAACTGGATGACATGTTCTGGATGAGCCGTGTAGCCAATGATTTTAGTTTATTGTTCATTTATTGGGTGATACTATAATTAACTAGCATGTTATGTCATTTAATCTTTGTATGCTAAATAGGGTTAAATCGTAGGATTATAGAAGCATAAGACTGATTAGTAGTTAGAAGGGTTGTATTAGGTATCTAAGTAAGTAGGGTTGAAATGTGAGGCCTACAGGCTGAGGCCTGTAAGATTTTAGCTTAGCCATATGCTTAAGAAATGCTTGACATAAGTGAGTGACCATAGGCCAAAAAATTATGGGAAAAGATGTACCAATGGGTGATATTGTAAAAAGTTAATTGAGTAAATTTTTGCTTACAATATACCCAGTAGTCACATTTTTGTAACACATGCCCTAACTTTAGGGTGCACTATGTGCGTAAGTGCTAATGAAGTGTAGAATCACATTATAAAAAGTCGGTATTCAGATTAGGAAATTTGAGCTCCCTGTGGGAAACTTCAGTAGGAACCATCCCTCTACTGATGATCAATACATGAGAGATCCATCAGACTCTAACACTATCTAGGAGGATGTGAGTATAACCATATTTGTAACTTGTGCATAGATCTGTATAGAATTTCTATATGCTTCGGTAATCATAACTTTAATAAAACTTGCAAAACAGACTAGAACTTGTAAATGTGTGTGTGGTCACTACCCTTGGTCTTTGTGTCTCTAGAGACCCTAAATCTGAAGCAAGCAACAAAGGTGACTTTCACTCTGTTTAGCTTGAAACTGGAGGCACCAGAGATGAACCCACAGTGGTGTAATACCATGTCAGGGTTCCCTCCCCACTCTGAACTCTAGCATGGGGACCCGCATGAAAGACCCCCTAAGCTTATTTCTACCAGCTTAGGTTAAAACTTCCCCAAGGCACAAATTCTTTGCCCTTGGAGGGTATGCTGCCACCACCAAGTGATTTAACAAAGAATCAGGGAAAGGACCACTTGGAGTTCCTATTCCCCAAAAATATCCCCCCAAGCCCTTACACCCCCTTTCCTGGGGAGGCTTGAGAATAATATCCTAACCAATTGGTTACAAAGTGATCACAGACCCAAACCCCTGGGTCTTAGGACAATAGAGAAATCAGTCAGGTTCTTAAAAGAAGGATTTTATTTAAAAAAAAAAAAGGTAAAAATCACCTCTGTAAAATCAGGATGGAAAATAACTTTACAGGGTAACAAAAGATTCAAAACCACAGCAGAACTTCCTCTAGGCTTAGTTTCAAAGTTACAAAAAACAAGAATAAACCTCCCTCCAGCAAAGGAAAAATTCATAAGCAGAACAAAAGATAATCTAACACGCCTTGCCTGGCTTTTACTTACCATTTTTGTAATATGGGAGACTTTTAGGATGCTTTATAGGAGAAGGAGTTTTCTGACCTGATGCTTCCCAAGAGAACACACAAAACAAAGCCTTCCCTCCCAAGATATGAAAGTATCTTCTTTCCCCATTGGTCCTTTTGAGCCAACCAGGTTATTTGAGCTTCTTAACCCCTTGCAGGTAAGGAGGAATTCTAGGCTACCCTTAGCTGTATGGTTATGACATACCACACTGGAGGGCAGTGTCCTGAAGAGGATGCTGTGAGCTGGGAGGAACGTGGGTCAAGATGCCAATAGAGGGTGAGAGACGGATGGGACACCACCGGCAGAGGGCGCTCAGCATGAACTGAGCTAATTCCTGGACTGAACAGCAGGAGGTGCTGCGGTGGTGAGTCCCAACCCCGTCACAGGGACAAATAAGGTAGAAATGTCTGTTGGAATTTATTACTTTTTGGTAATTCAACTTTTTCTTTCCATATAAAATACCTCAAACAAAACATCAAGTATAATTAGTGTGGTGCAGATGGTAGATAAAGAAGAGGTATTAAACTGAGCTGCTAAATTAATTTGGAAACTGGAGTAGCTCCAATTGGATGTTTTGTCACAGCCGCAATATATAGAAGTAATAGGAACAGATGAACAAGGTATAACAGAGCCTGAACTTGCTAAAGTATTGTTAAAACTGTGTTCTCAAAATGTCTTCTGCAGATCATAAATAAATCCACAGATTTCAAAGGGACACGGTCAAGATAAAAGTAATATTCCTCACCTGTGTTATTTGAACTGAAAGAATGTTTAAAATCTCACTTACTATCCATCCTTGATGTTGTTTACTTAATCTTGCATTTCTTTCAACTTCGGTGCTGGAATTACACTGTAGTTTTATTTCAGTTTCTAGCCAGATTCACTTCCTAGTTCTTATGTACCAGCACAATACTTGTGTGTTAGGGTTTGCAGCACAGGAGGGGAATGCTTAAATAAAAAAATGTTTGTATTGAATTTTAATTGCTCAAAACTCCCATTGGCTTGAAGCCTGTAGGACTGGTCCCAACATTAACAAACTCACATTTCTTTTCATATTAGTGATTTAAATGTTCTCTCAGTCTTTGTTTTTATAAAATGCTTGAGCCAGTGGTGTTTGTGGTGTGAAGCCGGCAGGAGTTGCATGACCTGTCTGGACTTTGCAGCTGCCAAGTTTAATGCCAAACCTGAGGAGAAAAGCTTCAAAACTTTCCCATGAGGTAGCCACAATGTGTGTGCAGCCATCCAGTTCCTCTCTGAAGATATTGCCTAGCCTAGTTGCCATATATGATAAATATAGGGGCTGTAGAGTAGTGTCAGGAGAAATGTTTGCCTAGTGACCCAGAGGGGCATGTCTTTTTTCTTTAGAGGCCTGACTGTCCACTGGAAAGAGACAGAGTGAATAAGACCACAGAGCTCTGGCTGACAGCTCTGAAATGGAGCTCAACCAAGAACCATCTGGATATGGCAACTAGGGGGAAGGTGAAGAAGAGTCAGTCTCACAGCAACCATGGGTCCCTCTCGAACATCCCAAGGAACCCAACTCTGATCCTCTATAATTAGAAGGCTTTGTCTCTAACCATAGGGCTTGAATAACTCCTTACCCTACTGGGCCTGAATAGATAGGAATACAAGTAGGACAGCTTGTCAGCATAAGCATCTCATTTGCCCGAGCTCCCCAACTCTGAAGCTATGCCACATCTTGTGTCTGCAGAGAGTTGGTATAGGTCTCCACTCCCCCCACTTGCTCCATGTTCTTCAGAATAGTACAGCCCAGTGAATAATCAGTGTACAAGGCTGGCTGGGGCTCAAGTGTCCACCACACTGGGGTCAGGATTTGAGGTGTAAATGACCTAAATGTCCCTTTATTAAATCAAAACTCAAAAATGCATGAAGCCATCTGTATAATAAATAGATAAGCCTGAAACTACAAACCATCTTATAGCTGATCATTTGCTATACAAGCGAGTCTGTCTTCCACTGAACAGCCATCCCTTAGTTACAAAAAGCTAATTCTGTTTGTTTGGACTGATCACACAGAGATGTCTTTTTCTATGTTTGTTTGCGACATTTTCTCTTGTTGTTCATAATTTAGTTAAAACAAATCCTGTTCAAAGTCAAAACAAAGGCATTAGTTTGTTCAGTCATTCAAATTACAGTCAGCTTCCCCAAGGCACTAATTCACATCAGCACAAAAATTCATAAAAAGCCCCAAAACAAAAGCAGCCCTGATTTTTTGGCAAGAAGACACTAGTCCTTTTTTTTTTTTTTTTTAAAAACTTGCTTCAGGGAAACTGTATTTCTACCATATTTCTGAGAAACCCAGAGGAAACACATGGGCATATAGGACTGGAAGAGACTTTCTGGGTCATCAAGTCCAGTCCCCAATCATGTCAGATAATACTGTCCATAAACCCTGGTATGCACCCCACTGAGACTTACTTTTCCTCTTATCATCAAGGAATCTTTTTACAAGCACATATTAAAGCATCCTCATTTAGAGATGTGCCAAAGCAGAAATGCCCACCAAGATGCCTGCTTCTACCCTCCAGTTCTCAAAAATATCCTTCATCTCATGAGTTGTCTAAGTATCCAGGAGTAATGTTGGCTACATGAAATGGCATTCTGTTCTGCCCAAAGCCGGTTCATGTTAGAGTTTAGGGAATCAGCGAAAGTGTTCAAAAACAGGTTTCAGAGTAGCAGCCATGTTAGTCTGTATTTGCAAAAAGAAAAGGAGTACTTGTGGCACCTTAGAGACTAACCAATTTATTTGAGCATAAGCTTTCGTGAGCTACAGCTCACTTCATCGGATGCATGAAGTGAGCTGTAGCTCATGAAAGCTTATGCTCAAATAAATTGGTTAGTCTCTAAGGTGCCACAAGTACTCCTTTTCTTTTTGTTCAAAAACAGTAGTTTAGGAATGAGTTAGGGAAACTGTTCAAAGAGCTCATTTGTATTAGATTAGCTGTGCAGATGTTGTCAGCTGTTGAAAGAACCAGAAACAAGCTTAAAAAAAAAAAGAGAAGGCAGCACTGAAAAATAAACATTTTGGCTGCAGATTTAATTGTTGCCGGGGGGGGGGGGGGGAGGAGGGGGAAACACTTATGTAAGGCACTCTGATTCTAAACAACTTTTTTTTTTTTTTAAATGAAAGACTGGATGGCACAGGAGATGTGGAACCTTTTACCTGTAGTTCACTGGTTCCGCTCTGGTTGGTAGTTAACAAGAGCTGTTAGAAGGTGATGGCATTTGGTTCTTGAGTTAGTGGTCTCAGTCCAGTCCTGGTGGACAAGTGCCTACCGGCACATCATAAAACCTCTGCCACAACTGGGCACTATCTACTGGATACTGAAATATTTTGCTTTATAAATGAGCAACATATGAAGCCACAGACCATGGCAATGTTTTCAGCTCAGAGACTTATCTTTCTTTGTACAGCTCCTTTAGTACCAGGTGTCCCTCTAAGACAGTGCACTCCATATGAATCTCAATTTTTTGGTCCAGTCCTATTGTACTTTTCTTTCTCAAGGCTGTTGTGGCAATAACTGGTTTCCCCCCAAATAAGTGCTTCCTAAATGACAGTTGACTGCAAACATAGATGGACCATAAATATTAGAGAATAGTGTTATAACCACGCTAACTTTAGCCTTATTGGCAGTTTCAGCAGAGAAGCCAGCTATCCTCTCACTCCTTGTACTCTCTTCTAAGAACGGTAACAAGGATGCCATAGCAGAGTTGTGGTACTGATGGTGTGGACACTTTTCCTTTAGGAAGCAGACTTCGACCCTGAACACATTTCACAGTGGCTACTGAGGAACCAGGACCCCAGGAGTTGGCAATAATTTTCAGCTAATACTGACCAGCATTGGGTTTGAACCAGTGATGTAAGGAATGCATCTGATGAAGTGAGCTGTAGCTCACAAAAGCTTATGCTCAAATAAATTTGTTAGTCTCTAAGGTGCCACAAGTACTCCTTTTCTTTTTGACCTAAGGAAGAATTCTATTAATCCATTACCACTCCTCTACCTGAACTAATGAATTTCCCCAGTCAAGATCAGTTTCAACCATCATTTGATGTGTCATGGAAAAACTTTGAAAAATGTGTTCACAGATTACTATGATTCTAGATTATTTGTGTATGTATCTTCTCTATTTTTGTTACTCAGCATGTATGAATGCAGCTTATTTGAATGAATGCATACTGTTTATTCATCACCTGAAGTCATAAGACTTTGTGATATCATAATTAGCTGAGGTGGTGCAGATGATTACACTGCTGTAAACTGATTATTATGACTTGAAGGAAGGAATAAGTAGCAGGAACAAAAAAATTACTAGGGCTGTAAAAGCAACAAAGATTTTGATTGTCATGCAAGTATCCTTAAGTAAGAATAACAACTAGGAAAGAAGAAAAATCGTATGATCCAGTAGATCAAGTCTCTAAATAGAATGTTTTTTTCAGTATCCCAATTCAGTAATTAGCAGGGGATGGGAAGTTCTAGCAGTGAACCCAATTGGGGTATTCTGGTGTACTTCAATGGAATAAAAATATTCTTCAGAATTATCTTCATTACATCTGAATAGTGGTAGTTTCCCTAGGGCCTAGTTTACTAAATATTTAATCAAATAGATCCCCAAACCAGAGAAAGGCTTTAGTGAATTATCCAAAGAGGAAAGGGCGATGACCCAGGCTTGAACTCATCTCTCACCAAAGCCAGTCACACTAGGAACAACAGTTGCACTGTGGAGTGCAAATTCGAGAAAGATCTTAACCTGAGAGATTAAGTGGGTATTTAATTCTGATCAGTGTAAGAGGATTGGATTTGGCAATGGCCAGTGATGACTGTCTGACAAGGACTAGTCATACTGCCTCCTGATATGCTGGCAACTGAATCAAGTCATGTCAATTCTTACTGAAAGTTGTGCGGCTGTGAACAACCAGAACCAGCCTGGAATTTGTTTCAATGATCTCTTGGCTGTTTTGGTGAAGACATTAAATTTAAGAGACAGTTAGGGTCAGGGATAAAGTCTTCTCTGGAAGGTATGATTTAACACTAGCTAGAGAAAGAAATCCCTTTCTCTACCCATCTTATTTCCCATCAATCTGAACACTGCTTTTGTCTGTCTGTCCCTATATATTTTCCATGAAGTATCAGCCTCTCTTTAAATACGGTGAGAGATGGCTAACCCATTTAAAGAGAAGACGTTGTTTAGTAGGTCAGTATCAGATTACTGTACCTTTAAGGCCTTGGCAGCGGTATGGTATGATCTGCCTGATGTCCATCTGCTCAGCTTGATGTTTTGTTTTTTGCGCTTATAGTAATTGGGTCAGGAACAATCTGGGCTCTGGAAAGAAAGCAGCAGATCAGAAGGCTGCAGTCATCCAAGCAGAAGACCAAGAATTAGTCAGGAGGAGCTATAGAGCTCATATCTACACCAGCGACACCATCACAGGACCTAACCAGATCAGCCACACCATCACCGGTTCATTCACCTTCACGTCCACCAATGTAATATAGGCTATCATGTGCCAGCAGTGCCCCTCTGCTATGTACATCGGCCAAACTGGACAGTCCCTACGTAAAAGGATAAATGGACACAAATCAGATATTAGGAATGGCAATATACAAAAACCTGTAGGAGAACACTTCAATCTCCCTGGACACACAATAGCAGATTTAAAGGTAGCCATCCTGCAGCAAAAAAACTTCAGGACCAGACTTCAAAGAGAAACTGCTGAGCTTCAGTTCATTTGCAAATTTGACACCCATCAGCTCAGGATTAAACAAAGACTGTGAATGGCTAGCCAGCTACAAAAGCAGTTTCTCCTCCCTTGGTGTTCACACCGCAACCGCTAGAGGAGGGCCTCATCCTCCCTGATTAAACTAACCTCGTTATCCCTAGCCTGATTCTTGCTTGCATATTTATACCTGCCTCTGGGAATTTCCACTACATGCATCTGACAAAGTGGGTATTCACCCACGAAAGCTTATGCTCCAATACGTCTGTTAGTCTATAAGGTACCACAGGACTGTTTGCTGCTCTCACAGATCCAGACTAACATGGCTACCCGTCTGATACTAGTCTATAGGTAGGCACGACCAATTTCATGGCCATGAAAAATGTGTTACAGACTGTGAAATCAGCCCTCCGCCGTGAAATCTGCTCTCCTCTGCTGCTGGGAGCCCGGGGCTCCTAGCTACTATTCCGGTCGTGCTGGAGAGGGCAGAAGTAATCCTTCCAATGCATGGCCACTTTTCATGGGGTGATCAGACCCACCTACAGAGGCAGTGCAGAAATGAATGTGGTACACCTTCACTTCTGTACTACAGCAGCCCAGGAGCTGAGCTCCAGGCTTCCCTTCCCCTGCCCCCCAATGGCTCCTGCCACAGCACCAGGTGCTGAGCTTGGAGCTTCCTCCTGCAGTGGCTCCTGTTTGACTGGGGGCCGGCAGCTGCAGCTGGGGCAGCCTGGGGCTCTGGGCTTCTGCCTTCAGCCCCCCACGGCTCCTGCTGCCAAGCCCAAGGCTTTCTCCCCTGGGGGCTTCTGCTCTGCAGCTACAGCCAGGGCTCGAGGGCTTCCTCTGCTGCTTCAGCCGGAGCTGGGGGTAGCCTAGGTTCAGGGCTCCTCTCTCTCTCCCCACTCCGAGCCGCTCCAGCTCGGGCTCCTTCCCCTGTAGTCCTGCCAGGGCTCAGGGTGACCCGGTAGGGGCTTCTGCCCTGGGGCTTCTTCCGGGGCTAAGGCACCCATTTTTGCTGGGGGCCCCTGCCTTAATCTGGCATGGACTAGTAGCTAGGAGCCCCTGGCTGGAGTGCTCCCAGCAGCATGGGGGAGATCCTACCCACCTCCTCTAACTGCAGGAAGCTGGAAGGGTGCAGAAGTGAGGGTGGGAATCTTGGGACCTCCCTACAACAACTTTGCAACCCCCCCAATCCCATTTTGGGTCAGGACCCTCAAGGTTACAACACCTTGAAATTTCAGTTGTAAACACCTTAAATCGTGAAATTGACCAATTTTAAAACCCTCTGGCCATGAAATTAACCAGAATGGACTGTGAATTTGGTAGGGCCCGATCTAGAGGGAATTGAAAAGAACAAGCAACACATCTCTGAGTTTCATAAATTTAGATCTGCCTATTGTATACCTGGAAGAGGCTCAGAACTCTTTCAGAACTGACTCTTGAGATGACCAGGGGATACCTTTAAGATATTCTGTCATTGTTTCTCCTCCTCTGCTAGCCCATTCTTCTTCTCCTCCCACATATCGCTGTTTTAGCACTAAGATTGGTGGTGGGGGCCTTAGAAATGCCAATCATCATTTTAAAAAACAAACTTATTTTTCAAATAATGTTCATAGTTTGTTCAAGATAACAGAGGTCTCCAGCTGGGTGAGCTTTAGGCTGCTGGGCTGTGCAAAGGGTGAAAGACTTATTTAGGGATGTCAATGAAATTCTGAGGATATATTAAAAAACGGAGCATACCTTTCAACCATGTATATTTTCAGGCATTTGCCAGCTGCATCAATGCATACAGTTTTTAATTTCCTGTGGCAACAATTCTTCTGGTGACAACAGTAGTTTTTTTTGGTTTTTCCCCTTGGTCTATTAACACCACATATTAGGTCTCTCTCAGATTTTAATTGCATCCAGTTTACTAGTGATTATATTGTATAGCTATGTTTCTTGAATAAGACAGCTCAACAAATTAGTAAATCTGTGTTGTAGCTACATCCCTGCTTAAACATCTTTAAGGGATTGAAGGCTTTGTGAAACAAAAAGACTGATTTTATTTCTATCTTGTGTTACAAAATGGCCGATGTTGGTATGGTAGGTCCCATGGTTTTCTTGGTTGGGGGCAAAGACACCACCCCTTGCCCCTGCTCTTGGGGCACCGAGGGCCCCACTAATGGCCCAGGAAGGTGATAGAGAAGGGAAGCAGGGGAGGAGTCTGGGTTTTCCTCTCACTCTGAGCCTCAGCCCCTCTGAACCTCTGCAGGTGTCTTTCCCTCCCCCAGCATCAAGGATTGAGGATAACCCTACCCACGGGGGAAGAGGTGTCTCCCTTTCTCCAGTGTCTCAAGTCTCAGCAACACACCTCTACACTCTAGTCCTTCTTCTCTCACCCTCACACACACACCCTCACACACACACAGACTACCTGAAGCAGGTGGGTTTATTAGGTTCCTGACAGGGCCTTAATTGACTACAGGTGCTCCAATTAACCTGTAGCCACCCTCCCTAGTCTACAGGGAACCACACCTTAATTAGCCTAGGGCTTATATATCTCCCCTTGAGCACTCTCCCACTGCTCCCTGACTTTGCTGTATCACACTTGTTAGATAAAAATCCATTGCTTTGACTTCACAAGCATTTTTCCCCTGCTTTGAATGGGTTGCTGGTCCATGCCTAGGGTGCTACAGTAAAACAAGTAAATAATAGTTTTATCTAAAGATGAGCAGTCTGTTATATATTAGAACTAGATCTGACCAGGAAATGATTTTTTCTACTGTGCAAAATTTTGGCAAATAACTGAAAACTTTCAACTAAAAATACAAATTTCAATTTGGAAATGCCACTATAGTGCCTCATTCCTCCATTCTCCTCTATGACCTAGGCTCTCTAGCCCACTGTTTTTCAAATGTGGCCATCAGAAGCTTTTTTTTTTGGCCACAGCCTCCTGGACAGTGATGGGGGAGGGGGAAAGCAGTGGCCCTCCCCCGGGGCTGCCTGCAGGGGTTGGGCCCTGCCCTCCTTTACAGCCACGAATGCCAGAAGAGCCCACAGCTGGTATGAGTTCCCCACCTTCCCAGGGGTGGTGGGGCTCGGGCTTCCAGCTTCAGCCCTGTGGTGACAGGCACCAGGCTCTGGCCAGAGGGCTTCAGGCTCCATCTCCCATCTAGGGGGCTTCGAGCTCCAGCCCCAGGCTCACCCCCCTCTTCCCCCATTGCCCTGCCCCACCACCAGCTTCCTATCCACCTCTCCATCCACAGCTTTCCAGAGCTGTGTAAATCTGCTGTGAAAAGCAGTATTTGTATGTTTGTTAATATCACTTTTCACTGCCTTCCTGCTAGCTAGTAAGTCTGCTATGAAAAGTGATACATACAAATATACATATCAGTTTTCATGGCAGTAGCCTTACTAGCTAGGAAATCTAAAAAAAAACACAGCCAAAAAAAAACCCCCACAAAAGACAAGCACATTCTTATTTTGTTTCTATTCTATTTAGGTCCAGTAAAGAAGAGAGACCACTGTGCATTATTTTTATTATGGAGTCTGCAAAAACCCTGCATAAATAAATTACAATGATTTGGACCATGTATATGTGCATAATTAAATTTTAGGAAAAACAAATAAGTATTTGAGGAAAAATTGCCAGAGCGGCCACCCGCACTCTAAGGCCACCAGAAAATTTCTTGTAAGAATCCATGCCCGAGCCAGAGCACATCTCCCTTGATGCCTCTCCTCTTGCTGAGCAGCTGTGGGGCACCACAGGAGTAACTGATCATGGAACCCAGCCTATGTGGGGGTGCAATGCACCCATCCTTCTACTCCCAACAGGATGGCATTTCCAAATCAATTTTAGACTGTCCGTTTTTTTTTAAATAAAAAGTCAGAATTGTGCACAGGAAGCTGACACTTCTCAAACAAAAAAAATATTTACTCAAAAACCCAATTCTTCATCAAAGAAAGTTTGGATGGAATTTTTTTGAGAAGCCCTAAGTAGGGCTACCTCTGTTTACTCAACATAGTGTAGAGACAGCTGTTAGCTTTCAGCATCTGGTAAAGTCAAAGAGGAGACTGCTCAGTTATAAAGGGGGGAAACTGATCCTTTAAGGAATCTATGCTTCCCTCAGCTTTTTAAACTCATCAGCCTGTTAAAACGCCATCCTTTAGAAACACTGCTGTCTTTTCAGATAGTTAAAAGAAAAAAAAAAAAGCCAGACAGTGCCTGGCTCTTACACAATGTTGCCTATATATGATTTCATTGCAGGTCTCACAATATTTGATCATTTACTTAAGCCCCAGCTCCTGGAAATAAGCGGTTACTTGAGAATCTCCACTTTCTTTGTCCCCTGCCCCCAAAAACAGACCATAAATTTCTAGTTCTCGTGGCTGAGAAGAGCTTGAAAATGTGACCTAAGTGTGCCCTATTGGCTCAAACATCAAAAAGGCAAATAAATAATACTACAAAAAACACTTGAAAAAAATTTATGTTTTTTTGTGGCCTGCCTCATGTTTGAACGTCTGGGATGCGCAATATCAGTGTTGTCAACACACTCGAGATTTCCTTGCCAGAGCAGCACAGACACTCCAGTCCTCTCACGAATTTCAGCCACGTCTGGGGTAAACCCCTTCTCGCTGGTTGCCTTCTCCGCCTCCTGTACTATGAAAATTTGCTGTCATGAAAGCCTGTATGTATGTGGATCCACCATTACTGACAAGCCCTGTAAACAGGTATGCACCAGACAGATACAGTAGGAGGTGCCTGGAACTTAATGACCCTGTTCAGGTGCAAACATCTGGGACAAGGGATAGGCTGCATTCTTCGAAAAACCAGATTAGTGGATTCTTCTGGAGGACTGGGAGAAGGTAGGAGCAATGGACACTTATCAGAAGGAGAACAAAAGAGATCAGGTAGCTGTGGGGTGAGGGTTAAATAAAGAAACACACAGGAACCAGATAGGAAGAGGAAGTGTGTTGAGCAAGAGAGAGCTGGGTCAGTGGGCTACAGAAGGGAAAGGATACCCGGAACATAGCAGCCTGATAGGGCAGGAGGTGCTTGCCCTCTTTCCTGAGCCCAGATGCTCCCAAGGACTCCAGACAATGCAAGGGACTTGGACCCCAGCCCAAAGAAAGCCCTGGAGTGAAGTACCACTGGAGGATAAGTACAGCACCCAGAAGGGTAGCTGGACTGCGGGTTCCAACACTCGGAGAAGGTGCCAGATAGGCAGACTCTCAGCATGCAGATCTACGGACCCCAAGTTGGGGCAGTCGCTGGACTCCATTCAGACTTCAGGAGCTTGAAACACACCCAGAGCACAGAGACTTGCATTCCCCTCCCAGAAGTCCTAGCGGGGGCTCAGGAGGGGATGCTCGCTAGAATCTGTGACACAGGGGTAGGCTGACATGGCATTGGGGAGGTGCAGAATTAATTGCTGGGCGGGGGGGGGGCTGATGTGGAGTGGGGGACACAGAATTACTTTGAATTTTGGAGTATGGGGAGAAGCTGGGTGCCCTGCACCATCAGGTGAGCAGCCAGCCAGAGCTCCTGCAGCAGGGGCCACAGTCACCTGACTGTATACATTTGGAAGAGTCAGCAACACTAATCCATAGGAGATGGGCAGGGGGAGCTCAACAATCAAAAGACAGACCAAAAAAACCTACAATTTGCTCCCAAAATCCTGATTTTTTTTTTTAAAAAATCTTATGCTATTGCGGGCGTGACACAAGGTTGTGGAGAATCCCGTCCAGTGCGGGGCAAGTGAGCCCCATCTCTCTTAGGGTATAGGGGTTGGGGCGTAAGTAACCTACATCTATGCCTCCTAAGCCTGAGTTAATATACTCATCCTTCTTAGCAAGGTAATAAGGCCTAATGGCCAAAGTCAGCACTGTACTTGCCCCTAATAGCTGGGCAGTGCAGTCCAATGGCTAGAGTCAATAGGTTTGCCCCAGTCGGCAGGGCAGTAAAGCCCAGCAGCTACAGTCAGTAAATTTGCACTGATGAGACAGGGCAATGCAGCCCAATGGCCAGAGTCACTAGATTCATCCCTCTTAGAGGGGCAGTAAGGCTTAGTGGCCACAATCAGTAAATTCACCCCAGTGAGATGGGGCAGTAAGGCCTACCGGCCAGAGTCAATCAGGATGGGGGCCACCACGCACAAGGAACAGGGGTGGCAGCCTGGGTAGGGAGGTCTGGGCCCTCTCTCCCCACCAGACCCTAGCCCAGGGTCCTGGTGGTGGCAGGGGCGCTTGCCACTGAGTCAGCAGGTGGGGAGGGAGGTTCAGATCAAAATACACAATCAAAATTCCAGTTCACTAACCGGGCCCCTATCAAATTCCCCTGGGCTGCTTCCTACCGTAGTACCTGCTCCGTAAATGCAAGAACTACTTTCACCTACTTCACTGATGGGCAAAAGAGAGTCATAGGACAGTACAAGTCACCGCCGCTAACCCCCAAGCCATCATGGTGTATGACTGGATACTTAGGAGGCAGCATTCATTCCCCTAAGGGCCCTGCAACCAGCACGACCCTGCTGTGCCCCTGAAACAGTGCGGCTTAGAATTTTCCCCACCAAAGACATGCAGCTATGAGGCTCAATTTAGCTCAGAAGTTTGACTTGACCTTTCCCCATGATACCACGGGGCACGTTCTCACCTGAAACTGAGGTCGGCTTGGTGCAGACAGGGTGTTTCGTGCACCACATGCTGGGTAAATACATGAGAAGATTCCATCTTCCTAAAACTAACCCAGCTCTTTGTTAAGAGAATATTTTATGACTTAATCCAGCACCGGTCAACTAAGCTACAGTTTAGGACCTCGCAACATGAGGCCTTTAAAAAAGAAAAAACTGACTCCATTTCAAATGTTATCAAAATCAGTTGATAAATAAAGGAGATATGGGAAAAAGAAGATTCTCTCCAAATATAGACATTTTCATTCAAATATGACAAAAAATACACACATCTGGCTACACAAATAGTCATACCCTACCCTTACCTGTCACTAATTGTTCATTATTGATAGGTGGGAGGCTGGGGTGAGGGGAAAAAAAAAAAAAGATAATTACACATGTAAAATTAGTATTTCTAAAAGTAAGTCTGCTATCAGTCTCCTAAGGCAGCGTTTTCTTGGCCAGCTGCTACTGGTAAAATTGTGACAACCATGCCTTCATAACTCATTTAAATAAACAATCAATCAATCAATTTCCTTGCTGATAAAAATTGGGAAAAATGTGAGGTCGGAGATGGCAGTGTCATGAAGCCACCCTGTCAAGCTCATGCTCGTATGGGTCTCGTCCTAGGAGTGACGTCGTGTATAGCATCCCCCTGGGCTGGTAATAGCTGGAAGGCCACCATCTTTCGTTTACGGTCCAGCACGCTCAGTCGTATATTGCTTTCACTCCTGTTTTTCTTAAGTGGTCGTGTGTTTTCTTCTTTTGATCTGTACATACGTACAATTGTGTGTGTTAGTGTGCACGCTGCTTTCTGCTTCATGCACTATCCATGCATCACATGACTGAGTTTGCAGGTGATCGTTTTATGGACTTGGGTCGAGTGGATCTTCAGGAAGATAAATTTGTGTTGGCTTCACACCGTCAGTTTTGGGAATCTTCACTGTATTTTTATATGATGCAAAAAAAAAAAAATCCCAACAATTCATTGTTTCATAGTGAAAGTTAAATTGGAATAAACATATTTTATGGATAAACTTTGTATTTCCCTAACAAAATTAATCAAATGTTTTTTCATTTATTCATATAAAAAGAAGGATAATTTTCCTTATTCATGGTTATATCCTCTCTTGTTTTCCTGTGAGAACATAAAGCTCTCATGTTGTCTCATATATTCAATGTCCTTTCTGTGAAAATAATAAATTCATTTTTTTAAATGGTATGGGGCCTCTTACACTTGACATAACTTAGGGCCTCAGAATGTCATTATCTGGCCCTGAGAATGACGTACAGAGGTGCTGTAACTGCACCTAGCATTTGAGCCACATGCACACAGACTAGCTTTCGGGTGGTGTCCTCCAAGCTCTTCCCACCTGAAAACTGTGCTCCTCCCTCCAAGTTGCATGCAGGTTGCTACACTGGAGCAGGACTGTCAGAGCTGTTTATGGCTTCCCAGTTCTGAGGGTCATTCTGCATTAGTACTATCCTGACCTGAATTAGAGCAACCTAATGACCTTACATCAGTTAAGTATTGGTGCAGTAGAGCAGAGCTCCATCTGCCCCTCCTCAACCCAGACACCCCTTTTTGCCCCCTGCACACCCATTATAGAGGGATGGAGAGAAGGTGGCGAGCGCAGGGATGGCGGCATTCTCAGCTGGCCATTTACTTCCAGAATCCAGCTCCTTTTGCCACCTGAGCAGCACAGAGAATGTGAGAATCTGGTCCATTATTTTCATTACAATCCCAAGGATGGAAGAGTACTCTCTTTGCTTTTCAACAACTTGTAGATCAGTTCACCCAACATAAATAAAAGTGGCAGACAGTGTAGTGCCTGCTTCAGTACCCTATAAGGAGAGAACGAGTTTTAGCTGGCAACTTCATCGTAACCCTGAGCAAAGATGAGATATATGGTATCAATGTTTGCTCTTAAGTTGTCCCAAGCTCTGACTTGTTGCTGATTTCAAGTTGACTTTCAAATCTTTGTCTACTGTTCACAGCTGTTCAGTGAGCTCATGCTTCCTAAGAGGTATTATCAGTAGACTATACTGCCCGGTGTAAATACCACTTACAAGTCTGATGGCCAAATCCTGACTTCAATGGGAGTTCTGCTACTGATGAGGTTGGGACCAGGTTCAAGCCCAAAGGTTCTGCTATCAATTGTCAGGCTACAATTGGTTAAAAAATAAAAGTTTAGTGAAAGGATTTTAAATTATTTTATTTCAAATGATCACGTGGTTCCACTTAGCTTCCATTTTGTGAAGTGTGAATATAATGAGATTCTACTTCTCATAGCTAACAAAGTTCTGTACATTCTTTGCCTCCCCACGTTCGGCATTTTACATAGCACATGGCAACGGAAGTCAGAAAAGATACCAACTTCTCCATGAATAGATTTCGGAACTTTCATAGCATACCACTGAACAACTAGTTTATATAGTAGCTGGTAAAGACGACTTAAAATTAGAATCCCCAGCTAACAGAATGGTATAATACAGAACATTCCTTTCATTGTGCTTCCTAAGACCCCAGTCCTGAACTGAGATCCACACTGACATCAAGAGGCCTTCACATGGATTAAGGGGATTGACATGAACAGAGTCCAGTTGCAGGAGCAGGGGACTATTCCTATAAAACTGAAGTCCACTGAGCTGTGGCAGGAATCTGATATTCCTTGTATACTAAAAAGAAAGCTGAGCATCATATTATTCAGGTTATTTACTGCGGCAAAGTGATGCTCAAATATTATATGTATCAGAACTTGATCCTAAAATTAAGTCAGAGATTAGGACCATCAATGAATCTTCATCTGCCTTTGCTTTGTAGTGACATGTTACCCATCTATTTTTCTTTTGTTTCTCAGCTCCCTGATTTTAATCACTGCTAAAATAATGGTAACTTACATAGTACACTTCTAAATAGCGAGTTACTTTCCAATATATTTCATCTCACATTATTCACACTAGTCTAGCCACCAAATGAAGCTTCTAGGATAGATAAAGCAACACAAGAATGCTGGTATTCTGTAGCTTGATGTTATTCATGTCAGGGGCAGCATTGCCAGGAGACATGTCACACTGAGACAGATATTCCCCAAGAATATGCAATTTGAGTGTATCTTCAGGCATTGGAAGGTGGTGGGTGTAAATGTTTTGCATTTCCATCTCACTCACACATGAAGGTCAAGTGTTATAGAAAGTCACACGTGTTAAAAGCATGCATTTATTTCCATCTGCTCAGTCTGACTGCGAAGAAAATGCTTTGCACAAAACAAGTCACTCTCACTAGAAAGGAGTGCAGAAGGTGTTGTGTAAGCCAGTCTAACATGATTCATGCTGATTAGAGTAAATCTAATAGCATTGTGATGTGCATAAAAACCCACAAATGTTGGTAAATAAGTCTATTTTCTCTGTTTAAACTGAGTAAAATATTAGAAATGAATTTAGACTTTTAAAAACCTTTCAGTTTACATACTTTATGGTGTTATTAGTAATAGGGTAACATTTTTAAAGTGATGTAACCTGATGTTGTAACTTCAAAAATTCTAAGATTCATTCAGCTCTAACTTAGGCCATGTCTCCACTACAAACTTCGGTTGATGCAAGTTACATCAGCATAAAGCCACTGCAGTTACTATATTGCTTGTGCACTTACCTAGTTGGCTGCTTGTGTTGGCGGTGAGCATATTCACTAGGAATGCTTGTATCAATGCACAGTGCAGTGCACCATGGGTAGGTATCCTAGTGTGCAACCTGCCAACATCCAATGCACTGTCATTTGGGAAGTTTTGGCAATGCATGATGGGGCAGAAACAAATTGTGCAGGGTGACTGGGAGCAAGGGGGCAACTTCCCAGTGGGCAATTGTCTCCATCCAGGTTATGTATATTCCATATTTTTTGTTTCTTTTTTTCAAAATCCCACAAATCCAGCATCTGACAGAAGCATGGAGCCTACACAGCTCTACATTATTGGCATAAGCGTTGCAAGCATTGGACTCATGATTATCTAGTATTTACAGAGCTGCAAGAAGAATCGAATCAGCAGGAAACATGATGATTTCTTGGAGAACAGATTGCTGTGGGACACAGCGAGAACAAATTCAGGGTTGCTGGTGGCATTCACCAAGCAGCTGCAGATAGTGTAGCACCACTTCTGGGCCCGAGAAACGAGCATTGAGTGGTGGGACTACATTGTAATGCAGTCTTGGGATGGTGAGCTGAGGCTGCAGAACTTCCACGTGCACTTCCCGGACTGGTGTGCCGAACTTGCCCCAACCCTCCAGTACAGGGACACCAGAAGCAAGTGGTATCACACTGTGGAAACCTGCAATGAATTACTCCTGGTCAGTGGGAAATCATTTTGGAGTTGAAAAATCCACTGGGAGGGCTGTTGTCATGCAAGCGTTCAGGACCTTTAATAGTCTCCTGCTACACAGAACTAGGAGTCTTGGCGATGGCAGGATGTAGTGGATGGATTTATAGCAATGGGGTTTCTGAACTGCGGTGGAGCCATAGACAGCCTGCATATCCAATAGATGGCATGCATATCACATAACCCTCTGTTACCATCTTGCCACAGAGTACATCAACAGAAAGGGCTACTTTTCTGTGTTTACAGAGGAGCTGATGGATCACCAAGGACATTTCACCAGCATCAGTGTTGCCTGGTCAGGTAAGGTACATAATGCTTTCATCTTTAAGAACACAGGACTCTTCAGAAAACTGCAAGCAGGGACTTTCTTTCCTGACCTGCAGATTACTGTTGGGAATGGTGAAATGCCAATAGTGATCCTACCCCTTGCTCATGAACCTGTACCGTGGCCACCTTGACAAAGAAAGATTCAACTACCAGCTTAGCAAGTGCAGAATGACAGTTGAATGTGCTTATGGTAGATAGAAGTGATGATGGCATTGTTTACTCACAGAATTGGATCCCAGAGAGAAAAACCAAAACCAAACCATCTCACTGGTTACAGCTGCCCACTGTATCCTGCATAATATCTGTGAATCTAAGTGGAGTAACGGTCTGCTGAGTTTGAACAAACACAAGGATTATTAGAAGAGCTCAACGGTGTTAAAATGTCTGTGTAAAGGGGAGCAGGGGACAAATTTAAGTGTAGACACATGCACAACTAGGTCAATGCAAGGTGACTTACGTCAACCTAACTTTGTAGTGAGACCAGGCCTTACAACTTCTGCTGTCTCTGTAAAATTACTCAGTACTGTTTAGCCTTCTTGAGCTAATACTCTTCCAAATACAGGATCTTCTATGTGAGAGCTGCACGTTGCTACTGCAGCATTAGATTACAGCTAGAAGTGCTTTTACAGTGAATAGAGGTTATAAACGTCTGGCGGAGAACTAATGGAGGGCAAAAGTTGTTGGAGGTTAGAAGCTAAAGACCAAGAAAATTCAGCTCAATCCCATAAAGTGAGTGACACATTCCACTTGATCCATACTCATTCTTGTTCTGGAGTGAAAGAGAGCTTTCCTAGAGCAGACTGGGTGTAGGAGAGACCTTGCAGTGAGCTTGGCCAGCCTCTCTTGAATCCCCCAGAATTCCAGAAGCGACAACCCACAAAGCCTTCAAATTCAAGGTGAGAAGATTTTTCTTTGTTTAAAAAATAGTTTATTATGTAAAAATATTCAAGTACTGGTGATGGGAAATGAGCACTGAAGAGGAAGAATCTCCTTTAGAATTTCCATTGAGACTTAAAGGAATTGCTGTGATGACATTTTAGAAAACAATCAATAGGGAAAAGAAGTGAGAAGGAAAAATGAACACAGATGAAACTAAGAAATGCTCTTTTACTTAATGTATCATTACAAATATTGGTTATGGTATTCTGGATGCAACAAGAATCCTCCTCTACCTGGAATAACTTAAAATGGATTGTCCTATGTTGGTTACTAGGGAATGTAGCAGCCTTCTCTTATAGGAATAATTTTATCATTTTGAAGTGATTTTTATTTCCCTTTCATATATTTTCCAGGAACTCTGCACATTTGGATTTTCCAAGAACCTTTTTGTCAAAGAGACAACCTAAATCTAACCTAATTCCTTCTGAGTTAGTTGACTGAAGTTCACAGACAGTAAGAGACTAGCAGCAGATGTTTCTGCTTTTGAGGCCAAAGATTCTCCTCCTCCTCCAGACACACCCTCTGTCTCAGCCGTTTACAGTAGTAACAGCAAAGGCAGTATATAGAAACCTGCCTCATCTTTAGGAGTAAAGGGCCACTGATAGCATGAGGGGCTGAACCAGTGTACACAGAAGCACAAAACCACTGGTCCAAAACCCAGCCATGATACAAATTAAGCTTTCTTGGAGGAAAATTAGAGTGCAGAGAAGGGATCTGATATAATGGGCCACAATTTCACTTACCTAATGACACTAAATTTCAACAGAAAGATCTTATGGTCTGGAAATCCTTGTCAGACCCTCAGATGGTGCTTACAGGCAGCTTTGCTTGCTGTCGTTAGTGACTGCTGACAGCATACAGGTTACTAAAAGTTGGGCAGGCTATAAGAGATCATGCTATGCAGCCACGCTAGAAGCAGAGTGCCCCTAGTAGTACCTAAAATTAACAAAGAATGCTTGTGATGACACAAAGCCAGTGAAATTAAGGGTCATTTCACTCATCTCACTGCAAGGTGATACAATACAAAGACTCTCAGAACAGTTGGTGACTCTCTGGTGTTACACCCCAAGCCACTGTTCATTACATACACATGATTGTGGATAATTATTGAGAACCTTGAATGAATGCCTGAACTCTACACAATTAACTCCTCGCAGGCTATTTGGTTCACATGAAGAAGATTGTGAATGGCAAGTCATTATTTCTAAAGATGCATCCACAAGCAGCAGCAGCACAGAGAAAATTCTCAGAATCTCATTTCTTGGGAAGGGATTGCGAAGTGTGGACATATGAAAGCAACACCTTGGGTAACAGGATTAGCTACTAGGAAACATTCCTGGTGTAGCCAAAAACCCAAATGTCACCCTGATAAGAACACTGCTTTACATTGACTTAAAATGGGCAGGAACTGCACAGCAAAATCTTCCTTAAAGGTGAACTGTAATGAAAAGAAATATTACCCTTTATTGCTCCTTTCTGAGGTTTAAGAATCAGAAAGGAAGACAGACATTTTGTTTAAGAATCTTTCTTATTTCACATTAATAATATTATGTCTTTACTTCTGGATTTTCTGGAAAATGTAAGAGACTAGAAAATGGAAATGGGGAAGTGACACACAGCTGCTCAGATACCACAGCAACTGTCAAAATAATAGGCTGAAATCTGAGTTGCAGTTTTCCCAGACTTAACTAGGGGATATGGCGTTCCTAATTCCCAGCATTCCCGGACTACTAACATGACACCTGCCTGTTTTCACTGAAGGCTGTACAAACAGAGTGCCCTAGATACAAGGGCTTTATTAAGTCTGTTTGGTGTACCTTAATTGTGCATTTCCATGTATTCCACTCTTTTTATGGGTGTGCTAGCTAGAACCTTGTCTTTTAGTTTCTGGTTTTCAGACAAATATTTTTGTATTGAATTGAGTATATGAGGAGCATCATACAGCTTCCTGCTACATTTAGCAGGACTCACTGTACACACAAAGTACAGTGAAAAGAGGAGTCTGTTTTGTAGCATTGTTTCTAAGCAGGGATTCCCACCTTTTTTAAAAAAAAGGTCTTGTAATTACTTCTCAGCCTACAAACCAGTTCTTGACTGGGGGTGCACTGTGAAGCTTCTGAAGTCCATTCAGGACCTTTTTAGATATTCATTGCTGTGAGATACATATAAATATGCAGAAATTGCTGTCTATAAGAAGACAACACCAGTTCTGAAGGGATACCCACATTTTTGAACCTATTAATAATGGCATAGGAGCCATTCATGAAACAGGACCCCACTGTGCTAGGCGTTGTACAAACGGAACAAAAAAGACAGTCCCTGCCCCAAAGAGCTTACAATGTAAGTACATCTTTAGCTAGGTTTCCCCCCCCCCCCATTTTAAGTCATTCATAATCAGTGGTTAACTTTATATAGTAATTATTTGGTTTTCATTAATTTTTAGGAATGTTTCATTATGTTGCCTTTCTTGGCTTAAATGGATGAGTGAAAGGCATATGCTTTAGAGCAAAACTCCAGTATTTAGAGAAATTCCCTCCTACCCACCACACATGCCTGAATATAAGCTTTTTGAAGACCGTATCAGCATTAGGACTGAATCCTTGTACACTGAAATATGTATTTACTGGAACAAGTGCTCTCCAAGCCAGGTCAAAAATAGCATTGTTCCCTCATGTGCCAAAGTTTCGTTGCCCTTTAATCACAAAATTGAAGTCTCCTTGGCATTTTAGTCTCGTGAACAGATTACAAGCCTCTTATCAATACAAAAAGGAGAAATAGGGACCCTACGACAACCCAAACGTGGTAGTAGGCTTCTGTTGAGCTCTACTGATGACTAGTGCTTATTTTAGTCATTTGGCCACCTTCCAACTTCAGATAACACTGATCTGAGATGTAAGTTGTCAAGGTTCCTTCCCCACTCTGAACTCTAGGGTACAGATGTGGGGACCTGCATGAAAACCTCCTAAGCTTACTTTCACCAGCTTAGGTTAAAAACTTCCCCAAGGTACAAATTAAATTTATCCTTTGCCCCTGGATTTCCACTGCCACCACCAAACTTTAACTGGGTTTACTGGGAAACATAGTTTGGACACGTCTTTCCCCCCAGAATCCTCCCAACCCTTGCACCCCACTTCCTGGGGAAGGTTTGGTAAAAATCCTCACCAATTTGCATAGGTGACCACAGACCCAAACCCTTGGATCTTAGAACAATGAAAAAGCATTCAGTTTTCTTACAAGAAGACTTTTAATAGAAGTAAAGGAATCACCTCTGTAAAATCAGGATGGTATATACCTTACAGGGTAATTAGATTCAAAACATAGAGAATCCCTCTAGGCAAAACCTTAAGTTACAAAAAAAGACACAGACAGGGATAGTCATTCGATGCAGCACAGTTCTTTTCTCAGCCATTTAAAGAAATCATAATCTAACACATACCTAGCTAGATTACTTACTAAAAGTTCTAAGACTCCATTCCTGTTCTATCCCTGGCAAAAGCAGCATACAGACAGACACAGACCCTTTGTTTCTCTCCCTCCTCCCAGTTTTTGAAAGTATCTTGTCTCCTCAATGGGCATTTTGGTCAGGTGCCAGCGAGGTTACCTTAGCTTCTTAGCCCTTCTTAGCCCTTAGCTTCTTAGCCCTTAGCCCTCTGGCCAGGAGGGATTTTAAAGGGGTTTACCCTTCCCTTTATATTTATGACATAAGTGTTAGACTCTGCATGTGCTGTTCAAAATAAGCTTCTGAGCATTCCCCCTTCCCCCCCCCCCGAGTATATGGGGCAAGCTCACTGACACTGGTTCTAAAAGAAATTCTAGATCCTCTGCACCCAAAGGTGCAGTGTACCCCAATTTACCAGTTTTTCCTTAACCAACACTCTCAGGCACTCCCCCGCCCCCAAGTTATGCTTTATTCCTACTGTTAGGATTAAACAATACTTTGGTTTAAACAGGCTATCTGGTCACAAGCTCCTGAAGGGTAGAACACCAGGCACTGAACCCAGTTGGGCTTGCTGGGTAAACACAATCGATACAGAGTCCTGTAGCCCAGAGCCTGGTCTATGAGTAGGAGAATTACATTATCCCACCCCAGAAGAGGTAAAAGCCCAAGGCTTGATGCCTGAGGAGATGCACTCAGAGAGACCAGAGGTGTAGCTCACCCTATAACCATCACACACAATTTCAACCTCTCACAAGCAGACAGCCCTTTCCTCCATGCATGCTGAACTGCACAAGATATAAGAAAATGTACTGAAGAGGATGAGCCTCCGTTGTCAACCTGCCAGTAACACCTCTTATTTCTAGGATAGTACAATGACCAATAAAAAATTTTCAGATCCAGCATTAAATAATGGGGAGAGAAAGGACAGCCTTGCCATTAAGAAATTGGACTGGGACTCAGAACGAGGCCATATTCCTGGCATTGTGAAAATAAATTCAATAATATTTGTGGGACACTAGGATGATAGTGACGACCAAACACAGAAAAGCCTCTAAAGAGAGGGGATAAATGGCGCTGTGCAAGTTAAAAAGGACAGGGCCTGATCCAGCCTTTTTCCGACCCATGTTAATTTGCAGCGGGGCCTGCAGGCAGGTGTGAAGACTCTCCACCTGGAGATGGAAAAGTAAAATCCCAACTGCAGGTCTCTTCACATCCCTTTCTTCAGGGCTTGCTTTATTTCCAAAGCTCAAAACCAGCACAAACCAAGTCAAAGAAAAAGGTACCAACCACCACCCAGGGCCTTATGAGTTTCAGCTGGATGAGTAGACGCATTTTTTCCTTTTAGTTGACTTTCCTGATACTTTGGAGAAACTGACACTAGGGTTTGCCTGACACTGGGTCTCTCCTTTCTACTGCTCCTACCCGAGAGGGAGGAAGCCTTATAACTAACTTCCCATAGGTCACATGCTTGCTCCTAGTTATGTGCCGGTGCTGACAACTCTCAGTGCTGTAACAGGTGCACTGGGATGTGTGTGTGTGCCTTAGGGCCCAGTACCCTATTATGTGTTCTTGAGCTATTTATTCACAGGCTTTTGTGTTGCACTCATATCCTGCCTGTCTGAGATATGTCCTCCCTCCTTAAAACTGTTATGGCCCACATTCAACTCACATGCTTTAGATTTAATGTGCTGGCTAAATGAACTGCAGAGACAGAAATCAACTTTCTAGGCAGGGGGTAAGGACCTTTAGGGATTTCAATCATTATCACAGCCTGCTGCCACTAGACACAAACAGGACCTTAAATGTGGAAATCAGAGATGACACTAGCTACTGGGTTGGGTTTTTGGTGAGGACATAAGTGGCTACAAATGACACAGGCCTAGCACTTCCACTGCTTCTGATACAGATCTCTAATGTCCAGACACAGCTTTTGTTTTTAGTTCTCTCTTAGGAGGTCTCCTGGTCTGGCTGATAAACCTCTTTCTGGGGAAGTCAAAATTTTCACACAGCAAAGCACAGTTCAAGTCAAGGAAGATATTAGAACTTGAAGCCCTGCACTGAAGAGATCCAAACCATACTCATTTATTGCTGAATTTAAGAATATTTTTAAATCTGTGACCTTGCAAGTGGAGGGCATTTTGTTTAATCTTAACGATTAAGGAAGCATTTCATGGCACACTTGGTAGTCCCTGCCTTGAGGAATTTATATTCCATTATGTTCTATACAGCGCTAAACATACTGCTGATGTTCAAATCCTAAATCCTACAGGAACGCAATATCAATATTTTAGGTTATGTTGATCTTTTCGACCATGCGTCATAATCAAAACTGACATTCTGAGAGGCATGCTCTCCTGACATATTAGGCTCCTTACCTTTTAGGTAGTCTTACATTCCTTTCCAGGTTTCACTGGTTCCAGAAGTGTCACTTGACTGATAGAAAGAGCCTTTATGTTTGTATAAAGATACCTATTCTTTGCTTGAAGTCCACTACAATAGAACAGGTACAAAGTTTACAGAATAAGTCAGTATCCTAGTACTAGTTTTAACTTAGCCTTTTATTTGAGGACTAATGATTACTACCCTCTTAAACCATGCCCTTCATGAAAGGCTGCAGTAAGTCACTCAACTGCACTAATTACCTCAGAGAGAATGACAGAAAGATGAAAATACAGAAGTCATCCACAAACTGAACAACTGGAGCTCATTTTTCTTCACTCCCCCCCAACAGCTCTATAAACAGAGTGAATTAGAAGGGTAGTAAAACAGAACCTTGTAAATGCCTACATAAAACCCTTTATGGTAACTAAGCAATGTTACCCTGGGGGAGGGGAGGATCTCCCACAATGCAAGGGAGACAGCCACTTGAATGACTCCCTCTAGCACAGCTAGAATCCACAGGTTGCTAGTTCTGATCGATCACCTGTAGCTATTTTCCCGTTAGCGCTTACAACTTAATGAAAGTTGGACCTCCTGATTAATTGGACAAGAGACTTCAAAGGGAAAATTAAGTCTTCCCCATTCCAGTGGGTGGTACAGCTCTTATTACCTAAGGATCACTCTACAATACCATTAGGGCTTCAGAGCCAGTTTTCAGGACAGAGTCAGCCTCCTTAGCCACTCCTCCCACTCCGTCATCCCAGTTTATAAACTCTCCAGATTAACCTAGACCCCACTTTTATAGTAGGTGCCTCACAAAACTCAGCTGCAGGGATCTGGTATCTCAAGCAGGTTTTCCTGGTGAAGCTTCAACCACTGTCTTGCCTTACAATACGTGCCTTAAAGTATGAGAGAACTCATGAAGTACTTATGCTTCAATCATACTTATCAAACAAACCAGGACAAGCCCTTTTGTCATGTGTGATTCTGTTTTTAGTGTATACAGTATATGTTTGCTTACCTGCCCATGTGCAAAACTCAGCACTGTGCCATTTGTTTCTCAATGACTAGTGCAAATTAGCAAGGTGCTACAGCATTGCTTCATTCGGTGAGTGAGGGGTAGCTAATTTGGATAGTTATATTTATTGAAGGCTATGGAAAGGGCTAGTCTTCAAAGGAAAATTATTAGTGTTGTAAACCAATGTTGTTGCATTTGGTTGGAGCAGTAGCTGAAGATCTGGGTTCAGTTCCTACTGTCACAAAAATCCTGTTTGCCTCCAAAAAGTGTTTTAGGCCCAGATCCTCAAAGATATTTAGATGCCTCATTCCCATGATTTCTGGGCACAGGTTCTTAAAGGTATTTAGGCACCTAACTCATTCCCATTGAAATAAAATCTGTGCCTCAGTTTCCCATAGTATAAAATGGGGATAATAGTGCTTTTCTTCTTCACAGGGGTGTGGTGAGGTTAGAAACATTAAAGATTGTGCTCAGATACTATGGTGAGGGGGGCAAATAAGTGCCATACACAGATAGACAAAGCCAAAATGAAACCTGACATTTTAACTGTCCTAATTTTATATAGAAAAAAAGAAAGGCAAAGCTAATGAGCTCTCCAAGCAAGTGCTGCTGCATTGTTGAAATCTCACAAACAATACCAAACCTCACCAGCAATCACACAC
Organism: Natator depressus; assembly: GCF_965152275.1. Classification (NCBI taxonomy): domain Eukaryota; kingdom Metazoa; phylum Chordata; order Testudines; family Cheloniidae; genus Natator; species Natator depressus. Next base: position 113,640,066 of record NC_134234.1, read on the forward strand.
ATGCAGGAGGCTGGGATCCTTGTAAGGGCATGACTGAAAGTCATGCTGCGTGTTCACTTTCTGCAGTGTAGAAGAAGCAAGGTGCTAAAAGGTACATGAATTCCACGCTGTGTCATGAGGTCACTTACACCCTGATCTGGCAAAGACAGCCACTTGTGCCCACATGCAGCCTCAGTGAGTCCAAAGAGGCTCTGGATGGCCACAAGTAGTTTCCTCATGGTTTTTGTTTGTTTCTTTGTTTGTTTTTTTGCAAGATTGGGCTCTTCAGTGTTGCTCTGTGTGTAAGATTTTTCTAAAAGCTTTAAATCGAACAGTATTGAGTGCAAAGCTGGTTTTAAAAAGGCAGAAAGTATTCTGTCAAAATATTGAATTTTGAAAAATCGTAATTGCTTCAATCTGCCATTTGAAAAACAGCACCCAAACATTTTTGAAAATTTAGTGAAACATTTTTTTAAAGCTAAATCTGGAAAATTTTCCTCCAGCTGTAATTTAGTGCAATATAAAACTTATTGAAAAGATGCCGTAAATACCAAATCAAGGGGTACGAGTTCCTAGCAGAGGTCCAAATCTTGTTAAAACCCAGGGAGCACTTTCCATTCTAGTCTACCAAACAATATATCCCATGAACACAATTGCTATCTGAAAATGTCTGACACTAGGCAAAATTCTCACTCACATTGAGTAGCGCCCTACTAAACAAGTTGTCTTGTTGAAGAAAATAGGCATCTTCTACCAAAGAACATAAGGGTATCAGAATTTTGTCCTTAAATTATGAATTGAGGGGGAGAGAGTACATAAAATCTAAAAATATCAAAGGAGGCAGCTGAGGATACCTCTTGTATGTCTTTCAGCCCAAAATCTCCTGTTTCAAGAGTAATCAGTTAATTACAACAGTCTTCTAAGATTACTGCTACCCTGGCTGTTGCACATGACTAATTTTTATGTGTATCAAAAATATGGGAGGTGAATGCCACAGTTGCCAACTTTCACACAGTAAGTAAGCACCCTGACTTTCACAATAAGCCAAAAATCAAGCTAATCCCATTTCAAAACAAGGCCAAACCAAGCCAATCCCTAAGAACCCCAACAGTCTATGTGACTAGATCCCCCTGGCCTGCAGTCTGGGACTGTGGTGGGCCCACTGGGCACCTCTGAATCTCTCCCACCATTGCCATTGCTTTCCCCCTCTTGCCCCTGCTTGCCAGGAGCCAATCAAAAAAAGAAGCAACAAGCTACAAGCCAAAACTAGCCAACAAGCAACTCACAAGCCAATTAAGCCAAACACAAGCCCAATTTCTGCAGTTTTTTTTGAGGGTTTGGCATGTCTGGTGTACGCATCAAAGCCAAACATTGAAATTATCTTAGGGAACACCATCTAAATTATGAAAGCTTTTTTTTTTTAATGGATTACTAAACTCATTCTGCAGGACTGTGAGCTAGACAAAAGTTCCCATATTAAAGCTCTGACTCATGAGAACATTTAAAAGCATGCTTATGTCCATCCTATGCAGGATAGCACTTAAGCACACACTTAACTTTGAGCCAATGCTTAAAGTTGAGCATACATTTAAGTGCTGTCCTGAATTGGGATACTTTGCTGAATTGCGTATTACGGTAGAGGGGTTCAGAATTCAAGGACCAGAGTTCAACCCCTAAAACAGACCCGTAATACCTGGCTAAATGCATTTCATAGTAGCTCATAGTTTGTGTGTTGGGGGAAAGGAGTTAATCTCTAAAGAAATGAATGGAGGTGCTGATGGTGTACACAGACACACCAGGAAATCTCAAGTTTCTGAAGTTCATGGTGAGGCTGTGCAAGCGACAGGCTAGTGTGCACCAGGTGTAAAAGCATTCAGGCTGGTTCTAGAACTGCCGCCAGGTACAGGCAGTATCATCTGATTGATGGTATTTGATTCAGCAATTCACTGAGTCAGAAGCAACATTCCTTGAAAGATAAATGGTGGGAAATCCACTGGATGAATGCAGCTGAGTTTGAATGAGTCCATTATTTGGTTAATGAGATCACCTTCTTTGGGACAGCAGTGATAAGAGGATAGAAAGGAAGAACTTACTCTTCTTCTTGTGCCTGCCTGTCCAGTTGAGGGTGTGTCAGCACTTTCAGTATTAAACTTCCATTTAATAATTTGGCTGTCAAAGTTTAGTCTAGGCTAACATGTCACATCCTGGAAGATCAGGTAGATAATATGCTTTATAACCTTTCTTTCTAATACTTTTCTTTAAAAAATAAATTTATTTAAAATAAAGTCTATTTTAAAATAGCATACTGTAGATCAGACTTAAAGTAGCAAATGCCAGAAAATTCATGTTGACCATTATTTTTTTTCCACTGCTGCAAATTAAAATTGGACTGTGGGTGTTAACATTGAAGTTACTGGCTATAACACCTTTTTAAGACAGATGCTTTGTGCTATTTCAATATAGAGAGCCAGATTCTCCTTTCCTCTAAGGCCCCTTGACACCATTCTGGCGGCGTATTGTATCCTGCCCCACAGTGGGAGCAAATTATATTTACACCTACTTTAAGGCTCCTTTACATTGACCCAGATATTCATACCCAGTATAACTCTAATATGTGTTACAGTGCATGGTTGCCATTCTAATATAGTTGCAAAAGACGGTTTCATGATTTCATTAAAAATTGTTTAACTGACTGCAAGTAAAGATATATCACTTGGCTGGTTATTAACATATAGTTAATGATTCCGGGCCAAATGTTTAGTTGTAATAGGTGCTTTCCATTTCAACGAATCGTCGGCTATGTGGAGGACGGTAGTGAATTTTTCACATGCTTGACCGTAACATTTTTGGGGCATGAAGAGCATGCTTGGTCATGCTCAGGACTCCCAGCTGAAGCCCTCAATAAGGAATGTTTTCTGATACATACAAATAACCTCCCTTCCACTGGTAAGCTTCATAATCAGAATTAAAAATGTTCACAATATCCCTTTAAAGAGAAAACAATGGTTGGAAGGAAGCCTGCAGCCTGGATATGTCTAGAGCAGGAAAAGTCCTAGGAAAGAAAAGGAGAAGGAAATGTGGCCCCAGATGCTTCCCATTTTTGGTTTTTCTGATCTAGCAATAAAAGCTGCATTTAAAACAAACAAACAAACAAACAAACCAAACCCCACTGCTTGCTGTTTCCATAAGTGAGTGTTGAAAAATCATATTTTTTTTCTTAATATGTAATTTGAGGTCTGGTGTTGCGAGTCAGTTCCACGTTTAATCTGTGTGAGAGCCGCCATCTTAACCAGTACTGGAGACTGAACTAAGATTTCTCACAGCTGAATGCCTAAGTCTTTACACTTTGAGCTAACAAGCCGAAGCTAGGACCCTAACAGAGTCGTCTCTACTGCAGCTCAGGCATAAAGGAGATTGAATAGCATTCACTGAACAATAGCTTACACATGGCGACTTGAACTTTGTGTTGTACAGACAAAAATGGTTTTTAGTAGAATGTACATCATTTCTATGAGATAGATCCAAGTACATACACACCACAGCTGTACTTCAGTATTGTGTACCTAGCAGAGACTCTAGGAGTTGGCTGCACTAGGTTAAACTGAGACTCTAGCTGTGTTTGTCAGATCCTTAGGAGCACAAACCACTGCAAGGCTTATGTAGGATATCCACTTTCTATGTACTGTATTGTTTAAAAAACATATATATATTTTAGACCTCCTATAACCCTCTCCACTCTACCCATCCCGAGTCCCCTCCACAACTCCCACCCATAGTGTGGGCAACCGTACATAAGACAGGACGATAAACAGGAATGTATTTATATGTATCCAGATTAGCCTACAGTATTTCATTGGAGAGGGAGGAATAGATCGGGTCCCCTATTACAATGACAGAGAATCGAATATAAACAAACTATTTGATACACATTTCTAAGTATACAGCACGAGGAACAGACATGTCTGCATGCAGAGCCGGCGCTAGACATAAGCAGACTAAGCAATTGCTTAGGGCCCCGGGCCACTCATGGAGGCCCCCTATTCCCTTTCTATAATGTGTTGTGGGGGAGGCAAAAATATTCCTGCATAAGGCCCCCAATGGGCTAGCACTGCCTCTGCTTGCATGTGTATATGTGATGATACCTTAGAGCAAAAGAACATAAATGTCCACTTGACCATCTGGTGACTTAGTAAGTACCTTACCCAGAAGCTAGTGAAAATTTTTGCATTTGAAATTATTAAGGGCTGCATTGTCCCTTGCCCTTAATCATCACTGTTGGAGTGGGAAGGGGCTCAAACTTGTTCCTTTGCTCAGTTGAGTAAGGACAACTTAGATGCAGCTCTAGGTGCTAGGGTTTGGGGGAGATAATGGGCTGCTTACGTAATACTCCCTGCTGAGAGCCGGTGGGCGGAGACAGGTGGGAAGTGGGAGCAGCCTTGGCTCCACCCCCGGCTCACAGGGCAAAATAAATTGCATTTGAACAATTGTGAAGCTACTTTCTTCCCCAGAACAAGTGGTAGGCAGGTGAAGAATTGTATCTGTTCGAGGCACAATTCCCTCCTGGGATTCTTTCTGGGGCAGGAGAGCTATGTGTCAGTCTTTACTCTAGGTTGAGCTTAATGACTCAGTCGAGCCCTAAACAAGGTAACACAATAGCTGTACGGAAACACAAAGCGGTCCCAAACTCAGAGCTATATCAGCTCCAGATTTATTACATTTGAGTAGGAACGCTGCTTGACAACTAGTATTTTTGATGTGTCACCATTCATCTATGTAAACATAACTGAATGAACATTTGTAGGGCAATGACTATTGTGGTGATCTTTAAAGGCAATTTCATGATGACAGCTTTGGGCAGGTGGAGAGCATGCTTCCATAAATAATCAGTGTTACAAATCTTCACCATTGCTTTTACCTCCGTCATGGCCACTGGAATGCAGCCACTGCTGTTTGTGATTATAATCTGTGCGTCACTAAAACCACAAGGTCTGGTTTTTACAATACTGATTCTGTCCACCCTAACACCACCAATGCCCATAAATTTCATTACTTTCCAAAGAAGCTGGAACTCCGTTGGCAAATATTTGTTTGGAGTAAAAATCTATAGTTGAAAACAGAAGATCTTGACAAAAGAAGCATCAGACATTTTCAAGTAGTGCCTGGGATATCTGGAAACAGTCTTCTCTAAGAATGATGGAAGAAGTGTTTAGGAATTAGTTTTTGCATCAGGAATCAGTTTAGCAAGGGTCTTGCTGCATCAGAAGAGATGCTGATATGCTCTAACTTAAAACAGCTGCTATTTATTATGCTTTTTCTGTAAATCAGTGTTATCACAATTTCAATAAGATGTTGTATATACCAAAGAATGCAGGGCTGGACACCAGCAACAGACTCAATACACTAGGGCCCCGCAGGTTTGTTTATACTGCTGTGCAGTGTGCAGATTTCTAAAACTTACTGCATGTTTTTAAAACTTCCCTGCGCAAATGCACATCGTTGCATATTCGTAGGTCCACTGCAATAGATATGCTGGCTAAGAAAGTATGCACACCAAAAATAGCAAAAAAGAACGTCACCTACATGATAATTAAACATAAAGCCAGCTGCAATATTTGGAGCAGGCGGCTTACTGCTGGAAGGCTCAAGAAAGAAAAATGGCTCTTTCCTCAAGAGGCCTACGGTCTCGTTGCTGACATATTGTTTCTGGTTTTCTGTACCCACATGCTGACACAGTGTTTTTGTTCCGAAGATTATGTATACACCAAAAATTACTTATGATCACGGAACGTTTATTCAAACAAGACCCTGTACAATACAGCCAGCTTCCAGGGGAAGTCAAACTAATCCAGTGTCTAAGCGCTTTCAGAGTGCACTGCAGAATTCTACTCTTTGGCCTTGTGGGGAGGGATAGCTCAGTGGTTTGAGCATTGAACTGCTAAACCCAGGGTTGTGAGCTCAATCCTTGAGGAGGTCACTTAGCGATCTGGGGCAAAAATTGGGGATTGGTCCTGCTTTCAGCAGGGGGTTGGACTAGAGGACCTCCTGAGGTCCCTTCTACCCCGATAGTCTATGATACAGGGGAAGGATTGGATTTTTTTTTGTTGCAATTATACAGCTATAACTAAACCGAACAAATATCCCCATGCTGCTTTGTTTAAAATGACTTAACGTTACTTCCCTTATGAATCATGGTGTCCATTATTTTCAAAATAAATGCACAGCATTTAGGACAGGTATCCCAGGGTGCAATATACTGTCACTAGGCTCAAGGCCTGATGGGTTATTTATTTCAGTGGATTGTAGGATACTTATTGGAACATAATAGAATTCTGAGGCTTGGAGTCAAACTCCCTTGGTTCCTTCAATGATATCCCAGCCCTGGTCTGGTTTTTCACTAGCCAGTCATTTTCACATTATTTCATTGGCAAACAAATTTTCAGGTTGTTGTCAGGCAGCCTGGGGGAAGCACTGCTGAGCGCCAGGGATCCTGACCATTGTTAATCCGAAAAGGGAGCACCAGACGTAGTGGCACTCACGCAGGTGAGTGGCTTTGGAGAACATGGAAGATCGCCATAACTAGCAAGAGGCCACATGGATAGCACTAGCAGAGGACACAGTTACTCCTGCATGACATTTTACTGAAACAGCTTCAATGGAGCACTGCTTCTGGGTCTGGCCAAGCAGCGCTGACTGGTGGGACAGGTTAATGCTGCAGGCTTTGGGATGACCAGCAGTGTCTGCAGAACTTCAGGATGTGGGTGGCTACTTTCCTGGAAATCTGCACAGAGCTCACCCTGGAGCTGGAGCACCCATTGTAGAGTCCCTTCCTCTCACAGTGTGGAGAAGTGTGCAGTAATTGCCAGCTGGGAGCTTCTCACCCTCTATTGCTGATGCTCAGTAGCTAACCAGTTTTGTGCTGGTAAATCAGCTGTTGGGGCTGTTTTCATGGAGGTGGGTGCTGCTGTTGAGAGAATGTTGTTGCCTTGGGTCATAAAACAGAAAGTTATTGATAGCGTTGAGTGCTTGGGTTTATATAGGGACCATGGATGGGATCCACAAGCCTATTATTTGCCCTCCATTGCCCCCAGGCCTTGGCATTCATCAACAGAAAGTGTCATTTCTTCATGTTCATGCAAGGCCTGGTTTACCACCATGGCAGCTTCACTAACATTCTGGTGGGGTGGCCTGGAAAGGGCCACGATGCTAGGCTCTTTAGAAACTTGCCCCTTTTTTATGCAATGAAAAATGACACTTTAGCTCCCCAAAGCCCACTACAGATGTTAATAGGGTTGTGGTTCCAGTTGTTACTCTGGCAGACCCAACTTACCTCCGTCTTCCCTGGCTTAGGAGCTCTTTTACTGGACACTTGGAGAAAGGAACTGTTTAACTGTCCCTAGAGCAGCTGTAGAGTGACTGCGGAGCGTGGATTTGGAAGACAGAAAGGAAGGTGGCAGTGTCTCATGACAAATATGGAGGCTTCTCAGACAGCTCTGCTTTGTGTTACAGGTGCTTGTGTTACACAACCGCTCTGACAGCAAGGGAGGGAGCCTCACTGAGGGGTGGCAGGCAGAGGTGGAGAGGAGGCCTCTATCAAATGTCCCAATGGCCAGAAGCGTTGTGCTTGTATTTTGAGAGCAGGATGTACGGGGGGCAAATCAATGCAATGTGATGAATGAAAGGAATGTAAATGAATGAAATGATTACAATGTAATGAACTGATTTTATTAAGAACAGGTGGTAGTGGGGAAAGACAAATCCTTATCTTAATGACAGTTTTCAACTGAGTGCAATTGCAAACAATAACAAAATATTGCTGTGCCACCTAACAAGACAGTGCAAACTCAAAACCGACTAGAATGGTGCAGAAGTAGCCACAGTGCAAAGCGAACATGTTTGTGCAGATGAAGGCATAAAAGATCCATAGGTGGGATGGTAGCTATTCACCTTCTTTTGGGGGGTGGGATGGCATGGGAACGGTCTGTGTCCTGCAGCTGTGTGACTGGAAGGAGGCTCTCAATGCCCTGTGTTCTCAGCTGGCTGTAGGACAGGACTATGTTGGAGTGTTACACATGAGCACAGTGCAACCATGTTCTCCAGGAAACTTGTCCGCATTTGCATCATGTCCAACATCCTTCCCTGCAAGTCCCTTTCTGTGTCCTGTTGATCCATGTGCTCCTTTGACAGCTTCTTGGCAGGCTCTTTGTCCTCCTCTCTCTCATTCTTGTCCTGCAGGATGAATGCTTGCCTCCATTCCTTTGGGGACTTTTCCCTTCTGGTGGGACCCATTCATGAGGTGAGCATACATCTCCGCCCTTGTCCTCTCGCCTCTGGAAGGTTGGCCAGGCACTTGGCTACTGATAACCCTCCTGTCTGTGTGGGCCATGCCATGCCAGGTGCTAGGAGAACAGGGGAACCTGTAGCAATATTAGTCACCATGTCAACAATGCTAGAATATGTTACTTCTCTCCAAATATGCTCAATTTGGAATTCCGTTCTCTTGCGCTCTTTTCAGCCTCGGTTGTACTTGAAGATAAGGGGCAACAACTCAAAATGCCTCACTAAGTGGGCTTACCTGCACCATGGTGAAATGGTACCCTTTAAATTACCCTTATACGCTATTTTAGGGGGATGGGAGTAAGGGAGTGGGAGGCTTTCCCAAAGGGCAGGTTATTGATTGCACCCCTGCAGCCATCCCTGCACTGGGGGATATTACTCTGAGTCAGAGACAGAGAAGGGTCCTGTTCAGAAAGGCAAAAAGACAACCGGGGAGATATGCAACATTGCTATTTGCCAAGATGGTGGCCCCTGAACTATTGCTGGAATGGAAGGGAAATGCTACCAAGATGGGCAGCCCCAGGAAGGCAGCATCGCCTTGTCAAGTACATACCAAACTAGACTTCTGTCTTTGCCTAGAATTCTCATTTAGACTGCCGGTTGATGAGTGCAAGGTGAGCTGCAAAATAAATAAATTGTACAGCTGTGATGCATGTCCTGTAATGGGTTTAACAATGCAATATACACTCCAACAAATAAATGCTTGGTACTTTTATAACCCTTGCAGCCACAATTGTCTTTTGAATCTATGCAACATAAAATGCCCACAAGAACTTCTGTAACTTCAAGTGGCCAATTGACTTCATTTAACTTTACATGTATGAAAATCTTAAAACCTAAAAGTAACTCAAGGCAGTAAACAATAGAGGTCTTATGTAGAACTGGGAGAGTAACTGATTTTTTGGTTCACTGGAAAAAAGTGACAAAGAAAAGAAACAAATAAAGAAAAAATCAAATCAGTCACATCCAAACTAAAAATGAAGTTTTTCAGAATGTTCAACAAATTTGGGAAAAGGTAAATAAAAAAATAAAATGGGTTGAACAAAATGTTGTGTTTCAGTTCTAGGCATTTTTAACCTTTTAAAATTGAAATCAAAGGCCTGTGGGAATACTCTGCACTGGTGGTAAGAAAAACAAAACAAAACTCTCAGAAACCTATGGAAGGAAGCCAGACCCTTTCTCTTCCCAGATAATGACTACTGCTTGTGTGTTCCCCCTTGAAATGAAGAGAAGGTAGTAAATCATATTTATATCAGCAGGGAAAACAATTATAATGCAATGCAGCTTTTCTAAGAAAACTTAAGTTTCACCTCAAGTACTGCATCTGAGCACTCACTGGAGATAGAAATTAGAAAGGGTCACTAGTTTGGCACATGGCCACAATAAGGGCCTGATTCAAAGGTGGTTTTTGTTGTTTTTTTTTTAGTCAGTGTAGGTCTTTCCATTGACTTTAAAGAGTTTTGGATCACATGGTAAAACTGCTGGGCAACTCCTATCTTCAGACTCTTGTTTCAGGAATGTTTTATCATAAAAACTGCAGGAGGAAAAATAAATACATTGATTCTCCACCTACAAATAGACAGCCAGGAAAATAGCTAGGTGGTGAGAAGTGGGAGCATGTTTTCTTCCACAGCAACTCATAATCTAATGCCTGGATTATTTTGAATGTTATGTTTTTCTTATCATTGTGATTTCTGAGAGGAGCAGCCTGCGGGGGCTTTAGCTAATGAAGTCCAGCAGATATCCAAAATGAGCAGCAGGAGTTCCTGCAGGGGAATGCTATTAATGACCGAACTGGCAGTCTACAGCCAGTTCCCCAGGGGGGAGTGAGGGAAATAAAAGGGCAATGGGGAAGGAGGAGAACAGGCAGGAGAGCTCCTCTGAGCTGCCTTCTCTCTAACAGAAGCCTTATCGTTGTTTAGTTTGGTCACAGCCTAAGCAAGTTGTATTAACCTGAGTTCTGGCTGTAGTAAGCCTTGTTTTTCTATTTGGAATAAATCCCATAGTGCAGATTACTGGTGTGAATAACGGCCATATAAACTGGGCCACTGGTGTTTGAAAAATAACAAATTTGTTCCCTTTCACATATGGATAGTTTTCTCCCGTTAGAGCAATACAACTAAATTTAACAGAGACCTGCACCACACAATGTCTTTTAAAAACAGTTGAAAAATACATATTTTAACTTAAGAAAATAAGAACAGCCATACTGGATCAGACCAATGGTCCATCTAGCCCAGTATCCTGTCTTCCAACAGTGGCCAATGCCAGGTGGTTCAGAGGGAATGAACAGAACAGGGCAATTATCAAATGATTCATCCCCCGTCGTACACTCCTTGCTTCTAGCAGTCAGAGTTCAGGGACACCCAGAGCATAAAGTTGCATCCCTGATCATCCTCGGTAATGGCCATTGACGGACCCATGCTCCATGAACACATTTACACTTTTAGCCTTCAGAACATCCTTTGGCAATGAGTTCCACAGGTTGACTGTGCACTGTGTGCAGAAGTACTTCCTTATGTTTATTTTAAACTTGCTGCCTATTAATTTCATTGGGTGACCCCTGCTTCGTGTATTACGTGAAGGGGTAAATAACACTTCCCTTTTCACTTTCTCCACCCCAGTCCTGATTTTATATACGTCTCTCATCTCCCAGCTAGTTGTCTCTTTTCCAAGCTGAACAGTCCCCATCATTTTAATCTCTCCTCATGTGGAAACTGTTCCATACCCCTAACCCTTTTTGTTGCCCTTCTCTGTACTTTTTCCAATTCTAATATATCTGTTTTTGAGATGGGGTGATCAGAACTGCGTGCAGTATTTAAGGTGTGGGAATACCATGAATGTATACAGTGGCATTATGATATTTTCTGTATTATTATCTATCCCTTTCCTAATAGTCTCTAATATTCTGTTAGCTTTTTTGACTACTGCTGCTGCACACTGAGCAGGTGTTTTCAGGGAACTATCCACAGTGACTCCAAGATCTCTTTCTCAACTGGTAACAGCTAATTTAAACCCCATCATTTTGTATGTATAATTGGGATTATGTTTTCCAATGCATTACTTTGCATTTATCACTATTAAATTTCAACTGCCATTTTGTTGCCCAGTCACCCAGTTTTGTGAGATCTCTTTGTTACTCTTTGCAGTGTGCTTTGGACTTAACTATCTTGAGTAATTTTGAATTGTCTGCAAACTTTGACACCTCACTCTTAACCTCTTTTTTCAGATCATTTATGAATATGTTGAACAGCACTGGTCCCAGTACAGATTCTTGGGAGACCCCGCTATTTACCTCTCTCCTTTGTGAAAACTGGCTGTTTATTCCTGCCCTTTGTTTCGTATCATAACCAGTTAATGATCCATGAGAGGACCTTCCATCTTATACTATGACTGCTTAGTTTACTTAAGAGCCTTTGGTGTGGGACCTTCTCATGGCTTTCTGAAAGTCCAAGTACACTAGATCACCCTTGTCCACAGGTTTGTTGACACCCTCAAAGAATTCTAATTCCCTTTAGAAAAGCCATGTTGACTCTTCCCCAACACAGAGTGTTCATCTGTGTGTCTGATAATTCTATTCTTACTATATAGTTTCAATCAGTTTGCCTGGTACCAAAGTCAGATTTACCAGCCTATAACTGCCAGGATCACCTCTGGAGCCTTTTAAAAAAAATCATTGTTACATTAGCTATCTGCCAGTCATCTGGTACAGAAACTGATTTAAGTGTAAGTTACATACCACAATTAGTCGTTCTGCAATTTCATATTTGAGTTCCTTCAGAATTCTTGGGGGATACTATCTGGTCCTGGTGACTTATTATTGTTTAATTTATCAAATTTATCAAATTATCAAAACCTCCTCTACTGACATCTCAATCTGGGACAGTTTCTCAGATTTGTCACCTAAAAAAAGAATGGCTCAGATGTGGGAATCTTCCTCACATCCTCTGATGTGAAGACCAATGCAAAGAATTCATTTATTTTCTCCGCAAAGACCTTGTCTTCCTTGAGTGCTCCTTTAGCACCTCAATCGTCCCGTGCCCCCACTGATTGTTTGGCAGGAGTAGTATAAGGGCCCTACCATCAATCAAACCCTGACCCCGCCCCTTGACCCCTCAGCCCCGCCCCTTGACCTCTTAGCCCCACCCACCGGAAGTTCCGCCCCATGGGTTATTACTTCCGGGGTCAAGGCTGCCACATGACCGGAAGCAAGGTGTGTCATGTGACACCCACCCCACCCCTTGACCCCTTTAACCCCACCCCTTGACCTCTGCCACTTCCCCCCCAAGAGGAGCTTTGACCAATCAGGACGAGTTCCGGAGGGGGGTGTCCTCTCCGGAAGTGGGTCTTGTGACCCCTCTAACAACTCCTCCCCCCCCCCACCCTCTACCAATCAGGATGGGTTTTGCCCCGTAGGACCTCCCAGAGAGGAGCTTTGACCAATCAGGGCGAGTTCCGGGGTGGAGGTGTCCTCTCTGGAAGTGGGTCTTGTGACCCCTCTAACAACTCCTCCCCCCACCCCGCTACCAATCAGGAGGGGTTTTGTTCCGATAGGACCAAGAGGAGATTTGACCAATTAGGATGAGTTCCGGGGGCGGGGTGACCCGTCCGGAAATGATTCGTGTGACCCCTCTAACAACTCCTCCCACCAACCTCTACCAATCAGGCCGGCCCGAGAGCAGATTTGACCAAAATAGGGCAGGTTCTGGGATGGGGTGAACCACCCAGAAGAGGGGCGTATGACCCCTCTGCCAATCAGAGCGCAGCACCATCACCCCATAAGGCCCAGCGTCGGGCAGAAGAGGCTGTCTTTTACCAAGAGCGCGTGTTTTAGAAATCGTGGAAACATGGACTCCTTCACCACCCCCGTGAGAACTTCGGACTTTGTTTTAGCCCCGAGGGCCTTCAAGAAACCGCGGAGAAAGCGCTACATCAGCAACAGTTCCGAGGAGGAGGAGGGGGCAATTGAGGGGAGCCCTTTGGCCCAGCCATTGATGGATACCCCGGACCCTGAAACCCAGCCGCTTGTGGGGCCCCACGATGAGCGTGATGGCCTCTTGTTGTCCACCCCCCGGGAGGAGGAAGGTGATCGCAGCTCGGGGAAGTCACTAGTGGACAAGATGAACGCTCAGGTAAATGAATGCTTAAGAAGTGACGGTCGGGATGGGGTTGTAACGGGGCTAGGAACCAGGGATTGTGTAAATCAAAAACCGAGCAGTGGGGTGCTTACGCTGTTTCTTTTTTGAAAAAAATCTCTCAACAGCTCAATGATGCCTTTCTAGAGGACCCGGAGACTCTGGACAGCGTTGCACCAAGCAGCGAAGATGAACCGGGCCCACCTTGTTTTTGCTCAACGCCAATAGAAAATGTTGAAGAGGACTCCGAGGATGACGGCTATGAGGAGTTTAGGAGGAGGCTTGGCATGGAACTGACTGAGCCAGTGCCACGTCGTGAGCGTAACAAAGTCATGCAGACTATTGTACGCGTTGCTGTTTATTCTGTTCTTAATCACTGTCTTAGGGAAAAGCTTTTTGAAGATTGTGAGGGCTGTGTCATAGATGCACCAGGCCAGCGGCACCATGACTGTGTGACTTGGACTTCAGTGGATATAAACTGCAAGCTCCGGGGCCTGTGTGCTGAGCTGTGTTTGGAAAGCTTATTAAACACTGTGATTGCCATAGGTTATGCTATGCAATGTCTATGCCTAACCCAAGAACATTTAGCACAAGGGGTGACCTTGATAAATGCTGTGCAATTCAGTGGAGACCCTGACCATGTTTTAAAGAAAATGACCAAACCGGAAGATGCCTGCTTAGAGCGTTATATTGACCGTCTGGTCCGCACAAAAAGTTACAGAACCCTGCTTAAGAAAAAGGCTATTTGTAAGAAATCTAAAAGGATTAAGTTAGAAAATGGTGAGGTGCCAAACATGCGATATAAAACTTGGTAGCTGTAAATTTAAAAAAAAAATCTATTGAAAAGGGCTTTGTGACTATTTGTATTTCTGTTAAAAGGTCTCTGGCCCTTAAGGGAGCTTAAAGTCTTTTTTTCTTTCTTTCTTTTTTTAATGGAGCATCTTGGTTTGTTTTGAAGGAGCTGTATGTCTTTTAAATAAAAAAAATTGTTTGTGAGAACCTAGCTCTTGTGTCTTTTGTGTAAGAGAGACCCATTTACAGCAAAAAAAAAAAAAGCTGAAATGTATGTTGTGGGAGGGGGAAAAATACCCTAAAAATGTGTTTACAATAAAACAAACGGGGATGGTTCAGACATGTGGTTGAGTACAATAGAGTTGACTTATTCTGTTGAACTGAACGGGTTTAACCACCCCCCCCCCCCACTGAATAGCCAGGGTGACTGTGATTACTCACCCTTGTTGCCATAGGGTTAATTTTGATGGGGGTGCACCCATAGTAAGGGAGGGGGGTGGGTGAGGATGGTGAGTTCTGATTAATATGAAATGAAATAAAACCTCAGGAGTTTGCAGATGCTATTGGGCAGTTTAAATATAACCCCTGGAGTTGGTGGAACGCTATAGGCCAGTCTAAATATGGCCCAGGAGTTGGTTGAAGGCCACGGGGCACTTTTTCTAGAAATCACCCCCCGTCCCACCAAACTTTAAGCATGAAAGAACATGTTTTTAAAAACAAAAACAAGCCCCAAGACATTCATTGATATCTGCAAAGGGCCCCTCACTTGAAATGGTTACTGTAAGAAGGCCCTACAGGGTGGGGGGAACAAAAAGTATTTGAACTTAAAAAAGAAAAGCAGCCCAATTGTGCAGAAAAACTTATTCCCCACCCCCGATCACAAAAGGGAATGCTAGGGAGGGGTGATCCAATCAACCTGCTAACTATTTTGAAACAAAAGAGTTAGGATGGTGTAAAAAAAAAAACAACAAAACCTCAGGTTGCTTGGAGACTGTCTCTTTCAACAGAAACTCTCTTGAATTGCTGCTGGGCTGCAAGTGGAGGTATGTTCCCTGGTTTTTTTTTTTAACTCTGAAAATATATATATATTATATAATGCCATTTTTTGGCCATGCTATCTTAGTAAATAATGGTGCATATCTGTATTGCAGTGTGATCTGTTTAGCATGGAGCCAGTAACTTTAAGTTGCAGTTCATCACCAGGCCAAGGTAAAAACCATTTTTAACTGTAGTTGTGCTTAATAACTTCAGGTATTACATAGGTTGAATAGGGATTTGGGAGCTAATACTAACTAACATTTTGGCTTGTTTTTCTTACCCCAAAGACCCCAAGCACACATGGCTGGGGCAGGGCGGGGGCCAGAACAACCAGGGATCTTTTTAAAAGCATGTGGGTTTATTGAAAAGTATTTTGTTGCAAACAGTGTTTTAAACTCTGTGTGTGTGTGTGTGTGTGTGTGTGTAAAACATAGGCGGTTTTTAAAAAGTATATGTCTACAAACTGATGGTGATGGTGTGTTTCCAATTAGCAGGGTTTTTACTTTGCAAAATGAGATGTATTTTAAAAAAAAAAAAAAAATTGTGGGGGTTGTTTTCAAAGTGGTAGAAATAAACTCAAAACCTGTGATTGTTGTACAGCCTGAAATGGATTATTTTGTTTTAAAGCTATGACTTTTTTAAATAGAAAAAACACTCTAATGGATATTATTTTATTTTATTTTAAAGTTTACTAGACAGTTTCATGTGTTTTATTAGAATGTTGTTTGCTTTACAGCACGGTCAAAACTTGAGCGGGTAAAAATGCTCAAAAGAAAAAGGAAAGAGACAATTGAAAAGAAAAATTCACAAGTATCAGTGACAGATGGATGGATGAAGCCGGGTAAATATATTTTGCTTATTAGTCTGGTTAATTTATGAGGTTTTGTATTTTAAGTACATACATAGGTGTGGGTGAGAAAGCTGGCAAAGTTACATTTTTGTAAAATGCTTTTTTTCCCCCCTCCTGCCCCAAGCAGGCATATGCAGCCCTTCTGACAAGGCTGTAGTGGGAGCTACAAGGACCCCTCCCCGAGAACCACCAAAGAACCAGGAATCTGCTTTGAGACCTTTATCAACGCAAAACAGCACAAGAGTGCAGATGAAGCATCAGCCCAGTCCAAACCTCATTTACGTCAAACCCAAGGACAAAACAAAACACTCTGGTAAAAAACATCCATGCAAAGACAACTCCAGTTCCTCAGCGGCCACCGCCACGCCAAGCCCTGAGAAAACTGTGAGCGAAAACGCCCACATTCACAAACCCGGAACAGGCGCTCTAGGGATTGTGAATAAAAAACCAAGGATTGAAAACACCTGCGATGCCAAGGTATTGCAACCATGCAAACACAACTCCAGTTCCTCAGTGGCCACCGCCGCACCAAGCCCTGAGAAAACTGTGAGCGAAAACGTCCACATTCACAAACCCGGAGTAGGCACTCTAGGGGCTCTGAATGTGTGCAGAAACACACACATTCACAAACCCAGAGCAGGCACTCTAGGGGTTGTGAATAAAAAACTAAGGACTGACAAAGATCCCCCATATTCTAGTATTTGGGAAGAGTTTGATGCTTCATTCAGAAAACTGATGGACGCTGTATCTTCGGGGAGTCTAAAACTACGGCATTCTAAAAAGATTTGGAAAAAATACGACGCTTTGTTCAGAAAACTGATGGACGCTGAATCCTCAGGGGGCCTAAAAGAAAGGGGGGCTGGAAAGGGTGGCTCTGATCAGGCATGACTAGGTGTGGAAAGGGGTACCCTCAAGGGTGCACATCAGCTCGTGTGTAAACAAAAGGGCGGACGGCGCTTGGGGGATAAACAGATGGCTGCCAAAAAATTCCAGGCCAGGGTCGCTGTAAAAATTTTAAAAAGGGCTAAAGAGGTAATGAGGGAAAAAAAACAAAAAGAGATGCCCCCTACCAGAGGCTCTCAAACTGGCATGTCTGAAAATGGGGAGGCGAAATCAGACTCTGGTTTAGAAAATTCCCCAGAGTGCTCTCTAGACGGAGGCCCATCGACTCCCAATGCCCCTCATGGAGGCGTCTCAGAGTCTGACTCTCAATTAGTATCGGATGTAGAAGATGCCACTGATGGTTCCGTAGAGGAACCCCCAAGTAACCCTGAAAATGCAGAGGTGTATATGGAGAGAGTGAGAAGTTGGCAACGTGAATTACCTAGATTTGGGGGGTCGGTGTATTGTGAGGAGTTTCGTTTTGTCCATCTTGAGCAAATAAATTCAGCTCAACAGGCTGTTGAAGCCATACACAGAGGGATACAGCTAGTTCTTGATGATGTTAATGGTAGGGTAGGCCCTGATGATTACGTACAGTTACGTTTAGAGAGCCGTCGTTTAACTAACCCTTTGTTTTCAGTCAGAAGAACTAGGGATGAGCTGTCCGCTGAGGATTTCTTGAACCAGACCTCAAAGCTGCTTCAGAGCAATAGAGAATTGCATTTCGATGGGACGTTGCGCCTTGTTGTGACAGTTGTAAAAAATAGGGGTGGGGGCGCTCGAAGAGTTTTAAATTCTATCCTTAGTAGTCAGATTATTCATAAAAAGAGACAATGTTTAGTAGACCTGACTTACACCGGTACCAATCTATGTTTTGCGGGAGGGCTCTTGGCTGTCATGGCCGGTCATAAACCTACAGATGCAGAATTGTTAGCAGAGGCGAGAAAGTTGCACGAGAAACTGGGGTGGTCAGATCAAAAAAAGGTTATGCTCACTGATGTAGCAAAGTTTGAACAGCATTTAGGAGTTAACATACAGGTGGTGCTGTATGCGGTGAAAGGTGGCTGGGGTTTTTTTAAAACGGGGGGCCCCGTGTACCCTAAGACTTATTTCATCCTGTTGCACAATGAACATTACTATGGGGTTCTGGATGTGAAAAAGTTGTTCGGAGCAAAAAATTACTGTGAGTTTTGCCACACGGTGTACAGTCACGACCATTCTTGCAGGTATCGTTGCCGTCTCTGCTTGAGCGCAACATGCTCTGACAACATGGGTGTGCAGCTGAGGTGTCCTAGCTGTAAACTGTATTGTCGGTCCAAAGAGTGTTTAGACAGACTTGTCAACTGTGCGTCAAAAAACCAAGTTGAATGCCTGTCTAAAACTTTGTGCGGTAAGTGTCAGGCGTACGTGGACAAGCAGCACAGGTGTAAAGGGAGGCGCTGTAAGCAGTGTCAGGGTTTGATCGTTGGAGATGTAGACATTCACCTCTGTTTTATGGACAGCCTTAGAAAGCCTGAATCATCAGAAAAGTATATTTTTTATGATTTTGAATGCATGCAGGAGACTGGGTTGCACACTCCCAATTATATTTTTGCAATGTCCCTAAAGCCGGAAAAATCCTGGGAATTTAAGGGTGACGAATGTCTTTCTATGTTTGTTAAGACCTTTATTGGCAAAGAGTTCCGGGACTACACGTTCCTAGCACACAATTCCAAAGGTTATGATGCGTATTTCTGCGTTAGACAGTTACTGAAGGAAAAGATGTGCATAGAACTGATCACTCAGGGCAGTAAACTAATGTGTGTGGAAGTTAAGGCCCTTGGCATTCGTTTTATAGACTCTTTAAACTTCTTGCCCATGAAGCTTAGCAAGCTCCCACAGGCGATGGGGTTTGAAGGTTGCAAAGGGTATTTTCCACATTTTTTTAACACTTTAGAAAATCAAAATTATGTGGGGCCTATGCCCGGTGTGGAGCACTACGGTGTAGAAAGCATGATGCCCAGGGAAAAAGCAGAGTTTCTCAACTGGTATCAAGACCACAGCTCTGAGACTTTTGACCTGCAGAAAGAGCTTGCGTATTACTGCCAGCAGGATGTAAAAATTTTGAGACAGGCTTGTATCCTATACAGAAAAGAAATTATGAATATGACGGAGAAGGTCGATCTAGTAGAGAGAGAACCCGGTAAATTCACTGAGATAAAACTGTGTATAGATCCGTTCCGGTACATAACGCTGGCATCCGTCTGCATGGCTATGTACAGGTTTATGTTTTTGGAGCCTAACACGGTAGCTCTTCTCCCTCCAGACAACTATCACAGACAGAAAAAGAGATATTCGACCCCATCTATCCAGTGGCTGTTGTATATCTCTCAAAAAGAACATATACAAATACGGCACGCTTTACAGGGTGGGGAACTACAGGTAGGCCCCTACTTTTTAGACGGTTATGCCAATATTGACGGGGTACACATAGCCTTTGAGTTTAATGGGTGTTTTTTTCACGGCTGTGTCGCCTGTCATTGTGAAAAAGCACAAAATCCTATGACGGGGACAACTTTTGGGTTTCTTTATTACAAGACGCAGCTCAAGACCGACTATCTAAAACGGCTTGGTTTTGTAGTGAGGACTCTTTGGGAGCACGAGTGGGTGGTGATGAAAGAAACAGACAGGGAGCTTGCGAGCTTTTTAAACCGAGCCCAGTTACCCCAGCCTCTCATGCCTAGGGATTCTCTTTTTGGGGGGAGGACGAACGCCATCCGTCTATATTATAAACCTAAGCCCGGGGAAGAAATCCACTATTATGATTTTACCAGCTTGTACCCTTTTGTAAACAAAACGAAAGACTACCCTATCGGGCACCCCGATATAGTTTATGACAAATTTGGACCCCTTGCAAATTATTTTGGAATTGCAAAAGTTAAAGTGTACCCCCCACGAGGCCTATTTTTCCCATTGTTACCTGTCAGAGTGGGCGGCAAGCTTATGTTCCCGCTATGCCGAACCTGTGCGGAAACCGTGCAGCGGGAGACGTGCACCCACACTGACGAGGAGAGGGCCATCCTGGGGACTTGGTGCACTGTGGAATTGAATG
Source organism: Natator depressus (assembly GCF_965152275.1). Taxonomy (NCBI): domain Eukaryota; kingdom Metazoa; phylum Chordata; order Testudines; family Cheloniidae; genus Natator; species Natator depressus. The sequence continues at coordinate 113,660,167 of NC_134234.1, forward strand.
CAGCCATAGCGAAGGGGTACGTGGTGGCTAAAATCTATGAAATCTGGCATTTTAATGAAAAATCTGATAAACTCTTTTCGGAGTACATAAAATTACACCTCCGCCAGAAACAAGAGGCTTCAGGGTATCCCAGCTGGTGCACAGACGAAGACAAACAAAATAAGTATGTTAACGATTTCTACCAGAAAGAAGGCGTGCTTTTACGCCGACACGAGATCAGGCTAAACCCCGCTAAACGCCAAATTGCTAAACTGTTTTTAAATTCTCTGTGGGGTAAATTCGGCCAAAGAACCAACCTACCCAATACCAGCATCGTGAGAGACCCTGACGAACTCTTTCAGTACCTATTTTCCCCCAACTACGAGGTTTCATCCTGTGAGTTTATCGACGATGAAACAGCGTGCGTATCTTGGAAGCACGCAAAAGACCGTTATTCTGTCTCTGGCAATACCAATGTTTTCATAGCCTGTTTCACCACCGCTTATGCCCGCTTAGAACTATACAACCTCCTAGACGGATTGCAAGAGCAGTGCCTGTACCACGACACTGACTCTGTGATATTTGTGAAAAGGGAGGGGGCCTGGAATCCCCCTCTGGGGGATTATTTAGGGGACCTCACGAGCGAGATCCCACCAGATCAACACATCACCGAGTTTGTGTCGGCAGGCCCAAAAACATACGGGTACAAACTGTCGGGAGGAAAGGCTTGTATGAAGGTCAAAGGTATTACCCTGAACGTAGCAAACTGTGAAAAGATCAACTTTGACAGTTTGAAAGATCTAGTCCTGGACTATTGCACGGGTCTGCGAGAGAACCCCTCAAAAAAGATAGAGGTGCAGCAACCCTCTATTGTAAGAAACAAAAATCAGTGGCAAATAGAGACAAAAACCCTTAAAAAAACACAGAAAGTCGTTTACAACAAGAGGGTCCTAGGAGAAGGGTTTAAAACCCTGCCCTACGGTTTTTGAAAAATGGATACGAGGTGGAGACACCCCTTTTCTGCAATTCTCGCGGGGCCTAGCAACTGCGGGAAAAGTTACTTTATAAAAAATGTATTGGATAATGCCAAACAAACATTGTCTGTTACGCCTGAGAATATTGTGTGGTGTTACAGTTGTTGGCAACCCTTGTATAAAGAACTGCTCTGTAAATACCCCTTTATCAATTTTGTGGAGGGTCTGCCTGATGCTTTTGACGATGACCGTTTGTTTCCTACCAATAAAGTGAACATGATTATCATAGACGATCTGATGAACTCCGCTTGTGAAAGCGATGAAATCAAGAAAGCCTTTACCAAGTACGTGCATCACAGGAACCTGAGCATTATGTATATAGTTCAGAACGTATTTTGCCAGGGAAAAAAGAGTCGCACTATTAACCTAAACACAAAATACATGGTTCTGTTCAAAAACCCCAGGGACAGATTACAAATTGCTACACTCGCTCGGCAAATGTACCCCGGCAAAGCTCAGTTCTTTCTAGAAGCTTTTGAGGATGCTACCAAAAGGCCTTATGGCTACCTGGTGGTGGATTTAAATGCTTCCACACCAGAAGCTTATAGGCTAAGAACTGGTCTTTTCCCTCCAGACTGGCCGGCAGTTTATACTTTAAAAAGAACAACAGCCCTGTATAAAAAGAGATGAATTATTGGCAGGTCCCTTTTTAGCAGCCGGGGTTGCTGACTGAAAACATGTCTAGCTGCGTGAAAAGAAACCTGGGCCTTTTAAAATTACTTAGCAAATCGTCCCCACAGCAAAGGAGGGCTATACTGTGCTCGGCCTCTGACGATCTAGTAGCAGCCATCTCAGAAATAGCGCTCAACACCTTAAAAGGAAACGTACCTTTAACACCGAAGCAAGTGCGTGTGCTGAAAAAGAAACACACGCTTATAAAAACTTTGTGTAATAAAAGGGTTTCACTTAAAAGAAAGAAGCGTCTGGTGAAGCAGTCTGGGGGGTTTATAGGACCCCTGTTAAGTTTTGCTATCCCTCTGATAACGGGGCTTTTAACTAATCGATAATGGAGTATGCAGAAAAAATGTACCTGGTGCCCAGCCGGCAGTTGGAGCAATTAAGTGCTCCCCCTCCGGCAGAGGAAAATATCAGAACGACTGCAACTCGCTTACTGGATGCTGAAATGAAATCTGTTCTTCAAAGAACTGACTTAGGTGAATATGAAAAGGCTAAACTTTACAGCACCGTGCTTCAAAGGTACCTAACGTACGTGAAGCAGAGCGATGTGGACAAAGGAAAACTAAGTCTGTTTCTACCAGAACAGGAACAGAGTGTGACTGCCAAACCCTCCGAAACACCAAAGACCTCAGACTCTGTTGCTCAGGAGGTGTTGGATAACGTGAATAAGCGTTATAAGAAAAATGCATCAGTATTGCTAAATAAGCTGAGCCAAGATAAAAACATTTCTTCATGGACCGATAAAGGGTCTTTTGTGTACAAAGGCTCTGTGGTTAATGGTTCTAACATGCTCGACTTAGTCAGGGCCGTCACCCAGACGCGCTCTGTTCCTAGCAGACATGTACCTAAAGGATGGGATGTGTTTATGAATGCCATGGCGGAACTGAACATGCCATCTTCCATCATGGGCAACGCGACCAACAGAGATCTTTTGGAACGCCTCAAGGCCTCAATCGCCGACACCGGTGTGGACCAAGAAACAGTGACCCCTTTTTTGCCATCTAAAAAACGAAAATTGGCTAAAAGAGCCGAATGGCTCAGTTTGTGATCTTTTTCACGTTCCATTTTTTTTTAAAACTGGTAATGTTTTGCTTTAAATAAAACATTTCTGAATTGGGTCATTGTGTTTTGTTTTTTTTTAAAAAAAACCACGCCAAACATCGATTGTCTTTAAACTCCCCACCTGGGGTGCTTTATTGGGTAACATGACTATGAAAATCGTTGCAAGATACGCATGTCTGGGCTTGTTGAAACATGCTTTGAGCAAGGCTAGGCATGGCCAAGTATTTAAATTTATTTTTTACAAAATTCATCACCATCCGGTCGTTTTGCACTAAGTCATTAGAATACAATTTTAAAATCCGGTCAAAAGATAAACCCTTGCTACGATGGTGTAAGAAAAACACGCAGTGATAGCCGCAGGCAACGGAGCTGGGGTCTTGTAATTGTCTGTTGTGAAACACAATGTCTGTGGCATTTTTGTTTAAAAATTTCATAATGCTTTTAGGAAAGAACACACTGTTCGGGGGATGCCCGTATGAGTCAAAAAACTCTCCAAGGTTACGCTCCACCAGATACACGGCAAGCCAGTGTTCACCCGGTCGGCTGTGTGGATGTGTGTTGACCACCAAACCTAGGGGTCTCTGAGACAGCTTGCCGCCAGGGAGCCAATCGCAGGGAAACACGTCTAAGAAATTCTTTTTCGTGTAAGGGTCTGTTGATAAGACACGTGAGAGCTGCACGGTGTCCATGTTCACATGTAGTCAAACAGAACATTTCTCCTCTGATTTATCTCTATGACGTTGTCAAAAACCCCATACACGATCATATTGACGGTAATGGTTAAAGCCTTCCCAAAACGAATTTCTGCTCTCAGGTTCCCGGTTTTAATCAGGGAATAGTGATCGGCGCATTCCTGGTCGGGGGACAGGTCAAAGGCAAACATGGTGTAACCCTGTGCAAACTCCTCACGGTCGATTAACAGAGAACGATCTTTCATGTGTTTACCGGCCGTCTGTACCAGATTCATGTATTCTCTCACGCAGCGTCCTGCCTCGAAGTCTGGTTGCAGAGGCTTGGTCGGTATCTGCTCACCATCCACATACAAGGCCACAAAATTAATATCGTAATGCTTAAAATGAAAGGGATTTTTAGCGTAACTTCCGCTAAAGGCATCGTTATCCACGAACCCCAGGACAAGCATTTTGGGCAACTGTCCCAAGAACAGGTTCTCCTGGTTACTGACCCTGCTGCCCGCAGGGATGCTAAACACTTTCATTCCCACACGGTTCACGGGGTATTTGGCATTAGCGGTAAGCAGGGCCTCGGCATGCCCCAGACGAACGCTCGGGGCCACACGTACTTTCTTCACAAAAAGGGATGCTGATAGAATGCGCAGTTTAAAGCCTTCGGTTCCGCTGCCCATTAAACAGAAAGGATCTTTACTGCGCGTCAGTTTAATTTTCACATCCACTCCGTTCAACAATAGTTTTTCTTGAAAAAACAGGTCGCTGTGTAGATGACCCAGAAGCTCTACTGTTCTGCTTTGAGCGGTCAGCTTTGCACGCCTCACAAACCCTAGATTCTCGCCATCCAAGTCTGTGTCTTCCTGTTGTCCGGCAGTGTCTTTGTAAAAGAGGCCAGCGGAAAATTGCGTGGCGAGGGTGTCGTTGCTGTAATTGAGCACCGATTCTATAAAGGCCCTGTAAGGGTAACAGTTGTTGCTTTGGCTTACAAGACGGTCTCCGAGCGTGACATCCAGCTGACTAAAAATAGAGGCCACTGGGTAATTCACCAGGCCCACCTCGGCACCCGCGTTGAGTTCAGTTCCGTCTCCTTTTACAATCTTGCAACACAGGTACAGCAGTGTGTTGTTTAAATCCATATAATCTACGCCATTCCCTGCTATAAAGAAGTCAATGGGGGCAGACTCCGTAACGGCCGACAGAGGTGGCACCTCGATGTAGATGCTTTTCTCAATGCTGGTCTGCGTAGGGGCTATTTGGAACAAGTCTAGTTCGGATTTGGTGCATTCTTCAGACCCGCAGTGAACGAAAGCCATGTTGATTAAAATATATCTCTTGTATCAGCCGGCGAGTGTTTCCTCTTTCGCCCAGGCTTCCTCTTGGACTTTTGCTTATGGCCGACCCTGCGGGTCAAAGCCCTTCTTTTAAAGGGTTTCGGGGGACCTGCGCGTCGCAGGTATGACGCATTTCTCTTTCTCTTCTTCCTCCTTTTAATGTACATCAGCCCCGATCCTTCCTGTGAAGCTGTGTTCCCCACCTTCTCCAGAACAGCGCGGGAGACGTGACCTACCACGTCTTTAGCTATGTTTTGAGCGGCGGTTTTTACGTGGGGTTTAATAATCTCTAGCCCCCTCCTCAAAAGCGGTACAGCTTTCGAAAGAGGCTACGGAATATTCCACCCACGCCTGCCCCATACATCACGGGGGCCCCATGATATCCGGGAAGGGCGTATCCCGCCTGGGCTTTGTAATAGTTTCTGTAGACGTTGGGGTCGCCGTAATTTTTTAGGATCGCCATAATACTGTTTTGCTTTTTTAGAAAACTCGCTCTCTCCGGGGGCGCAGGTGTAGCTTGATGATCACCTTGCCAAAGCGAAATGAGACGCTTTTGTTCTGATCTGTCTTTATTTCAGTGGTAATTGTGTCGATGTGGTGTTTACTGATAGGGACGTAATGAGGTTTATCGTAGGTGATGGTGACAAACTCGTTGTTCCTTCCTTGGACGGGGACACAACGTAACAGGGGAACAGAAAAATCCCCCACAAACTGATGTTCTACGATATCCGTGTACAGATACAAGGAATTAAAACCCCCTGTAATGTCTGCCGAGAAAGGGAATTTTTGGACGCTGTGTTTGGGGCCCAAGCCCAGAATGTTAGCTAGCTCCCCGCTGGTAGAAAACATATAAGTAAAAGCGGCGGATTTAAGTCTAATTTTTCTACCCAAAGGGTCATAGTTCATGACCATCTCAGGCGGTCCGGGGTGACGAGCTATGATACTGTTCATATGATCCAGTAATTCGGGTATGGACGCGTAATAACCTCGTCGTAGGATGAAACTCCATGCCATATCTCCAAAGGTGACTTCAAAAGGGGTGTCTTCGTTGATAGTGTTCCAGCTGTGCGGGTATTGTATTTCCACTAACCCCACCTCCCAGGCACCCCGGAGATCCAAGGGCTTAATTAGCCGTATTGTAAAGTTCGAGCTGGTGTTTTGGGGAAAAACTGCAGCGCTGGCGTTGCTGGGCAAAGTAATGTAAAACCCGCCGTCGCTCATCTTCTCTGACTTTGCGGGGAGGAATAACTTTTGTTTGTTTGTTGTTTGCGTCTAAATGTCACAGAGTTGAGAAGCTTTCACCCAGCTGTTAAACTTATCAGGCCACCCCAACCATTTTACCAGTAGTTGCTTTTTTCTCCCTTTTCCTTTCTCCGCTAGAACTTTTTCAACCCTGTAAATCCTGTCTCGTTTGGGGTTTACTTTTTGTAATTCTTCAAGGTAAAAAGATCCAGTAACTGTCTCACCCTCGTAGTCTTTTAATCGGTATACAGGTCTCTGACCCCTGGTTAAGGCTTCATCCACTATGAATATCTCATCGGTAAATGTCTGTTCATAACCTTTTTCAAAAGCTCCTTTGGTTTTAGATAGTCTCACGTGGTCGCCTTTTCGAAAAGGGGCAACAACCGGTTTTATTTTAAAATCATCTCCATAAACCATTTTCCATACCTTCAGAGAATTTGAAGGGTTAACATCAGCGGGTCTGGTATGTATAGTTCTGTGAAAGCTCTGGTTGTAACTCTTTATAAAGTCAGGTAACACATCGATGTAGCGAAAGGTGTTATGGGCTGTAAAATATCTCCACATCCTAGTTTTTAAAGTTCTGTTAAACCGCTCCACAACCCCTGCTTTGACTTCATTATTAGTAACAAAATGGTGAATGCCATGCCGTTTTAACAATCTGCTTAAGGGTTTGTTTAAAAATTCTTTCCCCCGATCGGTTTGTAATTTTTGAGGCACACGCCCTTCGCTAAAAATAGCTTTAAAGGCCTTGCATACCTCACCACTCGTCTTGTCCCTTAGGCCTAAGGCCCAGGCATATTTGGATAGAATGTCTACCACTGTTAAGATGTACTTAAAATTGCTGTTCTGTTTGGAGAACTGGTGCATATCCACCAAATCTGCCTGCCATTGCGCATCCACATCTGAAACAATGGTCTTGTTTCTTTTAAAACGTATTCGAGCCGGTTTGTGTAAAGTATAAGCATCCTGGTCTGAAAGCCAAGCTGTTACTTGTCTTCTATTTAAAGTTTTACTATGCTTTTTGGCCACTTGAAAAAGAGGGTTCACCCCGCCAAAGCTCCCAACTTCCCCGGGGGTGTAATATATTTTCTTTAAAAGAGCCGCCTGTGGAGACATGACTGTTACTGGTACCATCTTTTACTAACACAAGTGTGGGTGGGGGACAACATTCATATTAACACGTTTAAATAAGTTTTATTAATCGCCTGGTTTAACACAACCTTTTACAACCGCCTGTAAAAATGGACGCCATGACTCCTAACATGAGGGTGTCTGTGCTGGTTCATTCTTCCATTTTGTCCTTTTCCTCTTGAGATCTGTGTCTCAGACATGAGCAAAAACAGCTGACGCATGATACATTTACTCCCACAGGGCTACCGATGTGTAAGTTCTCAAAGGCCTCCAGAAAGGCATCATCGAGCTGTTGAGAGATTTTTTTTTTTCAAAAAAGAAACAGCGTAAGCACACCACTGCTTGGTTTTTGATTTACACAATCCCTGGTTCCTAGCCCTCCCCCCCCCCACCCCCATTACACACCCCCACCCCGACCGTCACTTCTTAAACATTCATTTACCTGAGCCACGTCTTTTTCATTCACCTTGTCCGCCCGTAACTCCCCCAAGCCGTGATCACCTTCCACCTCTCGGGGGGTGGACAACAAGAGGCCATCACGCTCATCGTGGGGCCTCACAAGCAGCCGGGTTTCGGGGTCGGTTTCCGGTGTGTCCATCAACGGCTGGGCCAAAGGGCCCTCCTCAGAACTCTCGCTGATGTAGCGCTTTCTCCATACAAGTCCAAAGGCCTTCGGGGCTAAAACAAAGTCCGAAGTTCTCACGGGGGTGGTGAAGGAGTCCATGTTTCCACGATTTCTAAAACACGCGCTCTTGGTAAAAGACAGCCTCTTCTGCCCGACGCTGGGCCTTATGGGGTGATGGTGCTGCGCTCTGATTGGCAGAGGGGTCATACGCCCCTCTTCTGGGTGGTTCACCCCATCCCAGAACCTGCCCTATTTTGGTCAAATCTGCTCTCGGGCCGGCCTGATTGGTAGAGGTTGGTGGGAGGAGTTGTTAGAGGGGTCACACGAATCATTTCCGGACGGGTCACCCCGCCCCCGGAACTCATCCTAATTGGTCAAATCTCCTCTTGGTCCTATCGGAACAAAACCCCTCCTGATTGGTAGCGGGGTGGGGGGAGGAGTTGTTAGAGGGGTCACAAGACCCACTTCCAGAGAGGACACCTCCACCCCGGAACTCGCCCTGATTGGTCAAAGCTCCTCTCTGGGAGGTCCTACGGGGCAAAACCCATCCTGATTGGTAGAGGGTGGGGGGGGGGAGGAGTTGTTAGAGGGGTCACAAGACCCACTTCCGGAGAGGACACCCCCCTCCGGAACTCGTCCTGATTGGTCAAAGCTCCTCTTGGGGGGGAAGTGGCAGAGGTCAAGGGGTGGGGTTAAAGGGGTCAAGGGGTGGGGTGGGTGTCACATGACACACCTTGCTTCCGGTCATGTGGCAGCCTTGACCCCGGAAGTAATAACCCATGGGGCGGAACTTCCGGTGGGTGGGGCTAAGAGGTCAAGGGGCGGGGCTGAGGGGTCAAGGGGCGGGGCTAAGGGGTCAAGGGGCGGGGTCAGGGTTTGATTGATGGTAGGGCCCTTATACTACTGGCAGGCTTCCTGTTTCTGATGTACTTAAAAAAATTGTTTGCTGTTAGTTTTTGTGTATTTTGCTTGTTGCTCTTCAAATTCCTTTTTGGCCTGGCTAATTACACTTTTTACACTTGACTTACCAGACTGTAAGTTCCTTTCTATTTTCCTGGGTAGGATTTCCTCATACAACAATCTGTTTTTTTATGATCCTCTTTCAGGATTAACAGGCACCCCTTCAATATATTTGAAAAATAGTTTTCATATATCACTACTTTTTAAAAAATATATATTTTCCTATTTCACAAATGACTGTTCTACTAAACAGATGATCTACAGTATCTCTCTAGTGCTCCCTCCATATCATCCCACTGCTTAAAACAGACCTTTCTTCACCACCACTAAAACTGAAGACAAGATTGTCTCTACACACAAGCGAATAGGGAAGTAAGGGAACGTAAAGATGCCCCTTTTGTCCCCTATATAGGCTACTCACATCTGCCAGGAGCAAGGGGAGAGCAGGCCTAATGGAGCTGCTACCCCCCACCCTCCATCCTCCCAGGTGTAGACAGGTTGGGATTGGGAATGGAAAGCACCTTGGCTCCACCTGTACCTGCAACGAGCCAGCCAGCATTGCCGAACCAGCAAGGAGGAAACAATAATTGGCTACTGATATAGATTGTAGTATGTTACTCCCCCCACTGGAGTGAAGGTGGGAACAATGGAGGGTATCGTGTGAGTCGGACAGCCACAATTCATTCTCTGGTCTGCTCCCTGGGCAGCACAGCCACATGTTATGTGTTACTCACAACATACTGTACCCTTACAATCTAACTCTCAGTGAGCCCATTTGGGGCCCAATCTTTCAGTCATTTCAGAGGCAGAGCTCGCTTTCTCACAAGAGATCTTTTAATTTTGAGCAATCTTCTAATATACACAATGTCAATGGAGAAAAAAATCATGCTGAGAGCTGGTAAGATGTGCCAGGTCAATTTGTCCTTGAATAGACCTGAATTGTACATAAAATCACCTAGATTTTGTTAATAGAAAGTCCAGGTTTTGCACTCTTTCTTCTCTTGCAAATGGCTTTTGTTCAAGGAATATAAAATGCTGGTTTGACTAATATCAGTGCGTATTAAGGGAATAGACACAATCATATTAAACAGCAACAAATGATCTAAGGAGTGCCTTTGGATGCCCATTCAAAAATAAACATTTATGGTTTGAATTCTTCAGCCGTCCGTGACAGGACAAGCAAAGTGCCATAATCCCAGGATTTGGCAGTTTGGATTACACTGGACATTCTGCCTTTCTAGTCTTACATTGCTATTTGGCTCATTATTCTCAGCTAATGCAATTATCTGTGCTCATATTTTCCACAAAGTCTAAAAGCTGCACTTGGACAGTTTAAACTGATAGTTTAATTAAATTATAGTCACTTGGTTTATTTCTATTCCATGGATATTTTTAGATATTTGTCATTAATGTAGCATTTGGGTTCCTCCTTTTTTCAGTTTTTTTTTGGGGGGCCCTACCTTTAGATACTTGAAAGGGGCCAAAATTTCAGAAAATGCCAGCCCTCTGAAAACCAGGCTTTAATGTGTCTCAAGGTGGGTCAACCAAAATCATTAATCACTTTTGTAAATCTTGGCTTACACTCTTTAGGAGGAATGGAAATCCAAACATTCTTATACAATATAGGCGTGCAATAGTTATAAAGTAATATACCAACCTACTTTAATCACTTCACTCCCTTGCTGCCATGTATGCTGTCTTCTAGTGCAAAGGGTCTAGTTTACATAGGCTTTTACTACAATCTAGTCTACAGTCCCATTTGCTTTTATTCCAAGCAACAGTGAAAGTCTTTAGCAAGATAATAAATCCAAAATAACTTATCTCACTGGAAATTCTCTTAACAAAGTTTTATTCTTTCTAGTTCATTGCTCTGGGTTCAGTATCTGTGTTCATGCTACAGTTGCCATTTAGTAGCCCTTGCAATTAAATCACAGTAGTTCTGTATGACTGTAGTGTTCATCAGGAGTTGCAGTTTTTCTAAATTTGGTATGAACAGCAGGCATGAACGTGTAACTTTCAGTGTCACAAGCCAATTTTTTATATAAGGAATGTAAAGATATAGCCTGGGACCCAGCACTAATCCCAGTGACATTATCTTAATAGTTGGCATGTTTATTATAGTGTCATTTGGGATGCCCTTGGTTGTTTGGTGCCCGCTTTCACTCCAAGGAGCTAGTTCGTCTTTTGTCAAGTGAGTCCACAAATCAATCTGTGATTTGGAACTACAAGTTCTGGGGGTTGGATGCAGGAATGACTGGCTGGTGTTCTACGGCCTATGTTATACAGGAAGTCAGTCTAGATAATCACATTTTCTTCTGGCTGTAAAATCCATAAAGCTATGAATGAAAGCCTGAGCAATCAGATCTGCTAGCTTTTCAAGATTTTTGGAAGTTAGGGAGGAAACTCTGGAAACCAAGCGTAAGCCAGAGTTACACTGGTGAGACAGTGCAGTTTGTTATCATTTCCCTTGACATGAGCAACAGGGTAAATGCTTGGAGGGGGCCAACTTTGTTGGATTCTCTGCTTAATTCTTAAACACGAGTGTCTTTTTTCTAAAGAGACCTTGATTATTGGTGGAGGCTGAAGCTGAGAGGAAGCAAATGGAGAAACTGAGTGGGGAAGCATCAGGCCTGCCTGTTTTCCTGTTACCAAGAAAATCCATCATAGCAACTTGAGGAAAGCCTGGTAAAACACTGAAAATGGAAGAAGCACCTGAGCTAACTGACTGCTTCAGATGACCAGTTACCAAGGCTCTTATTTTGGTCAAAGGGAGCCATTATAGCAAGGTCCTATCAGATATGATAGAAAAAGAAAACTTTCTGTGGGCTTTTGGAACCATCCGGTGGAAGTGAACACAGAGCTACATCCCTTCTCCAGAACTCTGTAAGATGTTTTGACAAACCTATATCCCAACCTCACTCTATTCAGTTTTAGTGGTGTTTAGAGTAGCTGCTGTAGAACCACATTCAATTGCTCTAAGACCCCAAGGATTTTATCCTTATGAATTCCATATAAACTTTTCTGTAAGGCAAAGGGATCTCTGCAGCCGTGTTTCCCACCTGCCAGCTGCCATCGGCTCAGCATAGATCTGGCTATGCCAGGGAAGGAGTGCAGAAGCTGCTGCTTGTCCAGAGGGGAGACAGCATCAGATCTAGCATCTGCTTTACATTCCTGTCTTCTCAAGGGACACTTCTCAAGGCAAAGGCTACAGCTATCAAGCAGTATCTCTTGGAAGCTAGAAAAACAGGGAGAACCTCATGTTTCCACTTCAGAGGATTCTCTACTGTTTTGTCTGCTTTGGATGGTCTGCACAGAACCACATTTGCCTCTTCCCCAGAGCTGGATCAAGCTCAGCTCAGCCACAGCACAGAACTGGGGCTATGGAGCCCAAAGTACTGAGGTGATTTTTTTTTCTTCAGAAATCTATAGAATTTAAGTTTTCTTTCTGAAAAAAAATGATCCTCTTCTGGTTGTGAATTTAACCTTTACAAGTTAAACCCAGGCATTGGCCTCCTGTTGAGAATGGAGCCAGACAGTGAAATAACAGCTCAGAGAGAGAACGTCTACTCTCTAGCATAACTGAAATATTAAATGATTATGTTCAAAAATGAAATATCTTTGCAAATTTTCCGCATTTTTGTGGACAGTGGTTCCAGCAAGGTTAAGCAATTGCCCTGAGCTTTGGGTATTGGCCATACCTGGTGTGCCTGGGAGATTTATTGATTTGAATGGATGTTCCATAAGACGCCTGCTTCCGTGACACAGAAATGTTCCAGCCTCACTGAGAGCTGTTAAACAGCAGCAAGAGATGACAAATTCTAGTTTGGGTTTGCGGGCCCATGCCAACTAGATTGAAAAGTGAGGAGTCCAAGGTGTTCTAGGGAGCTATAGTAAAAATGAGACAGATGGGCAGGGGCATTAGGCTAAGAAAAGAAGTGCAGATCTGAAGAGGGAGTGTTTGTTAATAGCCGCATTAGAGACAGTGATGGCAAGGCTAGGAAGAGATTGAGAGGAGTAGGTCGAGTGTGTGACCCTGGAGTGGATGGGCGAGTTGATTGACTGCGAGACACCTATAGCAGTGGTTCCCAAACTTGTTCCGCCGCTTGTGCAGGGAAAGCCCCTGCCGGGCGGGCCAGGCCAATTTGTTTACCTGCCTGGTCCGCAGGTTTGGCCGATTGTGGCTCCCAGTGGCCGCGGTTCGCTGCTCCAGGCCAATGGAAGCTGCTGGAAGCGGCAGCCAGTACGTCCCTCGGCCTGCGCCGCTTCCCGCAGCTCCCATTGGCCTGGAGCGGCGAACCGCGGCCACTGGGAGCCGTGATCGGCCGAACCTGCGGACGCGGCAGGTAAACAAACCGGCCCGGCCCACCAGGGGCTTTCCCTGCACAAGCGGCGGAACAAGTTTGGGAACCACTGTGCTAGAGTGTCCAAGATGGAAAGGAAGTTCAAGGAAAGGTGACTGCAGGGCTTATCGCTGTGGGTTGTTGAGAGCCCAGGGGACAGGATGTGATGAGAGGAGCACAGTGGTGATGGACCCTGAAAATCCTCAAGGAAATAATTATGATTATAGGCGAAAGCAGCCTATAGATAGGGTGACCAGATGTCCCAATTTTATAGGGACAGTCCTGATTTTTGGGTCTTTTTCTTATATAGGCTCTTATTACCCCCAACACCGTCCTGATTTTTCACATTTGCTGTCTGATCACCCTACCTATAGATTAGTTTAAGTTGGATGTTGATGACTAAGGGATGGTTTTGTGATGTACATAAATGGGAATTAGGATAAGGCCACCATTATAAGCATTCATATGAATTTGTGACCTACTCGGAATCTGAATACAAGTCTTGAGTGGGAAAAAACCTAGTGCACTACCCTCCTCAAACATGGAGCTCCAGTTATTTTCTTTTTACATTATGGGCTTGTCTACATGAACATTTAGATCACAGCAGGCTGGGGAGTGAACCTATCCTGCACGAGCCTGTCACACACTATATGCACATGGACCCTGCTGACATGCACTGACAGTTCGTTATTGCACTTTGATCTACTCTGCTTTGAAGTGGGAGTGGACTAAAGTGCACCAATAAACTGTTAGTGTGCATCAGGAGTGTCCACAAGGACACAGACCATGGCAGGCTAGGACAGGTTAGATTCACACCCCAGCTTGCCACGAGCTAAATGTTTGTGTAGACATGCTCCATAATATATACTCAGAGTGCAGAACGTGGGGGCCCGCCAGGATTCTAAAAATTAATACTCGCCACTCCAGGCTTGTATTAAACTCCGAAGGTTTCAGCTCTTCTCTGACCTTGGCTTGGTAAACGCTGCCACCACCCAAATGCAAAAAAACCCAAAACCTTGAACCCAGGAAGGAGCATTTGGGAGTTCTTCCCTATGGGGTACCTTCAAGCCCTTTCACTCCCCCGCTCCCTGTGGGGAAGAGCTGAGAAAGAAAACAAAGGAAATTCGCTGTTGCCACCAGCTAATCAATCAGCATATGCACAGATGTCTTAGGACACCAAAAATCCAATCCTGTTCTTAAAAAAGGTAAATTGTATTAAAAACAAAAAGGAAGAAAATACATCTGGAACTTAGGCTTTTGCTCGATTTTAAAAGAGCAATTCCAAAAATTAAGCACCCAAAATAGCTTTCTTGGGGGTTCATCTTAAAGGTTACAAGCAAACAAAAGCATCTGGGGTTAGCACAGAGGAGATCCACAAGCCTTAAAAAAATAAACCTGATCGCATCTAGCTGAACATTTTGATCTACTTACACATCTGGTGTTCAGATAAGTAGTTTTAGGTATGATCTGATGATTTATGATCATACCTGGCTTAAAGCTGCTTACAGCATTGTTTCTCTGTCCCTCCAGCCCAGAGAGAACAACGAAGAGACAAAGGGAAAGCTTTTTTCCCATTTTAAAAAGTTCTAGCTTTCCCATTGGCTCTTTTGGTCAGGTGCCCACTCTCTTTCCTTTATCTGGGGACTTTTTAACCCTTTACAGGTAAAGCAAGCAGCCACCAAAAGGGACTTTATAGCTAACTGGCTGGCTGGGTGTTCCAAAAAGGGAGCTTCCCTGACCCACACACACTTTATTTATCACACTTACATATCTAATTTAGGCTCTCAAGTGAAATTCCACACATTGTGCTAACTGGACTAAAAGGGGCATAGCACTATGAGCACAAGCTGGACCACACTTCTAGCAACACTGGAGGAAACCACTGCCAGGGATTGGGTTACCAGTTATGTGGTTGATTGTGTCTCCATGGGGAGCATATAAAACAAAATTGGACATAAAGGCAACAGTTGCTGCTTTCAAACATAGCTTTTTAATATCCCCATGCTTGTTGCAAATCACATACATGTGTTTGCAGCAAAACTGAACCACTGCATTTACATCCAGGCTATGGCATCACGAAGGGAATACTGAGCTTAGAGATTCTATTGTTCTGTTTCATTTTGTGCGGAGATGATACTGTGCTTACACATTTTGTTGAGGAGTTTAGGTGAATATTTATGGTAAGCAAAGTCATCATGACTCCCTCACGTGCTTTGTACTTTCTAGTAAAGCATCACTTTGTGAAATATCTTTGAAGGTAATTAATGTCATATTAACTTTACAACTAAAGATTCATTCTTATCGGATATGTCCCTAGGGATAACAAATTCACTACAGTGCAATATTTGTAAATAGGATGATGGTTGTCTAGGACAGCCAGAACTGCTAATACAAATCTGATAAAGTCACACAATATTTTGCAGTTGGAAAACATGAAGCGTCACATTCTTTGCTGTGTCTAGTTTTAGCTGGGCACAGGAAAGGGGGTGCTTTCAGAAAACTGGTTATGACTCCCTGATTCTCTGACATGCCACATTTTAGAGCAGCCTATGGGCTTCTCTAACATATGTAAACTGGCTATGGTTCCCTAACGATCAAACAGTAGCTGGGTACTGCCAGAGCTACTTTGTGCTCTAGCCACTATCCCTCCTCATTTCAGCGTGCCCCTTGTGCCAAGGACTGTGGGGAAGGAGACATAGGAGCTAATTCTGCTGGCTCTTTGCCTGCTGGGGACTCCCCTTTGTCAGAAGTATTCCTCAGATGGGGAGTTATGTGAAGTTTCCGCTCCCAAGTGGCACTAAGGCCCTAGGGGTATTGGTAAACTAATTAATCCTCACAAAACCCCTGTGAGGTAGGTGTTTCCCCATTTGTAAAATAGGGATCCTTGAATCACAGAAAATTTAATTAGATTTTCAAAAGTGCTGAGCACTTACAGCTCCCCTAGTTGCTGGCACTCATGGCTTTTGAAAATGTGGTCGTATGTGTCTTGCCCACAGTGATGCAGTGAGTCAATCCCCTCTTGGAATCATTAATATTTATTATAGGCAGACAGGCAGTGATGGCTGTGGATAAGGTTGCCTAACACTTTCCATTATAAGACTCTGTTTTTTAACAGCCAAAGTTTAACCATTTAGGCTAAAATTATCTATATGTTGCCTTAAGTGTGTATTGTACTTTATAAAATCATGGAATATCTGGATTGGAAGGGACCTCAGGAGGTCATCTAGTCCAACCCCCTTATTCTATCCACCCTGCATACAAGTTAAGGGGTTAGACTAAAAGCAGAATGAATAATTTTCTTTAAATTGAACACTCAGCTTTCTGGCTAATTCACAGCTTTTTTCTAACAGTGAAGAACAGATGAGTCTTGGCTGTTCATTTTTTGTTGTTTAAATAAATTAAAAAACCTCAAACATTGCTAACAGTAAATAAAAGATTAGTTAACAGAAGGAGAAAAATCCTTAACCTAGTTTAGAATTGCATATTCAAAGAACCAGGTAAATGTATTCCTGTGACCAGTTCTTTTATTATAGTCGTACCCAGTGGACAGACATTTTAAAAAGTCCATCATAATTATCTTTTGTGAGGTTAAAGCATATTTTTACACCAATGTAATTTGCATTAATTTTGTTTAAAACGCATTCAGCTACTCTAAGAACTCAGTAGTACTCTAGATTTTAAAAAGGTACTTCTACAGTTTTCTTCTAACCTTCTCCATCAAGAACTATTCTAAGCATCCAGTCAATGGATTTAACACACTACTACCAAGCTGTTCCTCTACCAAAATGCCATAAGATAAATTTCAATAATAAAGATAAATAGAAAAAGTCAATAGACATGTTGCTATATTTTACAATGTTTGTGTGTAAAGTAAGACAGCTCCTTGCTTGGCTGAATTTGCAAACTAAAATAATTTGGTTTAGAAATTAGGAATTTCTGACTCTTAGTCCTGTGCTCAGCATACCCAGCTATGCATCCCTCGATTAAATTTACTAGCTGATAAATTGAATATTCTCTTCAGGAGCCCTAAAAGCAGAACGTTTCTGGTGTGTGCACACTCACGCTCACCACCAGAATTAGCTACTGCAATATGTGCAAGTTAATGTGTCTTCCAGCATAGGAGTGTAAATGAGCCATTTGAATTACCTTCCCCTCTGTGTTTAGGATTCAGTCAGTTACCTGGATACTTTTGCTGTCACAACCAGCAGATAATTGTATCGAAGTATGCTGTTAAATGAAACCTATTTAGATTAATCAGGATTTAGTTTAGTGGATTATAAGGATGGATTTAGATTTGAACTGAAGAAGTATTAGCATGATCCAAAACCAACAACTACACCAGAACGAGTAAGTATTTCAGCCACCACGGTAAAGGCCAGGGCCAGGAGACAGTTGCTGAGCCGGGGCCTGTATAAGTTATGGCATTTGCTGGGCAGATAAATCTAGCAGTGAAGAAGAAATTATGCCTGCCTGTCCATCTTTGTTTATGTTCAGAAAATATTTGGCCCCTGGATTCTTGTTTACACAAACTCTGGAGCAGGACAGGGGAGCCCTAAAGGAGCGGTTCTGAAATCACAGACCCTTAATTGTTTCGTAAAATGGTGCCTCATCCTTTCCATGCAGCCCCTCTGTTCCATGGCACCCACTTGAGGCAGTGATGGGCTGTAGGGAAGGCAGCACCCAGAGGAGCAAAAAGGGAGCCTGAACCAGACCCATAGAGCCAATGTGCAGGGGGAGGGATAGCTCAGGGGTTTGAGCATTGGCCTCTTAACCCCAGGGTTGTGAGTTCAATCCTTGAGGGGGCCATTTAGGGATCTGGGGCAAAAATTGGGGACTGGTCCCGCTTTGAGCAGGGGGCTGGACTATATGACCTCCTGAGGTCCCTTCCAACCCTAATTATGATTCTGTTGGTGAGAGAGGCAAGCTTTTGAGCTGACCTTATTTAAGATTTACATTTGTCCTATATGCCTCAGCTCTATAGGCTTCCATGACTTCCACAAAATGAGGGCCAGAGCCTGCTTCTACTGAAGTCAGTGACAAAACTTCCAGTTTTCTTTAATAGATGCGCAGTAGGGACCTGAGATTTAAAATGAGGCTAGACTGCACAGGTCCACTGTTTGCAGCAGGGTTACGGTGCTTTAGGTTACAATTTGTTTCTTTATTTAAACAGCAGAGAAATTCCAATACCAACACCTGCTGTTGCCTTGACACGTCATAGATAGTTGACTTGCATGTTTGAGTTTGTTTTCCTGTAGTGCTTGCTTCCTAAAAATATACATTCAGATACATCTTCTACATCATTAACATGATATCATTCTGCACTTCAACTCAGGCAAAGTCAGATCATGAGTCTGAGTCTCTTCCCACTCCTATTCAGTGAAGTCATTCCATTTTTAACAGCATCAGTGAGAGGAGAATCAGGCCCAGAGCCTTGAGGTTATATAGGTATTTTAGCACTCTGTCAACCCACCCACTTTTTTCTTCCAGTATTCTCTAAAGATTAATAATGTAATACCCCAAAATGAAGGAGAAGCAGTTTAAACCAGGGGTGTGGTGTGCCAACCACAAAATTCTAGTTGGAAAAATACTTTGACAGGTGAGTAAAATATATTTTCCCCTAGTTATTACCAATCGTCATGACAAAAGATGGGTGAGTTACATTTTTTACAGAGACTGGTACATTTGTATTGCAATTTTACCATTGCACCTTAAGTCCTGTCTATGCTATCAGATGAACTGGGTCAGGAGACCAAATTACAGCATGCTTGTCGCCAGCATGGTTCCATCTTGTAGTGTACATGGGACCTAAGTGTGCCCTGTAAATCATGCTAAAGGCTGGGAATTTAACGTGATTCAGGGGCATCATGAAAACACACTGAAAGATGAAACTGTGCTGGGGACAACCAGAGACAGAATGGATGAGTTAATATCTTTTATTGGACAAGCTTCAGTTGGAGAGAGAGAGAGAGAGACAAGCTTTTGAGCTTACACAGAGCTCTTCTTCAGGTCTAATATCCTGGGCCCAACATGGCTATAACAACACTGCATACATGTTTCATCCAGCTTATTTTATAGTGTAGCTGGGACCTTTGAATAACTAAAACAAAAAATTGGCTAATGTGAAAGGTTGAGGCTTTCCAGAGCTGTCCAAAAACATATCCTAACTGCTGCATTCTTGATGCTTATACAGCTTTTCATAACTGTTTATTGTTCTGGGAAATGAGAAAGGACTGTTTACACAGTAGCTACAGTAACATGTGGCACAAAGCTGCTAACTCTGTGATGAAGAATGTTTTCATTAGGAAACCATGGGATAGTTCTCCCATCCCTAATCTAAATTTTCAGATCATGCTCCTTGTCATGATGCCTGAAAGTGGGGGATTTATATGGAAAACTCCTAGGAAACAGCTGTGTAAAAGTTCCAGCAAACTTTATTCATGTGACAATTTGCATTATTTGGCACGCTAGAGAATATTTTGTTTTGAGCTCTTGTGTTAGAATGAACCCCAAAACACCAAGCTCTGATTGGTTTGGAGTCAAAACCATACCACCCAGCATAGTTCCATCCAAACCTTAACTTGCCCCGATTTGCTCAAAACTCAGTTTAGGTTCAACTTTTCAGAAAACCTGGCACATGGTTTGTGATATTATCAAAACCCCAAACTGGTTTCTTTTGGGGGGATGTGTTACAGGATGACTCCTCCTGGAGCAGCCTCTTGTGGAAGTCGGTGGCAGAACAGGTGAATCTACCTCAGTTTCCCTCCTTCACAGTCCCCAGTAACTCCATGCAAGCTCTCTCGCCTCAGAAATTCCCCTCCTTTGGGCCAGTTTATTTCACTAACAAAAACCCCAAATCAGACTCTATTTATCACACTCAATGCCTATAGTTCTTGAAGTCCCATGACAGCTAGTCCCTTGATGTCCGCATGCCACATGCTGGTGTCTTGTGCCACATCTGAGCTCCTCTTTGGTCCTCTTCTGTCCTTCTGCCAGGACAGCCACCCCAACCCAAGTGAAACCCTGCTCTTCCCAGCTGGAACCTCCACCCCTCTCTGCTGATAGTGCCTCCTTCCCAGGAGAACATCCATTACTCCCCTCCCGTTCCATTAACCTTTTGTCTCAGATGGGCCAACAGGCAGTCCTGTCCACTGCTCCCATGGCTCCACCTGGCTCCAGCATGGAGACATCAGCAGGTAAGCCCTTCACTGCTCCCGCTGCCTTCAGCCATCTGCTTTGGCTTCAAAGTCAGCAGGCAACTCTCTCAGCTGCCTTCTGCCCTCACCAGCTATCAGGCCCTGGCTCTCTGGCTTGGGGAGGTCAACCGTCAATCCCTCTTATTTTTCTCCTGCCTTCCCCCACACCTACAACTTCTTTCGGGACTGCCTACAGTCTCCTGGTCTCTGGCAGCTCTCACATACTGATCTCTCCGCTCAACGGCTCATGTGCCCTCTTGTAAGACCAATTGGGGTCAGTTTGCTAGTCCAGGACACTGGCCTTTTTTCTCTTAAAGGGCCAGTGTCACCCTGTGACTGGAAGTTATGGTGAGATTTCAAAATCAGGCTTAATATGGGAAGCTAACTTCAACTTTGGTCTCATAATGTAGTTGTAAATGGGGAATTGTCATCGACCAGGTGCGTTTCTAGTGGGGGTTCCACGGGAATGTGTTCTTGGCACTATGCTATTTAACATTATTATCAATGACCTGAAGAAAACATAAAATCACCACTGATAAAATTTGCAGATGACACAAAAATTGGGAGAGTGGTAAATCACGACAAGAACAGATCACTAATTCAGAACAATTTGGATCGCTTGCTAAACTGGGTGCAAGCAAACAATATGTGTTTTAATACAGCTAAATGTAAACATATATAACTAAGAACCAAGAAGGTAGGCCATACTTACAGGATGAGGGACTCTATCCTGGGAAGCAGTGACTCTGAAAAAGATTTGCGGGGGTGGATAATCAGCTGAACAGGAGCTCCCAGTGTGACTCTGTGGCCAAAAGAGCTTATGTAATCCTGGGATGCATAAACAGGACAATCTCGAGTAGGAGTAGAGAGGTTATTTTACTTCTGTATTTGGCAACTGCTACTTGAATATTGTGCCCAGTTCTGGTGCCCACAACTCAAGAAGGATGTTGATTAATTGGAAGCGGTTAAGGGACTAGCCACAAGAATGATTAAAGGATTAGAAAACATGCGATAGACTCACGGAACTCCATCTATTTAGTTTAACAAAGAGAAGACTAAGGGGTGACTTGATTACAGTCTATAAGTACCTACATGGGGAACAAATATTGAATAATGTGCTTTTTAATTTAGCAGAGAAAGGTATAACACAGGAATTGGCAACCTTTGGCACGCAGCCCATCAGGGAAAGCCACTGGTGGGCCGGGCCGGTTTGTTTACCTGCAGCGTCCGCAGGTTCAGCCAATCGCAGCTCCCACCGGCCTGACGGGCCGCGTGCCAAAGGTTGCCGATCCCTGGTATAACATGATCCATTGGCTGGAAGTTGAAGCTAGACCAATTCAGATTAGAACTGGGGCATACATTTTTAATGGTGAGAGTAATTAATCTTCAGAACAATTTACTCAGGGTGTGGTAGATTTTCCATCACTGACAATTTTAAAATCAAGATCGGATGTTTTTTTCCTAAAAGCTCTGCATTAGGAACTATTTGGGGGAAGTTCTATGGCCTGTGATGTGCAGGAGGTCAGACTAGATGATCACAATGGTCTCTTCTGGCCTTGAAATCTATGAACTCTGGGGCAACTGTCCTGTCAGCACAGTGGTGTAGGTATATTGCATTGGTAACGGGATGGACTGTAGTGCTCGGCCTGCCCTGAGAACTGCATGGGCAGATCCCGGCACCTGTACACAGCCCCTACTGAAATCAACGAGGCTCTGAACAGGCTCAGGGCTTTGCCCACATAGTTCTCAGCACATAACTGAGGCCTATCTAATGTTTTCCATCTCTAATATCTGTGATTATACAATAGGTCTTTAGTTCCCTAAATGCATGATAGTTCTTTAAACTGATGAAACAACTTCATTAGAAAGGAGGGATGATCCAGAGGTTAGGGAGCTAGCTGGGATTTGGTTCAGCTCAATTCAGTTCTGGCACAGACTTACTGTGTGACCTTGAGCAAGTCACGTAGGGCTTGTTTATACAGAGAATTGTTAGTATGTGGCAAGCTGAGATATAAATCTACAGTGCACCGTGTACTAGCCTGCTGCAGACTAACTGTCCATGCCGATCCTAACTCCTTATCATAGAGTGCTTAGAGCTGCTGTGCACTATGGACTTCTAGTGCATGAGAGTGGGGGCCCCAGGGCCAGTTAGTGTACAGCAGGCTAGTGCGCTGTAGATTTACACCCCAGCTGCTGCATACTAACTCGCCATATAGACAGGACCTTGATCTCAGTTTCCCATTTGTAAAGTGGGGCTAATAGTAGTTTCCTAGCTGACAGAGGTGTAATGAAAGTAAATATATTATAGACTGTGAGGTGCTCAGATTCTATGGCAATGGGGCTATATACCCTACCTAGATTACTTAAAGGAACTGAGATTCTGTTATATACATAGACTAATAGAAACTTCCTAAGTGTCTTTATTAAGCCCTAAGCTCTCATGTGATAAATAAAACTTACTTGAAAATGAGGCTTTTTTATTGTTCAGATATTTATAATAAAATACTAATAGTTAAGCAGTGTAATATCCGGAGGATTCCAAAGCACTTAACACAGATGGGTAAGTATATATAAATCTCAGCTGTCTCCAAATTAAACAGAACAAAGGGATGGGGGTTGCTAAGAGCAAGGCAGCTCCTTTCCATTCCAGGTCTTGTGCGACTGTAATTACGCTGCCTTAAAAGGCTGGATGCACTGAGGTGTTGTGGTTCTTATCTCCTGTAGATGGCTGGTTCTTTGGAGATAGTGTATTTATAGCTCATCTAGCTAACAAAGGCCTGACTGTCTAATTACTAAATACATAGTTTGGGTAATCCAATGCAGCAATAAGCCGCTGCACTAGTTCCTGTACTCATTCTCAGACTAGACAGCAGAAGCATCACCAGGCTGCAGCAAGGTAAGAGCAAATAACAGTTTCTTTACTGTCCTTCCTCCTCGCCCCCAGAGGGGAAGTAGATTGTCAGCATTCTATGTATAGATGGTGAGCTAGATGCTTCCCTCTTACAGGGAGTGGATATTGAATAGCTTGTTTATTTCTTGCTGTCTAACAAAGTACATGTACCATTTTCATTTCTCTAAGTTGTCAGCCTGCTGGTGGGAGCCAGGTGCTAAATAACCATTGCTCTTTACATTTCAGCACTAATAATATAGTGTCATGTTTTCATGTTGTGAAAGATACACCCATCTGTAAGTATAGCCACTTTCCTTCACTGGAATAGGAAACTGAATGACTTTAGGCAGAAAGCTCTTGATACATTTTTCTCTGTCAGCACCTTCTCCTTTACTGATGAATATTTGGAAACTGGATGCAAAATCCAAAGAAGGACCATATTGCTGTTCAGCTTTTTCTCTTTGACACCATTTCCTAATGGCCTGGGGCAAATTACAGATGATGCTGATTACATGTTTAAACAATTACTTATGGATTATGGCAACTGTGCAAAAGAAGAAATTGAAAAGCACTGCTGTGTTACTCAAGTGTCAAGCAGGAATTCTTCATAACTAACGTGTGAAATAGCATTAGCAATACCTGCCAAACTTCAATTATCAGTTTAATGTTACATTAAATTATCGTTATCCTGATCTCTTGAGAGTGCTAATTTTCAAGTGAAGTCTATACAAGGAAACCTCTTTGGAAAAATAAGATTGTTTGCATATGTGTATAGAAGATTGTGTGTATTTTCATTTACATACGCACAGTTTTATATAGAATAATGCTTTTATTGAGAGGACCTTTCAACCAAGGATCTCAAAGTGCTTTACATGGACAAGTAAGAATTATTGCCCAGACTGTACATCTAGGGATAAAAGCCAACACTTACAGGTTTTGTGCCCCAAGGTTATTTACCATACTATTATTGAGGGATTGAAATTAATGTAGGCTGATTTTCAAAGTTCCAAGCTCCCAGGTGTTTCATCAGCATTGTAAATTCTCAGCACTTCTGGAGATCAGGACACTTAGGGCCTGATCCAAAGCCCACTGAAGTCCATAGCAATATTTCAGTTGACTTCCTGCATGTTTTTTCCAACAAAAACTAAATCAACATAATCCTACAGTAAACATCCCAGTAACCAAGTTACAATACAGTATTCATACTAAAGAACAGCCCCACTTCCATCAAAATAGTGTCTTGCTCTGGTCTTCAAATCCCCAGTTCCCGGGTCTAACCTCTAGGCAGAAACAGAGAGAAATAAAACAATCATTCTTGCTAGGCAATTATTGTTAATATGTCATCAGCTTTGCATATTGACCCTTTCTTGGGATTTTTATTCACCCTTAACAAGCAACAAGTGAAAGGATCCACAATGAAGAATTGGAAGTTTAATTTTACAGATGCTTTCTATAAGTGTCTGGCCCAAAGATGAGTTTACATTTTATGTTACTTTGAAAAAAATGCCAGTGTGATGCAGGGATATTTTAAAAGGGAATTTAGTGCTTTTCATTGCATTTGATTTTAAAAGTGAAATTTGTATATACAGAGAGAGAAAAAGAGAAACCAAAAATTAATCAATTTAAAAAGCAGCCTTAACAATAATTCTTTGTTAATAACTAGCATTTGAAAAATATGATTAATGGATGAATAACTTTGTTTTTCCCTTCCAAATATCCAACTAATCCGAACAAGGCAAACTTTTGACAGTAGCTGGCAAAAGGTGTGGTGAGAGTAAATCCATTAAAACAGTTGTTCAATATAGAAACTCTAAAGGACTGTTTTATAAGGAAAAAAAAATAAACAGAGACCATAGTTTGGGTGAAATCCTGGTCCCATTGAAATCATGGGGAATTTTGCCCAAATCTCCCATTGATTTCAATAAGACCAGAATTTCACCCTTTTCCTTTTATTTTAAATGGCACTGAGCTTGCATAGGTGTGTAACAGTACAAAGTGTTAATATTTTTCTCTACTGTTCTTCCTTCTTTTTAGCTAAATGAAAAAAGTCTGATCAGACCATAGGAAGTTAGTAGTATCTGAACTGCCTCAGACAGTTGTTTTTACGTTAGACTAATTATTACTGGCTGTAATACTTTATCTTTATCTTTGTATCCTGGTGAGTTCAGTTTGACGATGATAAATCTAGGGCGATTTCAACAATGTCATTTCATCATACAAGACTGATTAGTTTTAGGAAGTTTGGCTGCATATTATACATAGTCCCTACTTTTTAAAAAAAGTGTGACCAACTTTACATATTTTCTATAGACTATTTCTCTACACAAACATAGAAGGAACAAAAGTTAAATGATATATATTTTAAAGGAACACTGTGAATTTTTAAAAAACAAATAAAAATACAAACCAAATTTCTGTTGGAAATTGATTGGCTGATTACGATTACAATTATTACCTCAGATTACTACAACTGAAAGTGATTAGAAGAAAAAGTATTTTCCCTCTATTTTTCAGTTTGTTTACTTTGTGCCTTTGACAGCATTTTAAGTGTAATTCTCTGTGTTGTTCTTTCATATGGCAACAGGGGAGAGTAAAGGATTTCTAAAAAATAGGAAAATATGATTTTCCAAACCACATTGTCACGTGCGTACAAGCGGAGCAGAGGTAAATTCTGAAACTACTTCTAACATTTAAAATATATATATTCAAGTTAGAACTTTCCCTTTAAAACTGATACTGAATTCTAACTACTGAATTTTAACTTTTTTTTTAATTTAAATTTGCTCACCTTCCCTTGTAGGAAACTAGGATTTCAGTGTAACGTAGATGGCATGCTTCTGATTGGCAGTTTGCAGCTAACAAAACAAAGTCAAACTCCTCCACAGGACTGTAGCAAAAATCAGATGTATCTCATTTGACTTCCTACATTACTAATGGATAAGGCTACAATTCTGGACATTTTTAGTAAATTTCATAGCAAAGGTGCAGGAAAAAATAGATAAGTCCCAGAAAGGTCACCAAATATTTCCCACCTTGCTTGCACTTGTTGTTGACATTTTTTCACCGCAGTTTCACTCCAGTGGTCAGAAGATGCTGAAAGATTGGGGTGTGTGTGTGTGTTGAGAGCCTGAGTCTGGATCCCCTCTCCGTGCATTGCAACATGGCACACATGGTCACAGCACCACTTAGGTTTGGCCTATCTACTCCCTGTAGGTGGGGGGGCAGATGGGCCAAATCTGTGTGGCACTGCAATCCCATTTGCCAGTTTGCAATGCCACTTTGTTTCACAGACTTTATTCAATTCGCGATTTCCATGACCTGTGTGACAAAATAGTAGCCCTACTAATTAATATCACCACCCAGTAACCCACTATTCCGCCATTTATCTAACCCTGAGGACTTTAACTCCGAAAGTACAAAGGACATTATCACAATGCAGTCCTATCTATCTGTTTCCACTGGTGCTGTGGCAAGATGGGGAAACAAAGGGGCACAAGACTCACCTTCTGAAATAACTGTTAGCTCTAGGAGCTGAGAAGGGTTTGGAGGCTGTGTAGGGCCCAATAAGGGACAACAGGAAAGCCCGAGTGAAGTTCTGTTGTCTGGCACTAATGGTGCAGAACAAAGTTAGAGAGAGAAAGGCAGTAGCAAACAGCTGCAAGCTGCAGGGAGGGGCCGCTGAGGGTAAGAGGGAGGGGCGTGACTCAAACTGTGTGTGTGGGGTGAACCTTTAAATTGCACTCCCCACCCCCATCAGCACGTACCAGTCGTCTCTGCCTGTGAGATAGAGAAGTATTATTATCTCCATTTCACAAATAGGGAATGGAGAGAGACTACGTGACTTGCCCAAGGTCACACAGGACGACTGTAGCAGAGCAGGGAATTAAATCCAGCTCTTCTATGTCCCAGGCTAGTACTAGTCACTCCTCCATCCTTCTACTTTTGTGAACCAGGATGCTTTCCTGAATCCTGAGGATGAGGACAGCAAGTGTCCTCCCAAGGAACATATTGCAAAACTGATGCAATATGGAGTCATTGTAATAACACAGATGTGACCCACTTCCCTCTCATTGTTCCCTTTTGTCTTCTTTCGCTTTGTAATTATTCTGTGTTGGTTTTTTTTGGTGAGGTGAACTGGGCCTTTCTTATTGCTCTAGCTCCACTTCCTAATGCTGTTTTCAACTCTTCAAGGCAGGTTCCAATCTGCGGATCTGGGAGTGCAGAAATGAGCAGGTTGTGTCAATAGAAGGCGGTGTTGGTGGGAGAAACACTTTTAGTCATGAATTCTTCCTTCTCAGCTGGAGAAAAATTGTAGTTGCAATAGGAAGCAATACTCTACAGAAACAATTACACCTTATAAGTGAAAAGGAAGTGAAACACAGAGAATAGATTCAAGAGAGAGGGTGCCGGAGGCTGGCTTTCCTGTTACGCTTAGGACCCTGTTAGCAATTGTCTGTGTTTGAAGGTCTGGCAATGGAATACAAAGCCCCTAACATCTAAATCACCTCAGGTTTGTATCCAGCCCAGATCAGTAGTGACTAAAAGCCATATCTGATGGTCAACTCAGTCCAGTTCCTACTGGGCTGGTGTGCATCTCATAACAACCACCGTCAAAAACTGGCAACCTTGTTGGCCATCTCAACAGAGGCAAAGGACTGAACAGGCAGAGAGCCTGGACTACTTTATCCTGCTACAGGTGATCCTTCCAGTTCAGGGATCTGGTGGTAGCAGTCTTTGGGGTTGGCAATCTAGTACTGAATTTTCTTTGTTTCATGCACTATGTGATTCTGTAGAAATTTACCTCAGGGTGTTCTTCATAATTTTCCATTTCCAAAAACCAAAAAATCATAAAACTATATTTGTGCACTAATCACCAGCCAGACTTCATTATTTGAGCAGAAATAATTTTAAAATTAGCCAAATAGAAAATAACGTTTTAAACCATCGAGTGTAAATATATATATCTAAAATGTTATTTTCCATTTGGCTAATTTTAAAATATAATAGATATAGACAATCGCCTCATAAGAACAGACACATTTATTTTAAACTTGTAAGAGCAATGTACTTTTGGGCCAAGACGTCTAGAATAAGTTTCAGGCCTCTGCACGTTTATACCAAGTTATATATTTTTGCAAAAATGAATCTGTGATGGAAGTGTTAATAGGTTTTCTAAACAGACAATCTGAATGGGATTTTGCCTGATCACTGGTGCTATCATGGCTTGATGCCATGAACTGGAACTACAATATGTTTTAAGGAACCACTTTTCAAATATATCAAAGGAGCTCCAGTGACAATGGCTGTTGACCACCTAGAACATAGGATTCTGTCATTTTACACTTTTTTTTAACTTCCTTTCTTTGTTTGCTAAAGTAGTAATGATTTTAAAATTTAAACATTAAAAAGAAACCATTTTCCTGGTAAAGGTAGGATGTGGTTTCTGATCTTTTAAAACATGTTGCAGTCAGCTTTGCCCTCACAAAACACCTCTGTTCCTTTGCATTCCCGTGCTCAGTCTTAACTCTTCCCCACTGCACCCAGGCTGAAAATCCAGTTCTCTTCCAAAAAGAGACTGTAAAAGTGGCCTGGCAGAGTTCCACATTTATCACTTCTCAGTGATTTCTATACTAAGCATGCTCAGTTTACTCAGATAATGATGGATTTACTGGCAGCCTTGCAAGGTCAACCTGGGACCTGAATGTCAAGCTGCTTTTTTTCTAGCTCAGGGATCACCACCAGGAATAGAGTATCTCTTCAATTATTTGTGCAACCATGTTATCATCAGATTCTGCCCTCAATCTTCTACAGGGTTATAAATGTGTAATGAGAGCAGACTTTGTCTCTGCAGATAGCACTTTGTTAACTAAGTCTGGTAACAAGGTACTCAAAGGAGAAAAAAAAAACAGCCAAAATGATATTCTAACATGAGAGACCTTGGAGTTCCTAACTGGGACACAGCCCGAGGCCCTCCATTTTTAATCAGTCCTCACTCAGGCAAAACTCCCACTGATTTTGGTAAGACTTTTGCTAGAGAAAGGACTTCAAGATTTGTCCCACTAGCATTACTGAGCTTTGTGATAATAAAATTCAGGTTTAGTAAGATGTCACAACTGTAAATAAAACCATCACGTTTTTGTAGTGTAAAGGAATATAATGAGGAAATCACATCACTATCTATGAATATTGCAAACACAAATCTACCAGGACTAGCAATAGCTGTGTCAATACAGTAACATACAGCTTTACACTGTAAAGAGGAACTAGATTTATTACTGCAGTTTCACCTTACAGTATAGACAAAATCCTGTTATTGTCATATGTGACAAAGTGGGAAATAGCTGTACTATTTTAATGGATATGGTGAATATCTGTGTGTTTGTTTATGATGGGTTACTTGCTATGGAAATGGATCAAAGGGATTGGTAGAGGAACCAAGCAAGGAAAGTAAAACAATGACACAGATGAGAGTCCTTGAGGAAAAAATAGGGAAGCTGTTAATTGGGAAATACTTCCTACCTGGCCCCATTCAGGTTAGAACAGTTTAGTATATTAAACTATTACAGGACCCCAGCCTACAGGGTTTGAATGAGTTGAGAGAAGCTGCTCAGGGAGCATCGGTGAGTACTGATAGGGATACAAGAGACCCTCTGTCAATCCGAGTGTATGTCTACACAGCAACTAGACACCTGTGACTGGACACCCGTGGCTGGCCCGTGCCAGCTGACTCAGGCTTGCAGGGCTTGGGTTGCAGGGCAGTTCCACTGCTGTGTAGATGCCTGGCTCGGGCTGAAGTCCAGGCTCTAGAGCAGGGGTGCCAGAAGAGGGGGGACCAGGGGGCTATAGCCCCACACTTTTTACCATCCATAAGGGCAAGTGACAGGCAGGGGAGAGGAGTAAGTGGGGGTGGGGAAGGGGTGGGGCCACAGTTCGGGCACCAGTGGCCTCCCCACTTTTAGGAAGCTTTCGCTGCTCCTGCTCTAGGTCCCTGTGAGGTGGGAGGGTCCCAGAGCTCAGGCTCCAGCCCGAGCCCGGACGTCTGCACAGCAGTGAAACAGCCCCGCAGCCCGAGCCCCGCAAACCCAAGTTGGCTGGCACAGACCAGCCATGGGGTGGTTTTTTTGCGGTGTAGTCAAAACCTGAGAGCCTGGGTCTGCCACAAGCAGGCTGTAACTTGGTCCCCAAGAAAATAGAGTGGCACCAAGGCTAAGTCGTGTCTACCAAGGGGCTTGAGGTGAATGCCAAGCACGGGGGAGGCAGTAGCTATTTAAGTTTCTTGTTTTAAATACACTTCGGAGTGTGAATAAATCATACTTTGTTTCAGAGACGCTGCTTCCGTGCCACGGCACACTGCTCCTGTCCACAGGCTCCGAAGGGAAGCTATTTCAGGTGCCACGCCCATTGGGGCTGCGAGGTGTCACGGATTGGCGACTAGGGGGCAGAGCCGTAACTAAGCATTTTAGCGCCCAGGGCGAGCAGCCATATTTTCACCCCGAAGCGGTGACGCGTGGGGGGGGGGGGCATGTGGGGTCACATGGCCCCCACCCAGTTTTCTGCCTCCTATTTAGCACAGAGGTTTTCAAACTGAGGGGCACACCTTCCTAGGGGGATGCGCCCCACAGTTTGCAAATGGTTGCCTCCTGCCCGGAGCCAGCAGATCGGAAGCTGGTAGGAGCCGCTCAGACCCCTGGCTCTCCACGCTGTGGGAGCCGGGACACTGGCTGGCTTCCCAGCAGCCCTCCCTGCCCTGTTTTCCAAGCCAGGCCAGGTCTGCACAGCTGGGCACAGCGCTGAGCAGCGCCTGGCACACTCTTGCCTCTTCCCTGAAGGAGCTCAGCGCTGGCTGGCGACAGCCTCTGGAGCTGGCCCCTGCCCATGGAGCCTGGCTGCCATGAGATGCTCCCTATACCCTGGAGGACTCATTCCCCTGGGGCACCTGCCTCTCAGCAGCCCGGTCACACCCTGCTCACTGCCCAGGGACCTGCCATTGCAGCCGCTCCCCACACTCCCTGCTCGCAGAGCAGAACGGGCCCTTGCGCCCCTGTCCCAGCCCCATGGCTGCCAGGATCTCGGTCTCACAGCCCGAGCTTTGAGCTCAGCCATGCAAACCTGGTGCCCGGCTCAGGTGCTGGGGGCAGGCGGCTGCTGGCAGGTAAGACTCGCTCCCGCCAGCTCCCAAAACCAAGGCTGTGAGAACAGAGCGACCCCTAGGGTTACCATATTTCAAGTTCCCAAATAGAGGACACTGGAGGAGGTATTTGGGGGGTGCTGGAGAGGTATCTGTGTACTGGGAGGGATATCTGGTGGTGCTGAAGAGGGTATTTGGAGAGCACTAGAGGGGGTACCTGTGGCAGGGGTACCCACGGGAGGTGGGCTGCCGGTGCTGGGAGCGGATGGGCCGGCTTAACAGGGGAGCACCAGCTGCTGCTGCTGAGAGGATGCTGCATGCAGGGCTCCTGCTTTCCCCCATTCCCCCCACCCCTTCCCCACTTCCCCATCCCCTCCCCTCCTCTTCCTCTCCCCATCTCATCCCCTTTCCTCTCCCCCCTGCCCCCTGCCCCTATGCTCCTCCCCATCCCACATCTGCCCCCTGCCCCATCCCATTCCCTTTCCTTCCCCACTGCCTCTTCCCCCCACCTCACCTCCTTCCCCCATATCCCCACCCTCTACCCCACTTGTCCTGCTCACCAGAAAACTTTTAGTGTGCGCCAGCATGGTCCACACAGGCCAGTTAGTGAATGATACACTAGGTTGCCCTAGAATTCACACCTTTCTGGTATGGATGAAAGTACCGTATAGCCAAGCCTTCAGGCATGGAGGCCATGCGTTCAACAGTGCTCTTTGCTGCTGCTGCTCCAAAATGGAGAGGCACGTTCTCCATCCCCTCTTTCAGCTCCTGATACCGATGGCAACATACACATGTAACCCTTCTGCCAGGTGGAGCCAGCAGCAACAAGGGCCAAGTTCAGAATCTAGGGGTTCCTTTTCAACAATACAACACAAAACCGGCTTGAGCCCCCACCAGTGACCTGGGACAATTACACACCACCCTCTGGGTGCCTCTAAGAGGCAATACTTCTCCTCTCACAAGCACAGAGTCTGAGTATAGCAAAAACTTTTAATAAAAGGAGGAAATTAACCCAGCATTAATTTGGGAAAACACCACAGCTAGGGCTCATCAACACAAACCATGAGCAAAAGACCCACCCCCAAGTAAGTTGGACAGTGTCCTTTTCCCCTCAGGGTGTTAAGTCCAGCAACCCAAAAGTCCCTTTAACGTGGCTGTCCCTTCTCTGTACCCCATGTACAGTGACTGTCCTTGGCCAGTGCAGCCCCAGAGTTCAGAGGGTCATCCGCAGAGTTCACATCCTGCCCGGTGTGGAAGGCAGGGGGTGGAGGGGGGGGGAGAGTTAGAGGGCACCTTACATACTGCACTGCTCAGGCACTCACTTGACACCCCAACGGCCAATTGCCACACCTCTGAGGGGCTCTGTTCTGGCCCTCTCCACCAGCTTCTCTCCGTCAGCGGCCCTGCTAGTCATGCCTCTCCACCAGCCAACCTGCTGGTCGCGCCTCTCCACCAGCCGCTCTGCTAGCCACTTGCCACGCCTCTCTGCCAGCCACCCTGCTGGTGGTGCCTCTCCTTCCTGTGAGGTGCTCCTCTCATCCCAGCCTCTGCAACTGCTGCTTCTCCTGTTCCTCAGCTCAAGCTCCCACTAAGAGAGGCAGCTACCCTGCCCCTTCTGTCCATCAGTTTCCACAGGTGCCAAGGTTCTTCTTTGCAATGAAAAGTCTGGATGCCTGTAAAAGCAACTGGAAATGAGGCATAGCCAGCACCACGGCCAGTTGGCTCCGCCTGGTGTACCTGCCGGTTTGGGCACAGCTGGCTAGATTCAGTGAGCACAGGACTGGGATTCAGGAGACCTTTGCTGTATTCCTTACTGTCACTGACTCACTAGGCCATCTTGGATAAGGCACTTAAACTCTCCATGCATCAGATACCTCATTTGTAAAGTGTTTAACTAATGCTTGGCCACCTTTTGTAGAGCTCTTTGCAACCTATAGAAGAAAATCACTATGTATGGTACATGCCAAGGCTGTTATTACTCTATTTTAATATCCTGTACATTGAATTCTGTCACCACACACTTTCAAGATCTATGTTTTGCAAAGGGAAGAGAGGCCATTCCACCTTTCTCCCCTGACCCGTTAG
The DNA here is from genome assembly GCF_965152275.1 of Natator depressus. NCBI lineage: Eukaryota > Metazoa > Chordata > Testudines > Cheloniidae > Natator > Natator depressus. Next base: position 113,693,531 of record NC_134234.1, read on the forward strand.
AAGCCGTGCGGTAGGAGCTGCTGTCCAATACACACATCCCTCAGTGATGGGGAGAAGCAGCAGGAGTAGTGTTGGCTGTAGGAGCAAGAAAGACCATGGCCTTTAGACACCTTCGCTCACATAATTACCATCATATTGGCTATGTTTATTTCTCGCCCACCTACCAGTTCTCCTTTATAGCTGCATCTGTAACACTGGCAGATCCTGGTCAGCGGTGGCTGGGATCAAACATGGGACCTCTGGAGCTTAATGCATGAGCTGCTGTTGCATGAGCTAAAACACACACATCTTTTAGCCAAGCCTGTAGCAGGCTCATGGGTCTCTAGCTGGTCTAGCTGCCACGAGAGGGGGACAGAGTGCCACACCAAGCAGGCATGGGTTACACTTCCACAGGGAGGGCAGGATGGAGCAACGATATGTTGAGGCATTAGTGGTGTTGCAGCCTAGCTGGGACATTTGGACGATGTGGTATGGGGGAGGTAGGGGAAGGACCGAGACAGCTTAACTAAATAAATTAAAGAAGTCACAACAAATACACCTTTCACCTTTTGTATTAATGTCATTTGTCTATTATTGTCTCTTATCTATTTAAATTGTAAGCTTTCTGGGCAAGGACCTTCTTCCTGTGTGTTTGTGCAGCATCCAGCACAGTGTGCTCCCACTCTTGAAAGGGGTTCTTCCTGTGCTTCCACAATAAAAATAAGTGTGTGCTTATAACAAAAATTGTTGGCGTATGAAGTTGTGACTTGTCTTCTTGGACAAACGGCAATACTCCTGTGACTAACATTTTATCACAGTCACAGTAAAAAGTTTTATTCACTATGAGTTCTTTCCTTTTTGTTTCTTACTGATGACATCTGCCTAGAAGCATGTATTTTCTTGACCTAATTTTGTTGCACTAATTTTTTCACAAGGCCTTGGGTATATAAATATTTTCACCATTCTCTTGTCTACTTCCTACCTTTGTTACACTCACATGGAATGTTTTGTCCTCAGTGGAGTAAAAGGACAAGCAGATACAGACAGACACACATGCGCACCTTACACTTACTATTTTCTATAGTAAGCAAATAGTATACCTTCTTGGTACTATAATGTTCCAAGTAGTCCTTCCAACCTGAATAAAATCCTGAATGTTGGTTCTGAATATGAAAAATAAATTTGAGCATAAATCTTTTCAGTTATTAACCATCAGCTTCAAATGCCTTTATTTAATATTTTGAAAACAAGTGGTGGGATAAGATTGTTTGAAGAAGAGAAGAGAGTACTGCTATTCTGAAAAATATCTATGTATTAATTACAAGAAAGTCACATTCTAAAAATAGAATGGAACCTGAACCTAGCACACCATCACTCTAAAATGTAACAGCTTAGACTATTGTAAAGAACAGAAAATGAATGAAAACCACAATAGGACAGACAAGTCATATTATAGGTGGGGTTTTAAAGAACATCTAGAGAAGTTGTGCACCCAGCCCCCCTTAACTTTTAATAAAAGGAACAGGAGTACTTGTGGCACCTTAGAGAGTAACAAATTTATTAGAGCATAAGCTTTCGTGGGCTACAGCCCACTTCATCGGATGCTTTGAATGGAACATATAGTAAGAAGATATATATACAGATATATACAGAGAAGGTGGAAGTTGCCATACAAACTGTGAGAGGCTAATTAGTTAAGATGAGCTATTATCAGCAGGAGAAAAAAACTTTTGTAGTGATAATCAAGATGGCCCATTTAACTTTTAATAGCAGTTGAGTGCCTGAGTCCCTTTCGTCCCACCCCAGGCCTGAATACTTCACACATTTATATTTTCTACCATTTCAGTAATAATTTCAAAAGTGGCATTCTTTGGCATCAGCGTCACCTCAGCTTTCAAGGCATATCATGTTATTTACTGTAAAGCAGTCTGCTTCAGCAAACTTCATTTTTATTTTAAAACAAAGCCATTCCCATAAAGTTCAAAACACATGTAGACAGCCTGTTTATGGAAAACATTACAGGAAAAAATCCAATATATGTGTATAGCAATTTTAAGAGGCATTTTTTCATTTATAATTAAGTGGACTTTTTGTGGATTAATGTTATGTATCAGTGGCCAGAGATCAGAATCAACATCAGCAACAAATTAATGTATTGAATCCTATTATTTAGAAGGGACTGGACATTTATAGAGTTCAAAAGGAACGTGGGGCTAGAAGGATCAATGGTAAGACTGCTACTTCAAAGTGCATGGCTTGAGTTAATATTTTTAATCATAACATATGTCTGAGACTCAGTCTCTGAGCCTCTCATGCTATATGTGGAATAGACAAACCATGTCACTGGACAGAAATAAATCGCTACCACACAAAAGAATCTTTATATAAAACAGGGAGCCCCCAACTATCTTCAGTTCAGGGAGATCATAGAATCATAGAATATCAGGGTTGGAAGGGACCTCAGGAGGTCATCTAGTCCAACCCCCTGCTCAAAGCAGAACCGATCCCCAATTAAATCATCCCAGCCAGGGCTTTGTCAAGCCTGACCTTAAAAACTTCTAAGGAAGGAGATTCCACCACCTCCCTAGGTAACGCATTCCAGTGTTTCACCACCCTCCTAGTGAAAAAGTTTTTCCTAATATCCAACCTAAATCTCCCCCACTGCAACTTGAGACCATTACTCCTTGTTCTGTCATCTGCTACCACTGAGAACAGTCTAGAGCCATCCTCTTTGGAACCCCCTTTCAGGTAGTTGAAAGCAGCTATCAAATCCCCCCTCATTCTTCTCTTCCGTAGACTAAACATCCCCAGTTCCCTCAGCCTCTCCTCATAACTCATGTGTTCCAGTCCCCTAATCATTTTTGTTGCCCTCCGCTGGACTCTTTCCAATTTTTCCACATCCTTCTTGTAGTGTGGGGTCCAAAACTGGACACAGTACTCCAGATGAGGCCTCACCAGTGTCGAATAGAGGGGAACGATCACGTGCCTTGATCTGCTGGCAATGCCACTACTTATACATCCCAAAATGCCAATGGCCTTCTTGGCAACAAGGGCACACTGCTGACTCATATCCAGCTTCTCGTCCACTATAACCCCTAGGTCCTTTTCTGTAGAACTGCTGCCGAGCCATTCGGTCCCTAGTCTGTAGCAGTGCATGGGATTCTTCCGTCCTAAGTGTAGGACTCTGCACTTGTCCTTGTTGAACTTCATCAGATTTCTTTTGGCCCAATCCTCCAATTTGTCTAGGTCCTTCTGTATCCTATCGCTACCCTCCAGCGTATTTACCTCTCCTCCCAGTTTAGTGTCATCTGCAAACTTGCTGAGGATGCAATCCACACCATCCTCCAGATCATTTATGAAGATATTGAACAAAACCAGCCCCGGGACCGACCCTTGGGGCACTCCACTTGATACCAGCTGCCAACTAGACATGGAGCCACTGATCACTACCTGTTGAGCCCGACAATCTAGCCAGCTTTCTATCCACCTTATAGTCCATTCATCCAGCCCATACTTCTTTAACTTGCTGGCAAGAATACTGTGGGATGAGCTAGAGCAGTACTTCTTAAACCGTGTCTTCAAAAATAGTAGTATCCAGAGAGGAAAACTGGGACGTGATTCTGCAGTCCTTATAGAGAAAAAACTCCCCTTTTGAACTCAGTGCAAGTTTTGCTTCAATAATGATTGTAGTATTATGACCTGTGATTCTCTTTCATTAGTTTCTTTTGCCATTTTAGCTTTACCATTATGTTTCTGAAAATGTCTTTCTAGTTTCCTTGTTTTCACTCAGTGTTTCCTTCACTTATTTTATAGTTCTTCGCCCTTTGACTCATTCTATAGTTTTTCTTTCCACTTTTTCCCTTCAGTTTTTCTTTCTGTGCAGTTCTGTTTCTGCCAAGAATCTGAACCAGAGCTGAAGTGAACTGTGACAGGCCCAGACCAGTGGGGTACAGGAGTCTGGTCTATTGGGATCCAGGAAGTGGGCGGGCTACAGGAGTCTGGTAGAAGGCAAATATACTGGCCACTGGATGAACAGTTTTCTGTTCCCTGAGTGACCAGAGCAGGGGCTGCCCTAGAGCAATCAGGAACCTGCTGGAACCAATTAAGACAGGCAAGCAAATTAAGACACCTGGAGCCAATTAAGAATATACTAGAATCAATTATGGCAGGCAGACTATTCAGGACACCTGGTTTAAAAAGGACCTCCCATCAGTTAGGGAAGGGCATGCAAGGAGCAGGGAGTGAGAAGGTGTGGTGCTGGAGGACTGAGGAGTACAAGTGTGGTCAGGCTTCAGGAGGAAGATCCTCTGGTGAGGATAAAGAAGGCGCTGGGGGGAGGCCATGGGGAAGAAGCTCAGGGAGTTGCAGCTATAGCTGTCACGCAGCTGATATAGGAGACATAGACAGATGCTATCCACAGGGCCCTGGGCTGGAACCCGGTGTAGGGGGCGGGCCCAGGTTCCCCCCATCCCCCCAACTCCTGATCAGACACAGGAGGAGTTGACTTGGTCTGTGAGCAACACCAGAAGGGAAGGTCAGATGTAAGTTGGAAGCATGAGGATTTTGCTCTCTTTGCTCCATGCAGAGTTGAGGCGTCTCTTCTGGCAGCGCTGCTCACCCAGTATGGGACCGGTCAGCTGCTTTAATGCAGTGCCTCAGCCTCACTGGCTGCCCAAGACTCAGATCATCATCAAAATAGGAATTTGTCATTAGTTGGGAGGCCCTGCATCACTCTCACTTGTGTTCCCTTCAGCTTCCTTGTCTGTCCTAACATTATCGTCTCCTCTGACCTGCTCCGTTCACAGCAGCACCACAAGCCCAGCCCCTCTGCTTTTCAACATGGAGAGATCTTTATAACACAGTCAGCAAGACTTGGAATGAGATTTCCACCAGCAGTTCTCTGTCTTCCTGCCTGCTTCATCTGTCGCAGACCCTCTGCAGAGCCTGATGACCCATGAGGATGAACGGCAAAGTGTAATTTCATACACACCGACCAACAACATATTGAACTGTGTCACATTGGCCTGCTCACTTTCAGTCTCCACTGGAGACTGGTTACCTTGAATTAAACTATTACTGTTGATATCTCCTGTCTTATAGTAACAATGCACAGACATTCTGAGGAAATAGCTGACATTTCAGAAATAGCCCAGTAAGATGACTGGTTCTACTCTATATTGCAATAAACATTCTTGAAAACTACCAAGCCATGAGAACCTGTCTGTCACTTTTTCACTGAAGCAAAGGAGTAACTGTTAAAGACCGTGTGAGAAAACTATTCAAACATGTTAAGAAAGTAAGCTTTATTGAATGGAAATCTGATTGCTCCAAGTTTGCCCAGAGTTCCTAAAAATACAATCCTTTTCAGATTGCTTTAGGAATAAACTGCAGCATGTTTTTCTCCCAGCAGAAGAAAAAGCCTTGGGTCTTTCAGAAGCAAATAGTCAGAGCCTCAGCTGTCTATTGAAATCAAGCTATGTCAATTTACACCAGCTGAGGGCTTGCCCCAGAGGCTCTATATCAACTCAGTGGGAAAATTCAGATGACTGCAAATAGGAGTTGCAACTGGGGACTTGAAGGGGAGGAGGGAAGATGAGAAATACAGTGAAAAATCTGTTTATACATTGCATATCCAGGAGCAGTGGCAGAGGAGCCAGCAGGCAGAGCTGAAAATGGGAGTCTGAATGGGAGTTTGTCTGGGAAGTTTGGGAAGGGCGTATGTGGTGTTCTGTTTGGGTTTTTGGGGGAGGCGAGTTGGTTTTTTTGGACAGAAGCTTAGGAGGGAAGGCTAGAACAACTACAGACACAGCAGTGGTAAGGATCCAAGGAATAGAAGAGACAAGGGAGATGGCTGGGATGTGGAGGGGGTACCTGAAAGATGCTTTTTTGTATGAAGTGCCGCCTGATAGAAGAGGCCTGATATGCCTGGCTAGGGAAGACGCTTAAAGAAATGGAGGCTCTGGTGATCTTTGGTGGGATTCTACCTATCTCACCTCACCTCAGTCCCTGGAAAAATCATGGAGCAGGTCCTCAAAGAATCAATCCTGAAGCACTTACATGAGAGGAAAGTGATCAGGAACAGTCAGCATGGATTCACCAAGGGAAGGTCATGCCTGACTAATCTAATCGCCTTTTATGATGAGATTACTGGTTCTGTGGATGAAGGGAAAGCAGTGGATGTATTGTTTCTTGACTTTAGCAAAGCTTTTGACACTGTCTCCCACAGTATTCTTGTCAGCAAGTTAAGGAAGTATGGGCTAGATGAATGCACTATAAGGTGGGTAGAAAGCTGGCTAGATTGTCGGGCTCAACGGGTAGTGATCAATGGCTCCATGTCTAGTTGGCAGCCGGTGTCAAGTGGAGTGCCCCAGGGGTCGGTCCTGGGGCCGGTTTTGTTCAATATCTTCATAAATGATCTGGAGGATGGTGTGGATTGCACTCTCAGCAAATTTGCAGATGATACTAAACTGGGAGGAGTGGTAGATACGCTGGAGGGGAGGGATAGGAAACAGAAGGACCTAGACAAATTGGAGGATTGGGCCAAAAGAAATCTGATGAGGTTCAATAAGGATAAGTGCAGGGTCCTGCACTTAGGATGGAAGAATCCAATGCACCGCTACAGACTAGGGACTGAATGGCTAGGCAGCAGTTCTGCGGAAAAGGACCTAGGGGTGACAGTGGACGAGAAGCTGGATATGAGTCAACAGTGTGCCCTTGTTGCCAAGAAGGCCAATGGCATTTTGGGATGTATAAGTAGGGGCATAGCCAGCAGATCGAGGGACGTGATCGTTCCCCTCTATTCGACACTGGTGAGGCCTCATCTGGAGTACTGTGTCCAGTTTTGGGCCCCACACTACAAGAAGGATGTGGATAAATTGGAGAGAGTCCAGCGAAGGGCAACAAAAATGATTAGGGGTCTAGAGCACATGACTTATGAAGAGAGGCTGAGGGAGCTGGGATTGTTTAGTCTGCAGAAGAGAAGAATGAGGGGGGATTTGATAGCTGCTTTCAACTACCTGAAAGGGGGTTCCAAAGAGGATGGCTCTAGACTGTTCTCAATGGTAACAGATGACAGAACGAGGAGTAATGGTCTCAAGTTGCAATGGGGGAGGTTTAGATTGGATATTAGGAAAAACTTTTTCACTAAGAGGGTGGTGAAACACTGCAATGCGTTACCTAGGGAGGTGGTAGAATCTCCTTCCTTAGAGGTTTTTAAGGTCAGGCTTGACAAAGCCCTGGCTGGGATGATTTAACTGGGAATTGGTCCTGCTTCGAGCAGGGGGTTGGACTAGATGACCTTCTGGGGTCCCTTACAACCCTGATATTCTATGATTCTATGATTCTAAAGAAGGAGAGTGAAGGTGAGACAAGACGACGATGATGAACAGCTGGCTCAGGCAGTTGTGCTGTAAGGAGGGCTTTGGGATGTGTGACCACTGGGAGGCATTCACAAAAAGAGGATTGCTCTCATGGGATGGACTCCACCTGAGTAAGGAGGGAAAGAGACTTGTGGGATGGAGACTGGGACAACTGATTAAAAGAGCTTTAAACTAGGAATTCAGGGGAGATGCTCATGTAATCTCCACTCCTCATTCTAATATTGAGCAGGAGGAAAATCAAGTAGGATAGGATACGGCAATGGAGAAAGGAACAACAGAGGGTAAGAGAGGACAGACAGTGCCAATACCAGTGACACTAACAGTCAGTCAGGTAGGCAATACTGACAGTATAACAACTGTGCCTAATCGGGGGAGGAATCTGGGCAAAGCCAAGCGGAAACTACTAAGATCTCTGTACATCAATGCAAGGAGCCTGGTATCAAAATAGATGAATTAAACCTACTGATGTAGGAAGCGAACCCAGATATTACAGGAATAATGGAAACATGGTGGAACGGTAGTCATGACTGCAATACAAGTATTGAAGGGTATGTGCTTTTCAGGAAAGACAGAAATAAAAGCAATGGTGGTGGAGTAGCATTGTATATTAATGGTGCGGTAGACTGTAAAGAAATTAGAAGTGATGGAATGGATAAAACAGAATCTGTTTGGGTCAAAATCACTTGGGAAGAAAGTAACAGAGGTTCCCTTGGGATAGTGCTTGGGGTCTGCTACAGAACCCCAGGATCCTGTTTGGGTATAGACAGAGACTTCTTTAACATTTTTAATGAAATAAACTTGTGTGATTATGGAAGACTTTAATTTCCCTGATAAAGATTGGAGGATAAGTGCTATAATAATGGTGGGGCACAGATATTCTTGGATGTGATAGCCGACAGATTTCTTTACCAAATAGTGACCACACCAACAAGAGGTGATGTTTGTAGAAGACATCCCTGGTTTGAGTGATCATTAATTAATTCAGTTTAAACGAAATGGAAGGATAAACAAAACTAGGTCTGCAACTAGGGTCCTTGATTTTAAAAGGTAAAACTTAAAAAAATTAAGGGAATTTAGTTAGGGAAGTGGATTGTACTGAAGAACTGGAATTACTTTAAGTCAAAGTTGCAGAAGTTATCTGAAGCCTGTATACCAAGCAAGGGGGAAAAAATTCATAGGGAAGGGTTGCAGACCAAACTGAATGAGAAGGCATCTCAAACAGGTTATTAAGAGAAAGCAGAAAGCCTACAAGGAATGAAAGATGGGATAGCTTTCCTTACCGACCTTTCTCTTGGAGGTCAGGAAGTGAGAACTGCCAAAAATCAAGCAGAGTTAGACCTTGCAAAAGAAATTAAAACCGATAGTAAAAGGTTCCATAGCCATATAATTAAGATGAAAACAAGGAAAGAAGAAGTGTGCCTGCTAAACACAGAGGATGGGGCGGAACTTAAAAATAATCTAGACATGGCCCAACACCTAAACAAATACTTTGACTCCATTTTTAAACAGTGTGATGAGGAGCTTGAGGACAGTGACAGGGTGGCCAATGGAATAGAGGATATGGAAACAGAAATTACAACATCCAAGGTGGAAATCAAATAACTTAATGGGATCAAATCAGGGGCCCCGGATCATCACCATCCAAGAATATTAAAGGAACTGGCACGTGAAATTGTAAGCCCAACAGCAAGGCATTCCTCAGGGATTGGTCTTGGGACCAATCTTATTTAAGATTTTCATCCATGATCCTGGTACAAAAAGTGGGAGTGTGCTAATAAAATTAGATGACACAAAGTTGGGAGGTATTGCCAATATCGAGGAGGACCAGAATATCATACAAGAAGATTTGGATGACCTTGAAAACTGGTGTAATACTGTGTACAATTCTGGTGTCTCATGCTTAAGAAAGATTAATTCAAACTGGAACAGATGCAGAGAGGGGCTACTAGGATGATCAGAGAAATGAAGAACCTACTTTACAAAAGGAGACTTAAGGAGCTTGGCTTATTTAAGCCTAACCAAGCAAAGGCTGAGGGAAGATATGATTGCTTTCTATAAATACATCAGAGGGATAAATACGAGGGAGGGAGAGGCGTTATTTAAGTTAAGTGCAAATGCTGGCACAAGAACAAATGGATAGAAACTGGCCATCAACAAGTTTAGGCTTGAAATTGGGTGAAGGTTTCTAACCGTCAGAGGAGTGAAGTTCTGGAACAGCCTCCCAAGGGGGAGCACTGGGGGCAAAACCCTAATGGGCTTCTGTCAAGGTTCCTTCCCCACTCTGAACTCTAGGGTACAGATGTGGGGACATGCATGAAAACCTCCTAAGCTTACTTTTATCAGCTTAGGTTAAAACTTCCCCAAGGTACAAACTATTTTACCCTTTGCCCTTGGACTTCCACTGCCACCACCAAACGTTTATCTGGGTTTATGTTTGTTAGGAAAGCGTTGTTTGGAAACGTCTTTCCCCCCAAAATCCTCCCAACCCTTGTACCCCACTTCCTGGGTAAGGTTTGGTAAAAATCTTCACCAATTTGCATAGGCGACCACAGACCCAAACCCTTGGATCTTAAGAACAATGAAAAAGCATTCAGTTTCTGAAAAGAAGGATTTTAATAGAAGTAAAAAGTAAAAAAGAATCACCTCTGTAAAATCAGGATGGTAAATACCTTACAGGGTAATTAGATTCAAAACATCGAGAATCCCTCTAGGCAAAACCTTAAGTTACAAAAAGACACACAGACAGGAATATCCATTCTATTCAGCACAGCTTAATTTCTCAGCCATTTAAAGAAATCATAATCTAACTCATATCTAGCTAGATTACTTACTAAGTTCTAAGACTCCATTCCTGTTCTGTCCCCGGCAAAAGCATCACACAGACAGACTTTTTGTTTTTCCCTCCCCCCAGCTTATGAAAGTATCTTGTCTCCTCATTGGTCATTTTGGTCAGGTGCCAGCGAGGTTATCCTAGCTTCTTAACCCTTTACAGGTGAGAGGATTTTTCCTCTGGCCAGGAGGCATTTTAAAGGGGTTTACCCTTCCCTTTATATTTATGACAGCTTCAAGACTGAGCTTCATTAAGTTTATGGAGGGGATGGTCTGGTGAAGTTGCTTATAGTGGCATATGGCCCATCTGTGACTGCTAGTAGCAGATATCTCCAATGTCTGGTGAGGGGACACTAGATGGGGAGGCCTCTGAGTTACTACCGAGAACTTTTTCCCAGGTGTTTGGCTGGTGGGTCTCATCTATATGCTCAAACTCTAACTGATGGCCATATTTGGGGTCAGAGAGGAATTTCCCCCCCATGCCAGATTGGCTGAGACCCGAGGAGTTTTTCACCTTCCTCTGCAGCATGGGCCATGAGTCACTTGCGAGTTTGAACTAGAGTAAATGCCAGATTCTCTGGAACTTAAAGTCTTTAATATCAAGATTTGAGGACTTCAGTAACTCAGCCAAAAGTTAGGGGTCTATTACAGAATTGAGTGGGTGAGGTTCTGTGGCCTGTGATGTGCAGAAGGTTAAACTAAATGATCATGATGGTCCCTTCTGGCCTTAAAGTCTATGAATCTGTATTCCAAATCTGTTTGGGGAATGTTAAACACCTGAAATGTCCCACATGATGATGAAATTTCAGAAATATTTAAATATTGCTCGACAGTTTTAATCTTATTTGACTAAAATGTAAGGTTTGCATGATTCCATATTACTCTCTGAGCATTAATGCCAAAAATAGCAGTTTTCTTAAATGGATCCTGGGATTTGCTGAATTTTTATTAAAATTTGATAGCACAAAACTTTCCAGAATACAGCAGCAGTTCATGGAATCAGCCAGAAACTGAGCAGTTTTCAAACTTTGCAGCGTTGCGTTTTTATTTTCACAGGCCTTTGAATTAAAGCAATTTCATGGCTCTAGCAGGGGGAAAGGAGAATAGCATATAACTACTCACCACCCGCCCCCTTTTCTCAACCTTTGTTCTGTTTGTATTTTTGACCAAAGTGGAGAAAATTGCCAATATGCCGGTCAACTTCAAGAACTGGGAAATTGTTACAATACACATACCACTGAGAAAACCCAAACTAATACAATTTGATGTAAAGCTACATAAATGCTATATAAAATGTCCACAAACAATGGGATGGAAATTAATGCTACTTATACTTTCAGGACTAAGTTCTGTTTTTCCCACACAAGTGTTCCAGCCCTTGGGAAAGAACCACTTTCCCAACCCCTCACAACACAACCAGGAATGAACCAGTCAGAATAGTGCCTGTAGTACTCCCTGAGTGCATCAGGAGACAGGCTAGTGCACCCTGTGGCACTTCATGCTTCATCAGGAGTGTAGCCAGTGAGGCTAAGGAAATGGCCAGGACTCTGGCCCTTGTGTACCTCTTGATGCCCAAAGGCAGACATGGTAAGGAGCACATATTGCAGCTCTCAAGAAGGGGTGCTGTTCATCATGCTCACCCAGTGCACCTGAGGAATTCTTCCTACAGCCAAGTCAGACCGAATACCTTAAATCTCCTCCATTCAGCTGCTCCAGTTCTGCACCTTAATTAATCCTTATTGTATGCCAGTTACTTCTAACATTTTTAGAAGACTTTCAGCAGACCTGTGCAGAAAAATGCATTTGCTATTTAATGTCTATATTTGCGCAATGGTCTCTACCAGTTGAGTGACTGCATCCGCAGATAGCAATTTAAGCACCAAAAGCACCATCAGCAGCAAAGGTGTCTGTCGTATTAATCTGACATGCGAATGTAAGTTTCCCTTAAAGGCCTATGTGAGAAATTGCCTGTTCCTCATAATATACTGCTGCAGTTGTGATCGCCGGAAGTATTTAGCCTGAGCCCCTCTGATTTAAAGGCAAGGGAGCTTCTTGCAGAGCTTTTCTCTATGAGGGCTTCTTGATACTGGAAATCATCCTCCCCACAAGTACAAAATAGCTGGTGTCTTTTAAACTTCAGGACATGCTGCAAGGCTCATCTCTGATGTCAGATTTATGGGGAAAAGGGGAGAGGCCTGGAGGTCAAAATGTTTGGGGAGGAAAGTGGATATTTAAGTTCTTTATTGGTAATTATTTTATTAATTAGTTATTTTTTCGTTATTATTTACTCTGCCAGTAGGAAAGCTGCTTAATTTGCATATGTATTATTAGTCCAAATAAATAAATAAATAAAATTGTATGTGGACCTCTTGCCTCCCTTTTTAAGGACTGCTCATTGTTGTTACATCAGAATGACCATGTCTTTGAAGCACTACTGCTTTGCATTGCATAAATCATGCAAATATTGATTTCAAAAAATGAAGAGTTTGCATTTTGAAAATTATCTGGATGTTTAAGCCCTGCCTATAAGGAGAATCTTGATAGACAGATTTCAGATCCTGGCCTAGCCCCCTCGCCATGCGTTTATCCAATGCCATACAGAAATTCGGTTATAGCCCAGTTCCCTGCAAATTCTGCAAACCATTTTATAATTAACATAGGACTTATCTACACTGGCCAGGGAAACTGGGGTAGGCCCTGATTTGGCCAAACACATGCTTAAATTTAAGCACATGTTTAGGTGCTTTGCTGAATCAGGGACATTGTGCCTTTCTTGCAAGAAAAATGTTTAAATACGTTTCTCTAGAAAGATGCTAACTTGTAGAAGACAAAGCCTGAGCAGCTACATTTATCCTATGTGTTGGTGAGGTGGACCATTCCCAAGTTTATATGAGACTAAAGCAGACTGTTCTAACTGCAGACTAAGGCTACGCTGAAGGTCAGGCAGACACCTCTGGTCAGGACACTCTTGCGATACAGAAGCAATAGGAAAAGAAGTGTTTAAAAAATCCACACCAAGCAAACAGTACAGTATAGTCAAGTGTAAGTAAAGTAAAGGGTTGTACCCTTCCGTAAGCGATATGTTTCTCATTAAACAGTCAGTTCTTAGTATGCACTTAATCAATCATTCTGGGCCAAAGGAGTTGTAGGGACTCACCTCTCGGTATTTGACACAACTATTAGATTTTAAGCAAATTCTGATTATAATTACTCAATTCAGGCCATGGCCTAATAAGAAATTCTGCACTGGGCTTTCTCCCCCCACCCTTTTACTAGGTTATTAAAGCAAATCATCTGTGAGAATACTGGTGATGAGTCCAATCCTCCTTCCATTGAAGTCCAAGGGCAAAACTCCATTGACTTTAGAGGGAGCAGGCTTGGACCTCGATTTCCCTGTCTTGCTAAATCATTTTTTAAATTTAAAACTACAAGAATATCTAGTTTAAGTTGCAAAATGGTCCCAGGAATATTCTTGAAGTGAACTGCAACATCCCACATGCCAATAGCATCATTCTGTGGTTTTGTCATTTACTTTGTTGCGTTAAAAAAGAAAATCACAATAAAGACACATAACAAGAAAATAATATGGGTACAACTCAGACTAGCTTTGTGGAAATCAAAATCACGACACATTTCCCCTGGCAAAGGAATGAGAATTAGGAATGTCGGGAGTGTGAGGTTCAATGGGTTTGGTGTGGTAGAAGAGAATGGGTGTGTGATTCTGCTGTCCCATTAAAAATAATTACCAATAAAACAAAGCAGTGATGTGACCATTCATTGCCAGTGTCCCACGGCAGGCACAAAGCCTCCAAAAAGTCAACCAGGGCCTAATCCAATAGAAGTTCTTCTGCCCTTCTCACTTGGAAAACTGATTAAATACTTGGCCAAAGCTCTTTTATCATCTAAAGGGCAGCATGTGGCCCTCCACCCCCAAATATTTCATTCTAATAGCTCAGCTACAGCCAGTATACATTATAGCTTAGAATTTTAAACATTACATTAATTTGCAGCAAGACAGAAATACCATTGAAAGATTGCTGGCACTGCGGCTACTGTGAGTGGATGAGGGTGATGTAGGGAAATAAAACTAGTGGAAAAAGAGGAAAGCAAGGAAAATGCTACCTAAACCTATGTCATAAATATAAAGGGAAGGGTAAACACCTTTAAATCCCTCCTGGCCAGAGGAAAAACCCTTTCACCTGTAAAGGGCTAAGAAGCTAAGACAACCTCGCTGGCACCTGACCAAAATGACCAATGAGGAGACAAGATACTTTCAAAGCTGGAGTGGTGGGGAAACAAAGGTTCTCTCTGTCTGTGTTTTTTTTAACCGGGACCAGAGCAGGAATGCAGGTCAGAACTCCTGTAAAAAGTCAGTAAGCAATCTAGTTAGATATGCGTTAGATTCTGTTTTGTTTAAATGGCTGATAAAATAAGTTGTGCTGAATGGGATGTATATTTCTGTTTTTGTGTCTTTTTGTAACTTAAGGTTTAGCCTAGAGGGATTCTCTATGTTTTGAATTGAATTACCCTGTAAGGTATTTGCCATCCTGATTTTACAGAGGTGATTCTTTTACTTTTTCTTTAATTAAAATTCTTCTTTTAAGAACCTGATTGATTTTTCATTGTTCTTAAGATCCAAGGGTTTGGGTCTGTGTTCACCTATGCAAATTGGTGAGGATTTTTATCAAGCCTTCCCCAGGAAAGGGGGTGTAATGCTTGGGGGGATTTTTGGGGGAAAGACGTTTCCAAGGGGCTCTTTCCCTGTTATATTTGTTAGACGCTTGGTGGTGGCAGCAATAAAGTCCAGGGACAAAAGGTAAAATATAGTTTGTACCTTGGGGAAGTTTTAACCTCAGCTGGTAAAAATAAGCTTAGGGGTTTTTTTCATGCACGTCCCCATGTCTGTACCCTAGAGCTCAGAGTGGGGAAGGAACCTTGACAACCTATTTCAAGAGAGACCCAGAAATAACATCTCATACAGCCCAAATCTGATCACCTTCATGGCTCATGGCTAGGCTCATCTTTTTACCCAGGCATTTGAAAATGGGAGCTGGGTTGGGAATTGTAACTCTAGGGGTCAGAGATTGTTCAAATAGGATTTGTGGTGGGTTATCTTAAACTGCTGAATTTAGGATAATAAGTAATTCTTAGCTCTTCTTCAGCTCTTTTCATCCATAGCTCTCAAGGTAATTTGCAAAGGAAGCCAAATATCATTATCCCCATTTTACAGATTGGGAAACTAAGGTACAGAGAGGCAAAGTGACTTGCCCAAGGTCATCCAACTGGTCAGTGGCAGAGCTAGGAATCTTCTGAGTCCTAATCCAGTGCTCTATACACTAGGCTACATTGCCTGTGTTTTAAAGGGCCCAAGAGCATATGGCTCGACAACCCTTTTAGCATTTCTATGAATCAAACAACATTTAAGAAGTAGGTTTTATTCGTAAGAGAAGTGTAAGGCTCACTCATTTTATGCAGCGGGTGTTTTGCCCGCAGGAGGACTGCAGGCTCATGCTTGTTGTAGATTTTGTTTAAAAAAAATAAAAGAGAGAGAGAGAGAGCTGTTACTGATGCATTTCATCCCAGGCATGGAGCAGAGTACTGTACAAGTTCATGAGGGGGATGCACCTGCAGCAACAAAATTGTGAATCCCTTACCGCACATGGGAGAAGTCTTGCTAACACACATACACACCAATGCTATTCAAAACAAAGCACTTCAGTTGTTTTTCCACAAACCTACATGCCACCCATAGGGAAGGGCTGCAGCGCCACCAGCAGTAGCGCCCAGTGGGAAGTTTATGGGGTTTGTATTCATCCTGGCAATTTTTCTTTAAGTTGAACAACTTACCCTTCTTGGAGCGTGTCCATCGTTACTGAAATATTAGCAACTTGAACTGCACACAAGGGCAGAGAACAAACACCGCAAATGAGCTTTGGATCCAAATTCTTCTCTCCCTGGAGGTTTCTGAGGACCCCCACTGTTTTTAAGTTAATATATTTCTGTTAGAAGGGTTGAAATATGAAATTAGGCTTGAAGTAGAGAAATTATTTCCTGGTTATGTTGGGATAAATGGTCCCCCCTTTATTTAACACATGGCCATTGGAAGGGTTCTCTGTATGGTCCCCTAGGTGTGCAACCTGCTTCTTTAGCTTCCAACTACACAAGGGAGATTTTGAATGTCAGTTGCTTCACCTTTCCTCCCTTCCCCTAACCCCCCCACCCCCTGACTAAGGGGGTAAAAAAAGCAGGAAGGGCTATGACTTCATGGACAGGTGCACCCATTATACACACATGCTCCTCAGAACACCAGGGACCTTATCCATCAAGTACCTAGAAAGAGAAACAATGTAAATCAATCCATTGTTTAGAGAAGCGTGAAACAGTGCAAGCAGATTCTTATAGTACTTCTAACCAAATTCTTCATTCTCCCAGCCAGGTGAGGAGAAAATCAGTGAAGGGTTTGTGCTTGAATCGCTCTCAGCCTTTCTTTCTGCAAGCTGAGCTCTCTGGGCTTTAACAAAGCTCCATTTCTAACAAACATCATGGGGTTAAAAAAGCAAATGTGTGTGGAGGGGGGGCGAGGGAGCCATTTTCGGAAGAGGGCCAACAAAGACAGTGTGGTTAGGAAGGGGGAGAAAAAAAATCTACATCCTTGGAAGAAAAAGTGTTGAATGCCAGCTGCACAGAGCCTAAAAGAAGGAGTGTTTCTGATGCTTTTGTCTCCTTATATGGTAAAATGATACAGAGGGGTTTCACTAGGCTGTGAAGGCAGCAGCCTGCTTCCACACAATACTGGCTGCAGAGCAGAAATCAGAAGAGCTGCCCTTCACAGGCTGTAGAAATCCCTGGTTAGCTGTGCAGCTGTATTCTACAAGTAGGGCCAGGTGCTCTCCTTACATATTTGTTAATGGATGTGACTCCCTGTCCTGCCTGGTCCAGGGAGAAACATTGACTGCCCGCTTCTGCTCTGTAAGTAGATATCCCTTCCCCCTCCCGCCCCCACCATTGACTATGCCTTAGGAGTTAGTGATTTAAATAACAAAGGGTGCAGAGTGAGAGATGTTTAATCTTAAAACAGTTCTGTATTGGATAAGGATAGGAGCAAGGGGAGATATTTAATCCCCCCTAAAAAACACAGGTAGGGCTGTGAAGAGGCTAGGAAGAAGGGTTTTTCATAAAAGCAGATCCTTCTGTATGTCCCTCTGTAAGTGATATCTTAAGCAAGGTGATGAGGCATTGAGCCATTTTATTGTGTTACTATTTTTACTACTCTATAGGCTATTGTATGTTTATCTGATCCACAGGAAAGGTCGTAAAAGTAGGAGCTCAGGTTTTGTTTTGTTTTTTTTGTTGAAAAAACACCTCCATTAATACTTCCTAGCCCAACAAAAGAACTGATTATTTTTGCACTGTAGCAATAGCTGATGCACATACAACAAAGGTAGCTTTGCCTATTTGCTATCCCACACCAGGGATAAAATGTACACTGGAAAAGGGTGTACTTTTTTATTTGGAGAAATTTAATTGGAATGAAAAGCAATAAATAGCTCTGAATTTTTTCCTTTTGCCATATATATGTATAAAATGTGTATGAAACCATAATCATGTAGGTGGATTATCATGGATTTTTCTGTACGCATAAGAGAGGAAAGATCATTTCAATAAATAATGCTAACTTTCATTTTTCTGCTTTAATTATTATTCTAAACCCTCGCCCTATCCCCAAGGTAATATTTGGGTTTTGATATATTGTTCACAAGACAGCATCCTATTTCCATGTACATAACAAGGTTCATACTGAGACCCAGTTACAATTCCAAAGAGGGAAACCAATAATGGAAATATACACAAGAAATGTCATTTTGTTGTTCAACAACAACTAGAGGTATGTTGATTAAGAGGATTGATTACAAATAATAAGCGTTATAACTAGCAAATTTGGATTAAGTAATGATAATGTGACAAAATCTTCCCTTGGATATGCATATGCAGTTTCTGTTGACTTCAACTGGAGTTGGCTTAGGCATATCAAACAGCTTATTGCAGCCAATTGGTAGGGAATTTTGTAATTAAGTTTGCAGTTAAATTTCTATTATGATCCCTTATTTTCATTTGTTTCTACATTTCAGAAGCTCTCTCCTTTAGGGCTAAGATCTTTGATTTATTTTTCCTTAGCCAAATTATGACTTTTTGGTTCCTGAAAGTTTGAGAAAAATTGATTCAGCCATTTGGATTTGAAACCCCGGCCAGCACCCCCTTCCCCCCGCCTCACTTTTTTCACTGTATAAAAATTATTACCCGATTCCCCATCCCGGGCAGATAACTGAAAAAGGGTGGGCTTTGAAAGTTGGCTTGTAGGTAGAGCTCATTTTAGAGTTCTGTATAGCCTTGACCAAGTTTGAAAAATGGATGGATACTAATAGAAGCTGGATACTAATAAAATTATAAATGATTGGAGGGCGGGGGAATTGCTGTTGAGCAGGTGTCATAGTGGAGAAAAAAGTGGGAGTACTTCACCATAATCCCACAACATCTGGATGTTTTATACTAAAGTTATTAACAGTGAAACAGCTAACAATGTTCGTATTTACACTGTTATCATTAGGTTGAGAATTAACACTTCATTGAGATGAATAGGGCAGCTCAGATGGTTCAGCTGTTGCTGAACATTCAAATCTTCCATGGTCACTATGGGCTTGCATATTTTAGCAATCATAGGGCTAGATTTTCTGTTTAAATGAAGACTTACATTCTGCAGAACATGATGTGGTCACCAGACAATTAGCAGTGTTCATGCCACTATATACAAGCTCAGTTCCACCTCTGCTATGATTTTTTTTGTCGATTATCACTGCTTGCTACTTATACTCTAGGAGAATGTACATAGACGCTCCAAAACACAGTTCCTGTCCTGAAGACAGGGCAGGCAATCAGGGTGGCTGCTTTGGATGCCAACATTTGGAGGTGCCAAATCCCCATTTGGGGGGCAGGTACGGAGAGGGTGCTCGACAGTTCTGCTTGGAATTTTTGTTTGTTTGGGGTGTGGGGGAGGTTGGGTTTTTTTGCTTGCAGCACCTTTCGGGTGAGTGGGAAGCACTGAACGCATTTTCCACCTCTGGCAGCAAGACACCTAGGCTAGCTCTGACTGAAGAGTTTTCAGCTAGGATGCTATCAAGGATACTGGACATAGACAGGGCCTGTACTCTCTGGCTTTCCGGCTTCCTAACTAGGGTGTTATGATTTTTAAGCGAGCTCAATGAAACCTGGTTGTGAAATCAACATGGACGTTTTCCCCACCCACAGAGTCAGGCACTCAAGCACAGGGACTGGAGCTGTAACAGTTTACATGATGAAGATTTTAAATGGCTCATAGAAACTTGCATGACACTGTCCTAAAAAAAAATCCACTAGGTTTGAACATCAGGAGCTGGAGAAAATCAGGATTATGACAAAAGTTACAGCTCTTGCAATTATAAGATCTCATGACAAATTTTGTTGCAGTCTGTAAAGTCAAGCTTTAATTTCAGAAAAAAATTAAGATCCAGTTCCAAAACCCATAACCACATAAGTAAGTCCATTTGGCTCAATTCTCCATTAAATAAGCTGAACCTTGTGTAGTCATTTACTCCTGTGTAAGCTGGGTGTGAAACACTGTCATATTCGAAGGACAGCATGTTATCTCCAGCTCACACTGATGTAAATACCTACACCTGATGGAAGGTGGTAGGCTTTGAAGGTCAGCTGGGACCATTTAAGAAGAGGTCCTTGCTTTTTCTTCCCTGCAAATGAGCCATAAAGCTGCCTTAAAAGCAGCTGGGGGTTCCCCCATTCTGGGAATCCCCAGCAGGCATAAGGTCTGCTCAATGCCATTCCTCCAACACCCAGAGGCTGGTTACAAACTCATGTAGGTTAGAGCAGGCATGAGGCTGTTTCACCTTGTGCTGGGGAATAAGCTGGTCCCGGGTAGCTTTAGCGAATGGGTGGAGGATAGAAAGATGGCAGCTCAGTCAGCCCCAAGGACTGGGGACCTTATTTACATTTTTTGCCTGATTTAAAATTGCACAATTAAAATTATGTTGCATTTACATATACTGAGTTATTTGTGATGCAATTTTACCCCAAATGAGGGTAGAAGATAGTAAGATATTGGCAGCCTCCAGGGAATAAATCAGAGGTACACCAACAGCCACAGAGAAATCAGAATATCAAAAGTATTTAGCTATGTATGTGAGTAAGTATATAGAAAAAGGTTTGATCAGGAAACACTGCAGGTTTCCTTCAAAGCTGAATATTCAAGTACCCCTGCCTGTCAGAAAGCTAAAAAATGATGGGTCTTATTTCATTGTTAATTTGCACGTGCCCCTCTCTATAGAATAGTTTATTATAATAATTAGGCTGCTGAGTAGTAACGTACACACTAATAATAGTACAAGGAACTTGAGTGAGTTTAACACTGCAATAAGAACGTAAACTTCTGCATTTCAGGGCTTATGTGAGTTAATGCTGCATCACCATGAATGGAACAAGTCACTCTTTCTCCCTCTTTTTTAGTATAGTTTTTCATCTCATCCCAAAGTCTTCTTCATTATGTGTTTAATTCTTAAACATTTTTGTTCAGCAGAATAGATGATCCATTATTTTCAAAGTCTTATAATTTTAAAAGTAGACACAGAATTACTTGAGGGGTTAAATGGATTGTAACTTTTTAAAATAACTTACATTTAGATAAAAAACCCGCACAGAGACTCAACTGGGATCTGGACATCCAGCTGATATGTCATTAGACTTCTAGCCTAGGTCGTAGGAGGCTGGGTTCAGAGACCATGGTCTGACAGATGTCTGGTGTGACCATGGACAAGTGACTAATAGTCTCAACACCCTGTGAAGTAGAGAAGTACTATTATCCCATTTTACAGGTGGGGAACTGAGGCACAGAGAGAGTAACTACATTAACAATTGTGAGGTGCTCAGATATTATGGTATTAGGGGCTATATAAATACCTTGATATATAGATAGATCATTGTTATTTAATGTGTGTAAAGTACCAAACTGAGAAACCTTCTATTTATCTATAGGAGAGGTAGAGTGATGCATCCTTCCATGCTTTCCCTGGTTTTGCTGAATGACTTCTGGGAGGTCTTAAGAATGCTTTTTGCAAGCTCCAAACTCTTTGTTTTATTCTTGGAAACACATCCCCAGTCGCACATGAAGCAAGGAACAAATCCACAGTTAAAAGATTTGCTTTTTTCTATCAGCACTTACTGGTCAAGATCACAGTCTGACTACAGTCATGGGGTTTGAGGCTGGGCATGTTCTGAAAGAGAGCAACAGCATATCTTAAGATGCTTTGGTTTCTCAAAGGCACAGTACTGAATTTTCCCACTAAGCCCTTGGGTCCTGCTTACAATAAGATCACTGTACCATGGTATTAGGAGGCTTCCCTCCCTTCCCCTTCAAAAGAAATGACAAAAGAAAGAAGAGGTGGACAACCAGCCAATTGAGAAAGAAAATTAGCAGCAAAGTTTACACAGAGAGTGGTTAAGCACCTGTTAACAGAGTTAGTACAGCTGTCATTATACAGGATACACAGGTCACCAAATGGAAGAGATTGTTGAAGTCATGCTTCCCCATGATGAAAGGAAGTGCAGAAGAGGAAGTTTCTGCCCACTCCCCTCTAGGAGTTTCCATGTCAGTGACCTTCAGAAAGATGGGATGTCTCTATGCTTGGAATGGGGGTGTTGGTACTCAGGTTCACATAGAAATATCCTTGAAAAGTTCTTCTTTTTTTTCCCTCCCCCTCAGCCAAGGACGGGAAATGTGCACCTTCATGGAGAAGAAGTACAACACCAGCCACCCTGAGACACTGTGCTTGTGGAATACGCACAGCAGTGCCCACTACTGCACCTTTCCCCAGGGTGCAGCACAGACCACTGCCCCTGCATCGATCCGTTTGTGAGTCGAGTGTCATTGCCGGGGCTAGACTTCCTTGGTCCTTACATGTTAGGGATGCAAGGTCCAGGACTATACCTAGCCCTTGCCCAGGGGCGGAAAGCAGGAATAGCCCCTTCTGCCCTCTTTCCACACTGGACTAGGTACAATCTAGCCCCAGGTGTTTTAACTCTCCTGTTGTCTTTATTAGCTCTGTAAAGCAGATTAAATCTGGAAAACTTTAGAGGACTGTATGCCAGGAAAGAGAAGAATCACATGAAAGTGACACCACCACATACTAGAAACACGGACAGTTAATTGCCAAAAATGCCACAAATTCAGCCACCTCTGAGACAACACACAGGAGCACATGCAGAGAACTGAGATCTTTCACTAAAGATGCATAGCCTGACAGACGTTCAACTTCGACATATTTTAGCTATTTGTGTTTCCTCATACTGAAGATCAGACTAACCCTCCTGAGAGCCACATGGGTGCTACCGAAAGCCCTAAAATAGACTTTAAAAAAGCAATGGTGTGCAATGACAAAGCCCAGCAAACACGGAAGTCCAGCTCCTCAGCCAGTGGAAATCGGCATAGCTCCATCTGGCCCAGAACATGTTACAGCAAGACAGTCAGCTCCTCTTCCTGAGAATCAGGCATAACACTCACCGTAAACGAATACTCCTTGCCCAATGGCTACTTAGAACTCAAATAGGCGCTCAAAGGTGAGCGATCTTACCTCCTTCTCCCCATCAGCCAGCCAGTCCATAGAATCACCCTAGTTTATTGTACAATATCTATTCCATATTAGGGTCCATACAGCTCAATTCAGGTGGATTTCCATCTGCCCTTTATGCCTTCTTTTCCAACTAATGCTTCTGGTAAATGTTCATTTAGTCTCTTCTTCAAATAAACAAAAAAAGTAATAACATTAGCCTCTGATGCCTGCATGGAATTATGGTCTTGGTCAGAAAAATTATTAGATCTTGGAAAATGCGCAGGCAGATGGTGCAACAAGATGATTGATAACAATTGTGCCCATAACTGCGAAGTTACGGGAAAGATCATCTCTTGGCAGTAAATCTGTTGTATAGTTCAGACTGGTACATTGTAACTACAAAGGACATCATAAATCTTTACAGTTTAGCCTTTGGAACATTAACATAAATAGTTTCCAAATGCTCCGTGTCTGCATGGACTTTGTCAGTGGAGTTGCCAGACAGAAATCTTCCTTTCTTGAATGAAGGAAAATAAAAGGTTTGAAAAATTCTATATGCACACAGCGGTTTTTTAAAAAAATCACATGTGTGGGAAGTGTCTGAACACCTCCAAGGAGCACTTAATTTCTAAACAGAGGGTTAGCAGAATCTCATGCTCACAGGAGTACAGACTGTGGGTGGAATCCTGGCTCCACTGAAGTCAATCGCAAAGCTGCCACTGATTTCAACAGTGCCTGGATTTCATTCCATATCTCAGTATGCCATTACAGTGAGAGTTAAAAGCTTTGAGTCTTTTAATATACTTTGTCTCCTACATTTTATAGTGAGGATATTTCCCTCTTGCTTTTACCGTTTTTCTTTTTAGTGTTTCTCAGTGTGGCAGTGTAAATTTTAGTAACCAATTCTCTTCTAATCCGCTTACTCAATGGAAAAAGGAAAGGAAGCACATTGTAAAGGTAATGTATTAAATTATTCTTTGATTATTGTCTTACAATCACTGCCCTACTTGGCATGGCAGGACCTGGACATATTAACATTCTGGTCATGCTGAAGCGTCCATCTTTTTTTCCAGGCCTGTGAAGAAAAGGTTGCCTGAGAATTTCTGTATTCCTTTGGAGCTTTATTTATGATGTGGATCATGGTAGAAGTGAGATTTTATGATGGGATAGGCTTGTTTATTACTAGGATTTTGATGAGTACTGATGTAAATAACAACAGCATTATTATTAATTTGTATTATGGTAGCATAGGCGCTGACTCCGTGGGTGCTCCAGAGCCAGAGCATCCCCGGTAAAAAATTAGTGGATTCTTAGTGCTCACTGGCAGCCCTCCCCATCTGCCAGTGGCCCGGCCGACCAACTTCTCCCTCTCCCAGTGCCCCCTGCTCGCCGCAATCAACTGTTCTCCAGCATGCAGGAGACACTGGCAGGGAGGGGGAGGAGCGGGGATGAGGCATGCTCGGGGGAGGGGGTGGAACTGGGCAGGAAGTGGGAGGGCCGGGGATTGAGCACCCATGGGGCTCGGAGGAAGCCGGCACCTGTGTATGGTAGCAGCTGGAGGCGTTGTTGTGTTACGCACTGAAGAAACACAATAAAAAGACAGTTCCTGACCCAAAAAGCTTACGCTCTATCCATGATACCAGCCAAGAAGAGGGAGTTCTAGGAAAACAGTGAAGCAATCTGATTAGTTTATTAAGGCCTAGTCTACATGAAGAAATTAGGACAGCATAATGATGTCGCACAGGGGTGTGAAAAAATCCACACTCCTGAGTGATGCAGTTAAACTGACCTAAGCCCTGGTGTAGACAGCACTCGGTCAGTGGGATCTAGCTGCTGCCTCCCGGGGAGGTGGAGTACCTGTGCCGACGGGAGAACCCCTCCTGTTGGCATAGGTAGCGTCTTCACCGAAGTGCTACAGCTGCACTGCTGCAGTGTTTTAAGCGTAGACGAGCCCTAAATAGCAGTATCAGTCACCCACTGTCTAGGCCAGAGGTGGGCAAACTTTTTGGCCTGAGGGCCACACTGGGGTTCCGAAACTGTATGGCGGGCTGGTGTAGTGTATTAAATTGCTCCCCGTCGGAATGTGTTACTTATGGTGTACTACTTATGGTTGCCAGTCCTGGTGCTCTGAGTGGCATAGTAAGAGGGCGGGGAGCGAGGGGTGTTGGATAAGGGGCAGGGAGTCCCAGGGGGCGGTCAGGGAACAGGGCGGGTTGGATAGGTGTGGGAGTCCCAGGGGGCGGGGGTGTGGATAGGGGGCGGGGAAGTAAGGGGACAGGGAGTGGGGGGTTGGATAGGGGGTGGTGTTCCGAGGGGGTGGTTGGTGGCGGGGGGTCCTGGGAGAGGGCCGTCAGGGGACAAGGAGCAGGAGGGGTTGGATGGGTCAGGGGTTCTGAGGGGGGCAGTCAGGGAGCAGGAAGTGGGAGGGGGTGGGGACCAGGCTGTTTGGGGAGGCACAGCTTTCCCTACCCAGGTGTAGTGTATTAAATTGCTCCCCATAGGAATGTGCTACATACGTGCACTACTTACGGCTGCCAGTCCTGGTGCTTCATAAGTAGCACATTCCTAAGGGGAGAAATTTAATACACTACGCCTGTCCGCTCTTAGATTCATAGTCAGAATCTAATGTCAGAATGGTCAGAAGGGACCATTATGATCACCTAGTCTGACCTCCTGCACAACGCAGGCCACAGAATCTCACCCACCCACTCCTACGAAAAACCTCTCACCTATGTCTGAGCTATTGAAGTCCTCAAATCGTGCTTTAAAGACTTCAAGGAGCAGAGAATCCTCCAGCAAGAGACCTGTGCCCCATGCTACAGAGGAAGGCGAAAAACCGCCAGGGCCTCTTCCAATCTGCCCTGGAGGAAAATTCCTTCCGGACCCCAAATATGGCGATCAGCTAAACCCTGAGCTTATGGGCAAGATTCACCAGCCAGATACTATAGAAAATTCTTTCCTGGGTAACTCAGATCCCACCCCATCTAACATCCCATCACAGGCCATTAGGCCTATTTACCATGAATATTTAAAGATCAATTAATTACCAAAATCATATTATCCCATCATACCATCTCCTCCATAAACTTATCAAGTTTAATCTTAAAGCCAGATAGATCTTTTGCCCCCACTGCTTCCCTTGGAAGGCTATTCCAAAACTTCACTCCTCTGATGGTTAGAAACCTTTGTCTAATTTCACGTCTAAACTTCCCGATGGCAAGTTTATATCCATTTGTTCTTGTGTCCACATTGGTACTGAGTTTAAATAATTCCTCTCCCTCTCCGGTATTTATCCCTCTGATATATTTATAGAGAGCAATCATATCTCCCTTCAACCTTCTTTTAGTTAGGCTAAACAAGCCAAGGTCCTTGAGTCTCCTTTCATAAGACAGGTTTTCCATTCCTCGGATCATCCTAGTAGCCCTTCTCTGTACCTGTTCCAGTTTGAATTCATCTTTCTTAAACATGGGAGACCAGAACTGCACACAGTATTCCAGGTGAGGTCTCACCATGTTTTGTTGGTCTTTTGTTGGTGAGGTCTCACCACCAGTACATTTGATGGTGTTACTGTGTAAGCAGCTCTCAGTTTCTGTAATTTCAGATAACGGAGGACAGACTTTGGGAGGTGGAAATAACTGGCCTCTTAGAGTCCAGTTATTTCCACCTCCCAAAGTCTGTCCTCCGTTATCTGAAATTACAGAAACTGAGAGCTGCTTACACAGTAACACCATCAACTGCCTGTAATCCTGTACAAAATATGTGCACACAGTGTTCAGTGAGGAAAATATGGTCAATAATAATTCATGTTGCTAGTTCCAGTTTCAGGGCTTTTGATGAACTGATTGTTTGTCTTTTAACTAAGCGAGGAAACTTTATTTTCACTTCCATCTTAAGGAAAATCAATTCTTCTGTATTTTCCACAGTATGCATCGGATGAAGTGAGCTGTAGCTCACGAAAGCTTATGCTCAAATCAATTGGTTAGTCTCTAAGGTGCCACAAGTGCTCCTTTTCCTTTAGGTAAGAAAGATGGTCATTTCAGTTATTAGGACCCAAACCATTTAAGGCTTTATAAGACCAAAAGCAGTTTAAATCTTCATCTGGAAACCAACGGGCAAACAGTTCGAGTATGGTGCACAGGTATACTGCAGTCCACATGGGAAACCACTTCACAAGCAGACAGTTACACACTCTGAAGTAATTTTTGAATGGTTTTAAGGTGTAGTTGCATACAGCTCACAATGCAGCAATTAATTTGAAAAGAAATTAATAATTGTAACAAAGTGCACCTAAAAGGAACTCTCAGCCTTCTAACCAAAGGCAAATAATAAAAACAGCTGCTATCTACATATTCAGAATGAGTGGTGGGGTTCAATAAGACCCCCAGTTAGTGAACCTGAATAAAAGAGTAAGTATTCCTCATGCAGGGAAGTGGACATAATCTCTGCTGTTTCTTTCAGTTGCTTTCCCAGTCTATAAGCATTAATTCAATCTTATTTGAACTGAATCTCAGATAGCTAACTCTCCTCTATGTCCAAGTCTCTCATAGACACTGGATAAATCAGTCAACTGCATTGGATAGGATCAGAGGATATAGGAATATAGGAATGGGTGTCATCTACAGACCAGCTCATACCTCCTTTCTAACCCATCTAATGGCCCATAAACAAGCTGAATAGAAATAGCAACTGAAGCCACCCCATGGCTCAGTGCAGGTTAGCAATTGCACAGCACTACTCACTGGGATCTCTCAAAAAGAAGGAATGGAAGCATTCAAAAGCGACCCCGCTAGCCTATGCCATGGTGTGTCAACAGCTCAGTGGTATAAAATCCCACTGACAGAGCAAAAAGACTCAGCATAGACATCTGGTCTTCACCCACATCTCCAGAAGGAAGCATAAAACAACACAATCAGTATAGTGTCTGTGCAACAGCCAGGACTCAACCAAATTCATTAGATGCCAAGATGACCAGAGGACTCTGGATCTCATTTGAGTTCCCTTCTCTACAACCTTCTGAATAATCATTCTTTTATGAGGAAGACTGGAGTCTAGTTGAGAACTGGAGTGATTGTCAGGGTCAAAAGGTGATTTCTTAGTGAGATCCTAATAATCACTTCTTTAAAAG
Organism: Natator depressus; assembly: GCF_965152275.1. NCBI lineage: Eukaryota > Metazoa > Chordata > Testudines > Cheloniidae > Natator > Natator depressus. The sequence goes on from NC_134234.1 coordinate 113,721,493, forward strand.
AAGACTGGCTGTCAATGCCTTCCTGTGGGATAGCAAGTGTCATGGTCTAATAATGGCTTCAGCAGATCCTAGGTTATTGATATAGAATCCAATTAACACTCTGAAATTCGGTAGGTTCTTGTCCCAAGATCAGGCCCAGTATTATCATAATTACTGCTTTGAGAGCCCCCTGGGGCACGCCAGTGACAACACCACTCACACTCCGGGAAGACCTTCTGTGATTGTAAAATTGTTATTATTAAAATAGTTAATCCAATAAGTGGACCAACCCAGACAAGTAAAGTGATGTAATAGAACACTGTTAAGGCAGCCGGCACAATTACAGGCACGTACTCGCTCTATTCTTGGGGAGAGCTCTAGAAGTTGAGACAGATCCTAGTCTGATTCTGGCATGCCGATGAAGAAGTCCCAACGGCTGTACCTGAGACCAGATGTTTTATAGACCTTGATGGTCCTCATGCATATGTATGCATAGCTCTTCCCTCCTTTACCATACCTTAACTTCCTTGCTCTTAATATTAGAGACCCCTTATCCTATAGCTAGTACTGTAATTAAGCAAAGGTTATTAACATACATCAATTGAATTAATATGGTTACCTGTGGTTAGGCATCTGCAATATTTCCTCAAAAAATACTCTAAAACTGGTAGGTACAGACTGTCTTCTTGCAATGCTTGTGACTGTTCCAAAACAATGAACAGAATCTTATGCCATCCTGTGACTTAAGATCACCGTTAGTTTACTTACTTATGCTAGCTTATTGAGTAACTGCTGTTATGCAGGCTGAAAGGCCTTATACTTATGGTAACTGCTTAAGCTATTTTTATAGATCTAGGCCTACAGATCTCGCATTTGTGCTAGCAGTTCCTTACCCCTTTATCTTATGATTGCTGCTATAATTACTGTACAGCTACAGGAGCATAACTGAATTCCCAGGTTGCAGTCTGCACACCATTCCCAGGACCTTTGGCAGTGGCCAGGCCACACCTCACACAGAAAGCACTCTGTCTCCCCATCATATTTGACTCAACTACAGTACAGACCCATTTACGCGCGGATGTCGGGAGTCAAGCCATCACGACCACGTGTTAACGGACCGTGGATTAAGAGGGCCGTGCTGAAAAAAGTATCTATGATTCACTTGGAAAAAAACGACGTTATTTTCTGCTCTTTCTGGCTCGCATTTTCTCTGTCTCTTATGCAGTCTGTCATTCGCCGCAGATGAATGATTTTGATATTTTCTACATTTTGCTCCTCCATAAATCTTACAACAGTTTCTACAGCACTAAGGTCTTCTGTGGGTGAAATTTTGACCTTTTAACAACATCCTCTTCCTCCTCCTCCTCGTCATTGTCATTTAGGGCCTGCGTTATTAGAATTCTCACCATCACTTTCGCGGTCTGACGTAGCCTCGCAGCCCATTAATATTTCTTCTTCGGACAGAAATTCTGAAGTCGGACAATCTTCATCCATCTCCAGCCACTCGGTAATGATTTCCGGTGACATATCCAAACTAAAATTTTTTATCATTTGAAAGAGAAGTTTACCTTTATCCTCTTTTGTCTGCGTGCGTGTTTGTAGGACGTCTTCTTCCAAAAATCCTTCAAAGTCTGGCTCTGAATCAGTGCCTCTGCTGGAGTTTTCTGAGTCTGAGCCGTCTTTGACAGAAAAGGCATCACCGAGAGCCTTTATCCAGCAGTTTTCAATGGACTTTTGTTTTACTCCATCCCAAGCTTTCTTAACTAAATAAATAATTTCCTTCATGTTTAACTGTTTCAGGAATTCGGAAATGCCTGAAGACGTGCATGACACAATTGCCGAAACCAGTGATTCGGCTGGAGGATGGACTGGACAATTGTCAAGTAGCAAAAGTGCTTTGGCTTAGAGTTTCTTCAACCACAGATGCTTACGAACAGCTGGAACAAAGCTATTGTGGAACCAGTTGTTGAAAAATGTGTCTTGTCATCCAAGCATTTTTGCTGTTAGCGTACATTATTGGCAGTTTGGCTCTATTGAGGTGATTAAAGCAGTGGGGGTTATGAAAGCGGCCAATGAGAAGAGGGGCAAGCTTATGGCTGCCCATCTTATTACTACAAAAAAGAAGAGTCACACGATCTTTTATCTTTTTAAATCCAGCTGTTTTCTGTGTCTCGTAATTAAAGGCTAAAGTCTTATCAGGTAGCAGTTTTGCAAATAAAGCTGTTTCATCACAATTATAAAGTTGTTCTTCATGGTAGTCTTCATTTTGTAAAGTAGATTTTAACTCGGCGGGAAACGCGTTTGCGGCCGATTCATCGGCTTTCTCCAGAAATCGATACCTGCGCTATGCCATGACGCTTTTTAAAACGACTTATAAACCCCTTGCTGGCTTGGAATGATTCATCCCCCATTACATTTCCATATTTTGTCGCTTGGGCTGAAGGATTGGCCCACTTAGCGGCATTCCTTTCAGCCTTTCCTGAGCAAACCCCATGTGCATGGCTGTGTCTGCTGTGGGGTTTGCTGAATAACACGCACGTTTTCCCTTAAGCCCCGCTGCAGAATCGATATTTAGTACAAAGCCATTCCATTTAGATTCATTTTTTAGCCATCCTCGGAGAGTTGCTTCGGCAGTCCCAACATCTTTTGAAACTTTGGCCAAGGTTTTTTAGTCGATCTATTGCAGCTAGCTTTCCTTCTGCAGTGTAGGAACGCTGACACTTGCCCTCTGCCATTGTATTAAGCCTACGGTTAAAATTTTCTAATGTAGTATATAAATTACTATATAAAACTACTATATATTATATATCTCTCTAGCGTGACAATGACTAAGCATGTGTGATAAGTCTTTACAATATTGGTAAAGACATACAACACGTTTCCGCTCCGCACTTCCTGTCGATTTCTAGGTCAGTGAGTTAGTGAGCAAATCTGTAGTGCTTCATAGCAAGTTCCTGTGCTGCGTGTTAACGAGTCTCACGTGTTAAATCGGTAGCACTGGGAGGCATGGCGCTACCGCGCTTTAAGCGGATTCGCGCATAAACGGGTCTGTACTGTATCGCTATATGTGCAGAAAGCTCACTTCAAATCTGAATGATATAATCCACAAAACAACTTGAAAACTCTTCACAGCAAGAAATGCTCAACTCGGACACTGGATGAAACAGCTCAGATTAACCAGGTTGTTCACCAAGCAAGACCATTCTGCTGAATCAAACTTTGTAAGCATTATTGTGGAAGAAAACTTCCTGTGGGCAGATTATTTCATTACTGTCCATTATGAGGATGCTTGCACCTTCCTGTGAGGCATCTGGCACTAGCCACTATCAGAGACAGGGTGCTGGACTAGAAAGACCACTGGTCTGACCCAGCACAGCCATCCTTATGTTCCTAATTTCCCCTCACATGAGGATTTAATTCATTAATTAATAAAAAGGTGTTGAAATTACTTAGCATTAAATTAAGTATAGGTGTGGTACAATGCAATAGGTCTGAAGGGGATCTATGCCATCTCGTTGCTTTCATTGGAGTTCAAGATAATAAGTCATAAGTCTGAACCTGCTTGTTTTCTTCTTCATGACAGGTCAGGATTCTAGACACCAAAATGACTGAACGCTTTGACTGTCACTACTGCAAGGAGTCCCTGTTTGGCAAGAAGTACATCCTGAGAGAGGAGAGCCCCTATTGTGTGAAGTGTTACGAGAGCCTTTACTCCAACACTTGTGAGGAATGCAAAAAACCAATTGGCTGTGATTGTAAGGTACCTTGGACTTGTGTTTCATTGACATCACTTCTGTCAAAATAGATTGGATAGGTCCATTCCCTGCATAAAGCATGCACCCCCCCACAAGGGATCCCCACCACATTATAGAGGGATCTGGGTGGAAGATGTCTGCTCCATAACATCTTATTGACTAGGTAATTAAGAACCTGACCTTCCAAAGTGCTAAGCACCTCCTTGGAGATCCAGGGGAATTGAAAGAGCTCAACACCTGTCAGGAAGTGCTTCGGTCCAGATTTCCAAGAATATCCAGTAATTTTGGATGCCTAACTTGATTATGCCCAGGCCCACTTTTCCAAGGCACTGAGTAATCACAGCTCCCATTGGCTGGCGTTGCGGATGCTTAGCACCTCTGAACATGAGGCTCTAGGGTTCCAATGCTGGACACCCAAAAGAGTGAAATACCCAAAATTATAGGGGGTCACTTTTGAAAACTTAGGGTTTAACCTCTGCCTCAGTTTCTCTATGGGTTAAAAAGGCTATTAATAATTACCTGCTTTACACAGCTGGCGTTAGGATTGTTTGAATGGAAGTGAAGTGCTTCAAGTGAAAACTGGAGAGTATTTTTTACCATCTAGGGGAAACTTAGAACATCAGCCTTCTGTTTAATAGGTTAAAAATGTTACCGAGTTTCTCTCCAAGTGATAAATGTTAATATTTTAGCTGTTCATTTAACAATAAAAACACTACCCAAGTAACATGGGGAGGAAGGGGAGCTATGAAACAGACAACATGCGTGTCTCATACACTCTTGTAGCAGAAAGTGTCCATAAAACTAACAACTGGCTACCCAGGAATTCCCCCCTGTAGTAGAAGCAACAAAGAGTCCTGTGGCACCTTATAGACTAACAGACGTATTGGAGCATAAGCTTTCGTGGGTGAATACCCACTTCGTCAGATGCATGTAGTGGAAATTCCCAGAGGCAGGTATAAATATGCAAGCAAGAATCAGGCTAGGGATAATGAGGTTAGTTCAATCAATGAGGATGAGGCCCTCTTCTAGCAGTTGAGGTGTGAACATCAAGGGAGGAGAAACTGCTTTTGTAGCTGGCTAGCCATTCACAGTCTTTGTTTAATTCTGAGCTGATGGTGTCAAATTTGCAAATGAACTGAAGCTCAGCAGTTTCTCTTTGAAGTCTGGTCCTGAAGTTTTTTTGCTGCAGGATGGCTACCTTTAAATCTGCTATTGTGTGTCCAGAGAGATTGAAGTGTTCTCCTACAGGTTTTTGTATATTGCCATTCCTAATATCTGATTTGTGTCCATTTATCCTTTTACGTAGGGACTGTCCAGTTTGGCCGATGTACATAGCAGAGGGGCACTGCTGGCACATGGTGGCCTACATTACATTGGTGGATGTGCAGCTGAATGAACCGGTGATGGTGTGGCTGATCTGGTTAGGTCCTGTGATGGTGTCGCTGGTGTAGAAATGTGGGCAGAGTTGGCATCGAGGTTTGTTGCATGGATTGGTTCCTGAGTTAGAGTTACTATGGTGCCGTGTGTAGTGACTGGTGAGAATATGCTTCAGGTTGGCGGGCTGTCTGTGGGCAAGGACTGGCCTGCCTCCCAAGGCTTATGAAAGTGAAGGATTGTTGTCCAGGCTGGATTGTAGATCACTGATGATGCGTTGGAGAGGTTTTAGCTGAGGACTGTATGTAATGGCCAGTGGAGTTCTGTTGGTTTCTTTCTTGGGCTTGTCTTGCAGCAGGAGGCTTCTGGGTACACGTCTGGCTCTGTTGATCAGTTTTCTTATTTCCTCGTATGGGTATCGTAGTTTTGAGAATGCTTGGTGAAGATCTTGTAGGTGTTGGTCTCTGTCTGAGGGGTTGGAGCAAATGCGGTTGTACCTCAGCGCTTGGCTGTAGACAATGGATCGTGTGGTGTGTCTGGGATGGAAGCTGGAGGCATGAAGGTAGGCATAACGGTCGGTGGGTTTTCAGTATAAGGTGGTGTTAACGTGATCGTCACTTATTTGCACCGTGGTGTCTAGGAAGTGGACCTCCCGTGTAGATTGGTCCAGGCTGAGGTTGATGGTGGGGTGGAAGCTGTTGAAATCGTGGTGGAATTCGTCCAGAGTTTCCTTCCCATGGGTCCAGATGATGATGATGTCATCAATGTAGCGTAGGTAGAGAAGGGACGTGAGTAGACGAGAGCTGAGGAAGCGTTGTTGCAGGTCAGCCATAAAAATGTTGGCGTATGGTGGGGCCATGCGGGTGCCCATAGCGGTGTCACTGGACTGGAGGTATATATTGTCACCAAATTTGAAATAATTGTGCGTGAGGATAAAGTCACAGAGCTCAGCAACCAGTTGTGCTGTGGCATCATCAGGGATACTGTTCCCGACAGCTTGTATTCCATCTGTGTGTGGGATGTTTGTGTAGAGAGCCTCTAAATCCATGGTGGCTAGGATGGTGTTTTCTGGAAGATCACCAATGCATTGTAGTTTTCTTGGGAAATCAGTGGTGTCACAGAGATAGCTGGGGGTACTGGTGGAGTAGGATCTGAGTAGAGAGTCCACATATCCAGACAGTCCTTCAGTGAGAGTGCCAATGCCCGAGATGATGGGGCGTCCAGGATTTCCGGGTTTGTGGATCTTGGGTAGTAGATAGAATAACCCCGGTCGGGGCTCTAAGGGATTGTTGATTTGTTCCTAGGTTAGTGTAGGGAGTGTCCTGAGTAGATGGTGCAGTTTCTTAGTGAATTCCTCAGTGGGGTCTGAGGAAAGTGGCCTGTAGAATTTGGTATTGGAGAGTTGTCTGTCAGCCTCCAGACGTGTTCATGATGACAACACCACCTCCTTTATCAGCTTCTTTGATTATAATGTCAGGGTTGTTTCTGAGGCTGTGGATGGCATTGTGTTCTGCACGACTGTAGTAGGGGACTCACGACTCAGATCTCTTTGCAGCTGAGCATGATGTAGCAGCTGTTTCCTCTCTAGTCCCCTCTGGCAACGGTCACTATGGTGCTGTGGCAGTTTGCCCCATCTCGTGACTCAGCCCTCTGGCCAGGTCTCATTTTAGTCCCATCCTCTTCTGGGGTAACAGGAAATATAAGAAGTAATTCCAAGACCAGGTCTCTGGCCCCTGACCCTGGGCCTGATGGTCCTTACATCCTTCAATCAGGGTTTTAAATCATCCTTATTCCCGTATGTCAGGGGAGCTTCATGCCACCTTCTCAAGGCTGGTAGAGGAACCCAAGTTCAGCTGCTGTGCTGGCTTCCAGTCCAGGGACCCTAGGATCAGCAGCCAAGATCTGCTTTGCCAGACACCTGATCACAGCCTCCCTGGATTCCTTCCTACTATTAGCCTTTCCTCCGGCCTTTCTCCCAGCCCTTTCCCAGGCTCTTTGTAATGAGCAACACCTCCCAGAGCTCCTTCCCACAGGTCCAGTTCCTGCCCTTGTGTCAGAGTCAGCCACAGGACCTTACTCCAGTACTGTGTCTTCCAACCATCTTCTCTCCCTGGGCTTCCTGCAAGTCTCTCTACCCTATAGTTCTCAGAGAGTGATAGCAAAGCTCTTATCTCTCTCCCTGCAGCTCCAGACTTCCTTCCTTTGTAGCACCACCTAGCTTCTCCCCATCTGGGCGTTATGCAACCAGACGAGTTAATTGGTCTCTCAGACCCACACTAATCCTTTCACCACATGTCTGAGGTAGATACGCGCCCATTGCACCCCTGCATAAATGTATTCTCTCAGGAACACCAGCTCTACACCCCACCCCCCAGGTTAGCAGATGTGGTCAGGGGCAAGGGATTGGCTAGAGTGCTCCTCTGTTCTAGCTCTCTGGTGACGGCCAAAATGACTCCTTCAGGCCACAGGCATCTGGACATGGGTTAAAGCAGCTTTAAGGCTGCTCTCCTCTAACTTACACCGGAGGCCAAATTCATCCCTGTCTGGCCCTGGAATCAGAGAGCTGCAAACATGGCATAAGGTCATCTTTCCCCATTCCCCTCCGATTCTGCACTGAGCATGGCTCAGCTGAACCCAAGAGTGGTGGCCTGTATTTTCAAAACCATATTGAATAGGGTACAATCCTGCAGTCTATGTATAGGACCCCAGAAATAATCTCAACCTTCCTAGTCCAGTTTAGAATGTAATAGTTAAGCCACTTACCTCAGACATTCATAGATACATTTTCCATGTCCAAATTGCTCATGTAACAATCACAAACCACTGCCAATAAGCAGTTTGCACAACTAAGATTTTCATGATGGAATTACAATGGAG